>NC_091282.1:36118504-36861838 GCF_032444005.1 Ranitomeya imitator | reverse complement strand
CAAGCTGTGGGTCTGCAGAAAGACCAATCACTGCCATTTTGGTACTCAGCCACAGGGAACTGCAGTTTCCTCAGATACAGCAATACTGTGCTACTGTGGTATCAATCTATCTATATAATCGTCTAAGGGGTACTTCCATCTGTCTGTCTGTCTTTCTGTCTGTAACGGCTTAGTCCGTCCGCGAATTGGCCCCTTCCTACTCCTCTCCAGTCAACGCCAGTTTGTCGCCTCATCCCACACCAACTTTTTACTATTGATGCTGGCTACGCAGCAGCAATAGTAAAAATCTCTAATGTTAAAAATAATTAAAAAAATAAGAGACTGCTACGTCATCTGGGTAATTTTGCAATGCATCTCTGAGAACGGAAGCTGCCGGCCGCATCGCGAGGGGCAGGACAGCTTCGGTGGACGACGAAAGGTGAGTATATAACTATTTTTTATTTTAATTCTTTTTTTCACAGGGATATGGTGCCCACACTGCTATATACTACGTGGGCTGTGTTATATACTACGTGGTCTGTGTTATATACTACGCGGCTGTTATATACTATGTGGCTGCTATATATTACGTGGCTGCTATATACTACATGACTGCTATATACTACGTGGCTGTCTGTGTTATATACTACGTGACTGCTATATACTACATGGGCTGTGCTATATACTACGTGGACTGTGTTATATACTATGTGGCTGCTATATACTACGTGGCTGTGCTATATACTACGTGGCTGTGCTATATACTACGTGGCCTGTGTTATATTCTCCGTGGGCTGTGTTATATACTACGTGGGCTGTGTTATATACTACATGGCTGCTATATACTATATATACTACGTGGCTGTGCTATATACTACGTGGCTGCTATATATTATGTGGTTGCTATATACTACGTGACTGCTATATACTTCGTGGCTGTGCTATATACTACGTGTTTGTCTGTGTTATATACTACGTGCCTGTGATATATACTACGTGGCTGTGCAATATACTATGTGGCTGTGCTATATACTGCGGGGGGGGGGTGTTATATACTACATCGCTGTGCTATATACTACGTGTCTGTGCTATATACTACGTGGCTGTGCTATCTACTGCGTGGGCTGTGTTATACACTACGTGGCTGTGCTATATACTACGTGGCTGCTATATACTACGTGGCTGCTATATACTACATGGCCGGCCGCGACCAATCAGCGATATTGCTGCGGGATTTAAAGACCACTTAGGTGATTAGTCGTGCCCGGCCATCCGTGACCAATCAGCGAAAAGTAGTCCAGCTGCAAATTGGGGCGGGATTTCAACTACGCTTCGCTGATTGGTCGCGCCTGGCGCTTGCACGCGTTTACATGTGTTTTTGCACCACTTGCATTTGCATTTAAAAAGCTGCGTTTTTTTAATGCAAATGTGAAACTAGCCTAAGCAATGAAATGAGTCCCCTAAGGGGACTAAAAAAAAAAAGTAAAAAAAAGAGAAAATAAATAAATAAAAATTAAAAATATCCCAAATAAAAAATAAATAAAAACTAAAAACATATTTCATATTGCTGCACTCAAATTTTTTTGATCTATTAAAATATAAAATTAAGTAATAATGTTATTAAGTAACCCAATCGGTAAATGCTGCCATGAGAAAAGAAAAATAAAAATGGCAGAATTTAAGGTTTTTTGGGGCTAAATATCCATCAAAAAATGCAACAAAAGTGTTGTATGTAGCACAAAATGGTATCAGCAAAAATGTCAGCTCGCCATACCGAAAGGCAAACCGTCACACAGCTCCACTGATGTAAAAATTGAAATATTACGAGTCTCTGGAAAGAAAGGCAAAAAAAAAAAAATAATAATAATGTTGCCACAAGTTTAGCATTGCGGTAGTAGTGCAGACCTGGAGAAATATAATAACAGGATACTTTCACAGAATAATGAATGGCGTAGAAGAAAAAAACCAAAGAACTATTGCAGAATTGCGTTTTTGTTTTTCCAATTTCATCATACTTGAACTTTATTTCCGATACAGAGAATGGTAAAGTGAACGGCGTCATTAAAACTACAACTCATAGACGGATGAAATAAAAAGTCATGGCTCTCAAAAGAAGGGGAGGAAAAAACAAATGTCCTAAAATGGAAAATCGCTTGTCTACAAACTGAAAAGTGATGTCCACAATACAGCACGAGTCCACACACCGCTCAGTGTGAAATATAGAAAGTGGTAAGCAGAATTATATATTATGTTTATAACCAATGAAAGAAAAATGTTCAAAAAAGATTTCCCGTAATTACTTCCAGGCCATTCTGGGACAGTTCTACGTCATAAATGTATTGGATGAATCACTGGAAGCAGAACTTACTGATTCAGCAAATGGAAAAGTATTGTAAAAGCTTAGAAGTCCAATTCCCCTAATTACCTCAGCCTGTCGGTCAATATTCTCCTCCATACTGTCCATACAGGTTTATGGCGTGATTAATTACGGACAGTTCTGGATCGGTGAGTGCAAATAGCAAGGAATATAGATGACATGAAGCGGGTCACCCTGCACGAATTTTCACATTGATTCATCTGGGTCATGAATATGGAAAACTTACCATTGTGACATCCTCTCATACTCTCTGCGTGTCCATTTCAGCTGGCTGGCGGCACAAGAACGCGGTAGCCCGGGTTTTACTCTTGGGACTTGGGGTTCCTCCCAGTTTGGAAGCTTGAGGCTTTTTTCTTGGCTAATTAGTATTTGTTAGATAAATACTAATTAGCCAATTAGAGGAAGAAACTAGTTTACTTCTAGCACTTTCAACAGACAGAGGTAAATAGAGCTAACACCAGCACCTTGCGAAGGGACTCGGGGTATTTAAACATCCAGCAAGGGTGTGTCAATAAGTAGCAGAAGGTGGAGGTCGCTGCTAGGTTCTAAAGGGAGAAGGATAGCGCAAAAACCTTCTACAGCTATATCCAAAATGACTGTCTGTCGCATCTGGCACACCCGTGACAGTGAAACTCTTATAAGCATCCATTATTATGCCGTTTCCCACATATTAATACAGCAGCTCCTCTTCTTTCTCAATCAGTACAGTGCATTAGTTTCCTATGAATGTCTCCCTTTTTTAGTGCTGCTGTCACATCGCAGCTAAGCAGGTAAATGCATGCTCCACTAGATAGCAGTAGAGTGAAGTGAACACTTGGCAGAGCAGACCTGCAGCTCTGCAAAGAGGCCACCACCAGGTTGCAACATGGTAGTCAAACAAAACGTGTCAAAAACCAAGAGTTCCCCCTTTTTTCTGGAGTAGAGGCACATCATATTAAGCCATTTTTTGGCCTTTATTTTCTATTTTGTTATTTATTATTACTTTGCTTGCCCGTTATGGACCTTTCTAGCAGGGAGACGGCGTGGAGTAATAAGGCGTTGGGCTTGTTTGATACGGATTCTAATGTCATAGTTGGAGATGCTGGGAAAGATACGGATTTTCATAATTTGTCTTCTAAAATTTTGGGTTTACATAAATCTTTGACTAAAACATGGTGGAACATTAGAAGCCTTGAGGAATATAAGAGAGCCAACCTAATACCCCGGGGATTACGGGTACAGATCTTCCCGGCTTGGGAAGCTGCCCCGGATTTTCGTAGCACTTGGGAAACTGGCCTTGCCAAATGTTCCACCATCTTGATAGATATGCTGATAGAACATGACCAAACTTTGCTCAACAATATCAAGAGTGAAATTAAAATCTGTGAAAACAGACTTAACGATTTTGATAAGGATACCCTGGTTAAACCTTTCCAATTGAAATTGAAAAATCTCATCGATACCTTTGAAAAGGAAATCATATCCCGTAAGAGGAATAAATTCCATAGGGATAGATCGGACTTCAATAATGGGAGAGCCTATAGGTGGACCCATCGGGGGAATAAAAGATCCTTCCTAGATGAATCCAACAAGATGCCTGAGAGTCAAGTGGGTCCAGAAATGTCCTCTAGTGATTTTTTATCTTCAGACCCCAGCGACGGAGAAGGCGCAGTCGGAGGGGTCATAGAAAAACAAGGTTCGAACAAAAGAAAGGGCAGAGGATACAGAAATTGGTCGCCAACGTACAGGAGGGAGACGAGGCTCAACAGGAGGAGATAACCAGTGATACTTCGGATATGTCTCAGACAGGTAACCTGCAGATTGTTAATCTATCATCTTACACACTGTCGATACCTGAAACCAGGGTCCTCTCCAGAGGACTTTCCTTTTCACCTATGAACACTTTAAATAAATTTGTCTTGGTGAAAGACCTTTACCTCTTTTGTCGCCAACTTACTTTTAGGCTTCTTTACCATCAGCCTTCACTATTGGATACTGTCCCTGACAATGAGAGACAGGTCTTCCAAGACCTTCTGGAATTACTACAAGAGAATGAGAACCCGCACCCTAGGGGCAGATTCACTAGACGTCTTCCATCGCAGGCGACTCCATCCCTCGCCCTGTTCCCGGCAGTCCAGATATTTTTTGACAGGATGTGTCAGGACATTGAGAATCTACGACTGGATCCCCATAGAGCTAACAACCTCAGTAGGGAGGAACTCAAGGCCCTACAGGACTTAAAGAAAAACAAGGAATTTGTGGTACGTGAAGCAGACAAAGGGGGAAACGTTGTTTTGTGGCCACATGATCAGTACCTTAAAGAGATCAACAGACAACTTGGTAACGCTGATTGTTATACCATTCTGCCCTCAGATCCGACTGACTTTTTTAAGAGCCAGCTGGACGGTATCATTAATGGGGCCTTTAGAGATCATATAGTGACCAAAAAAGAGGCAGATTTTCTTCGCACACCGGTTCCAACTATTCCCACCTTCTATGCCCTGCCAAAAATCCACAAGTCCCTCATAGAACCTCCAGGTAGGCCCATAGTCTCGGGGATAGGGAGCATTTTCGAACGTCCATGCATTTATGTAGACCATTTCTTACAGCCACTTGTGACATCTCTGAAATCGTTTACCAGAGACTCCACCCACCTGCTGCAACTTTTGGAAGAGGATATAATCCCCGAGAATACCTTGCTAATTAGTATGGATGTGGAATCCCTGTACACCAGTATCGCACATCATTCAGGTATGCAGGCGGTTTCCTATTTCTTGGAAAAGTCTACACTGGGAACCATGGAACATAATAGGCTTATTCTAAGGCTGTTGCACTTCATCTTAGACAAGAATTACTTTGTTTTTGATAGAAAATATTTTAGACAGCTGTCAGGCACAGCCATGGGGGCTAGGTGTGCCCCCGCCTACGCCAACCTATTTTTAGGTTGGTGGGAGGAGTTAGTGGTTTACCAACATCATTTGTTTAATTCCAAGGTACACACCTGGCAAAGGTATATCGATGATATTCTGCTGATATGGACGGGGTCTGTTGAAGACTGCAATCAATTCATTGGGGATCTCAATGTGAATGATTTGAACATCAAACTTACATCTGTGATTTCAGCAACCAGCATAGATTTTCTGGATTTGAGATTGTCGATTATGGACTCCCGAATAGTAAGTGGACTATATCGTAAGACTACAGCCACTAACAGCCTCCTCCATTTTACCAGTTTTCATCCGTTTCACCTCAGGAAAGGCATCCCGAAGGGTCAATTCCTCCGTGTGAGAAGAAATTGCAGTACGGACCAAGAATTTAGACATCAAGCAAGGGATTTGTCAACTCGTTTCAAAAAAAGAGGATATCCACAGAGACTCATATCTGGGGCTTTCCAACATGCCTGCCAACAAGATCGAAAAAGTCTTTTTGAGAAAAAGGTACGTGAGTCTACACGACCCCTAGCTGTCATCACCACGTTTAACAATCAGTGGGCAGATATACGGAGTCTTTTGAACCGTAATTGGGACATTTTGATGACTGACAAACGAATTCCATCAGTAGTTTCCAACTCTCCCTGTATGGTGGCAAGAAGGGCTAAAAATCTCAGGGATGACCTTTGTCACAGTCATTACCAGCGCCCATGTGTGAGACTTAACCGAGGAACCAGAACCTTTGGCTCCTACCCCTGCGGGGGATGTAACATTTGTCAATTTATGATCTCACAAGATGGTTTTTCTATCCCTACAGTCCCCTTCCGGATACAGCCGAGAGAATTTTTCAATTGCAAATCCAGGAATGTGGTATATGCTATCTTCTGTGATTGTCCAAAGGTGTATGTGGGACAGACCACACAGGAGCTTAGGAGGAGAATGCAACAGCACCTTTCAAGCATTTCTACAGCAGCAAGAGACCGTGCAAAAAATAAGACTCTCTCTTCAGTGGCGGCGCATTTCCTTGACTATCACCAATGCAAAACGTCTAATTTCAAAGTTATGGGACTGGAAGGAGTGCACCAAAATACAAGGGGTGGGGACATTGCCAAGCGGCTTCTTTGCTGCGAAACGAAATGGATTTATAATCTACAGAGCATGACACCAAGGGGACTCAATGAAGAGTTTCTCTTCACTGGTTTCTATAAACAACTTTAGAGTATATATATCTGAGTATGCCATCTGCATGAATCCCTGTCTCTTGTTTTTTTTGGCCCCTAGCCTTCTGCTCCCGGAGCTAATATGGTATCTTCCTATATCTGTTACTTGTGAGGTCTAGGGCATCTATAGCTCCCTTTTTCAACATGATCTGGTTCCAGCTCGCATGCCTTCTTTGATATATTGTGTATTTACTCTATTCTTGAGTAGTAGGCTCTGGGATGGTGTCAACGTATATATTTTTGTTTTTGTTTTTGTTCATATGGTTTTTAGGGTATTTTGCCGAAAGGCTTTGATCTTGTTTGGACATATCCAACAGGGGATTTATCCACTTCGGTTGAAAGGGTTGCTCTCCCTCCATCCAACAGGGACTGTATGGTAACACGTGGGACATACTCTTGTTTTGTCTGACTTTTCATTCAATAAAGGTTCCAACTTTGGACTATACTGTCCGACTGCATGGCCTCTTCCTATGTTTAATATATTATAGGGGTGTAATCATATTTCTGTATTCAAGAACTTAGGTTCAAAAATATGTGGGGTCAGGATAATTTTCTGTATATTAGGTTTTGGACTCGTTTTGGGCTCCAATTGTTGGATCATCATCTCATTACATATTTTTAACCCTCGTCTTTAACCCCACCTATTTTTGTATTATGGAGTGGGAAGAGGAGGGGGAGTGAACAGGCGAATTCCTGATATGTGCACCCAAGAGAGTCACTATGGTACTTATAATGTCCATCAACCATTTATATATATATATATGCTTATCATCTTTTTTGTTTATTATTTTACTCAACAGTATTTTGATATAACTCTGGTATACACGATGGATGTAGGTGCAACCATATATCATATATAAGAACTATGAATAATCTATAAGGTGTTTCATCTCCATGCTAGTATGCTGGTATTTAGATCTTTTATCCACCACTTGGGTATGTGTCTCCAGCGCCTCCTGCCATCCATAATAACAACTTTGGTTACAAGTTTCGTGATAGTTTCATATTACAATGGGGACTTAAATGCATTATTGGTTATAGTTATTAGTAAAGTACTGTGACATTTTGGTGCCTGTGCGTTAGGTGGCCAAAACTACTCCATGGGGTGATCTCCATACTCTTGTTTATGTTATTGTTATTTCTATTTTTATATTTATTACTTTTCCAAAACGATTGGTGGTAAATATATACTCTGTTTGGGGAGATACCTCCCACGTATTCGTGTGCCTTTCTCCACCTCTGGTGGCTGCTGTGGTGCCTCTTTCATGCTTTGCACCAATTGGTTTGCTATGTGGTGCCTGGGCATGCGCATCTTGTGCGTTCATGGCCATTCTGATGCTCCTTGAGCTTCTTATGGGCATGTACGCATTAGCGCGTTTTTGTGGTCCTTTCAGGACCACTACATCTCCCAGTGTCTATATTATTTGTCCGGACATGCGCATTCGCGCATTAGTGGCTATCTCTATACTCCCCGAAGCATTGGGACGCTACAGGTCCGGGCATGCGCATTTGCGCGCTAGCGGCCATCTTTGCACTCCTGACATGCGCATTTGTGCGCTGGCGGCCATCTTTATACTCCCGGAAATATCGATATGCGGCACCGCTTCCGGTGCTGCGAACATTATGTTTCCACGCCAAGCACCATGCCGTTGCCCCGCAGCTGATAGGGATAGTTTCATTAGGGTAAGTGTGTGTATATATATGGAGCTGCCGGCCGCACACATCACACCTGCTCCTGACGAAGCCACTCCTAGTGGCGATACGCGTGGGGCTTCAGCCCCCTGGACCTCTGTTTTCATTTGGTATCTGGTCATGCTCTACCGGCATTCTCTGCACTGGGATGGTAGTATAGCGCCCCCCTTTTTGTGGGCTCTATACAGGTAGTTCCGGTCCTATTAGGTTTTGGGACAGTTTTGGCAGTGTGTGTCTGTGCTTGTTGGGGTTATGCACACCTCAGGAGGTCCAGATAAGCTCTGACCTCTAGATTTACATGTGGGGGTATGTGTATGCATAATGTTCCTCCCACTATAGACACTGTGCACTTGCTCTTTACTTTTGCCTAATCTGTTCTTATCCGCTCGCAAGGGATACATGTGTTATCATCATTATTATTGGTATACTCTTACATCTATATATTGGTAACTTATTGTCAGGCCATTTCATACTGGCTAGTCTTGAATTTGTACCCGAATATGTACCTGTTTAGAACAGAACATTTGGTTCATATATTACATCTATTTCCATATTGAATATTTATGTATATCATAATACCTGACACTGTTTGACTTATACCTACTATTGTGTGTTGCGAGCTGGACCAGGAGTAAATATATATATAATTCCTGCCATTATTCCCATTTTTCATGCATACGCTTTGAATTATGTTACCATCTGTATATATGTGCATGTAGAGCAGCTGTGTCTGCCACTGACCTTGTCATCTGTAAGTGCATATTGTTATACATGTCCAGGGGGGGGTTCCTTATAGGAATCCTTGATGACCTATTCTCTGTTTTAAATGTTTTTAATTGTAGTGGTTTGTTTTGTGTGTTGGTCGATACAATAAAATATTCAAGTTTATTTTTATATATCTTTATTATTGTTTGATGGTTCCCCTTTATGTATAGCATGACATCTTTTTCTCGGCCTTTGTAATGTGTACTACAGGTCATGCTTTGGGTTGAACCTCTTTCCTCCGATATTAGGTTGGATGGTGCCCTCCATTTTCTTGTTTATACAAAAACCAAGAGAGTAACGTAGTACAAAGGGGAAAATCAACTCAGAGTCTGAGACACGCCAGAGGGTCAATACAATACAGAAGCAAAAGTATCAGGAGCAAAAGACAGAGACAGGTCTGAGACAAAGCCTAGCCAAGTACCAGAAAGTCCAAACACAAAGGGAAAACACTGAGTCGGAATGGGGGAAGGGGAATAAACAGACACGGGAACAGTCAGGGATCGCAGCAGGACAAATTAGGATATAACCAGAGTCAGCTACTCATGAAGTAGGCAGAAGCTATAACTGACGCCGCCTGCAGGATGCAATGGAGCTAAGTAGCAAACCTGAACCCAGAATGAGGCAGAGCAAAGTTAACTATTGACATGATCAGCCTGGAAAAAGGGCAAACAGGACTAAAACCCGGACCAGATCGTGACAATACCCTCCTCTCAAGGGGGGGGGAAAGCACCGGACCACCAGGTTTACCAGGGTAACATTCATGAAACGCCAAAACTAGACGATCAGCATGGTCGGAAGGTGCCGGAACCCAAGATCGCTCCTCAGGACCGTAACCCCTCCAATGGACCAAGTACTGAAGCGAATTGCGAACCCTCCGAGAATCAACTTCGTACTCAGTCTGACCATCCACCAAGACAGGAGGCAGAGGGGATGGTGACATAGCAGAGGAAGGTACACATGGCTTAAGAATATGGAATACATTGGGGATCCGAAGTGACGGAGGTAAGCGTAAACGGAAGGCAACTGGGTTGACAACCTCAATGACCTCGTAAGGACCAATAAACTTTGGACCCAACTTTATGGAAGGAACTTTCAGATGTATGTTCTTGGTAGATAACCACACCTTTTCTCCCATCAGCAACTTAGGTCCCACAGACAGTTGCTTATCAGCAAAATGTTTTTGTTTGCCCTGAGCCACCCGAATGTTCTTCTGAACCTCCCTCCACACCTCTTCCAGCAGGTGAACCGCTGAGTCAGGACCTGCACACCGCGAATCCAGCCTGGAAAATTCACCAAAATGGGGGTGAAAACCGTAGTTACAGAAGAACGGAGAGGTGCCAGTGCACTGATTAATCCGATTATTAAAAGCAAACTCAGCCACGGGCAACGAAGAACACTAATCATCCTGCTGAGACGTAGCAAGACACCGCAAAATCTGTTCACGTGACTGATTGGTCTTCTCCGTCTGACCGTTGGTCTCGGATGGTAGGCAAAGGAGAAGGTCAAACAAATACCCAATGTTTTACAAAATGCCTTCCAAAATTTGGACACAAATTGTACCCCTCTATCAGAAACCACACTCAAAGGAACGCCATGCAACCACACAGTGTGCTCAACAAATAACTTAGATAGTGTTTCTGCATTGAAATCCTGCCAAAGGTACAAAATGCACCTGTTTACTGAATTTGACAGCCACTACCAAGATCACAGTTTTGCCATTAGAAGGAGGGAGATCAGGTATAAGATCCATGGACAAATGAGTCCAAGGTCTATCCTGAATTGGCAATGGCACCAATTCTCCGGCTGGCTGGTTATGGGAGCTCTTAGCATGGGCACAGGTATCACAAGCAAACACAAACACAGTGACATCAGAGGCCATGGAGGACCACCAAAACAGCCTAGCAATGGCTTTCCGGGTGGCCAAGATCCCTGGGTGTCCACTGAGAACAGAATCGTGGATCTCCCGGAGGACCCTCAACTGGTACTAAATCGGGACAAAAAGCTTATTGTCAGGTAAAGACAGAGGAGCAAGAGACTGAGCCTTCTAAATTTCAAGCTCCAATTCAGAGGATACCCCAGCAACAACCACCCTGTGCTGAAGAATGGAGGAAGAAGGTTCGGGGGAGGGTTGATATCGGATGAAAACTGCATAATAAGGCATCTGCCTTGACATTCTTGGAACCAGGCCGAAAGGTGATAGAAAAATGAAAGTGAGAAAAAAATGCAACCACCTCGCCTGTCTAGGAAGTAACCGCTTGGCAGACGCAATGTAGGACAGGTTCTTGTGGTCCATAATCACCGTGCTCCGATGAAGCGCCCCCTCCAAAAAGTCCCTCCATTCTTCAAAAGCCAATTTTATGGCCAATAACTCCCAGTTGCCAACATCATAATTCCTCTCCACAGAAGAAAACTTCCTGGAGAAAAAGGCACATGGTCCTAAATTGGTAAAAGTAGAGGGTCCCTGAGACAACACCGCCCCCAGTCCCACTCCCGATGTGTCCACCTCTACAATGAATGGTTCTGACGGATCGGGCTGAACCAATACAGGAGCAGACATAAAACACTTATTTAATGTAGAAAATGTTTCAACCACCAGGGGTGATCAGACCTTGAGATCAGCCCCTTGCGAGCGAGATCCGTGAGTGGCTTGACAACCTGAGAAAATCCCTTGATGAATTTTCAATAATAATTGGTTAAACCCAGAAAACGCTGCAGACCCTTGAAGACTCTGGGTTGCACCCAATCAACATTGGCCTGTACCTTTCTGGGATCCATCCGAAACCCATTGGCGGAAAGGCTGAACCCCAGAAATGAAATCTCCTGGCACCAAACGAACATTTCTCAGGTTTAGCGATTATAGAATTTCCCCGTAACCTATGAAGAACCGTATGTAAATGGCCAATGTGGGATTCTTGCCTTGCGCAGGCGTGTACTATGGAGGACAGAGAATGAACTTCAATCCCATATTGCAGCCAGCATGCAGACAGCGGGTAAGGAAAGGGTGAATCAAACACCCGAAAACCCCGCCCCTATGGGTAAAGATTGTTCCCTCCAAATTCAGGTGACAGTGTCCCTTTAAGAGGAGACTTTGTGCAGCAGACCTTCATGGACAGCTGCTAGGAAACCACTGCTAAGGAAAGGCAACAAGCAGAAGAGACTTGCTTGGGCTAAAGAACACAAGGAATAGACATTAGACCAGTGGAAATCTGTGCTTCTTTAAGAGTAACGCACCTGGTAAAGTTCTGATTAAATAAATGTACAAAATAAGCATATTTAACATTGGCCAAGCCAGCCAGTTTTGATTTTTTGTACTATTTTTGCATGAATTTCCTTCATCTTGCACATTGGGGAAGAGAGAAGAGCTTTGCTAGATGTTGTGCAAGTTTTCAGGAATTCCACTTCAAAACTTCAAGTGACAAAGATTTTAAAGAACCTATGAGTAAGGAGACGTAACAGGTGTCAGACGGATTGACAAGCAATAGCATTGGAAGTGCTGAAAATAGACGTGCTGAAGTCCAGAGCCCAGCGTTACAAGCTGAGATATTCAAGGTAAGAAAAATGGATTTAATTAATTCATATGCTAAATCAAGTCAGATAGAATTTGTAAGTTTGTACAAATCTAGTGTAGAAATTTTCTGGCTTAGCTTATTTGCAGAATGCAAGATAGCAAATCTAAAGTTAGATTCTAAGCTAGTATCTAGGAAAAAAGAAAAAGAGCAACTGAAAAATATATTACATATGGTTTATGTATTTAACAAGTTTGTTACAGAGAAGTCCAAAAAATACTGTGTAGAAAGAATTTCTAAGGAAACTAATGATGTCCACAAGATTGACTGTAATGTGGAGAGTGAGGAAAATGTGACACACGTGTCTGTAGTAACCACTCAAGGTGACCTTGTCCCTCATGATGAAAAACAAGATGGAGGAAACGTAGGAGACATGACAACTGACAAAGATGATGTACCATTGCCACTAAAAATAGAAGACGACTCAGAAGCCCAACTACAAACTAAATCTAGGAAAACCTTGTTAAAATTATGCAAAATAATTTCTGCATATGATGACAAAATCCATGTGTGCAGAAATTCAGAGATATTTGAGAGTTTTGCTGATAAGTTTGATTTGACTAAAGAGGAGAAAAATCAATTGTTTAAAATGTGGCTTCCGGTAACTTTTTCCAGAAGGTTCTCATTAAAAATGCAGAATGATGAGTTCCATGATGAAATGACTGATACAGAAAGATTAAAAATTTTGATATTCTGTGGATTAAAAGAAAATTATCCAGATCTTGATATTCTTCTAAAATTGAGGATTGGCCAGAAAGAATGTACTTTTACATTCATGTCCATATTTGAAAGGTTGTACAAAATGGTCAGTACGAATTTGAATAAACAATCAATGATAAATTCTTTTGTAAACAAATTTAGATTCCTAAATCCTGCATCTCGTGTTATTGCATCACAAAAAGATTCTTTATTTGAATGTGCGAAATCCCTTGATTTTTCTAGAAAACATGAGAATCTTGAAAGGAAAACAAATCATACTAAGTTTTTTTAAAACGGGCAGAATTATATCTCATCAGAAGTCAAAATCAAAATCTTCAAAATTGACCCAAAATCAAATCTATGAAGTACGAAGAAAATTACATATTTGCTACAAACCCTATGAGTCCATTAGAGAAGTTGCTCTGAATGGGTTAAAAGCTGAAGGTTCAGATCTCTCTGTAAAGATGGCGGAAATTGACAGACGGAAACAGGTGAGTATCCCAGGGGAGGGACTGAATACTCCATTATCACAGCTCTTCAAAGAATCCATAAAAATGACCTTATTAAATAGCGCTTTTCAACAAATTATTGACAGGGAGTTGAGATTTGGTTTAGGAATTGGCTAAAAATGTAATTATATTATATGATGTGTAAATGAGTTATACAATGCATTATTTATTAATATGTAATTATTTTATATACTGTAATATAATTTTATATATATATATATAGATATATATATTAATATAGTATACAGTAAATACTGTAGCATATTTGTATAAGTAGAGATTATATTAACTGTATTTTTATATGTATAGTGAAATAATTAGAATTTAATCCAGTAATAATATTTAGAATTACAGTAAATACATATATTAAATATATACATATGTATAAGATATTTAAATTATTTTGTTTTTAAATAAATATGAAATTAACCTTTATCTTTCATTTTTCCTTAGAGCTTTCATTTCAAAGCAGGAATTGAACAACAACAAAAAAAACTTCTTTCATGAATTTATGTTTTATTTACACAGGAAGTTATAATAACTGCATGATTTTATATATTTAACACTTAAGAAAAAATAATATATAACTAATAATCTAAAATTTGTGTACTGTAATTTTTGTTCTGTAACAATCTAAAACTTGTTTTTCTTTACTGCATGGCATGTCACACCCCTGTTTTAATTTAGAGCTGTAAGAAGAAGCTTTAGAATGGATTCAGTTGCAGGCCTTGTACCAGATATAGCTGTACAACAAATGCTTAAATTTCTTATGGATGAGTTCTATCTATAGGTTAGAACATAGTGTTAAGTTAGATAGTGTTAGTATTTGGAGAATATGCAATGAAATATTAAATTTAATAGTTTACAATGCGCATTGATAATTAGGATACAATATTTTGGGTTAATATACATGTATTCTTATTCTTTGTATGTGAAATATGTATTGTGAACTTCTATGTGTGTCACAGTCTGAGTGACAGATGACAGATGAGTAGTGTTGAGCATTCCGATACCGCAAGTATCGGGTATCGGCCGATATTTGCGGTATCGGAATTCCGATACCGAGTTCCGATATTTTTGTGATATCGGGAATCGGTATCGGGCTTAAGATTAATGTGTAAAATAAAGAATAAAAATAAAAAATATTGATATACTTACCCTCTGACGCGCCCTGGTCGTCACCGCTGCAACCGCCTTGCTTTCGTTCCGAAGAATGAGCGGGTAAAGGGCCTTCGATGATGTCGCGGCTTGTGATTGGTCGCTGAGCGGTCATGTGACCGCTCACGCGACCAATCACAAGCCGCGACGTCATCGAATGTCATTAACGTGCTCATTCCTAAGAATGAGCGCGTTAAGGACCTTCGATGACGTCGCGGCTTGTGATTGGTCGCGTGAGCGGTCACATGACCGCTCAGCGACCAATTACATGCCGCGACGTCATCGAAGGCCCTTAACGCGCTCATTCTTCGGAACGAAAGCAAGGCGGTTGCAGCGGTGACGACCAGGGCGCGTCAGAGGGTAAGTATATCAATATTTTTTATTTTTATTCTTTATTTTACACATGAATATGGATCCCAGGGCCTGAAGGAGAGTTTCCTCTCCTTCAGACCCTGGGATCCATTACAGGATACCTTCCGATATTTGTGTCCCATTGACTTGTATTGGTATTGGATATCGGTATCGGCGATATCCGATATTTTTCGGATATCGGCCGATACCATCCGATACCGATACTTTCAAATATCGGACGGTATCGCTCAACACTACAGATGAGCGTATGAGCAGCTGCCAAGAGTGAAGTTAATGTAAGAGTGACTATAGCATGGAATGTACAGTATGAAAGAGGCCTCATGACTTATGGTATGTTGAAAAAAAGAAAAAAAACTTGTGTTTATGAAATAATAAGATTCAGCTAAATTATTAGAATATTAAGAAATATTTAAATATTATTTATTCAACATATAGTTCTATATTTCTTTAGTAATTATTATTTATTGATTTAGTTAATAGTGAATAAGTGCAGTCACACATCAATATGGTTTATCAAGAAAATCTACATATAGAATAATTTTTCCAAATTATAATTTCATGATATACAGTGTTTTTTTAATGATTACATAGATGGGTACACATCTGCAAACAAATATATGGCACAAGCTGATATGACAGTTATAAAAATGATTATTTTTAATTTTGGTTTTTACAAATTAATTTTTTCATAAAATAATAATTTTTGGTAACAAGGGGGAAATGTGTTTTTGATCCAGATTATATCATCACATTTCATCAATACCTCTTCTTCACACATTTTAATAAAGAAGAAATATTAATAAGGTACTATTGGGTATAATAACATTAAGTATTATAAAAAGTCATTTTTTCTCTAATGAAGGATATTATATGCAAAGTTGCATAATTTCAATATTTTGGTAATCCAAGGTTATGACAACATCTAGATAATGGAAATATTAAAGGGAATGTGTTATTGAGATATAACCTATGCATTTATCAACAACATATAAGGCCTTATTTTTATTCTTATTTTTATTTTTCTCATTTTTATTTTTAATTTTTTCTTATTTTATTTTTATTCTCAATTTTTATTTTTTATCTCAAGAAGAAAAAATTAATATTTAATAAAGTAATGTCTAATACAAGAATATTGCTTTATCAAATATGATCATATGGTTTCATTATATAAGAAGTGTTTCAATTCTGAGTTAAATACAATTCTTTCACTCATTCATTGATTTATTCATATATTTATATATATTCTTATTTTGGTTCATGGCTACACATTCTTACATATTATTGGTCTAATAATAAAGATGGAAATATTTGTTACATAAAAAGACACACTGACATCTATGGGTTAAAAAAGAAACTACACCTATGACATAAAAATGTCCTATCACTTGAAGAATATGGTTAATAATGTATTATCTTTTATTATTATTATTATTATTATTATTATTATTATTTTATTTTTCCAAATATAAATTCCATATTAATATTTTGATAATAATTATATGGATATTATTGATTGCTATGGTAAGCTATGATATTATAGGTTAGGAAAATTACCAGATTTGGTATAGAATAGGGAATGAAGACTTCAATCAAGATACTGAAGTTACGTTAATAAAATTCAATTCATTCTTAAAAGTTGCAAGAAGAAAAATCTGTTATCCAAAAGTTCCACAAGGTAACAATGCCATGATTTCTGAATAATAATAGACTGTGTCAAATACAATTCATGTCACCACTCACAACTACAGCATCCATCACTGACAAGTATGAGAACAGTATCTAAACTGACAATCACAAAGAGGACGATGATCCTATGATGCTAAGATGAACTGTGTTATTATGTTTTATCATGTCCCAGTGGTTTCCTATCACCCAAAAGACTTCCATGAAAGCTGGTGAACAATCAGATAATTGTCAGGACGCTACAACCCTGACATGTGTCCTGTGCACTAAAGACTGGTTATGGTGCTATGTTTAGCAATGAATAGTCAATTTAACCCTTGCTGTGCTGACCAAAGACGTCTCACTTGTTCCAAGACCAGTGCGGATGACATGGAGGATTCCAGATGATATCCAAGGCGAGCCAATGTAAGTCCAGGTCTCTAAAGGTGACACTGCACAGATATTAAAGCTACATTTCATCTATGAACTTTGTTTTCTTATCAACATTTGAATTTATGGATTTTGACACATGACACACAGTCTCTACAATATCTACATGCTATCATCTATTTCAAAAGAATTATAATAAAGATTGTTTTAAAAGAACCAAGAAGAAGACATCAAGATGAAAACCAGATGACATCAGATGATGATCAGACCTGAGATGCTTCAAGTAGATGTAGGGAAGTATAATTATATATTTTATATGAATATTAGTCACGGCTTACCATAACATGAATTTACATATCATTATATTATTGAGTACGTATAACAATATTATTATTATGAACACTAAATTATTTTGCCAAAGAAGAAGAAAAGAAGAAAGAAAATCTAATATGTTTAATTTGAGGGTTCCAATCAATGTCTGTCACCCTCAAAAGGGGGAATTGTTAAATATTAATTTAATTATTCTTATTCAATCCTGTACTGAGCACATTGCTTCTTGCTGACATTACAAAAAGCTAGTTCTGTGTATGTATAGGTTAACACCATATACAGAGAACACGTGATCTGTGAGACATATAAATAACGTCTCTTAGGAGGGTGGGGGCCTTTGTCACGTGGGGGTTGTCACCTCCTGTCTTCACCATCATTCTCCATGGACGTCCGACAAAGAAGGAACAGCTGGTAGCCATGATGATCTTCAGATTTCACACAGACAGATGGCTTTTACCATTCAGAACTTTGGGAAAGATGAGTAAGGGTACCGTCACACTAAGCGACGCTGCAGCGATACTGACAATGATCCGGATCGCTGCAGCGTCGCTGTTTGGTCGCTGGAGAGCTGTCACACAGACAGCTCTCCAGCGACCAACTATGCCGGTAACCAGGGTAAACATCGGGTTACTAAGCGCAGGGCCGCGCTTAGTAACCCGATGTTTACCCTGGTTACCAGCGTAAAAGTAAAAAAAAAACAAACACTACATACTTACCTTCCGCTGTCTGTCCCTCGGCGCTCTGCTTCTCTGCCCTGTGTAAGCACAGCGGCCGGAAAGCACAGCGGTGACGTCACCGCTCTGCTTTCCGGCCGCTGTGCTTACACAGGGCAGAGAAGCAGAGCGCCGAGGGACAGACAGCGGAAGGTAAGTATGTAGTGTTTTTTTTTTTTTTACTTTTACGCTGGTAACCAGGGTAAACATCGGGTTACTAAGCGTGGCCCTGCGCTTAGTAACCCGATGTTTACCCTGGTTACCAGCGAAGACATCGCTGAATCGGCGTCACACACGCCGATTCAGCGATGTCAGCAGGAAGTCCAGCGACGAAATAAAGTGCTGGACTTTCTGCAGCGACCAACGACATCACAGCAGGATTCTGATCGCTGCTGTGTGTCAAACTGAACCATATCGCTAGCCAGGACGCTGCAACGTCACGGATCGCTAGCGATATCGTTTAGTGTGACGGTACCTTAACAAACGCTGATATCTACACATGGACAATCTGTTCGTAACTATTTCATCTATTTTATGTTTTGCTGCAATGTGGTTTTTCTGTGGACAATTCAATAAACCACTACCTTTTTTATGAGAATATCATGACATTTTTGTTTAAGAGTAACGCACCTGGTAAAGTCCTGATTAAATAAATGTGCAAAATAAGCATATTTAACACTGGTTCCTACTGTGAAGCATGGAGGAGGAGGTGTGATGGTGTGGGGGTGCTTTGCTGGTGACACTGTTGGGGATTTATGCAAAATTGAAGGCATACTGAACCTTCATGGCTACCACAGCATCTTGCAGCGGCATGCTATTCCATCAGGTTTGCGTTTAGTTGGACCATCATTTATTTTTCAACAGGACAATGACCCCAAACACACCTCCAGGCTGTGTAAGGGCTATTTAACCAAGAAGGAGAGTGATGGGGTGCTATGCCAGATGACCTGGCCTACACAGTCACCAGACCTGATGCCAATCGAGATAGTTTGGGGTGATCTGGACCTCAGAGTGAAGGCAAAAGGGCCAACAAGTGCTAAGCATCTCTGGGAACTCCTTCAAGATTGTTGGAAGACCATTTCCAGTGACGACCTCTTGAAGCTCATCAAGAGCATGCCAAGAGTGTGCAAAGCAGTCATCAAAGCAAAAGGTGGCTACTTTGAAGAACTTTTTTGTTAAGTATATAATTCCACATGTGTTAATTCTTAGTTTTGATGCCTTCAGTGTGAATTTACAATTTTCATAGTCATGAAAATACAGAAAAATCTTTAAATGAGAAGGTGTGTCCAAACTTTTGGTCTGTACTGTACCTCCATAACACAATTCCACATCTAACAAAACTTTTTGAAATTATGAAAATGGTACCCGAGAGTCTGGGTGACCTCCTCAACAATCACCCAGACTCAGAAGCTTGTTAATCGATGGACAAGAGGGGCAGTCCTTCTTGCAATGTTCCGGACCTCCACAATAAAAACATAATTTCCCATCACGTCGTTGTTTCTTCTCTTTCTCCTTGAAGTTGGTGACACCAACCTCCATGGTCTCTGTAAATGTTATCACCTCAGACTTAGCAGGCAATACAGGAATCTCTCACTGGATAATTCCTCTTTCCCGTAATCTCCGGTCCATGCGAATGGCCTGGGTCATGGCCTCCTCCAGGGAACTGGGTGATGGATGGAGGGCCAGAGCATCCTTGAGATGATCCGTAGTCCTCTCCTGAACTGGCATCTCAAAGCAGAGTCATCCCAGGTTAGAAGGACCCTCCCGGAGCAACAAAAAAATTATTCCCAGTCGTTGACTCTCATCTCCTGAGGATCTGGGTCTAAGGGAAAAAATAGCTTACAACCCTCTCTGAATTTAAGAAACCTTTCCTTCTCTCCGGAGAAAGTATCAGGGAGCCTGACCGTAGGTTCAGGAGAGTATAAGGAAGTATCAATAGGGTTAGATTACTTAACCGCTAATTTTGTCATGGAACCCTGAAAAGATTTTACAGTTTCAGTAAGCTCCCACTGGAGTTGGTTGTGAGAGGAAGCAAAAGCCCTATGTTCCACTGACAAATCCTGCATCATTTGGGTCAGATTTACTATCTGACTCGCAAAAGTCGTGAGCGGATCCATAAGGAGCAGAGCAAAGAAAAGAAAACTGTCAGTGGTCAGTTATAATGTCGCGCCGCAGCTATGCAGGTAGATGCACACTCCACTAGATGGCAGCAGAGTGGAGGGAAGACTGCAACACTTGCCAGAGCAGACCTGCAGAGCTACAGCGAGGCCACCATGAGGTGGCAACAGGGTAGTAAAACAAACGGCGCCAAAAACCAGGAGAGTAAAGTAGTACAAAGGGGAAAATCAACTCAGAGTCAGAGGCGCGCCATAGGGTCAATACCAGATGGAAGCAGAAGTATCAGGAGCAAAAGACAGAGACAGGTCTGAGACAAAGCTGAGTCAAGTACCAGGGAGTTCAAACACAAAGGGAAAACACTGAGTCGGAGAGGGGAATAAACAGACATGGGAACAGTCAAGGATCGCAGCAGGGCAAATCAGGATATAACTGCAGCGCCCCAGGGTCCTGGTCGTTGCAGTAATATCATTCTCCTCTAGGGGGGGTGGTGTTACGTTTGGAGGCAAAGAAGGATAACTGCATCCAGGTATCACAAACATGCAACACATTTCATATTCCAGGCCACAAGGGGGAGCTCTTGCTCCTATTTATTAGGTCACTCCCCACATTAGTAAAACTGGTAGCCTGTAGGGAAAGTTGGTCAGTTGCTGGCTGAGCTTCACTCAGGTAGTTGGTCCCTGGCAGGGGTGGGATCCTGTCAGAGAACAAAGGAGAAGGACACAGAGCTGTGCATGCCCTCAGAGCTGCAGCTCCTAGAAAGAGACATCGAAGGCAGAACTGTATTGCAGCGAGCGTGCAAAAGAAGTCATAGCAAAGGAGTGGCTATCAGAAGGGGACCAGCCCTACACAGGCTGCCTCCTTCTGAGGCGCAGAAGCCCGGTAGCCGGAACACCGAGGGAGTAACATCCTTTATGCCTTGCTCCAGAGACCGGCAGGATAGCTAATTTCACGTTACCTGTCCGCCCTACACCCAGGAGGCACGGTGGCACCCCTTAAAGGCTGGGGCATGATAGAGTCCCTACAAAGCGCCTCAAGCCACCAGAGAGAGAGACATAATATCTACAACAGTTGTGAGGACCTTATGAGAAGCTTAGCAGTAAGGGACTACAACACTACAGCGCAAAGGAAGGCTACTGATTTCCACCTGGACAAGGGGACTCTGGACTTGCCTCCAAACCGGCCGGACTCTGCCTGCCCTGTGATCTGATGCCCTGGACTGTGGATGCTGAAGTCTTCAGTAAAGGTAAAGAGACTGCAACCTTGTGTCCTCGTTCTTCACTGCGCCTCTCACCATCCACCATCTACACACTGGGAAGCCCTGGGGATATACTTCACCTGTGGGAAGGTATACCATCTAGCTGCCATAACATCACCCCAGCGGACCCCTTAAAGCAGCGTCGGTCACCTTGACCGAAAACCACAGGTGGCGTCACGAAAATAAACTCTATCCCTTTAAAGACCTTTCCCCTTTATTACGGACATCCCAGGGCCACAGACCGGTCAGCCCCCTGTGAACCGAAGGACCTGGTACCGAGTACCCCGCTTCTCTGACGGGGCGATCCATCTTTGGCATCACGAATAGGATCTACTAAAGCCTGAAAAATTGGGTCATGTGCGCCTAGAGACTGTGCCAGAACTGTTCCTAACCGTAATTTGTGTTAAAAGACTGTCTGATTAATGAACTGTGATTTGCCGCCAAAAATTCCCGCCAAAACCGCCGCCATTACAGAGCCACGAGGGGTGCCGGAGAAGAAGAAGGGCGTGCCATCGTTGGTGTGAACTAATTGAGAGCGTGAAAGATAATGGCCGCCCAGTCCAAATACTTCTGTACCTTGAGGACGTGTCCGTCAGCACCCGAGATCCGCCTCCTGATCCTAAATGGCGGGAGGAGACAAAGAAAAAGAAACCGCACCCGGAGGAGAGCGTGGGAAAGAGACCAGGGAGGAGCAAACCATGAGGAGGACACCATGGCCTGTCGCCCGGAACAAGAACGTGGGGTGGAAGCGGAGGACTCCCCCAGCCACCTGGAAAGACACCGCGGCCAGGAATCACCCGTTGGCCCTGACTTCCTGCAGGCTGGAGTGGAGGAGCTCATAGACCAGCTCCTGTGGATGCAACTGGGCGCCAAGGCCACGTGTCGGGCGGCGCCCGCGGAAGACCCATCAGCACCGCTTCCAGCACCGTTACCCAGCACCGCTCCAGACTCCACCACTGACAGGCCTGACTGGCATTGGAGACACCACTGCGGCAGGAAAGGATGTCAACCCTGCCCCAGTGACCGAGGAACTGTTGGTAGGCCCCATAGCCGTGCCACCTCCCTGCGGGTCCAGCCGGCTCCAACACCTTGAGCCCTGGGACCAGGCCTTGGGGATGGAGCAGTTTTTAAAGGTCCCAATTCAGCCTGCTAGCCTACCTGGAGAGGTGTATGCCGAAAAACTATTTACCGCTGGGTTAATCCTGGACCTGATCTCATGGGGTTTCCCTGGGACCACTAAGCAGAAGGGAGAGACTGCGGAGGTCCTTACCTGGGATGAGTACCAGCTCGCCTGTAAATGAAAGGAAAAGGAGGAGAAACGCCAGGCCCAGCGCAAAGCCTTTGATAAGAGGGATCTGCAGGCCAAAGCCCAGGCCCGCTAGGACTGCACCGTTAACCAGGCCCCGCGTAAGCAGGGCATAGTGGTCACATTTAAGTTGTAAAAAGGCTGGGGCTTCATCAAGGAACAGGGACTGTACGCAGAGATTTTCGTTAACAGGAGGGACGTGGAGTCTCACTTGTGGGAAGGACACCCGGACAGGGACTTGCATCCAGAAGAAAGCATCAGTAACACCAGACACTTTGGCTCAAAAGGGTGGTTTACTCTCAATGTCCACAAATACAGAGACCCCATCACCATATTGCCTAGCCCCAAGACACCAGCCGATTCTCCCCATGCAGTAACAGCGCCACCTTGTGCCAAAACAGCTGCCACTACCACTACAGTCACTCCTGCTTGCACTACTACAAAGACTAAGGTGTGCACCATTACTACAACGGATACTGCAGTAGCCATAGGACCAACTGTTACCTGCACCAAAGCTGCTATTGTGGAACAGAACTCAGTGGGCACTCAGACCCCTGTCTGGAGTGAGGGAGCCCCATTTGTAGCACCTGGTAGCCGCCAGTACCCTAAAGGGCTACCTCCACCAGTGCTACCTCCAGAACTGCAATAAGGAACTAAAACTTGAACCACGATTGTACATAGTTTATTTCCATCATTTTTGCTGCTAACAAAAACTAAACAAAGAATCTTTCATGGATCCTTGAAGTTTCTACTTCACGTATAGCTGAACAAGAGCTTACACAGGAAATGCCAGTCGTAAATTCCATTCGGCAATAAAACCTCTTTTCCCCCATACTCTCAGAGAAGGAAAGCCAGGAATTTGCAGCTCAAACTGTGGCAGTATCACTCCAAGAAGGGGGGCTTAGCCCACGCAGGCTAGCAAGAGAACTACTTATGATATTTCATACCATATCGTGACAACGGCTCTGCATTATAAACTTCTATGAAGCACTTGGTGGGTCAAAGTGCTCACCACACATCTAGATAAGTTCCTTAAGGGGTCTACTTTCCAAAATGGTGTCACTTGTGGGTGGTTTCAATGTTTAGGCACATCAGGGGCTCTCCAAACGCAACATGGCGTCCCATCTCAATTCCAGTCAATTTTGCATTGAAAAGTCAAATGGCGCTCCTTTCCTTCCGAGCTCTGCCATGCGCCCAAACAGTGGTTTATCCCCACATATGGGGTATCAACGTACTCAGGACAAATTGTACAACAACTTTTGGGGTCCATTTTCTCCTGTTACCCTTGGTAAAATAAAACAAATTGGAGCTGAAATAAATTTTGTGTGAAAAAAAGTTAAATGTTCATTTTTATTTAAACATTCCAAAAATTCCTGTAAAACACCTGAAGGGTTAATAAACTTCTTGAATGTGGTTTTGAGCACCTTGAGGGGTGCAGTTTTTAGAATGGTGTCACACTTGGGTATTTTCTATCATATAGACCCCTCAAAATGACTTCAAATGAGATGTGGTCCCTAAAAAAAAAATGGTGTTGCAAAAATGAGAAATTGCTGGTCAACTTTTAACCCTTATAACTCCCTAACAAAAAAAAATTTTGGTTCCAAAATTGTGCTGATGTAAAGTAGACATGTGGGAAATGTTACTTATTAGGTATTTTGCATGACATATCTCTGTTATTTAAGGGTATAAAAATTCAAAGTTGGAAAATTGCAAAATTTTCAAAATTTTCGCCAAATTTCTGTTTTTTTCACAAATAAATGCAAGTTATATCGAATAAATTTTACCACTAACATGAAGTACAATACGTCACGAGAAAACAATGTCAGAATCGCCAAGATCCGTTGAAGCGTTCCAGAGTTATAACCTCATAAAGGGACAGTGGTCAGAATTGTAAAAATTGGCCCGGTCATTAACGTGCAAACCACCCTCGGGGCTTAAGGGGTTAATGACCTTGTAGGGGGCATTCAGAGTAGAATTTCAATATTTGCAGATGACACTAAACTCTGCAGGGTAATCAATACAGGGGAGGACAATTTTATATTACAGGATGATTTATGTAAACTAGAAGCTTGGGCTGATAAATGGCAAATGAGCTTCCCATTATTTTATTTGCCTTTGTAGCAGCTGCCTGACACTGGCCACTGAATATGAGTTTGTCATCCACCCATACACCCAGGTCTTTTTCATTGACGGTTTTGCCCAGAGTTTTAGAATTAAGCACATAATTATACATCTTATTACTTCTACCCAAGTGCATGACCTTACATTTATCCCCATTAAAGCTCATTTGCCATTTATCAGCACACTTAGAATACTGTGCACAGTTCTGGTCTCCGGTGTATAAGAAAGACATAGCTGAACTGGAGCGGGTGCAGAGAAGAGCGACCAAGGTTATTAGAGGACTGGGGGGTCTGCAATACCAAGATAGGTTATTACACTTGGGGCTATTTAGTTTGGAAAAACGAAGACTAAGGGGTGATCTTATGTTAATGTATAAATATATGAGGGGACAGTACAAAGACCTTTCTGATGATCTTTTTAATCATAGACCTGAAACAGGGACAAGGGGGCATCCTCTACGTTTGGAGGAAAAAAGGTTTAAGCATAATAACAGACGCGGATTCTTTACTGTAAGAGCAGTGAGACAATGGAACTCTCTGCCGTATGATGTTGTAATGAGTGATTCATTACTTAAATTTAAGAGGGGACTGGATACCTTTCTGGAAAAGTATAATGTTACAGGGTATATACACTAGATTCCTTGAAGGGGCGTTGATCCAGGGAACTAGTCTGATTGCCGTATGTGGAGTCGGGAAGGAATTTTTTTTCCCCAAGGTGGAGCTTACTCTTTGCCACATGGGGTTATTTTGCCTTCCTCTGGATCAACATGTTAGGGCATGTTAGGTTAGGCTATGGGTTGAACTAGATGGACTTATAGCATAGCTCCTAACCGTCCCTCATTGTACGGGACTATACCGGTTTTGAGCCTTTGCCCTGCTGTCCAGCACGGGACACTCTGATCCCGCAGACAGCAAGACCGACACGCCCCATTGTGTTAAGCCATGCCCCGGGCCCTTACCCTTCCGCATGGCTGCCTGCTTTCTGTGCACAGGACCTGTGATGAGGTCACAGGAGGGGAGGAGTCAGGGGTCACATGATTGCAGGACTCAGCTGCCTGTGCTGGTTGACAACTTGCCACATGGTGCTGCAGCCGCAGGATGAGGTAAGTATGCTGCCTTGTGTGGGGTCAGGAGGTGTACAGTGTGGATGTAGCAGAGCCGTGTGTGTGCGAGGTGTACGGAGCGGAGCCGTGTGTGTGCAAGGTGTATGGAGCGGAGCCGTGTGTGTGCGAGGTGTACGGAGCGGAGCCGTGTGTGTGCAAGGTGTACGGAGCAGAGCCGTGTGTGTGCGAGGTGTACGGAGCGGAACAGTGTGTGTACGAGGTATACGGAGGGGAGCCGTGTATGTACGAGGTGTACGGAGCGGAGCCAAATGTGTGTGAGGTGTACGGAGCAGAGCCGTGTGTGCAAAGTGTATGGAGCGCAGCTACGGAGTAGCTATGTGTCGCCATTATATGGTATGGAGCATCATGTACAGTCATACAGTATGGAGCATCATGTACAGTCATACAGTATGGAGCATCATGTGCAGCCAATATACAGTATGGAGCATCATGTGCAGTCATTATACAGTATAGAGCATCATGTGCAGTCATTATACAGTATGGAGCATCATGTGCGGTCATTATACAGTATGGAGCATCATGTGCGGTCATTATACAGTATGGAGCATCATGTGCGGTCATTATACAGTATGGAGCATCATGTGCAGTCATTATACAGTATGGAGCATCATGTGCGGTCATTATACAGTATAGAGCATCATGTGCAGTCATTATACAGTATGGAGCATCATGTGGGGTCATTACACAGTATGGAGAATTATGTGTGGTCATTATACAGTATGGAGCATCATGTGCGGTCATTATACAGTATGGAGCATCATGTGTGGTCATTATACAGTATGGAGCATCATGTGCAGTCATTATACAGTATGGAGCATCATGTGCAGTCATTATACAGTATGGAGCATCATGTGCAGTCATTAAACAGTATGGAAAATCATGTGCGGTCATTATACAGTATGGAGCATCATGTGCAGTCATTATACAGTATAGAGCATCATGTGCAGTCATTAAACAGTATGGAAAATCATAAGCGGTCATTATACAGTATGGAGCATCATGTGCAGTCATTATACAGTATGGAGCATCATGTGCAGTCATTATACAGTATGGAGCATCATGTGCAGTCATTATACAGTATAGAGCATCATGTGTGGCCATTATACAGTATGGAGCATCATGTGTGGCCATTATACAGTATGGAGCATCATGTGCGGCCATTATACAGTATGGAGCGTCATGTGTGGCCATTATACAGTATTGACCATAATGTGTGGCCATTATACAGTATTGACCATAATGTGTGGCCATTATACAGTATGGAGCATCATGTGTGGCCATTATACAGTATGGAGCATCATGTGGGTCATTATACAGTATGGAGCATCATGTGTGGTCATTATACAGTATGGAGCATCATGTGCAGTCATTATACAGTATTGGGCATCATGTGGGGTCATTATACAGTATAGAGCAATTGTGTCTTGTCAGCTGCCCCTGCATAGATGGCACATGGACTATGCACTTAAAGGGGTTGTTCAGTTTATATTTATTTTCTCAAATATATTGGTGTTATGGTTTTGTGGTGTTTACTAACATAAAAAAGTATCACAGGTTCTCCTCTTCCATCCTAACAAACTGCACAGATCTCCTATCCCCATATTGGCTGCTGATGGAGGAACGTGTGACCAGATCGGTCCGTCAGCCTCGTCCAATTGGAGGAGGCTGAAGGACAGTATTTTGACGCTGGGCGAGTTGCAGATGTAAGCAGTTTACCAGAATGGAAAAAGAATGTGAAAAACATAAGAATAAACTGTGCTATCCTTACTGGCCCTAATAATAATCAGCTCTGCAGATCCCAGGACTGTCAAATTCTTGTATGTGCACCCATATAATGATAATGAGATGACTCTGCAGAACCTGCCCTCTAAAATAATGATGTGTCTCTCCTAACACTTTCTACTAATAATGAGATGACTCTTCTGTATCTGCCCTATAATGATGATAAGATGTCTATCTAGATTCTGTCCTCTAATGAAAATGAGATTACTCTGCTGATTTTGTTCTCTAATGATAATGAGATTACTCTGCTGATTTTGTTCTCTAATGATAATGAGATGACTCTGCTAACCCTGCCCTCTAATGATACTGAGATGACTCTGTTGACTGTGTCCTTTAATGTTAATAATATGACTCTGCTGACTCTGTCCTCTAATGATAATGAGATGACTCTGCTGACTCTGTCCTCTATTGATAATGAGATCACTCTGTCCTCTGTTATTGAGATGACTCTGCTGACTCTGTCCTCTAATGATAATGAGATGACTCTGCTGACTCTATCCTCTAATCAAAATGAGATTACTCTGCTGATTTTGTTCTCTAATGATAATGAAATGACTCTGCTAACCCTGCCCTCTAATGATACTGAGATGACTCTGCTGACTGTGTAGTTTAATGTTAATAAGATGACTCTGCTGACTCTGTCCTCTAATAATAATGAGATGACTCTGCTGACTCTGTCCTCTAATGATAATGAGATGACTCTGCTGACCCTTCTGTTTAATGATAACAAGTCTATGCTGCTAATGTCAGCCTCTAGCAATTATGTTAATGAGATGACTCTGTAAAATGTGCCCCATTCTACACAAGTAAACAAAATATCTTATTTAATGATCTGTCATTCTCTAGTGAAATGTTACATTTAAAAGGAAACAAACAATTAAATGCCTTTTCTATGTGACCGATAAATACCTTGTTAATAACACGGCGACATCGTGATGTGCTGGGTGGGAATCACTTTTTGGGTTTATGCTTTTCTGCCACTTACAGAAACTGGCCAAAGTCTGATCGGCATGGTGGACGATTTTCAAGCCTTCCTGAACAAGAAACAGTGAGATCAAGACATTTTTCCACAACACCAATTCTTTTACATTTCATAGATATTTTTTAATACAATAGAGGCCAATATTATTCAGGAGATTTTAAAGAAAAACATTGTATATAGGTAACTTAACACAAAAAAGAACAAGGCATCCACCACCGGATCCGGTTTGATGCAACCAGATCTTCTATTTACTCAAAGATCATTGAAATAAGATGGGGGCAAATAAGCCTCAAGTTCTTCTCTACCATGATGTCCTGGGTGTAAAATCAAGGCTAGTGTAACAGCCCAGGGCATGACATGCCTATATATGAGGGGTAGATTTTTGGGCATGACTGCATACTGTACATCTTTGTCCTTAGGTGATATAGTCACTTTACACTGTAAGTCTATAGAGCATCTGTACGAGGCGCCATAGGCTTTCCTTGTAACAGCGAGTTCCGGCTCACACTTAGTGTGTAGAACGAGCCGGCTATTCGCAACTGCAGTGTCGACACTGAGAAGAGAAGAAGAACGGCTCTAGCCAATGGAGAGAGGTGAGTATATTAAGACACTCACACTACATTACATGCTTGGACACAAATTCAATGAATAAAAAACTTATTGGGAGACATTTTTAAAGGATACCTGTAATTTCAGAATAAACTTTCGTAGATAAGGAATAACATTGATTCTGGCCATTATATGACTTCTTAGTCCTGTATTTTTGCCCACTGCAGGTGTTCTTTACAATGTTCAGTTGTCTCTGAGCTGGTGGGTGGAGACTAGCTGCTATGTCGTCTCCAGTATAGAGCACACACAAACATGAGGAATTCTTGCTCTCCTGCCTGTATGCAGCACATGTTCAGAAGCAGCCCCAGCATGGAGGACATTATACAGTGGTACTAAGCTGTGTGTAGACGGTTTCATCACTCACTGTATATTAGGAGTGCTGTGAGTGACAGCTCAGCTGCCCTGCAGGATCTGGAGTGGCCTGGACTGTCAGTATGGTGAGTGACAGCCTAGTCGTCCAATCAGATGTTGAGGTGTGTGGGGCTGTCGGTACTTTGATTGACACCCCTATTGCTCAATATGGCCTAGCCTATGGGAGTTCCTCCAGGTGTCCTCCATTCTTGATAATTCACTATCTATTTAGTTGACTAGCTAAGAGCAGAGCATTGTCAGTTGTAGCTTTGCTGTTATGTGTGTGCTTTGCTCTGTGTCTGATTCCCTGATTTTGTTGCCGGACCTTGGATTTGTTTTGTCTATTTGTGTGTATTATTATTATTATACATTTTTATAGCGCCATTTATTCCATGGCGCTTTACATGTGAATACGGGGCAAATATAGACAAATACATTAAACATGAGCAGATAACAAGGCACACGAGTACATAAGGAGGGAGGACCCTGCCCGCGAGGGCTCACAGTCTGCAGGGTGTATTATCCTTTGTTTTTACGCTCTCTGACTTCAAGTACCTGACCCCGGACTTGGCCTCTGACTATCCATTTCTCTTTATCTTGACATACCCTCTTAGGATTTGACCCCAGATTGTGACTTGACCATGCCTTTGTCGAGCCCTCCTGGTATCTGACCTCGGACCTCTTGACTATTTCATGGCTTGTCCATGACTAGTTATTCAGCATCACATTGGGTAGCTGTGAATCCATCTCTCTGGTGAGGTTCAGATGTAGCAAAGATTATCATGACGTCTTGCCTTTAGAAGAAATTATTTAATATTATTATAAGTTTTTAGAATTAATGATGAGATTCGGAGACAGAGGAAGGGGAAGTGAAGTGAAGAAAGCAGCAGATTTCTCTGATACGATATATCACAAAGTTTTTTTAGTCCCTTGTATTATCGTTTTATATAAACCTTATTGGGTTTACATCCTCACATATGGTCTACGAGGCTTCCCTATAAGTGGTGAGCATCTTGTGGCAGCGACATTATGATTTGGAGCTTTTAACACTGATTTCCCTAAGGTGAAGAAGCGTAAATCTCGCTGTAAAATCCACATCCAATGACATTGATTATTCCATTGATGCCAATAGTCTGACAACTCTGAAAGCAAATGTGAATCCAAACAGCCTGGCAACAGGGGAAATAAATTGACCAAATATCGGCACCATACGTGAGGCCTGTGACCGCAGCGTATCTATAGTTTGAGCCACGGTTTCATTCTTCTTATTATTGCAGTAGTTTATGTGTCTGACGGCAAAACGAGGCTGCTCCTTTATGACCGGACTGTTGTAGATGATCTCGCCGACGCATTTGTGTCCTCCACATCAGCAGCAGTGCCCGGGTCGTGCCAGCACAGGATGCCAAAAGGCCGATGGTTAAAGGATGATAATAAATGAAGTAGAAAAGACAGCGGGCACTCACCATCCAGATAAAATTCCAATGCTTTATTCTGACAACATGTCTAAAACAAGGCAGGCAGGGATAAACGGGTATCCACAGACGACGGCCGTTTTGCGCTGTTGCGCTTCCACGGGTTTTTCGTGTGAGCACCCGAATTCCTGTTTGCTTCATGACATCAGTGCCACAGTGAGCTATATTGGGTCATAGAACCAGCTGGTTGTGCGGTCTTTCCCTTTTTTTTCCTTCTTCATGTGGATTCCGATGGTTAAAGGAGTTTTGCATTTTTAGATATATTATCATCGATTGAGTTGCAGAGATTAGTGATTGGCTGCAGAAGTGGCGTGAGTTGTCAATATGTCACCGCTGCAGCCAATCACTGAGGCAGGAGACGTCATTTAACCCTGCTGCGGTGGCAGAGAGCTGGAGCTGGACCAGGGGAGGGTGATAACTGGATGATTTCTTTATTACAGGAAAGTGGAAGTGGAGAAATCATAACAATACAATAAATATAAATGACGTAAACGATCCGATGACAATGTCGCCATTTACCTCTTCTTCTTCCAGCAATATTACCCGCACCACTTTTATGTGAATTGCGTTCCCGACGCTTGGGTCATGGAACAATCCGGCTACCTGTTAGAAATAATGAGGGATCATTAGCGACCTGTGATAACCCGGGAGACGAATATTGCAGCTCACGTGTCATCAAACCAGCGAGAGTGGAAGGAATGAGAACAAACACTACATTGTCTGAAGAACAGCTTTAGAACAAGCAGGAATACTAAGGACATGTTCACTCCTCGCAGAAAACTTCCGTTGAGGATGTGACGGATTTTGGCGATGCTGCATGAGTTACCGGCAGGTTTCGTTGCAAATTTTGCTGCAGATTTCATCCTACTTCATTACTAAACATTTAATAAGGCGAACTTCTGCAGAAGAATCGGCTCAGATTTGTAATTTGCAAATTGCTGCCGTCTCATCATCGTAAGGCTTTGTTTACATGATGCAGCTACATTGCATTTTTTTGCCACAAGTGCAGCAAAAATGGATAATTTTAGAAAAGTTACTGAAAAATGTTGTGGCTCTACCGCAATTGAGGCCAAAAAAATGCAATGCAGTCGCAACTCCTGAATGCAGACTAAGTGGGTAAAATTGTAAAGTACTTGCAAATACCAGCAATTTTGCAACTTACATTTTGCTCTAAAAATCCTCTTTGTTATCAAGAGCGGAGATTTTCAATTCAATAGTTTACTGTTTGTTGCCAAGCTTACCGCCCACTTCTGCAGTCTATCAGCAGTGGCCGGTCTCCTGGGCTTACAATTTCAGCTCTGAAGCTGACCGTATCGTTTCGCTGCCCTTGTGCTTCTATGTCACAGAGACAAAACGTCCTGAGAGTGCACAATTCTAGGGAAAGGTGCAAACTTGCCGCTGGTCCAGACTGCCAATCATCAGGAGTACCCCGCCACCGGCAGGCAGGAAGCCTGGAGGCAGGAGAGAGGAGTGCTCCTGAAGAAAGGATTGTCAGACCACCTCTGGGGTTGTCCAGTAGATAAAAAATATTTTTTCATAGAGCAGAGACTGGTTTAAAATGAATTAAAGAAGTCACACTTCCCCTCACCGATCCCCCACAACTCCACTCCGACCCAGTGTCCGCTGGGTTTTCGACACTAACTGGAAATGAGATTGCTGGCTTCAGCTTGTAATTGGTTGAGAGAACATTCCCTGGCATTTGTGAGGACCAGCAAGGCCAAGGAAAGAGTCAGAATGGATTTGGTCGGGGGTCGGTGAGGGATTCAATACTTTTATTTATTTTTTTTTTAAATCCTGTAGCTCTACAAAACATGTTTTTTTTTATCTGTTGAGCAACCCATATAAAACATTGGAGGTAAGGACTACCAAGAAATTTAAAAAAAAAAAAATAGAAAGTCTGTGTATAATTAAAAAAAGTAGGATTACACATCGGCCTTTGTAAACAATGGACTTTCATTTATTCTCTGATACCCTCATTCGTTTAAGCTTGTGATGGAGGAGAGATAACACTCTGGACAGAACATACCATATTCATCACGGTGAAGATGTAGGATTCTACGCTCTCACTCCCATGATATTCAATCATTTTAGTGTCGGCAACAACCAAGGTTTCCACCCATCGTTCTTTGCTGACTGACCGTGGTGAGATTTTTCTATTTTTCAGATGTGTCCTCTCCCACTTCTCCCTCTGGCGTTCTTGCTGGAGAACAGAGCGGAAGTTATCTATAAAACATGAAAAAGATGCGAAGACTGGTAAGGCTAAATTAATATAACAGGTGCTTCTCCATTATCCTGGTGCCCTCTCTTCGTGTTACAATGTATCACAGTTATTTTTTCCATTATCTGGACACCACAGTCATTACTAAACTAATGGATCTAAAGATACAATGAACAAAAAAATTTAGGAAACGCATCAGTCACATGGGAGGCATCTGTGGGAAAAATCACCAAACATTGGTGGTACTACAGGAACCATCCATAGGGAAAATCACCAAACATCAGTGGTACTACAGGAACCGTCCATGGAGAGAATCACCAAACATTGGTGGCACTACAGAAGCCATCTCTGGGAAGAATTACCAAACATTGGTAGCACTACAGGAGCCATCCGTGTGGAGAATCACCAAACAGTGGTGGCACTACAGGAACCGTCCATGGAGAGAATCACCAAACAGCGGTGGCACTATAGGAACCGTCCATGGGGACAATCACCAAACATTGGTGGCACTACAGAAGCCATCTGTGGGAAGAATCACAAAACATTTGTAGCACTACAAAAGCCATCCATGTGGAGAATCACCAAACAGCGGTGGTACTACAGGAACGGTCCATGGAGGGAATCGCTAATCAGCGGTGTGTTATGAACTGGTGATTCAGAAACACAATGGACCTGGTGGTTAAGAGCACACAAAGTGACCTGATAGTTACTAATAACATAGGACGAGCTCTGAGACGTGGGAACTCTGCTGACCGCAATCCCTAATCCTATCACACCACACTAGAGGTAGCCATGGAGCGCTCCTGACCAGACCTAGGCGCCTCGGGCACAGCCTGAGAAACTAGCTAGCCCTGAAGATAGAAAAATAAGCCTACCTTGCCTCAGAGAAATTCCCCAAAGGAAAAGGCAGCCCCCCACATATAATGACTGTGAGTAAAGATGAAAATACAAACACAGAGATGAAATAGGTTTTAGCAAAGTGAGGCCCGACTTACTGAATAGACCGAGGATAGTAAAGATAGCTTTGCGGTCAGCACAAAAACCTACAAACAACCACGCAGAGGGCGCAAAAAGACCCTCTGTACCGACTAACGGCACGGAGGTGCTCCCTCTGCGTCCCAGAGCTTCCAGCAAGCAAGACAAACCAATATAGCAAACTGGACAGAAAAAATAGCAAACAAAAGTAACACAAGCAGAACTTAGCTTATGCAGGGCAGACAGGCCACAAGAACGATCCAGGAGAGAGAGCAAGACCAATACTGGAACATTGACTGGAGGCCAGGAACAAAGAACTAGGTGGAGTTAAATAGAGCAGCACCTAACGACTTAACCTCGTCACCTGAGGAAGGAAACTCAGAAGCCGCAGCCCCACTCACATCCACCAGAGGAAGCTCATGGACAGAACCAGCCGAAGTACCACTCATGACCACAGGAGGGAGCTTGACCACAGAATTCACAACAGTACCCCCCCTTGAGGAGGGGTCACCGAACCCTCACCAGAGCCCCCAGGCCGACCAGGATGAGCCAAATGAAAGGCACGAACCAGATCGGCAGCATGAACATCAGAGGCAAAGACCCAGGAATTATCTTCCTGACCATAACCCTTCCACTTAACCAGGTACTGGAGTTTCCGTCTCGAAATACGAGAATCCAAAATCTTCTCCACTATATACTCCAACTCCCCCTCAACCAAAACCGGGGCAGGAAGATCAACGGATGGAACCACAGGGGCCACGTATCTCCGCAACAATGACCTATGGAATACATTATGGATGGAAAAAGAAGCTGGAAGGGTCAAACGAAAAGACACAGGATTAAGAACCTCAGAAATCCTATACGGACCAATGAAACGAGGCTTAAACTTAGGAGAGGAAACTTTCATAGGAATATAACGAGACGACAACCAAACCAAATCCCCAACACGAAGTCGGGGACCCACACAGCGCCTGCGGTTAGCGAAACGTTGAGCCTTCTCCTGGGACAATGTCAAATTGTCCACTACATGAGTCCAAATCTACTGCAACCTATCCACCACAGTATCCACACCAGGACAGTCCGAAGACTCAACCTGCCCTGAAGAGAAACGAGGATGGAAACCAGAATTGCAGAAAAACGGCGAAACCAAAGTAGCTGAGCTGGCCCGATTATTAAGGGCGAACTCCGCCAAAGGCAAAAAGGACACCCAATCATCCTGATCAGCAGAAACAAAATATCTCAGATATGTTTCCAAGGTCTGATTGGTTCGTTCAGTTTGGCCATTTGTCTGAGGATGGAAAGCCGAGGAAAAAGACAAATCAATGCCCATCCTAGCACAAAAGGCTCGCCAAAACCTCGAAACAAACTGGGAACCTCTGTCAGAAACGATGTTCTCCGGAATGCCATGTAAACGAACCACATGCTGGAAAAACAATGGCACCAAATCAGAGGAGGAAGGCAATTTAGACAAGGGTACCAAATGGACCATCTTAGAGAAGCGATCACAAACCACCCAAATAACCGACATCTTTTGAGAGACGGGGAGATCCGAAATAAAATCCATAGAGATATGTGTCCAGGGCCTCTTCAGGACCGGCAAGGGCAAAAGCAACCCACTGGCACGAGAACAGCAGGGCTTAGCCCGAGCACAAATCCCACAGGACTGCACAAACGAACGCACATCCCACGACAGAGACGGCCACCAAAAGGATCTAGCCACCAAATCTCTGGTACCAAAGATTCCAGGATGACCAGCCAACACCGAACAATGAACCTCAGAGATAACTCTACTCGTCCATTTATCAGGGACAAACAGTTTCTCCGCTGGGCAACGGTCAGGTCTATTAGCCTGAAATTTTTGCAGCACCCGCCGCAAATCAGGGGAGATGGCAGACAAAATTACCCCCTCTTTGAGAATACCCGCCGGCTCAGGCAAACCCGGAGAGTCGGGCACAAAACTCCTAGACAGGGCATCCGCCTTCACATTCTTAGAGCCCGGAAGGTACGAAACCACAAAGTCAAAACGGGAGAAAAACAGCGACCAACGAGCCTGTCTAGGATTCAACCGTTTGGCAGACTCGAGATAAGTCAAGTTCTTGTGATCAGTCAAGACCACCACGCGATGCTTAGCTCCTTCAAGCCAATGACGCCACTCCTCGAATGCCCACTTCATGGCCAGCAACTCTCGATTGCCAACATCATAATTACGCTCAGCAGGCGAAAACTTCCTGGAAAAGAAGGCACATGGTTTCATCACCGAGCCATCAGAACTTCTTTGCGACAAAACAGCCCCTGCTCCTATCTCAGAAGCATCAACCTCGACCTGGAACGGGAGCGAAACATCTGGCTGGCACAACACAGGGGCAGAAGAAAAACGGCGCTTCAACTCCTGAAAAGCATCCCCAGCAGCAGAAGACCAATTGACCACATCAGCACCCTTCTTGGTTAAATCAGTCAACGGTTTGGCAATACTAGAAAAATTATTGATGAAGCGACGATAAAAATTAGCAAAGACCAGGAACTTTTGCAGACTCTTCAGAGATGTCGGCTGAGTCCAATCATAAATGGCCTGAACTTTAACAGGGTCCATCTCGATAGTAGAAGGGGAAAAAATGAAACCCAAAAATGAAACCTTCTGAACACCAAAGAGACACTTTGACCCCTTCACAAACAAAGAATTCGCACGCAGGACCTGGAACACCATTCTAACCTGCTTCACGTGAGACTCCCAATCATCCGAGAAGACCAAAATATCATCCAAGTATACAATCAGGAATTTATCCAGGTACTCTTGGAAGATGTCATGCATAAAGAACTGAAATACTGATGGAGCATTGGAAAGCCCAAATGGCATAACCAGGTACTCAAAATGGCCCTCGGGTGTATTAAATGCTGTTTTCCATTCGTCGCCCTGTTTAATACGCACAAGATTATACGCACCACGAAGATCTATCTTGGTGAACCAACTAGCCCCCTTAATCCGAGCAAACAAATCAGACAGCAGCGGCAAGGGGTACTGAAATTTGATTGTGATTTTATTTAGAAGGCGGTAATCAATACAAGGTCTCAACGAACCATCCTTCTTGGCCACAAAAAAGAACCCTGCTCCCAATGGCGACGACGACGGGCGAATATGACCCTTCTCCAAGGATTCCTTTATGTAACTCCGCATAGCGGCGTGCTCAGACACAGACAAATTAAACAGTCGACCTTTAGGAAACTTACTACCAGGAATCAAATCGATAGCACAATCGCAATCCCTATGCGGAGGTAGGTGTTGTGAATTCTGTGGCAGAGTTCACTCCTGTGGTCACAAGTGGTACTTTGGCTGATTCTCTCTGGGAGCTTCCGTTTGTGGAAAAAAGTGGTACTGCAGCTTCTGAGTTTCCTCCCTCAGGTGATCTGGTGAGGTCGTTAGCTGCTTCTGTACTTAACTCCACCTGATGCTTTGATCCATGCTTCCTGTCTATGTTCCAGTGTTGGACTTGTGTTTCTCTGGATCATTCCTGTGGCCTGCTGCTCTGCATAGCTAAGTGCTTCTTTGCTATTTGTTGCTATTTTTTCTGTCCAGCTTGTCTATTTGTTTTGCTGGAAGCTCTGGGACGCAAAGGGTGTACCTCCGTGCCGTTTGTTCGGTACGGAGGGTCTTTTTGCCCCCTTTGCTTGGTTTTCTTTAGGGTTTTGTGTAGACCGCAAAGTTATCTTTCCTATCCTCGTTCTGTCTAGAATATCGGGCCTCACTTTGCTGAATCTATTTCATCCCTACGTTTGTCTTTTCATCTTACTCACAGTCATTATATGTGGGGGGCTGCCTTTTCCTTTGGGGTATTTCTCTGAGGCAAGGTAGGCTTATTTTTCTATCTTCAGGCTAGTTAGTTTCTCAGGCTGTGCCGAGTTGCATAGGGAGCTTTAGGCGCAATCCACAGCTGCCTCTAGTTGTGTTTGGAGAGGATCAGGAATTGCGGTCTACAGAGTTCCACGTCTCAGAGCTCGTTCTATTATTTTGGGTTATTGTCAGATCACTGTATGTGCTCTGATTGCTATGTACATTGTGTTACTGAATTGCCTAGCATAACAGGTAGGGCACTGGACTTGGGCTCATCAAATACATCCGGTAATCCGACAAGAACTCTGGGACCTCTGAAGGGGTGGATGATGAAATAGACAGAAATGGAACATCACCATGTACCCCCTGACAACCCCAGCTGGACACAGACATAGACTTCCAATCCAATACTGGGTTATGGACTTGTAGCCATGGCAACCCCAACACGACCACATCATGCAGATTCTGCAACACCAAAAAGCGAGTATCCTCCTGATGCGCAGGAGCCATGCACATGGTCAGTTGGGTCCAGTACTGAGGCTAATTCTTGACCAAAGGCGTAGCATCAATTCCTCTCAATGGAATAGGATACTGCAAGGGCTCCAAGAAAAACCCACAGTGCCTAGCAAACTCCAAGTCCATCAAATTCAGGGCAGCGCCTGAATCCACAAATGCCATGACAGAATAGGATGACAAAGAGCAGATCAAAGTAACGGACAAAAGAAATTTCGACTGTACCGTACCAATGGTGGCAGACCTAGCGAACCGCTTAGTGCGCTTAGGACAATCGGAAATGGCATGAGTGGAATCACCACAGTAAAAACACAGCCCATTCCGACGTCTGTGTTCTTGCCGTTCAGCTCTGGTCAAAGTCCTATCAAATTGCATAGGTTCAGGTTTATACTCAGATAATACCGCCAAATGGTGCACAGTTTTACGCTCACGTAAGCGTCGATCGATCTGAATGGCCAAAGACATAGACTCATTCAGACCAGCAGGCATAGGAAATCCCACCATGACATCCTTAAGGGCTTCAGAGAGACCCTTTCTGAAAATTGCTGCCAGCGCACATTCATTCCATTGAGTGAGCACAGACCACTTCCTAAACTTCTGACAATATATCTCTACCTCATCCTGACCCTGACACAGAGCCAGCAAATTTTTCTCTGCCTGATCCACTGAATTAGGTTCATCATAAAGCAATCCGAGCGCCAGAAAAAACGCATCAATATTACATAATGCAGGATCTCCTGGACAAGGGAAAATGCCCAGTCTTGAGGATCGCCACGTAATAAAGAAATAATGATCTTAACTTGTTGAACTGGGTCACCAGAGGAGCGGGGTTTCAAAGCCAGAAACAGTTTGCAATTATTTTTGAAATTCAGAAACTTAACTCTATCTCCAGAAAATAAATCAGGAATAGGAATTCTAGGTTCTAACATAGATTTCTGAACCATAATGTCTTGAATTTTTTGTACTCTTGCAGTGAGATTATCCACACAAGAAGACAGACCTTTAATGTCCATCACTACACCTGTGTCCTGAACCACCCAAATGTCTAGGGGAAAAGAAAGACAAAACACAGTGCAGAGAAAAAAAAATGGTCTCAGAACTTCTCTTTTCCCTCTATTGAGAAGCATTAATGATCTGGTAGAAGGTTTACACAGTAAAATATCGATATTTGCAGATGATACAAAACTATGTAAAGCAGTTAATACAAGAGAAGATAGTATTCTGCTACAGATGGATCTGGATAAGTTGGAAACTTGGGCTGAAAGGTGGCAGATGAGGTTTAACAATGATAAATGTAAGGTTATACACATGGGAAGAAGGAATCAATATCACCATTACACACTGAATGGGAAACCACTGGGTAAATCTGACAGGGAGAAGGACTTGGGGATCCTAGTTAATGATAAACTTACCTGGAGCAGCCAGTGCCAGGCAGCAGCTGCCAAGGCAAACAGGATCATGGGGTGCATTAAAAGAGGTCTGGATACACATGATGAGAGCATTATACTGCCTCTGTACAAATCCCTAGTTAGACCGTACATGGAGTACTGTGTCCAGTTTTGGGCACCGGTGCTCAGGAAGGATATAATGGAACTAGAGAGAGTACAAAGGAGGGCAACAAAATTAATAAAGGGGATGGGAGAACTACAATACCCAGATAGATTAGCGAAATTAGGATTATTTAGTCTAGAAAAAAGACGACTGAGGGGCGATCTAATAACCATGTATAAGTATATAAGGGGACAATACAAATATCTCGCTGAGGATCTGTTTATACCAAGGAAGGTGACGGGCACAAGGGGGCATTCTTTGCGTCTGGAGGAGAGAAGGTTTTTCCACCAACATAGAAGAGGATTCTTTACTGTTAGGGCAGTGAGAATCTGGAATTGCTTGCCTGAGGAGGTGGTGATGGCGAACTCAGTCGAGGGGTTCAAGAGAGGCCTGGATGTCTTCCTGGAGCAGAACAATATTGTATCATACAATTAGGTTCTGTAGAAGGACGTAGATCTGGGGATTTATTATGATGGAATATAGGCTGAACTGGATGGACAAATGTCTTTTTTCGGCCTTACTAACTATGTTACTATGTTACTATGTTACTATGTATTAATACTTTGGGCCTCCAGTACTGTTATGAACTGGTGATTCAGAAACACAATGGAACTGGTGGTTAAGAGCACACAAAGTGACCTGATAGTTACTAATAACATAGGACGAGCTCTGAGACGTGGGAACTCTGCTGACCGCAATCCCTAATCCTATCACACCACACTAGAGGTAGCCGTGGAGCGCTCCTGACCAGACCTAGGCGCCTCGGGCACAGCCTGAGAAACTAGCTAGCCCTGAAGATAGAAAAATAAGCCTACCTTGCCTCAGAGAAATTCCCCAAAGGAAAAGGCAGCCCCCCACATATAATGACTGTGAGTAAAGATGAAAATACAAACACAGAGATGAAATAGGTTTTAGCAAAGTGAGGCCCGACTTACTGAATAGACCGAGGATAGTAAAGATAGCTTTGCGGTCAGCACAAAAACCTACAAACAACCACGCAGAGGGCGCAAAAAGACCCTCCGTACCGACTAACGGCACGGAGGTGCTCCCTCTGCGTCCCAGAGCTTCCAGCAAGCAAGACAAACCAATATAGCAAGCTGGACAGAAAAAATAGCAAACAAAAGTAACACAAGCAGAACTTAGCTTATGCAGGGCAGACAGGCCACAAGAACGATCCAGGAGAGAGAGCAAGACCAATACTGGAACATTGACTGGAGGCCAGGAACAAAGAACTAGGTGGAGTTAAATAGAGCAGCACCTAACGACTTAACCTCGTCACCTGAGGAAGGAAACTCAGAAGCCGCAGCCCCACTCACATCCACCAGAGGAAGCTCATGGACAGAACCAGCCGAAGTACCACTCATGACCACAGGAGGGAGCTTGACCACAGAATTCACAACAGCGGTGGCACTTAATGAACCGTCCATGAGGAGAATCACCAAACAGCGGTGGCACTACAGGAACCATCCATGGGGAGAATTAGCAAACAGCAGTGACTCTACAGGAGCCATCCATGGGGAGAATTACCAAACATCAGTGGTATTCCAGGAGGCATATATGGGGAGAATCACCTAACATCATTGGCACTACAGGAGACATCTATGGGGAGAATCACCAAACATCGGTGGCACTACAGGAGTCATATATGGGAAGAATCACCAAACATTAGTGGCACTACAGGAACCGTCCATTGGGAGAATCACAAAACAGCAGTGGCACTACATGAACCATCTGTGGGAAGAATCGCCTCACATAGGTGGCACTACAGGAGTCATCTGTGGGAAGAATCACCAAATATAGGTGGCACTACAGCAACCATCCACAGGGAGAATCACTAAACTGCGGTTTTACTACAGGAACCATCCATGGGGAGAAGCACCAAACAGCGATGGCACTACAGGAACCATCCATGCGGAGAATCACCAAACATCAGTGATACTACAGGAGCCATCCATGGGTAGAATTACCAGACAAAACATCAGTGGTACTCCCGGAAGCATACATGGAGAGAATGACCAAACATTGGTGGCACTACAATAGACATCTATGGGGAGAATCACCAAACATCGGTGTTACTACAGGAGTCATACATGGGAAGAATCATCAAACATTGGTGGCACTCTTAAACACCGATTGTGAGAATGACCAAAACATGGATGTCACTCTTGGATGCACCTATGAAGAGATTCATGAAATATTGGTGGCACTCCAAGAAGTATCCATGACGAGAACCACTTGTGGGTGATGAAGGTGGAACCCCTCATTAGTAGCACTCTCATACTATCTGCCATTGGGGGAGTACAATAATCACCCTGTCTTCCTCTTCCCAGTATGTGATCAGACTCTGAGAGAGTCGGTACTGGGATGTTCCCAATGTTTTGATTTGATGTTGGCAGAGTATGTTTTTCCACTTCTTATGGAGACAAGACAGTACGGCTTAGTTTTGGGACACAACCCAGGGAACGCTCTTTTCTAACTTCATCTTTATGAAAATTATGGAGGACACCCATCCCTCTCTCCTGCAGGACTATACCAAGCAAAGGTTTCTTTTATGGAGTGGGCCTGGAGGAGTGCGTCCAGAAATAAGGCATGGTTATGGTAGATATTTCTATTGTCTTATGTTTTTATGTGTATGGGGGCGTTGTGACACAAGATCTGTGGAGATAAGGAGTCAATGCTCCAATCTTTTTGCTCTACCAGAGATAATCCATCAGAGGTGTCCAGCAATGATCTTCCACCAGTGTGCTACTGAAATTCCATGCATAGTGAGCTGGAGAGAGTGTCCATGAGCACGGGAAGTCAGGAGACATACACAGCAGGCGGAAGAATCAGCATTTTAATGCCTATTGTCAACTTTGATGAGTCTCACAAAGGGAATCCCAAATAGAAGACCATAGGCAGAGGAACCAGCTGCCTTGATGGGTTAACATTAACAATAATATTACAATACGTTAATATGTTAAAGGATCTTAGACACGTATTCCCATAAACAACGTCATATTGTCACAGCCGGTTGGTTGCAATCACTGGATGATTTGATATTTATGTGAAGTGTTGCATCAAAGAAAATTTCTTTTTACAGAACGGAGGAGCAATTTCTTCATTTTTTCGGAGGCTTCAGCCGCTGAACATGTCTCAGGAATATTCCCACCTGGCTTCAGACACATTTCACAATGACAAGTGGCTGATACGCAATTTACTCCATATGAGAACAGGTTGATGTTCTGCATAGATAATTTCCAGGGGTCATGACCCGGAAAAGAATCAGCATAATTTTCTTACTATATTCCTGTATTTCACAGAACTATGCGGCTATTGAGTGTTCGTAGAATTTGGACTTCAATAAAAAGTTCTCGTAAGCCCCAGATTTCTCCAATGCACCCAACCCAGCCAGGGTAAAGCTATGCTTAGAGATAGTTTGTTACAGACGGATTCTACTGATGGTATCGCTCTTACTGTTTAAAGAAAAAATCCAATTTTTTTTTCATCAAATTATTTTTCCAATTTCCAATTTTTTTCATCAAATTATTCTTAGGTCCAAAACTGCAAAAAATAAAATGGAGCTGCATAGATATTGATTTGAAACATAACATGTTAGATACCATTAGCCACCACTAAGGGGAGCTCAGGAGTTTATTGCATACATGTTATATCTACAGTAGGCTCCTAAGCTCCCTCTAGTGGAAGCCGAGGGTATTAAGAATTTTCAGGAGTTTTTCTAGAACTCCCTTTTCTTTTAGTAAACAATCCAAATCATAGTCATCATTAGTTTTAATTTACTGCCATTGAAAAATTCTTAGCGGATGGCTGGCATAGATGTGACTCATTTGTTATTCCCTCTCGCTTTCCGCTAAAACTTGGGGACAAACCTTTCAGTTCATTCATGGGATCTTTGCTGCATTCTACAGCAGATTTTTCAGCATTTTCAGCTGAACAGATTGATATATAATATTATGGGAAATAATTTATTAAAACTCTAAGTGCAGTCTTATTCCTTCTATCAGTGTGCTCACAGAGAGAGCTGTCAATCACAGAGTAGAACCGCCCACATGACTGCTGACCATACGAAGGCTCATCAAGCAGTTTATGCCCGTTTTCTCAATCAATACTGCTTTAAATGAAGCAAAATTTTACCATATTGCAGCAGCCATTTTTTACGTTATATATATAGCTGTATATGAGTCTGCTCTTCCTTTATAGCACGCTGCCAGCAGACTGGGCTGCAAATTCAACAGGACAGGTTCCCTTTAATGGAAAATCTTACTTTTGTACAATATAACTTGCAATTACTTTATTCTAATTCCTGCTCATTCTTGGCTTAGGAGTCCAGTGGGAAGTCTTATTAGTGATTGACAGCCTTACTTTTCTAGGAGTGCATATAGAAGTTGCTGTCATTCAGAGAGTGGAACCGCCCACTGGACTCCTAATCCTAAAATGAGCAGAAACTAAAATGAAGAAATTGCAATTTATACAAAATTTATTCTCACAAAACTATATATTAATCTGCTCGGTATGTTCAATGGGACGAATTTCCATTATAGATGTTTTCTCACCTTCCAGGGTCCAACTTTCAATATGAACTCTGTAGGATCACTGCTTCAAATAGGTGGCACCAGAGTTCTAGTCCTCTTACTCTCTGAAGAGACTACTTTCCCAGAGGAGCATGCATGGCCTACAAGTCTCCTCACTCTAACATACCAGGCCTCGCTTGGCACTCTCCACAAGAAGAAACGTTACTCCTAGACCCCAATCCCATGGTAGTAACCCTTTAATATCAGTCCCAGGGTGCAATCAGTTTGCCCGCACTTTAATGTCCTGAACCTTCTCCGCACATATAACCCCCCATCCCCGAAGCGATGTGACGGGGGATAGTGCAATCTCTGATGCTGCAAATTGTTTATGTCATATTGAGCCCAAACTCTTTTTATATTTCCCTATTTTTATATTTCCCTATTAATTAGATTATTAACGTGTCTTGTGCCAAACGAAAAGGAAGTGAGGATCCAATGGGAGAACCGTGGGGATAATTTTTCACAAATAAAAAAAACATTTTGTAATTAATATTATATTTTTTTCCTTATATTTTTAATCAACTAGAAAGCTGCACATTTATATTTGGTGATTTTACTCTCTGGAGAGGTTATAAAAAACGTCTCTCTCTCTCTGGAGCACCCAACACAATGCACCATGAATGGGCACCATCAATACTACATACTGCCAAGTCTCCCCAGCATAGGAAGAATCATCCAAGTTTCATCCAGAAAACTTGATTTTCGGATAATCTTCAATTGATTTTAGAATAGTGCGTGCTACAGTTCTTTTTCTCATGGACGGTCAACCCCAAAAAAGAGCCCTATGGAATAACATGGGTCAGTGTGCTGTCTGTCTGTCGTCCGATCAAAAATCATACAGCACACATCCAATTTATACATTCACCTACATGAACCCTGAGGTCTCGGACAATGACTTTTAATATGGCTACCTAGGTGGCACTTGTGAATTTCATTCTTCTTCAGGGAGCTAATTTGCAAGTTTTACCAATTAGAATCTACTCCCAGCTTTTTATCTTTATTTTAAGCTTTTTTTTTTAAAAAAACTAATACTACAAGTAAAAATAAGAAACTTTGTAATATATCCTATCAGAGAAATCTGCTTCTTTCTCCTCCTGGACTGATTTTTCACTTTCAGTACTCTCAATTCAGGGATAAAATTTGTCTTCAGTGTAGACAGATTTTCCCATTACTGAGATAGGAGATGACGTTTGGTGCCCATAAAGTTCTATGGAGAACAATAACTACTGTTTCAGGAGAACTTACAGAAGTATGTCTGTGTCTACCTCTAGCTCCTCCCTAGAATGTTTGTGTTCCTCCCTAGAATGTCTGTGTGTTCATCTATCTCCTCCGTACAATTAGTGTCTGCCTCTATCTCCTCCCTAGAATGTCTGTGTCTGTCTAACTCCTCCCTAGAATGTCTGTGTCTGCCTCTTGCTCCCCCCTAGAATGTATGTTTCTGCCTCTATCTCATCCCTAGAATGTCTGTCTCTGCCTCTAACTCCTCCCTGGAATGTCTGTGCTCCTCTAGCTCCTCCCAAGAATGTCTGCCTGTTTCTAGCTCCTCTCTAGAATGTCTGTGTTCCTCTAGCTCCTCCCAAGAATGTCTGCCTGTTTCTAGCTCCTCTCCAGAATGTCTGTCTGCCTCTAGCTCCTCCCTGTAATGTCTTTCTCTGCCTCTAGCTCCTCCCTAGAATGTCTGTCTCTGCCTCTAGCTCCTCCCTAGAATGTCTGTCTCTGCCTCTAGCTCCTCCCTAGAATGTCTGTCTCTGCCTCTAACTCCTCCCTAGAATGTCTGTGTGTTCCTCTTCAGTGTTCCCCAACTCCGGTCCTCAAGAGCCACCAACAGGACATGTTTTGAGGATTTCCTTAGTATTGCACAGGTCATTGAATGCTTGCCAGTCCAGGCGATGCAATTATCACCTTGTGCAATACTAAGGAAATCCTGAAAACATGACCTGTTGGTGGCTTTTGAGGACCGGAGTTGGGGAACAGTCTAGCTCCTTTCTAGAATTCGGAATGATAATCATCAAGCATACCATTTAGTTGTGGTCAAGAGTAAAGAACTATACCTCTCCCAACATCAGTGCTCAAAATCACTGGGTTAACAGGACAACTCCAAACAACATGAAAAACAAAAAAAAAATGGAGTAAAAAAAGTCCGACAGAGCATAGTGACACTTATGAAAACTTTTATTAAGACAAGATCACATATAAATCAATTAATAAAACACTATTGTAGCACATACAGAGAGGAAATGTGGAGGAGACATGAAGGTATGCTGGGTTAAGGAAGGAGCTCTAAATACATCCTGAGTAATCCTGTATGCCATTCCTATATAGGCTTACTCAGGATGCATTTAGCGCTCCTTCCTTAACCCAGCATACCTTCATGTCTCCTCCACATTTCCTCTCTGTATGTGTTACAATAATGTTTTATTAATTGATTTATATGTGATCTTGTCTTTTCTACTCCAGTTTTTTGTTTCTCCTCCCTAGAATGTCTGTGTATTCCTCTAGCTCCTCCCTAGAATGTCTGTGTTCCTCTAGTTCCTCCCTAGAATGTCTGTGTGTTCCTCTAGCTCCTCCCTAGAATGTCTGTGTGTTCCTCTAGCTCCTCCCTAGAATGTCTGTGTTCCTCTAGCTCCTCCTTAGAATGTCTGTGTGTTCCTCTAGCTCCTCCCTAGAATGTCTGTGTGTTCCTCTAGCTCCTCCCTAGAATGTCTGTGTCTGCCTCTAGCTCCTCCCTAGAATGTCTGTGTGTTCCTCTAGCTCCTCCCTAGAATGTCTGTGTGTTCCTCTAGCTCCTCCCTAGAATGTCTGTGTTCCTCTAGCTCCTCCCTAGAATGTCTGTGTTCCTCTAGCTCCTCCCTAGAATGTCTGTCTCTGCATCTAGCTCCTCCCTAGAATGTCTGTGTGTTCCTCTAGCTCCTCCCTAGAATGTCTGTGTGTTCCTCTAGCTCCTCCCTAGAATGTCTGTGTGTTCCTCTAGCTCCTCCCTAGAATGTTTGTGTGTTCCTCTAGCTCCTCCCTAGAATGTCTGTGTGTTCCTCTAGCTCCTCCCTAGAATGTCTGTGTCTGCCTCTAGCTCCTCCCTAGAATGTCTGTGTTCTTCTAGCTCCTCCCTAGAATGTCTGTGTTCCTCTAGCTCCTCCCTAGAATGTCTGTGTTCCTCTAGCTCCTCAGTAGAATGTATGTGTTCCTCTAGCTCCTCCCTAGAATGTCTGTGTGTTCCTCCAGCTCCTCCCTAGAATGTCTGTGTTCCTCTAGCTCCTCCCTAGAATGTCTGTGTGTTCCTCTAGCTCCTCCCTAGAATGTCTGTGTGTTCCTCTAGCTCCTCCCTAGAATGTCTGTGTGTTCCTCTAGCTCCCCCCTAGAATGTCTGTCTCTGCGTCTAGCTCCTCCCTAGAATGTCTGTGTGTTCCTCTAGCTCCTCCCTAGAATGTCTGTGTGTTCCTCTAGCTCCTCCCTAGAATGTCTGTGTTCCTCTAGCTCCTCCCTAGAATGTCTGTGTTCCTCTAGCTCCTCCCTAGAATGTCTGTCTCTGCCTCTAGCTCCTCCCTAGAATGTCTGTGTCTGCCTCTAGCTCCTCCCTAGAATGTCTGTGTCTGCCTCTAGCTCCTCCCTAGAATGTCTGTGTCTGCCTCTAACTCCTCCCTAGAATGTTTGTGTGTTCTTCTAGCTCCTCCCTAGAATGTCTGTGTGTTCCTCTAGCTCCTCCCTAGAATATCTGTGTGTTCCTCTAGCTCCTCCCTAGAATGTCTGTGTCTGCCTCTAGCTCCTCCCTAGAATGTCTGTGTGTTCCTCTAGCTCCTCCCTAGAATGTCTGTGTGTTCCTCTAGCTCCTCCCTAGAATGTCTGTGTTCCTCTAGCTCCTCCCTAGAATGTCTGTGTTCCTCTAGCTCCTCCCTAGAATGTCTGTCTCTGCATCTAGCTCCTCCCTAGAATGTCTGTGTCTGCCTCTAGCTCCTCCCTAGAATGTCTGTGTCTGCCTCTAGCTCCTCCCTTGAATGTCTGTGTCTGCCTCTAGCTCCTCCCTAGAATGTCTGTGTTCCTCTAGCTCCTCCCTTGAATGTCTGTGTTCCTCTAGCTCCTCCCTAGAATGTCTGTGTTCCTCTAGCTCCTCAGTAGAATGTCTGTGTTCCTCTAGCTCCTCCCTAGAATGTCTGTGTGTTCCTCTAGCTCCTCCCTAGAATGTCTGTGTCTGCCTCTAGCTCCTCCCTAGAATGTCTGTGTTCCTCTAGCTCCTCCCTAGAATGTCTGTGTTCCTCTAGCTCCTCTCTTGAATGTCTGTGTTCCTCTAGCTCCTCCCTAGAATGTCTGTGTTCCTCTAGCTCCTCAGTAGAATGTCTGTGTTCCTCTAGCTCCTCCCTAGAATGTCTGTGTGTTCCTCTAGCTCCTCCCTAGAATGTCTGTGTTCCTCTAGCTCCTCCCTAGAATGTCTGTGTTCCTCTAGCTCCTCCCTAGAATGTCTGTGTGTTCCTCTAGCTCCTCCCTAGAATGTCTGTGTGTTCCTCTAGCTCCTCCCTAGAATGTCTGTGTCTGCCTCTAGCTCCCCCCTAGAATGTCTGTCTCTGCGTCTAGCTCCTCCCTAGAATGTCTGTGTGTTCCTCTAGCTCCTCCCTAGAATGTCTGTGTGTTCCTCTAGCTCCTCCCTAGAATGTCTGTGTTCCTCTAGCTCCTCCCTAGAATGTCTGTGTGTTCCTCTAGCTCCTCCCTAGAATGTCAGTGTTCCTCTAGCTCCTCCCTAGAATGTCTGTGTCTGCCTCTAGCTCCTCCCTAGAATGTCTGTGTCTGCCTCTAGCTCCTCCCTAGAATGTCTGTGTCTGCCTCTAGCTCCTCCCTAGAATGTCTGTGTCTGCCTCTAGCTCCTCCCTAGAATGTCTGTGTGTTCCTCTAGCTCCTCCCTAGAATGTCTGTGTGTTCCTCTAGCTCCTCCCTAGAATGTCTGTGTTCCTCTAGCTCCTCCCTAGAATGTCTGTGTTCCTCTAGCTCCTCCCTAGAATGTCTGTCTCTGCATCTAGCTCCTCCCTAGAATGTCTGTGTGTTCCTCTAGCTCCTCCCTAGAATGTCTGTGTCTGCCTCTAGCTCCTCCCTAGAATGTCTGTGTTCCTCTAGCTCCTCCCTAGAATGTCTGTGTCTGCCTCTAGCTCCTCCCTAGAATGTCTGTGTGTTCCTCTAGCTCCTCCCTAGAATGTCTGTCTCTGCCTCTAGCTCCTCCCTAGAATGTCTGTGTGTTCCTCTAGCTCCTCCCTAGAATGTCTGTCTCTGCCTCTAGCTCCTCCCTAGAATGTCTGTGTCTGCCTCTAGCTCCTCCCTAGAATGTCTGTCTCTGCCTCTAGCTCCTCCCTAGAATGTCTGTCTCTGCCTCTAGCTCCTCCCTCCCCCATAGAATTTTAAAAACACCAACCGTCATCTCCTATCTCATTAATGACTTCACTGAATACAGATTTTAACCATTAATTGAGAAGACAGAAGGAGGAGAAAGAAGCAGATTTCTCTGCTAAGATATATCACAATGTTGCTACTTATTATCACATGTACTAATAATTTTGAAATAAAAATTACAACAAGTAAATCTGTGGTCCTCCACCAAGAGCGACATCATGAAGCGAAAGTTCCATTTTAATGTTGTTTGACAACTTCTCAGTGACCCTTTAATAGGGAAAGCGGCAGCATGGAAATAACATAATGTTACGGCCGATACACGGCGGCAAAGTCAATTTCTTTCTCTCGATTTTGTTGCAAATAATACGTTTTGTGTTGGAGCGATATTAAATTACTGTAATGGTGGAGGCCAACAAGCCATTTGTCGCTGTCACATGAATTACTAATGTGCAGCGCTCGCTGTCGGTTTCATTTTCGCTGTGAAATGTGTTTTTCATGGTTGAAATTAAGGAAAAACTTCAAAGAGTTTCAGATAAATAATCCTGCGGTATTTACCACCAGTTTACAGACAGAAATGTCCAGGGGCAATAATTATCACCTGCCCAGCGAGGCCGCATTCTGGCTCAGATATCATTAACTGTTCTCTCCTAGGGTTGGAATCAAACAATAAATGACGAAAACTAAGAAACAAAGTAATTTGGAGCAAAACTTTAGGGAAATAAAATAATTGGGGAAAATAATATTGCTATATCCTAAAGGAAATGTATCCCTTGGTTGTGTCTTACTAATCAAAGTCATAAAATGAAACATCAGAAAATGTTTCAGTTTATGGGTAGTGTGGTGGGCTTGCTCAATGACCTGTGCGGTGGGAGAGCATGCTCAGTGTTTTGGGCATGCTCAGTGACATGTCTTGTAAAAGGGTGTGGTCAATGTTGAGGGCATCCTCAGTGAAGTGTGTGCTGAGAGGACATGCTGAGTGTTTTGGGCATGCTCAGTGACCGGTGCAGTAAGAGCGCATGCTCAGTGTTGTGGGCATGCTCGGTGACCTGTCCAGTGAGAATGCATGCCCAGTGACCAGTCTGGTGAGAGAGCATGCTCAGTGTTGTGGACATGCTCAGTGACCTGTGCAGTAAGAGGGCACACTCAATGTTGTGGGCATGCTCAGTGACCTGTCCAATGAGAATGCATGCCCAGTGACCAGTCTGGTGAGAGAGCATGCTCAGTGTTGTGGACATGCTCAGTGACCTGTGCAGTAAGAGAGCATGCTCAGTGTTGTGGGCATGCTCAGTGACCTGTCCAGTGAGAATGCATGCCCAGTGACCTGTCTTGTGAGAGAGCATGATCAGTGTTGTGGACATGCTCAGTGACCTGTGCAGTAAGAGGGCACACTCAGTGTTGTGGGCATGCTCAGTGACCTGTGCAGTAAGAGAGCATGTTCAGTGTTGTGGGCATGCTCAGTGACCTGTCCAGTGAGAATGCATGCCCAGTGATCTGTCTTGTGAGAGAGCATGATTAGTGTTTTGGGCATGCTCAGTGACCTGTGTAGTAAGAGAGCATGCTCAGTGTTGTGGGCATGCTCAGTGACTTGTCCAGTGAGAATGCATGCCCAGTGACCTGTCTGTTGAGAGAGCATGCTCAGTGTTGTGGACATGCTCAGTGACCTGTGCAGTGAGAGGGCATGCTCAGTGTTGTGGGCATGCTCAGTGACCTGTGCAGTAAGAGAGCATGTCATTTAAATACCTTTGCCGTTTTCACACTGGTTTTGAGCAGTTCTGGTCAGGACTGGGGAGTGGACAACGCTTCTAAACAGCGCATGAGATTGATAAATTTTGCGCTAAGGCAAAAAGAATCCTTATTTGTAGCTATAACATCTATTTGTAACTTTTAAGTAATTGCACCAAAAAATAATAATAATTGTGACAAACATAAAATCACTCCAGGGGAGATGTGTGCGTGTGGAGGGTGCTAAAGCACATTTGCGGCAAATTTTCAAAAAGCTGCAAATAATGAATCAGGAACATCTGTAAACCTCACCAATAATGGCGAAATGAAAAAAACAAACAGATGAGCAAATAGAAATTTGACTTTAAAAAGGAGGAAAGAAAAAGATTAATGAGGTAAAAACAGCTAAAAAGTATACAAAAATAGCTTAAAAAGCACAAAGCAATAATGTATCCGCCCATTAGGATCTGATCCATCAAGCAGTTTGTAAGCTTTTTTAAATGTCGCTAATTATGCAAATTGTCTCTTCAAAGAGGAAGCGAACTAGAACACTAGCGCCACCTATTGGAAGGTAGCAATCCTACAAGTCAATGTCTACCCTTTAACGAGCCTTGTCACATGACTTAGGATAAAAGCCAAACCAGAATCTCAATTTGCAGACACTGTGTTTCGGGGTACTGCCCCTCGTCAGTGCAAAGCAAAGATCTGCCAAACTAAAAAAACTAAACTAAATAGATGTAGCGCACTGGGTGCACGCAGCGCCGCTCTGGCGGACAACACTAACCGCCCTAACTAGGGACTGGAAAGCGCACTAGTTGCGCACAGTGCCGCGCTGGCTGACGCTGCTAATGGACGCTGTGAGATTGTGCCTTGTGCTGGATGGCACTAACTGGCGCTAGGCAGCTCCAACATTCGCAAACATTCAACAACACTAGGGATGGGTATGATTCGGAGCTTTCACCAGAACAGGCATACATCCACACATACACAATAACTGGTTTACACTAGCGCATGGCAGAGCAGCCATGCAAACCTTTTATGGTAGTAGCGCTCCGGTACCTTCCTGATGGTCCAATAGGAGTCGCAACAGGACCTGAGCATGTGACCCCCGACCTCCAATTGGAGGTCGTCCCGTGGGCATGCTCAGTATGAGGAAAGCAGGACTTAGTCCCAAAAATGCCTGCTCGCTGCTGATCAGTGCTGGCTACAAAGGCAGAGCCTGGAAAGGCAGCAGAAACTAAGCGCACAGTATCAGCTTGAGCCAGACGCTGGGATCGATGTCTCCGCTGAGCAGGCTCCACTGCGGCTGGAGGAGAATGGGAGACAGCAGCGGACATGGTTCGAGATTCCCCCTTTGCAGCGGCGGGAACTCGACACCTAACATGGCACCCCGCTCCTTGGGCCTCGCTATGTTCAAAGGCTGTAATGAGCAGCGGAGCCCGAATATGGTTCCCAGGTTCTGTCCTCTGGGCCGTAACCCTTACAGTTCACCAGATAGTACTTTTTGCCACATACCACCTTGCAACCCAAGATAGAATTCACCTCGTACTCGTCCGTGGATGAACCTGATGTCCTGGCAGATGGTTCGGAAAACCGGGACATGTAAACAGGCTTTAAGAGGGACACATTAAAGGTGTCGGTGATACCCAGGCGTGGAGGAACAGCCAGACGGTAGACCATAGGATTAACCTGTTCCAGAACCATGAAGGGACCTAAGTAGCGAGGCGTAAACTTAGTGGACTCAACTCGCAGCCTGATATTTCGGGCGGAGAGCCACACTAAGTCGCCATGAGCAAAGGTCGGAGCAGGGCGCAGATGTACCTCAGCAGAGATTCTCATTCTCTTCTTGGAGGCCCGTGTGTCCCAGATGTCCCGTGCTTCCACTGCCCAGTCTGCCACCTTAGAGTCGGCGGAAGACACGGGCATGGGCACAGGAACCCGCGGATGCTGGCCGTAATTAAGAAGGAATGGGGTCTGCCCAGTGGAGTTGGCTACGGCGTTGTTCAAGGCAAACTCCGCCCACGGTAGCAAGGATGCTCAGTCATCCTGCCTGGCCGAGACAAAATGTCGTAGGTATGTGACCAGGGTCTGGTTGGCCCTCTCTACCAATCCATTCTCCTTGGGATGGTACGCTGAAGAGAGATTCAGCTCATTGCTAAGTAGGCGACAAAGCTCTCTCCAGAACCAAGACGCAAACTGGGGACCCCGGTCACTGACAATCTTGTCAGGCATACCGTGTAAGTGGAATAAATATTTAACAAACAATGCCGCCAAGGCCCGTGCAGAAGGTAACTGTGGGAGAGGCACCAAATGCACCATCTTTGAGAAATGATTGGTAACTTCCCAAATAACGGTGCAGCCACGGGACTTGGGTAAGCCTACCACAAAGTCCATCCCGATCATCTACCAGGTCCTATCTGCCACTGGTTAGAGGTAAAGTAACCCAGCAGGCCGTTGTCGAGAAGACCTATTGTTTGCGCAAGAGACGCATGCCCGAATATAGTCTTCGTCCACCAGTACGTCCTCGCCAGAAGCTCTGATGTCCTTTTGATCCCGAAATGTCCACCCACCCTGGACGAGTGAGCCCAAGAGAGAACCTCCGGTCGCAAATTAAATGGCATGAAAGTCTTGACAGGGGGCACAGACTCTAGCGACACCGGAGCCACAGTTCTCAGACTCTCAGAGGGGAAAATTAGCTGAGGCTCCTCCTCCTCTGATGACACCACAGAGCGGGAGAAGGGTCAGCATGAATGTTCTTCTCCACGGATAGGAATTGAAGGGAGAAGTGGAACCGGGAAAAGAACAGGGACCATCTAGCCTGGCGAGAATTTAGCCGCTGGGCTGTTTGCAAATACACCAAATACTTGTGGTCAGTTTAAACTTGGAAAGGAAAGCGAGCCCCCTCCTGGAGGTGTCTTCACACTGAAAAGGCCAACTTCATTGCTAGCAACTCCCTGTCCCCGATGGAATAATTCCTCTCCGCCGGAGTGAAGATCTTGGAGAAAAAGAAGCAAGGATGCTTCCGACCCTGAGCATCCTTTTGAAAGAGGACCGCTCCAGCACCGACGGATGAGGCATCCACCTCTACAATGAGGGGCTTATCTACATCGGGACGATGCAAAATGGGAGCGCTAGCAAAATAGGACTTAACAGATAAGACGGCCTTGGAGACCTCCTCTGACCACAATTAGGGATTTGCACCCTTCTTGGTGAGGGCTACCAAAGGAGCTACCAAAGTTGAGAAGTGGGGAATGAACTGGCGATAATAATTAATGAACCCCATAAAGCGCTGCACCGCTGTGAGAGAATGAGGTTCCCGCCAGTCCATCACAGCCTGTAGCTTGGCAGGATCCATTGACTTGTAGGATTGCTACCTTCCAATAGGTGGCACTAGAGTTCTAGTTCTCTTCCTCTTTGAAGAGACAAATTGCATAATTAGCATATTTCCCAAAGGAGCATTGCAGCTTTAAGTCTCCTCATCTTGGCATGTTTACCATGTCAATCTCCGCAAAGAGGAACGATACTTCTTGGATATTAAATGTTGCTCAAATTCTTGCAACTCAAACTCCAAAATGACCGTTCTCATCTCATACATGGAATCCTGAGCTAATGCTCTGCTGCCGGAGAGCACGGCCCGGTCCTTGTATCGGCACCAGGATGGAGTCTGACAATTAGTTATTCAGAATTTAATGTGTCAGAGTTTAGTTGGAGAAAGAAATAATATGACAGCATTAGGTGCAGTCGCTGAGCGGCAGCAGTGATGGATTTACTAAGGCTATCACCCAACATCAATCAGCTCCAATGTATGGAATCATTCATGTGGCAAAATGTACAGAAATTACCCTGAAGCGTGTAGGAAACAGAATATACTAAATTAATTTACCAAATCCTTCACTGATTATGATTATCCATGTTTTTCTACGGAATGAGTGGTGTATAGTTATAGTCTACAGAGTCTATCTATTATCTATTATCTATCTATCTATTATATATCTGTCCTTAGTCTGTACTTTCTACCTCCTGTATTATACTCCGGAGCTGCACTCACTATTCTGCTGGTGCAGTCACTGTGTACATACATTACATATCCTGTACTGATCCTTCTTGAGTTACATCCTGCATTATACCCCAGAGCTGCACTCACTATTCTGCTGGTGCAGTCACTGTGTACATACATTACATTACTGATCCTGAGTTACATCTTGTATTATACTCCAGAACTGCATTCACTATTCTGCTGGTGCAGTCACTCTGTACATACATTACTGATCCTGAGTTACATCCTGTATTATACCCCAGAGCTGCACTCACTATTCTGCTGGTGCAGTCACTGTGTACGTACATTACATTACTGATCCTGAGTTACATCCTGTATTATACCCCAGAGCTGCACTCACTATTCTGCTGGTGCAGTCACTGTGTACATACATTACATTACTGATCCTGAGTTACATCCTGTATTATACCCCAGAGCTGCACTCACTATTCTGCTGGTGCAGTAACTGTGTACATACATTGCATTACTGATCCTGAGTTACATCCTGTATTATACCCCAGAGCTGCACTCACTATTCTGCTGGTGCAGTCACTGTGTACATACATTACATTATTGATCCTGAGTTACATCCTGTATTATACCCCAGAGCTGCACTCACTATTCTGCTGGTACAGTCACTGTGTACATACATTACATTACTGATCCTGAGTTACATCCTGTATTATACCCCAGAGCTGCATTCACTATTCTGCTGGTACAGTCACTGTGTACATACATTACATTACTAATCCTGAGTTACATCCTGTATTATACTCCAGAGCTGCACTCACTATTCTGCTGGTGCAGTCACTGTGTACATACATTACATTACTGATCCTGAGTTACATCCTGTATTATACCCCAGAGCTGCACTCACTATTCTGCTGGTGTAGTCTCTGTGTACATACATTACATTACTAATCCTGAGTTACATCCTGTATTACACTCCGGAGCGGCACTCACTATTCTGCTGGTGCAGTCACTGTGTATATTATTATTATTATTTATTTATATAGCACCAATAATTCCATGGTGCTGTACATGAGAAGGAGTTACATCAAAATGCAAATATCACTTACAGTAAACAAAACTAACAATGACAGACTGATATAGAGAGGAGAGGATCCTGCCCTTACATTACATTACTAATCCTGAGTTACATCCTGTATTATACTACAGAGCTGCACTCACTATTCTGCTGGTGCAGTCACTGTGTGCATACATTACATTACTGATCCTGAGTTACATCCTGTATTATACTCCAGAGCTGCACTCACTATTCTGCTGGTGCAACCACTGTGTACATATATTACATTACTGATCCTGAGTTAACTCCTGTATTATACTCCAGAGCTGCACTCACTATTCTGCTGCTTATTGTATACACCCTGTAGTGAAATATGTATAGGTATGAATGGATGTCTAGCAGTAATTTAACATTTTAACATCTGTCCTGAGACTGCAGGTCTAACAGGGTTCACATCATATGTTATCCTGAGAAGGCAGTCTCCTGTCTCCAATATTGCCAGGGGGTCTTGCTAAGAACCAGGAAGAAGGGAAACGTTTCACACCTTTCTTGTTGTTTTGAAGAGTATGTGAATTACAGCCTGACTCTATCTATCTATGAGAAATGTTATACAAAGAGTTTCAGAGGAAATAATATATTCATTGGTGGAGTGGCCATGGTCCAGTCACAAACCAGCAATTATAATATTAACCTGAGAGGCTGTTCTAGAAATTTGACCTCCAGGTTGACTCTATAAATTAGGCCTACACACAAAGAAAGATGTTCACATGTGAGGGCAGCCTGGAAGCTGATGGGATTCATTCCATATTTCTCCCTCCCTCAGGGACAGAGAATCAGAATGCAAAGTTTGATATTTCTGCAAGCTTTCTCCATTTTATTTTGTAACTGTTTTTGCATATTTGTATGTCACTCTTTATTCCCATATTTTTATACCCTTTTTTTATTGTAAGCACTGTACCTTTTCTATTAAAGCTTAAAACTTTAATAAGTCTGAACCTTGCATTCTCTAAAGAATCCATAGCCTTAAAGTGTGTGATCCTTAAGATTGGCAGACAGTAGTAGTAAATTTCCGGGACTCATCGCCCATGTGTTCGGTGAGTGGTGGCGGCATGTATGAGCGGGGTGTGTGGCCTGTTTCGGTGTGTGATTTATGCTCCCATTACAGATAATAGGACAGAGGTTGAATGCTGGACTGAGAGAGAGGAGATAGATTAACCCTTGCAGGTGCAACCCCAAGTCACGTGCTGAGAAGCGGGTACGTGACACACACTCTTCTAGTAGTTGAGCTCCTATGATTACGTTACATTGTATCACTTTCCTCCTTTGTTACATATTCTCCCCTCTTGTTCTCTGTTGCTTCTTCTCCTCTTCGCTTCCTTCTTCCTCTGGATCCTGTGCTGCTGATCTTTGTCTGTCCTGCATTTCTGCTCGCTGCTCGGCTCGTACAGTATCACTGTCTGTCTTGTGTCGCTGATTGCAGCTCTTGTCAATATGATCCTGACTTGTGAGCAGGAGGCAGAATTGTTGATGGACAGGCATGAATTAATAAACGATGTGACCTCAGGTGACACAGACTGTAAAGCTGCAGTGTGTCTGTGCTCCGCTGTGGGGTATAGAATTATTTAACCTCACAGAGTAAAAGGGTTAACGCTGCAAATCAATCCTGGCATCCTGGAATAATCCGTACAGAACATGATGGGGGTTATCAGCAGGAGAACTCACAGGGGTGACCCTCATATGGTGTAACTAGTCTTGGAAAGCTAAGAAGTATCGATGTAAGTACACCTTTGAGGACAATTTATGGATTTTTGGCTAGAAATTATTTTTGCAATTGGGTTTCATTAAAAATGTTGACATTTGACTTCTATAACACCCTCTGTCTTGCACTGACTATTGCTGGGTGTAGAATGAGCTAACTGAAAATCCTTCAGTGAGTTTCTGAGCTCCTCTCAGCTGATTTATGACCACAGATCACATCCAAGGTGAATGTGCCGGGAAACAAGAAACCTGTAAAAGCAAAAAATGTTACTGAAACCTAATTACACAAATTGATACATACATTTAAGTAAAAAAAAAGTCCTAAGAGGTGGACGATCCGTTAAACTTTTCAATCCACCAAATTTGCACATTGAAGCCCTGCCCCAATGACTGCTCCGGAACACCCTTTAAAGTACACTGCAGAATATTCCCAGTAAAATCTGAACTGTTGGCCATTAAGCATAGAAGCTTGTGAGAAAAGATACCGATTTTACCCGCTGCCTCGTTCCTCTACATAAGAAGTTAATGTTATCAATGGTGGCAATTTGTAGGGGAGGGGTCCTAACATAGATTTTGAATAGGGGTGTAGGAGCCCCAAAAGCCGTGCATGATCTGCTATGTGGAATGTATAACATTGGTGGCTTTCAGATTTGTGGAAAGAATTTTTTTTTTACATTGATTTTTGCCCGCATTCTACACCAAAATCCTTGGATAAACCTAGTGAGATCCATGTTGCCGCTCTTTCCACCATAGATTTTTGGATTTTAATAAAAGCAAACACTTCAATAAAGGACGCGTCACCTACGTTTAGAAAGCATTTCTGCGAGTGCCACCCCCTGCTCCATATGGTGCACGACTTTATAGAAACACTTTACAGTGCCTTGCAAAAGTGTTCGGCCCCCCTGGAACTTTTCAATCTTTTCCCACATATCATGCTTCAAACATAAAGATACCAAATGTAAATTTTTGGTGAAGAATCAACAAGTGAAACACAATTGTGAAGTTGAATGAAATTTATTGCTTATTTAAAATTTTTGTGGAAATTTAAAAACTGAAAAGTGGGGCGTGCAATATTATTCGGCCCCTTTACTTTCAGTGCAGCAAACTCACTCCAGAAGTTCATTGTGGATCTCTGAATGATCCAATGTTGTCCTAAATGCCTAATGTTGATAAATATAATCCACCTGTGTGTAATCAAGTCTAAAAATGGACCTGCTCTGTGATAGTCTCAAGGTTCTGTGTGAAGCATCATGAAGACCAAGGAACACACCAGGCAGGTCCGTGATACTGTTGTGGAGAAGTTTAAAGCTGGATTCGGATACAAAATGATTTCCAAAACTTTAAACATTCCAAGGAGCACTGTGCAAGCGATCATATTGAAATGGCAGGAGTATCATACCACTGCAAATCTACCAAGACCCGGCCGTCCCTCTAAACTTTTATCTCAAACAAGGAGAAGACTGATCAGAGATGCAGCCAAGAGGCCCATGATCACTCTGGATGAACTGCAGAGATCTACAGCTGAGGTGGGACAGTCTGTCCATAGGACAACAATCAGTCGTACACTGCACAAATCTGGCCTTTATGGAAGAGTGGCAAAAAAAAGCCATTTCTCAAAGATATAAAAAGTGTTGTTTAAAGTTTGCAACAAGCCACCTGGGAGACACCAAACGTGTCAGAAGGTGCTCTGGTCAGATGAAACCAAAATCAAACTTTTTGGCAACAATGTCAAACGATATGTTTGGCGCAAAGGCAACACAGCTCATCACCCTAAACACAGCATCCCCACTGTCAAACATGGTGGTGGCAGCATCATGGTTTGGGCCTGCTTTTCTCCAGCAGGGAAAGGGAAGATGGTTAAAATTGATGGGAAGATGGATGGGGCCAAATACAGGACCATTCTTGAAGAAAACCTGTTGGAGTCTGCAAAAGACCTGAGACTGGGACGGAGATTTGTCTTCCAACAAGACAATGATCCCAAACATAAAGGAAATTCTACAATGGAATGGTTCACAAATAAACGTATCCAGGTGTTAGAATGGCCAAGTCACAGTCCAGACCTCCATCCAATCAAGAATCTGTGGCAAGAGCTGAAAACTGCTGTTCACAAACGATCTCCATCAAACCTCACTGAGCTCAAGCTGTTTGCCAAGGGAGAATGGGCGAGAATTTCAGTCTCTCGATGTACAAAACTGATAGAGACATACCCCAAGCGACTTGTAATCGCAGCAAAAGGTGGCGCAACAAAGTATTAAGTTAAAGGGGTCGAATAATATTGCACGCCCTACTTTTCAGTTTTTGAATTTCCACAAAAATTTAAAATAACCAATACATTTTGTTCAACTTCACAATTATGTTCCACTTGTTCTTGATTCTTCACCAAAAATTTACATTTGGTATCTTTATGTTTGAAGCATGATATGTGGGAAAAGGTTGAAAAATTCCAGGGGGCTGAATACTTTCGCAAGGCACTGTATGTGTGGGAACAGTGGCCACATGTGGATTAAACCCATGGTGCTACTTTCTCAAAAAGGAAGTCTACAGCACAAATCCTAGAGTCAGCTGAAAAAAAATGAGTTGTTTTTAGTTCAATCTTGCCCTTATTTCTCCAAAATTTTGGTATGTGGGCACCATACCATGAGGTAGAGATGATATTAAAGAGTCACAATACTCTAGTTTGGAGACTTGGGGTGGTCAGAGGTTGCCTTGGATCGCTAGCCGAAACCGCATGGACCAGGAATCATCTCACCGAATGCCCACTCTCTTTTACCATGGGCATAATACTACTCAGACAACACAGGGTGAGGATGAAACAGTGCGGCAATACTTTATTTGATTTTTTAATCTATTTGCATAGTTTTTCCTCCTCTGTTTTGAAAGTCAACAAGCTAGCTGGCCTGGACAATGTGTAATCAACATATCAGCAAACATTATTGTTCAATTATCATGCATCTCTAGTCATCCAGGATAACAGCACAATATGTTACATCAAATGTTAACTTACAAGTCAATATTACAGAATTATACGAACAAACGTCTGTGTTTTCTTGACCAGCATGAAAAAAACACATAAATTCAAAAGTCAGCATATAGATAAGTCTATTCCTCCCGGCTTGCTGAAAGTAGACATCTGGTTAATTACAATAAAATGCTCTATGGTCACACCTGATCTGAAGACTACCTTTTTATACCATGGAGCAGGTCCATGGTAGTGACAATGTCCTTGGCATGTTCTTCATCAGAATCCTTAAGGTACCTTCACACATAACGATATTGTTAACGATATCGTTGCTATTTGTGACGTAGCAACGAAATCGTTAACGATATCGTTATGTGTGACAGCGACCAACGATCAGGCCCCTGCTGGGAGATCGTTGGTCGCTGAATAAAGTCCAGAACTTTATTTCGTCGCTGGACTCCCTGGAGACATCGCTGGATCGGCGTGTGTGACACCAATCCAGCGATGTCTTCACTGGTAACCAGGGTAAACATCGGGTAACTAAGCGCAGGGCCGCGCTTAGTAACCCGATGTTTACCCTGGTTACCATGCTAAAAGTAAAAAAAAACAAACACTAGATACTTACCTACAGCTGTCTGTCCTCCAGCGCTGTGCTCTGCACTCCTCCAGTACTGTCTGTGAGCCGGAAAGCAGAGCGGTGACGTCACCGCTCTGCTTTCCGGCTCACAGCCAGTACAGGAGGAGTGCAGAGAAGCAGAGCGCAGCGCTGGAGGACAGACGGCTGTAGGTAAGTATCTAGTGTTTGTTTTTTTTTACTTTTAGCATGGTAACCAGGGTAAACATCGGGTTACTAAGCGCGGCCCTGCGCTTAGTTACCCGATGTTTACCCTGGTTACCGGCATCGTTGGTCGCTGGAGAGCGGTCTGTGTGACAGCTCTCCAGCGACCAAACAGCGACGCTGCAGCGATCCGGATTGTTGTCGGTATCGCTGCAGCGTCGCTTAATGTGAAGGGGCCTTTAGAGTCTCTAAAAATTACAAGGCCGCATGTGAAATCGCAATGTGTGTTGTGCCACAGCACCATAGCAATTTTGTGGCCAAGTGATTGGAAGAGGTTCCCCAGATGCAATGGTGTACCATGGGGGATACCTTACCAGGGTAATGCAAGTCTTTTTGCTCATCCCAAAAATGTGAAGCCTACCTATGTACTGTTCTGGTATCACCATTTGTAAAGATCATGACCGGACACTATATGGAGGAGGTGGTGGCACTCATGCAAGGCACCATCCAAGGCAGCAGGACTCAGAGGACCATAAAACCAAACGAAAGGAAAGCATTCTTTCTCATGTGAGACACATATCGTCTCAATACTGAGATGCTATCTTTTCTTCTTGCCACATTTAATTATTTATGTGAATTATCGGTACACACATATTATGGGATTACACATCCCCTGGAGTTCAGCAACCATAAACCTGCAGGAAGATAATTGGACATTGAGCATTCACAGTTGATACAATGAAATAAAAAGCGGAAAATAAACCTCAGAAATTCTGAGAATCATATATGAAATGTAATCATCATAATAATAAATAGACGTTTAGTGTCCGGCGCAGTGCGGATGGGTAGAATGAGTAATGGCGTCATTATGTTTCACAACAATGTAGCAACTTGCTGAGAATAATAGATACGATAGAATCCAAAGGAAGTAACTGTCACTGTGCTCCAATGAAGGTAGGTGCAAGCTCCACTAGAAGGCTATAGAGTGGAAGGAGGGCTGCACCTAGACAAAGCAGGCCACTACTAGGTGGCAGCAGGAAAGTCAAACAAGCCGGGTAGATATAGTCAGTTGTGCAATACCAAAGGAATAGAGAAAACACAGAGTCAGAGACAAGCCAAAAGGTCAGTAACAGTCAGGAGCGGATTAGCCAAAGACAGAAGACAGCAGCAGGTCAGAATGCAAGCCGTGTCAAAACCAGGGAGTAAACACGTAAAAAAAGGGAAACATTGAGTCGTGTCGGGGTTTGGGGAAAACAGAGACACGGGTTCAGGCAGCTAACACAGCAGGACAAGTCAGGATATACCAGAGTCAGCTACACATTCCGTAGGCAGAACTATAACTGACACCACCTGCAGGATGCAACAGAGATAAATAGCAAAACCTGACTGAGGATGAGAAAAGTTAACCCCTGACATGATCAGACCAGGAAAAGGGAAAACAGGACTCAAAACGCGATCTGGATCATGACAGTATAATCAGGAGAACATTCCAGAATCTTGAGATTTCCTAGATTGCTTCTTCCTGATTGATTCTTTCTGATTGATTATTCCTTTGTTCTTGCTCGGCAGTAGCTGTTGTTCTAGAGCAGAATTATCGTGCTCCAAAGCTGCTTTTATATTTAGTGTCAAAAGATATAAAACATTTGTAACATTGCAGGAATCAGGGTCTCTGCCCCTATATCACCCTATATCATGCTGTGGTCAGATTATATTGCAAAAACAAGTTCCCTTTAATTACCCCAGGAAATGCATAGTGGCTGAATCACATCCACTCTTGTCCTCCATATCTGGAGCGAATGCTCCTACAGCTTCCTCTGCCCCCTCTGTGTAATTAACAGATGTTTTCTCCATCTTCTTCCATATAGAGGCACAATTATGTATTTCAAAATTTAGGGTCTAAGGGATATCATTTCTCATTGTGGAGAGTGACAAGTGCCAAGCCTGGGATGTCAGAGTGAGGAAACTTATAAGCCTTGCATGCTCCTCTGGGAAATTAAATATGGATATTGTTTCTTCAAAGAGGAAGAGGAATAGAACTTTAGTAATACCTGTTTCCAACAGTTGGTGTTAGAGTTCTAGTCCTTTTCCTCTCTGAAGAGAAAATTTGCATATTTAAAATATATACGGTATAATTCAGAACTAAGAGTTGCATCATCGCTCTTCCAGTAAGAAATCAAACTGTCTCGCTAGCGCCACCTTTTTGGATGTAGCCTCCCTATAAATCAATGTCCGACCCTCTGATATGTCTTGGACTATGACAAGAGATATTAGCCAGGCCAGCAGCGACTACAGGCAGCTGTTTTATGCTACTTGCCCTTGTTCGGATAAAGTTTTGCCCGCTGGATGAGATGCCCTTGATGAAGCGTTGGCTGGGATGGCAGATTTTCCTAAATGCTGTTAACCCCTCCCCCAAAAAGAGTGAGATTTTATTATTTTTTCAATCCTCCAACCCCCCAAATTTTTAATTTAATAAATTACATGTATCCTAAAATGGTGCTATTAAAACTTATGACTCCTGTAAAGAACAAACTTACGTATGGTGGAAAAATGTAAATGGTTTCGTTTTTGCAATCCGGTAACACAAAAAAAACCTAAATATTTTGATTAATTAAGTGTTAAACATAGAAAAACATTAAAAAAAACTATATTAATTTGTATCACGGTAATAACACTGACCGTAGTCACACTGACCGTAATCACACTGACCGTACACACAGGGTATTGGAGTTGGTGTATGGCAAGGGGGTCTTTGTGGAATTGGCACTGTATTGACTTAGCAATGTCTCATTCAAACCGGATGACAGTGGTTTCTGTCCTCATGAGCTTCCGAGAGTGAACCAATCTGACCGCAAACGCTCCACGCTTCTGGGTCACAGCGCACATACGGGAAGTTAATTTACTAGTGACGTGTCATGTGCCATCAAGTCATCAGCATCACTGATTAACGACTCATCCGTATTGGTGAAAAATTTGCATAATTAGGCATCCGTCCTACACCCTGACTCAACCCTGGAAGAAGTAAGGCAAAACGCGCGTCGGGGTGACTGGGCACTGCGGCTGACATCTTGAGTGTGACACAATCACAGGTAATATATGTTTTTTATTTTCTTGTACTTTGCAGTTTATCTGCAAAGTACAAGAACATAAGTCCCAATAGAACATAAGTCCCAATATGTTGTATTCCATATCTGTGATACTCTGTTATTACATCTATTGTTCTTGTGACTGTACGTGGGCAGTGGGCAATGTGCAATATTGATATGTTTGATGTGGACATTAGAAATATGGATTTTCTCTTGCTAGTTTTATACGATCTATATATGAAGGACTTTCTATATTTTGACAATAAACATTTATTTTTGCAGTTTACATCAAGAAATAAATATTACTATTATATTTCATTTTGGAATATGCTGAGTGATCTGCGACAAATATCAGAAACACATACGATTTTGATCCGAAGGTCAGATGAAAATCGACAATGTTGTGAAAAAAATTACACCGCACCCGGATGATATCCAATTTTCACGGACTGTCATAAGGTAGTAGGTAGAGATTTTTTTAAATTTCTCATATATGAGAAAACTGGATGATACTCGTACCAGACTCTGATCGACTGTGATTAACTCAGATCAAAGTCTGATCAGAATAATCGGTCCAATTTTTTTTCCGATATCTGGATGAGCCCTTAGTTGCCCACACCTCGCTGTAGCACGTGTAGGCGACACCGCGTCTCGTGATGCTCTGAGGAGGGAAGGACATCCAATCCAGAAAGCTACCAGAAAGGATGGTTAACTACCTTCCATACTTGCGGAAATCTTCCATACTTGCTGAAAGCAAACCCCATGCGAATAAATAACTAAGGGTGAAATTGCTTTTTTTCTTTTTAAAATTCCTCCCAAAAAGATTTAAGAAAGTTAATGTTTTAGCTCTTTTGCACCCACAAGTAGTGTTAATAAATGCAAATGCAAATTATCTTGCAAAAAAACCTGCCCTCTCAGGTCGACAGCAAATTTAAAAAGCCATCGCTCTCAGTAATGGTGATGCAAAAACGAAATGAGTAAATAAAAAAAATATTGTGCAGAAAAAAAGAAACTTTAGTCTGACAGAAGGCTCCTTCCCTGTCACTAATGCTAGGGGCGCCCTAGCTCGCCCTGTTCCCCAGATTATTTCTGATGGTGAAGATGCCGGGGCCACGTACCTTGCCTTAGCTCCTGAATCTGCTCTCAGTCTGTACCCTTCCCCCACCTAGGGAAGCGGGGAGTAGTAGTATACTGTAATACACCAACCAAACTAACAAGGTAATACGAACAGGGATAATGAAAAATACCTAACATACAAATATACACGCATATATAACAGATGAATGCTCCGGGGAGTGGAGGATGGAGTTAAATCAAGGTAGGAGAAGAAAGGGAATTATCACACACAAAACCTAGCAACAGTCACAGATAAACCCACCAATCACCTTCCCCAATAACCACAAACAACCTGCATCCATGCAGAAAAAGCTACTCTGACAATGAGTGCTAGCCAGGACCCAGTTTTTATAGGAAATGGGAGTGGCTAACAGTGCACAGCTGAGAGCCTTAATGCAGGAAAGCTTCCAGGAGCTCTCAACTAAGCAGATTGAAGTGTTTCTAATCAGTGCAGGAATAAGAGAAATCAGACGCTGCGGTCTTCTGGCTCCTCTCTGTCGCGGTAAACCCATGACATATTTATTGACCATGACCAGTCATTTTCCAAAATAATGTCTTTCCGCGAATGCCAGGTCAGAAGGAAGTAGATGTTTTTTTAAAACTGTATGTAATAGGATGGGATACTGTGCTGCTCCATGCAGAGACATGAGGAGCATATAACAATTATTTTATCCTAATGGGAGCTTATTAACGACATATTTCACTGTATGGCCACATCGCAAATAGCCATCATTAACAACTAAATTCCCCACATCACTTTCTCTTCTACATAGGGAATTTTTGTAATGAAAGGCAGACATATCCTTCAGTTATTCAGAATATATTAATGGCCGTATCTAAGGACTTCGGCTGATAAATGCACCCTGAAGGGAATGCAGAATCAGTTTTTAAAATACTTTTTATTATTTTTAAAGTATTAAACCCTTAAGGCTCTATCCACATGTTGCTTTTTTGCTGCTTTTTATCTGCAGCCAAAACCTGATTTCTTGGCAGTAAAAAAGAAGGCTTAGCTGCATTTTTTTTTGCTGCGTTTTTTAGGATCCCAAAGTTCAGCTTTGCTTCCCTTGTACAGGCATGAACAATACAAAGTGTTAGGCCACCAATACAAGACGTGTGTGACACTATAAAACATTTTTTTTTAAAAGGGCAATTTGATCAAATAGTTAAGTGAAAAAAGTTTTTTTATGCCTTAAAAATAGTGACTATTCTGAACAAAAAAGTTTATATGAGTTCATGAAAAATTACAAATGTAAAAACAGAGGAGGGAGTTGAATTGGTCGGGCATGGTTTACCTAAGACATTGGCAGAGCATTGAGTTCATCAGGCATGGTTTACTTTCACATATCACTAATTTAATTAGTGACGTAACTGATTCTCTGTCCATAATTGCTTGATAAGCTGTCCATAATAAAAAAAAAGTCAGTTTTCAAACACAGTATTGCCGGTTTTGTCGAAGAGCCTCGCTCTATTTTGGTGTATTTTATGGACTGGTGCTACTCTTCTGTCCTGGTGGTGTTTCACTTTGGCTCCGTCCTGACTACTACCAGCATCGTCATAACATTGCAACCCATGAAAGTCATGTAAGTTCTGACCTCAGCATGAAATGTGCCACAACGTCATGACAATATCAGCACTGAAGAAGACATTGCGCAGGACCAGGACGGTCAAGTGCCTACAGTCTCAATTTTCAAATGATTGGACACCAACATGTCTTTATTCAATGCCTCATCTCATGGCTGATAGCAGCCTGGATATCGGGGTTGTGTAGTTGTTACTGGGGTTGTATTGATCAAAATTAAAGGGGTGTTCCGGTCAAAGCGAATTATCATGTATCCACAGGAGCTGCACTTATCGCCATAGTCGGTGATTGTATCTCCCATTCTTCCATGATTCCCCAGAGTTGTGACAGGTCGTGCATTCACTCTGTTGCTTCATTCAAAGTCTATGGAGCTTAAGATCTTCATAATGACCATAGGCTTGAATGGTGCATATGTGCCAGGACGCATGTGCAACCTGCTACTTCATTCAATGCTTCCTGGCCAAAAGGAGAACCAAGAAGAAATTAAGGAAACACAAGTCTCTTGGTCTGACGGTCTAACAGTCTGTCATGCTGTGACTGTTCATTATTAGGGAAAGGTGCCCTGCACTGTCCCTAGAACTCGAGCCCTAACTATCCCTGCTCCCAAAGGTACCTCTAAAGGTGAGGAGGTTTGGGCCACCGGCCTTAATGTTCTACTGTAATACCCTAAGCTGTCCCCTCCCCAGGAGGCCTGGAACAGATATGTTAGTGTATAAACACGTAAGAAACAGGGATAACAAAAAGCAACTTACATACAAAACACTCACCAAAGGTAGAGAGGAGTAAAGGGAAGGATAGGACTGTACAAAACAAATGGGAACAGGATAATGGAGAAAGCATACATACAAAATAGCATCCAACAATCCAGCAATCTCTAGCAACAACAACAACAAACTCCAACTTCAGCACAGCAACTCGAGCAAACCAGGAAGTAAACTTTCACAGGTAGGGATGAGAAGGTTTGGCCAGTTTTTATAGAGAGAGGAAATGAGCAGGTCAGGAGCAGCTGCGAGAAGGAGATGCATGTCTCTAACCAGCATAGAAAGAGTCAGTAACCTCTTCAGCGCCAAAGGAAACAAAGTCCACGAGGAACCAAACACACTGGCCTGCGATTCACAACACGTAATGATCACCTAACTCCAGATCTCACAGGAGGAGGTGACACAACTGGGACACAACTATTACCAATCCAGTGAATTGCTTATAATGGATTACCATTGTAATCCTGAACCATAAAACACCAGTAATGTGGTTCCCCACTAGTGATGAGCGAGTGTGCTCGTTACTCGAGATTTCCGAGCATGCTCGGGTGTTCTCCTAGTATTTTGGACGTGCACAGAGATTTAGCTAGATTTGCGGCTGCTAGACAGCCTGAATACATGTGGGGGTTGCCTGTTTGTTAGGGAATCCCCACATGCATTCAGGCTGTCTAGCTGCCACAAATCATGCAGCTGCAGCGACACAAACTAAATATCCGAGCACGCCCAAAATACTTGGAGAACACCCGAGCATGCTTGGAAATCTCAAGTAACGAGCACACTCGCTCATCACTATTCCCCACCGTTAATATTCATTTAGAATTGTTCTGCTCCAGACAGAACATCATCTTTTGCTGACATCAGTACCTATCATTAGTAAATAATTGTCATCTCAAGATGTCAGAAGAGGAAATCTTCTTACTTCTTGTCATCTCTTCACTGAAAAAATACTTTTACCTAAGTGAAACTTTTGTGTGATATTTCCACTTAATACAATTGATGACATAATGGGGGCGCTCCCTTACAGCCAATTATGTGATTTCTGCATAGCTGTCATTCTGACAGCTCTAATGAGTAGATGAGCGAGCTGCTGAACAGAAGTGAGTGATAAGAGGATGCTGCTGAGAGCCGCTGCCTCGGGTGAAGAGCAATAAGTGTCTTTCACAAAATGAACATCGCCAAAAATATAAATATCTCAGATCTTATCTGCATTCCAGTAAATTTTTCATTTCATAGAATTGTACACAACATATAGTTGAAACCAGAAGTTTACATCCACTATATACAAAGACACATCTGCATATTGTTCTCAATATCTGACATGAAATCAGAATAAACCTTTCCCGTTTTAGGTCAATTAGGATTACCATAATTATTAATGTTTGCCAAATGCCAGAATAATGAGAGTTGTTTTTTTAAGAGTCATTTTTTCCAAACACATTTGTGTTAACTTTCTTATGGCTTTAATAAAAAAAAAAAAAATTACTTTCTTTTTTTACTCCATTTACTGATTACTGTACATAAACTGCTTATTGTATTTTACAGGAGGTTACAATTTCAGTGAAACCAAATACGTCAGAATTATCTACTGATTTGTGACATTTATTTTTAAACAGTGTATTAATACATGTGCTATTGTCTGTCATTTTTTTTGCAATATTACAGGGAAAAAGCTATGACTTTTATTTTACCCCCCTTTAAAGAATGGTATATAGGGGTGTACATTTCATATACGTAGAGATGCAACTCTAGGTACCAATACAATCTACCTGTAAAGAAGAAGAATTCTATTTAGGCTGAACTGGATGGACAAATGTCTTTTTTCGGCCTTACTAACTATGTTACTATGTTACTATGTATGTATTTTGATCTTTAGGTATTATTATTATTTATTATTATAGCTCCATTTATTCCATGGCGCTTTACATGTGAGGAGGGGTATAAATAATAAAAACAGGTACAGTAATCATAATACAAGTCACGACTGGTACAGGAGGGGAGAGGACCCTGCCCGCGAGGGCTCACAATCTACAAGGGATGGGTGAGGATACAGTAGGCGAGGATAGAGCTGGTCATGCAGAGGTTAGGTGGTTACTGCAGGTTGTAGGCATGTCGGAAGAGGTAGGTCTTCACAGAGGTGTATCTAGCCTTTCCTGCACCCGGGGCAAAGGATCAGTTTGGCGCCCCCCCCCAAAAAAAAAAAAAAAACTTCCCCATTTGAACCTTAACTTTATTGAAACATAATGTCCAGATTTGTGCCCCCATAATGTCCTGAATTGTGTCCCCATAATGTCCTGATTTGTGCCCCCATAATGTCCAGATTTGTGCCCCCATAATGTCCAGATTTGTGCCCCCATATAATGTCCAGATTTGTGCCCCCATAATGTCCTGATTTGTGCCCCCATATAATGTCCAGATTTGTGCTCCCATAATGTCCAGATTTGTGCCCCCAGGCCCATATTGTCCTGATTTGTGCCCCCATTTAATGTCCTGATTTCTGCCCCCATCCTCCCCATATCATATGTTCCTCAGTCTTTCATCCAGCCCCCTGGCTTTGCTTCAGTCCTCAGTCACAAGTGTGACACATACCGTTGCGTTGCCCCTGGCCCTCCCTATCATGCTTGCAGGCTCCATATAGCCGACCCCCCAACCAGCCAGCCCCCTTAAATTTCAAACATTATCATTCTGACTGATCCTCTATTAAGTTCGGTCGGTGTCTTCAGACTTCAGCTCCATTACCCGGTCCCCGGACCCCGCGGCCGCGGTCTGGAGCACTTACCACCGGCACCGTCCAACAGTGCCCTCTACACCTGAACACCGGCGCCACGCAGCAGCAGCCTGTCACAGTCACGCTCAGTGATGTCAGCCGCTGCTGGCGCTTCCCTGATGCAGAAGTGCCAGCGGTGGTCAGCGCCTCTCAGCGGTCGTCAGGGGCTAGGGCTTAAACTGGCAGTGACAAGGCAAGTGAGAAGCCAAAGGGTATTAGTAGCGACAGCGGCGCTGCCGTGGCGTCGCTGTACACCTTGGGATTCGACGAGGACGCGCAGCACTTTCTCTGAGCCGGCTGTCAATTTGACAGCCAGCTCAGAGAACAGTGTTATCTCAGACTGTGGGAGTGGCAGATGCCACCGACGAGGAGCCTCCTTGGACCGCTGCATCATCAGGCGGCCCGCTGGCGCCCCCCTGTCGGCTGTGCCCGGGGCACATGCCCCGGAAACCCCCCCTGGATACGCCACTGGGTCTTCAGGTTCCATTTGAAGGCTTCGATGGTAGGTGAGAGTCTGATATGTTGTGGTAGAGAGTTCCAGAGTATGGGGGATGCACGGGAGTAATCTTGTATGCGATTGTGGGAAGAGAAGATAAGAGGGGAGTAGAGAAGGAGATCTTGTGAGGATCGGAGGTTGCGTGCAGGTAAGTACCGGGCAGCAGAGTTTAGAATAGATTGGAGGGGTGCGAGAGTGTTAGAGGGGAGGCCACAGAGCAGGAGGTTGCAGTAGTCAAGGTGGGAGATGATGAGCGCATGGATTAGTGTTTTTGCAGATTCTTGGTTGAGGAATGTACGGATACGGGAAATATTTTTGAGTTGAAGGCGGCAGGAAGTGGAAAGAGCTTGGATATGTGGTTCATGGAGAGATCAAGGGTCAAGTCAAGGGTTATCCCAAGGCAACGAGCTTGTGGGACTGGGCAGAGTGAGCAACCATCTACTTTAATGGATAGGTCCGTTGGGGGGTGGTCGAGTGAGATGGGAGGAAGATGATGAATTCTGTTTTGTCCATATAAAGTTTTAGAAATCTAGCAGAGAAGAAGGATGAAATAGCGGACAGACATTATGGGATCCTGGTTAGTAGAGAGGTGATCTCTCATCAGAGAGGTACTGTAGATCTGTGTGTCATCAGCATAGAGGTGATACTGCAAGCCGTGAGATTCTATGAGCTGTTCCAGGCCGAAGGTAGCGTAAATCCTCTTGTACTTAATAATGCAGCCTGTTACTCAATGCTAAAGTTTCTGTCTCCAATGCTACAGGATGTGAGTTTGAATCCTGCCATTCATCCCACTTGTTTGTTGCAGAAGACACAAGACACAACAGCTCTCCAGGAACAGCAGAGCCAGTGCTGTTCTCGGAAGTGAGTATACACTCTTTTTTTATTTTATATGGGTTACTGAATTGATTAATCTGGGGTTGTGCAGTAGTGTTCAACCCCTTTAAATGTAATTTTGCCAAACATATACATAGGTATTACACATGTTAACTTTCTTGCATGTTTAATGAAGAAAAAACAAAAAACAAAACAGGCCAGACTTCACTCCATTTACTGATTACTGTACATAAACTGTTCACTGCCTAGTACAGATTATTATGATTAAAGTGAAATCAAATGTTTAAATAAATCAAATGTTATTAATTGATTGATTTCTGCCATCTAGTTTTAAAAAGGGTACTTATAAATGTGCTAGTGAAATTGTATTTCATTATTTTCTTATTGGAAAAAATATCAGTGACTTTTATTTCACCCCTTAATAAAAAGATATATAGAGATGCAACTCTAGGTACCTGTACAAAATGCAAGAAGAAGAATACTATTTAGATCTTTAGGCAGAGTAAATCCTCTCATATTAAAGTTTCTGTCATATTAAAGTTTCTGTGTGGTTTTTTTCTGAAACAAAAAACCACACACTTCGACAAAAGCAGATAATGAACTATGTATGAAGGCATCTACAGAGCGTAGACAGGTGTCAATGTCCTGAGCTGAAGAAAGAGAATTTACACTTGGGAAAAAAAAACAAAAAAAAAACGAGCGCAGTATGTCCGCCTCTGTTCTAACCTGATAAACACAAAACCAGTAAGACCCCCGGTCTTGGTGCCCTTACCCTCTACAATAGTTAAAACTGCGATTGGTGCAAATATCAGTCTAATATGTCCAGGTGTTGTCCCAATTCTTATGCATTTGTAAAGAATGGTTGGTTCCTCTTTATAAGACTTCTGACAGCACAAAAGTTGCTGGAACTTGTACTACTTAGCTCTTATTTTAATGAATGTAAGAGGAGTTGCAGTACCTAAGATGGCCACTATGCAGTGTATTGAGCTGTGCCGTTTCGGCTCCATTCACAGTTTACATATGACCGCCACTTTCTTCCAATAATGGGGATCTGAGTTGACCTTTAATATCATGTGATGTATGATTATTCCTATAAATGTGTCTAGGAAGATATGCGACAAGCGATAAAGCCATCATTACAGCTTCCACACGGTGACCTGAGAGGAGACAATGACCCCAGGGCTTTTATTATAGGGAATTATTTATAGGTGATGCTCGTATATCGCGCTGCACTGTTTATGACTTTTACCCCATGTTATTGGGATCCTCATTGATTTTCCAATAATAACTATTTTCCGGCCTCCAATCACTAATGTGCATTTACAGCTGTTTTTTAATGCATCTATTATATATAGAAACTGGATAAATAAGTGCCCCCTCCTCGGTGAAGCCATCTTCACCCTTTAATCTCTTTGTCGGAGATTTATAGCTCGGGGCTCCGGAATTAATCCGACTGTTCTTTGCTGAATGCCATAAAAGTGAATAACATAAGAAAATCGCTTAGAATTTTGTTTTTGAACTTGGTCACCTTGTATCTTTATAGGCTATAAATATAATTCCGTCCCGATGGAGGAATACCTGATGTGTTTGTACTTTACAAAACGGAAATCGTGTCCTTGCATTGTGAGAAAGGAAGAACGGGCCAAGTGACAATCAAAAGCTTTCGAAACCTGCTCGCCAAACACGACATCGGCCGACGTTTATTCTTCCTGATCGCCCATAAACATGCATGCTGAGCGAGGATGAGTGTGCATGCGTGGCTCTTCTGGCAGCAGCTTATTCGCCCTAGAAACAGAACGATCAGTCATAAAAATCCAACTTGTTCAATCCTTCTGTCTCCCAACCATAGACATTGTGCCCTTACCAAAATTGGTGGGATTGGCTAATGCTAATGGTGAGCTTTAAGGGTTAATCTCAAAATTGCAAATGATCACTTATCCAATGAGATCCCAACCGCTGGGACCCCCAGTGATCCCAGGAATGAGACTCTATATCCCAGGAACCGGTCTCTGTAAAGCCCGACTGGGCTGGGGTAGGGATGAGACTATTCACTGGGACTGGCAGAGGAAGTTAAGAACAGGGCTCACTTATCTGACAGTCCCATAGACAATGAAGGAGCAGAGGCCAAGCATGCGCACCCCTGCTCCATTCAAGATGATGGTCTGCAGAGCTGGGATCCACAGTCCTGTTATTGGGATCGCTGGAGTCCCAGTGGTCAGACTCCTATTGATCATTGATTTATCCCATATACTTACAACTTTAGTTATTACCTTTTATATAACAAAGAAATTAGCAACTTGACAACTAATGTGGAAGACAGCGAGCAACAGTGTCATGGGACACACATCTTACTCATTCACATCTGGTTATTCATGTAGTCCAATTTCTCTTGGAATCCATTGCCCCCCCCAGTGTATAACCTCTGGTCTCATTAACTCCAGTGTATAACAACCAGCCCCATCGCCCATGGTGTATAACATCCAGCCCCTCACACCTAGTGTATAACATCCGCCCCCCCCCCTGGGGTTTATAACATCCAGCCCCATCGCCCATGGTGTATAACATCCAGCCCCTCACACCTAGTGTATAACATCCAGCCCCCCGATGTATAACATCCAGCTCCATCGCCCATGGTGTATAACATCCAGCCCCTCACACCTAGTGTATAACATCCGCCCCCCCCCCTGGGGTTTATAACATCCAGCCCCATCGCCCATGGTGTATAACATCTGGCCCCTCATACTTAGTGTATAACATCCAGCCCCCCCCCCCCCCAGGGTTTATAACATCCAGCCCCATCGCCCATGGTGTATAACATCCAGCCCCTCACACCTAGTGTGTAACATCCAGCCCCCCCCCCAGGGTTTATAACATCCAACCCCTCACACCTAGTGTATAACATCCAGCCCCCCGATGTATAACATCCAGCCCCATCGCCCATGGTGTATAACATCCAGCCCCTCACACCTAGTGTATAACATCCAGCCCCCCCCCCCCGATGTATAACATCCAGCCCCTCACACCTAGTGTATAACATCCAGCCCCCCCCCCCCCCCCCGGGGTTTATAACATCCAGCCCCTCACACCTAGTGTATAACATCCAGCCCCCCGATGTATAACATCCAGCCCCATCGCCCATGGTGTATAACATCCAGCCCCTCACACCTAGTGTATAACATCCAGCCCCCCCCCCCCCCCGATGTATAACATCCAGCCCCTCACGCCTAGTGTATAACATCCAGCCCCCCCCCCCCCCGGGGTTTATAACATCCAGCCCCCCGATGTATAACATCCAGCCCCTCACACCTAGTGTATAACATCCAGCCCCCCCCCCCCGGGGTTTATAACATCCAGCCCCCCGATGTATAACATCCAGCCCCCTCCCCCGGGGTTTATAACATCCAGCCCCTCACACCTAGTGTATAACATCCAGCCCCCCCCCCCCCCGATGTATAACATCCAGCCCCCCGATGTATAACATCCAGCCCCATCGCCCATGGTGTATAACATCCAGCCCCTCACACCTAGTGTATAACATCCAGCCCCCCCCCCCCCCCGATGTATAACATCCAGCCCCTCACGCCTAGTGTATAACATCCAGCCCCCCCCCCCCGGGGTTTATAACATCCAGCCCCCCGATGTATAACATCCAGCCCCTCACACCTAGTGTATAACATCCAGCCCCCCCCCCGGGGTTTATAACATCCAGCCCCCCGATGTATAACATCCAGACCCTCACACCTAGTGTATAACATCCAGCTCCCCCCCCCCGGGGTTTATAACATCCAGCCCCTCGATGTATAACATCCAGACCCTCACACCTAGCGTATAACATCCAGCCCCATCGCCCATGGTGTATAACATCCAGTCCCTCACACCTAGTGCATAACATCCAGCCCCCCCCGGGGTTTATAACATCCAGCCCCCCGATGTATAACATCCAGCCCCTCACACCTAGTGTATAACATCCAGCCCCCCCCCCCCCCCGGGGTTTATAACATCCAGCCCCATCGCCCATGGTGTATAACATCCAGCCCCTCACACCTAGTGTATAACATCCAGCCCCCCCCCCGGGGTTTATAACATCCAGCCCCCCGATGTATAGCATCCAGACCCTCACACCTGGTGTATAACATCCAGCTCCCCCCCCCCCGGGGTTTATAACATCCAGCCCCCCGATGTATAACATCCAGCCCCATCGCCCATGGTGTATAACATCCAGCCCCTCACACCTAGTGTATAACATCCAGCCCCCCCCCCCCCCGATGTATAACATCCAGCCCCTCACACCTAGTGTATAACATCCAGCCCCCCCCCCCCCGGGGTTTATAACATCCAGCCCCCCGATGTATAACATCCAGCCCCTCACACCTAGTGTATAACATCCAGCCCCCCCCCCCGGGGTTTATAACATCCAGCCCCCCGATGTATAACATCCAGACCCTCACACCTAGTGTATAACATCCAGCTCCCCCCCCCGGGGTTTATAACATCCAGCCCCCCGATGTATAACATCCAGACCCTCACACCTGGTGTATAACATCCAGCTCCCCCCCCCCCCGGGGTTTATAACATCCAGCCCCCCGATGTATAACATCCAGCCCCATCGCCCATGGTGTATAACATCCAGCCCCTCACACCTAGTGTATAACATCCAGCCCCCCCCCCCGATGTATAACATCCAGCCCCTCACACCTAGTGTATAACATCCAGCCCCCCCCCCCCCCGGGGTTTATAACATCCAGCCCCCCGATGTATAACATCCAGCCCCTCACACCTAGTGTATAACATCCAGCCCCCCCCCCGGGGTTTATAACATCCAGCCCCTCGATGTATAACATCCAGACCCTCACACCTAGCGTATAACATCCAGCCCCATCGCCCATGGTGTATAACATCCAGTCCCTCACACCTAGTGTATAACATCCAGCTCCCCCCCCCCGGGGTTTATAACATCCAGCCCCCCGATGTATAACATCCAGACCCTCACACCTAGTGTATAACATCCAGCCCCCCCCCCCCGGGGTTTATAACATCCAGCCCCCCGATGTATAACATCCAGCCCCTCACACCTAGTGTATAACATCCAGCCCCCCCCCCCCCCCCGGGGTTTATAACATCCAGCCCCATCGCCCATGGTGTATAACATCCAGCCCCTCACACCTAGTGTATAACATCCAGCCCCCCCCCGGGGTTTATAACATCCAGCCCCCCGATGTATAACATCCAGACCCTCACACCTGGTGTATAACATCCAGCTCCCCCCCCCCCCCCGGGGTTTATAACATCCAGCCCCTCGATGTATAACATCCAGCCCCTCACACCTAGCGTATAACATCCAGCCCCATCGCCCATGGTGTATAACATCCAGCCCCTCACACCTAGTGTATAACATCCAGCCCCCCCCCCCGATGTATAACATCCAGCCCCTCACACCTAGTGTATAACATCCAGCCCCCCCCCCGGGGTTTATAACATCCAGCCCCCCGATGTATAACATCCAGACCCTCACACCTAGTGTATAACATCCAGCTCCCCCCCCCCCCGGGGTTTATAACATCCAGCCCCTCGATGTATAACATCCAGACCCTCACACCTAGCGTATAACATCCAGCCCCATCGCCCATGGTGTATAACATCCAGTCCCTCACACCTAGTGCATAACATCCAGCCCCCCCCCCCCGGGGTTTATAACATCCAGCCCCCCGATGTATAACATCCAGCCCCTCACACCTAGTGTATAACATCCAGCCCCCCCCCCCCCCCGGGTTTATAACATCCAGCCCCATCGCCCATGGTGTATAACATCCAGCCCCTCACACCTAGTGTATAACATCCAGCCCCCCCCCCGGGGTTTATAACATCCAGCCCCTCGATGTATAACATCCAGCCCCTCACACCTAGCGCATAACATCCAGCCCCATCGCCCATGGTGTATAACATCCAGCCCCTCACACCTAGTGTATAACATCCAGCCCCCCCCGGGGTTTATAACATCCAGCCCCCCGATGTATAACATCCAGCCCCTCACACCTAGTGTATAACAACCAGCCCCCCCCGGGGTTTAGAACATCCAGCCCCTCATACCTAGTATATAACATCCAGCCCCCCCCCCCGGGGTTTAGAACATCCAGCCCCCCGATGTATAACATCCATCCCCCTCGCCCCTGGTTTATTACATCCAGCTCCTCAAACCTAGTGTATAACTTCCAGCTCCTCACACCTAGTGTATAACATCCAGCCCCTGGCCCCTGGTTTATTGGTTTATATCATCCAGCCCCCCGATGTGGAACATCCAGCCCCATCGCCCATGGTGTATAACATCCGGCCCCTCACACCTAGTGTATAACATCCAGCCCCATCGCCCCTGTTGTATAACATTCAGCTCCTCACACCTAGTATATAACATTCAGCCCCTCGCCCCTGGTTTATAACATCCAGCCCCTCACACCTAGTGTATAACATTCAGCCCCTCGCCCCTGGTTTATAACATCCAGCCCCTCGCCCCTGGTTTATAACATCCAGCCCCTCACACCTAGTGTATAACATCCAGCCCCTCGCCCATGGTGTATAACATCCAGCCCCTCACACCTAGTGTATAACATCCAGCCCCTCGCCCATGGTGTATAACATCCAGCTCCTCAAACCTAGTGTATAACATCCAGCCCCTCTCCCCTGGTTTATTGGTTTATATCATCCAGCCCCCTGATGTATAACATTCAGCCCCATCGCCCATGGTGTATAACATCCGGCCCCTCACACCTAGTGTATAACATCCAGCCCCATCGCCCCTGGTGTATAACATCCAGCTCCTCACACCTAGTATATAACATTCAGCCCCTCGCCCCTGGTTTATAACATCCAGCCCCTCACACCTAGTGTATAACATTCAGCCCCTCGCCCCTGGTTTATAACATCCAGCCCCTCGCCCCTGGTTTATAACATCCAGCCCCTCACACCTAGTGTATAACATCCAGCCCCTCGCCCATGGTGTATAACATCCAGCCCCTCACACCTAGTGTATAACATTCAGCCCCTCACCCCTGGTGTATAACATCCAGCCCCTCGCCCCTGGTTTATAACATCCAGCCTCTCACACCTAGTGTATAACATCCAGCCCCTCGCCCATGGTGTATAACATCCAGCCCCTCACCTAGTGTATAACATTCAGCCCCTCGCCCCTGGTTTATAACATCCAGCCCCTCACACCTAGTGTATAACATCCAGCCCCTCGCCCCTGGTTTATAACATACAGCCCCTCACACCTAGTGTATAACATTCAGCCCCTCGCCCCTGGTTTATAACATCCAGCCCCTCACACCTAGTGTATAACATCCAGCCCCTCGCCCATGGTGTATAACATCCAACCCCTCACACCTAGTGTATAACATTCAGCCCCTCGCCCCTGGTTTATAACATCCAGCCCCTCACATCTAGTGTATAACATTCAGCCCCTCGACCCTGGTTTATAACATCCAGCCCCTCACATCTAGTGTATAACATCCAGCCCCCTCGCACCTGGTGTATAATATCCAGCCCCTCACACCCAGTGTATAACATCCAGCCCCCCCCCCGGGTTTATAACATCCAGCCCCCCGATGTATAACATTCATCCCCCTCACACCTAGTGTATAACATCCGGCCCCTCACACCTAGTGTATAACATCCAGCCCCTCACACCTAGTGTATAACATCCAGCTCCTCACACCTAGTGTATAACATCCAGCCCCTCACACCTAGTGTATAACAGTATAACATTCAGCCCCTCGCCCATGGTGTATAACATCCAGCCCCTCACATCTAGTGTCTAACATCCAGCCCCCTCGCCCCTGGTGTATAATATCCAGCCCCTCACACCCAGTGTATAACATCCAGCCCCCTCGCCCCTGATGTATAACATCCAGTCCCTCACACCTAGAGTATAACATTCAGCCCCTCGCCCATGGTGTATAACATCCAGCCCCTCACACCTAGTGTATAACATTCAGCCCCTCGCCCATGGTGTATAACATCCAGCCCCTCACACCTAGTGTATAACATCCAGCCCCCTCGCCCCTGGTGTATAACATCCAGCCCCTCACACCTAGTGTATAACATCCAGCCCCCTCGCCCCTGATAATAATAATAATAATAATAATCTTTATTTTTATATAGCGCTAACATATTCCGCAGCGCTTTACAGTTTTGCACACATTATCAAAACATCCAGCCCCTCACACCTAGTGTATAACATTCAGCCCCTCGCCCATGATGTATAGCATCCGGCCCGTCACACCTAGTGTATAACATCCAGCCCCTCGCCTCTGGTTTATAACATCCAGCCCCTCGATGTATAACATCCAGCCCCTCACACCTAGTGTATAACATTCAGCCCCTCGCCCATGGTGTATAACATCCAGCCCCTCACATCTAGTGTATAACATCCAGCCCCATCGCCCCTGGTGTATAACATCCAGCTCCCCCCACCTAGTGTATAACATCCAGCCCCCCGATGTATAACATCCAGCCCCATCGCCCATGGTGTATAACATCCAGCTCCTCACACCTAGTGTATAACATCCAGCCCCTTGCCCCTGGTTTATAACATCCAGCCCCCCGATGTATAACATCCAGCCCCATCGCCCATGGTGTATAACATCCAGCCCCTCACACCTAGTGTATAACAACATCCAGCCCCATCGCCCATGGTGAATAACATCCAGCCTCTCACACCTAGTGTATAACATCCAGCCCCCCAATGTATAACATCCAGCCCCATCGCCCATGGTGTATAACATCCAGCCCCTCACACCTAGTGTATAACATCCAGCCCCCCGATGTATAACATCCAGCCCCATCGCCCATGGTGTATAACATCCAGCCCCTCACACCTAGTGTATAACATTCAGCCCCTCGCCCCTGGTTTATAATATCCAGCCCCTCACATCTAGTGTATAACAACATCCAGCCCCATCGCCCATGGTGAATAACATGCAGCCCCTCACCCCTTGGGTATACCATCCAGACACATCGCCGCTGGTGTGTAACATCCAGCTCCTCGCCCCTACTGTATCCAGCCCCATCACCCCTGGTGAATAATATATGGACCCTCACCGCTACTGTATAACATCCAGTCCCATCGTCCCTGGTGTATAACATCCAGCTCCTTACCCCTAGTGTATAAAATCCAGCCCAATCACTCCTGGTGCATAAAATCGGGCTCCTCGCCCCTAGTGTATAACATCTACCACCATTGCATATGGTTTATAACATCCACCCCCCGGTGAATAACATCCAGCCCAATTGCCGCTGGTGTACAACATCCGGCCCCTCTCCCATAGTGTATAGCATCCAGCCCCATCGCCCCTGGTTTATAACCTCTGGCCCTCCACCATGCCTTGTGTGCCTTTACTAACTTTTGATAGAACGGCCGGTGGTACAGAGCTCACCGATACCAGCACGGTCCTCACCGATACCAGCATGGTCCTCACCGATACCAGCACGGTCCTCAGCGATACCAGCGCAGTCCTCACCGATACCAGCGCGGTCCTGTAATAGGAGTCCCCAGTGTAACAAGTCCGTCCATGACATTTCTTCCTCCTAAATCTTGCCCCATCACCCGTGAGTGATATTATTGAGAAGTGGGGACCCCGTAATGTTACAGGGGGGGGGGGGGGGGGTGTCAAGTGCTGAGGAGCGGTTGGCAGAAAAGTCACCTAAGCTATGCCGCCCCCTAACTGAGTCCAGACCTCCTTTCGTATGAACAACAGCACAAACACTGCACCCCCATCGGGAGCTTCATAGCTGAGCAGCTGCATGCAGCCGTACATCACCAAGCACAATGCTGAGCGTCGGATGGGATGGTGTAAAGCCGCCACCACTGGACTCTGGAGGAGACGTGGTCTGTGCAATGACGGATCGCACTTCTTTATCTGGCATCTGATGGAGGAGTCTGAGTTTGGTGACTCCAGGAGAGCGTTACCCCCTGACAGCATTGCGCCCCGGTACAGATGGTGGAGGAGGATGATGCTATGGGCTGCTATCAGGAGGCGGCCTCGGCCTCTTAGCCCCAGTGAAGGGAAATCTTAATCTTCAGCACAAGACATTGTGGACAATTATAGCTTTAGCTTTGTGGGAACAGTTTGGGGTTCACCCTTTTCTGTTCCCCATGACTGAGCCCAGTGCACAAGCTCCATACAGACATGGAGGGGAGAACATGGAGAGTCCTGACCTCAGCTCCATCCTATAATGGAGATTGTGAGCCCGGGCTCCTCCCAATACGAGACTCTGACTTCACAAATGATCGTCGTTTTGCAGAAAAAACGCATCCTGCAAAAGTGCTTGCAGGATAAGTTTTTTCCCCATAGACTTGCATTGACGACGCATTTGCGACGGAGTGCCACACGTCGCATCCGTCTAGCGACGGATGCGTCGTGCTTTTGCGGACCGTCGGGAGCAAAAAACACTACATGTAACGTTTTTTTCTCCTGACGGACCGCTTTTTCCGACCACGCATGCACGGCCGGAACTCCGCCCCCACCTTACAATGGGGCAGCGGATGCGCCGGAAAAATGCATCCGCTGCACCCATTGTGCAATGCAGCAAAAGCTAGCGTCGGAATCTCTCCCCGACGCATTGCGACGGGGAGATTCCGACGCTAGTGTGAAAGTAGCCTTACAGACTCTAACAAAATCTTGTAGAAATCCTTCCCAGAAGAACAGGAGCCGTTATATCTGCAGAGGAGCGACTCCATAGTAATGTCTATGGATGTAGAATGGCAGGTCAGAAAATCTCCTGTGTATGTAAAGTGGAGGGGCACATACTTTTGCCTATTTTATGTTATCATCTATACAAGGATAGAAAGGTTATTTGATATTTGTCTGGTTCTGGGGATCCGACTCTCAGGAATCTCAAGGATTTCCATCGCTCTTTGTTACCTCTATCAGATTTTGAATGAAGTGGCTATGCTTGACTACTTTATATTAAAGGGGGGTATATTAGGCACCAAGTTACCAGTCAGTTTAAGTTACTGTATTGGAAGCAGGAGGAATGGACGAGTGTAATGGTCTGAGCATCTTTGACAATGGACAACTAAGTGCTTGTGATGTCTGGTCAACTAGGTCAAAACATGTCCAAAACAGAAGGTCTGGTGCGGTGTTTCCTGTATACAGCAGGACTCGTAGAGTGTTCCTGGGCTAGTAGATACCAAAAGTGGGTCAAATAAGGTGTATGGGTTTGTGAAGCTGCCAACTGGTTAGACGTTCCCATTCTGACCCTCATGCCCTGCTGAAAGTGGCTAAATTGGGCATGTGAACATCAGAACTGGATCATGGAGCAATGGAGGAGGCAGGGCCAGTTTTAGACAAAGTAGGCCCCTGGGCAGCTGCCTAGTATACCTGCCCCTAACACTGGTCCTGGGAGGAGGCCTGCTCCGATGAATCACATTTTCCAACCAGTACTGTATGAGAACATTTGACAGCTCTAAAGAGGTCTACCATGAACAGGCTTCACATTGATACTCCATTTTCCAGATCCCAGGGGGTCACTCTGGCTTTCTTTCTTTAACACTTATACAGGGATGAGGGCTTAATAAAGACCCCTAGCCTGGGGCCACGGAGTTAGCTGTTGTTTGGTGGTGCAAGCTGTCAAGTGGAATAGTCCCATAGCTGGGTCAGAACCGGGTCAGAATAGGGACAAATTAACAAGGCAGGAGAGTAGTCGATAAACGAGCCATTGTCAAAATCAGGAAAGTCTAGAGGGAGTCAAGCAGGATGATGAAAATTTCTTTAGTAGCAAGTCATATTATAACTGGCAGTGGACTGCAGGCTTTCAGGAGCTTAAAGAGAATCTGTCAGCAAGTGTCTGCTACATAATCTGAAGACAGCAGGAGATAGAGGCTGAAACCCAGAATTGTGCTTACTGTTGTTTACTAACTGTGAAGGATTTATCACTAAGAGATTCACATTGCCGGACTACAGTAGTCCGGCAACGCCCCCTCCTGTGATAAGCAGCTCCCTGTCTATGGACGTTGTGCATAGAGAGCCTGGTGGGCGCGGGGTTAGCTATTCGCAGTCGCTGGGTAGTGACAACAACAGTCGCTGAGTGCAGTGGGAGCCAGCGCTGATGATGAGCATTGTCGTCAGTACCCGTCACCTGTCAATAGAGGTCACTTTACTACTATTCACAGTCGCAAGAGTCGAGGAACGTGGACAATGGCGGAGCTTCATGTTAATATTTTGGGTAATAAATTGGTGAACAAAGGACATTCTCTTGTTTTTTATTTCTGTCTTTTGATATTTTCAAGTATCGTTTTCTGGACTACAACGGATTTGTTGGATTATGGCGAACCTCCATGGGAATGGAATTTTTTTAATTATTTCAATAAATTGGTGAATGAGCGATAGTGTGGGTAAATCTTTATTCAAATATAGTGGTTTTTTTTCAGAATGTATGTTTTTATTTTTTATTACCAGGTTAGTAATAGGGGTATCTGATAGACACCTCTCCAGTACTAACCCCAGGGGTTGATGGCAGCTGTGATTTTTGTGAAATCACAGCTGTCATCAATCCCAACTACCACACTGCCACCAGGGCAATCGGAAAGAGCCAGGAGAAGAGCCAGAATTGGTTCCTCTAATGTGATCTTATCTCTAGCGAACCAGTGAGTGCACATCCTGACCTCCCCAAACCTATCCACGGGGCTCAGGTGACCGGTGGGTCCAAATCCTGGCTTCCTCAAATGTATCCATGGGATCAGTTATGGTCAATGGAGCAGATCTGTTTTCTTTCAGCCGGAGCCGTGGGCCCCTAAGCTGGCATCCTGTAGAACGTCAAATCTGTGTTCCTCGTCATGGATCCATGATCTGGCAGCTATCATGTAGAGTGTTCCTGGCCATGGTTTTGTAAAGAGTCTCTTTTTTTATCTTTGGCTCTCTTGGATCAATATTATTACAGAGCCTTATTCCCTTTTTATAGTTGACAACTGTTCTTCATACCATTATTCACAGGTCAACGGGAAGGAGTGCTGAGAATAACTCACATTGTTTGATTATTTGGTTTATCCTTCAATCTTTGCAAAGCAATAAACTGCATGGCCTGGTATAATGTGTAAGGCTTCTTTCACACTTCCGTTGGTACGGGGCCGTCACAAAGCGTCGGCGCGACGTACCGACGAACAGTGGTGATTTTTTTGCACAACGTGGGCAGCGGACGCAGTGTTTCAACGCGACCGCAGCACATTATGAAGTCCCAGGGAGGATGGGGTGGAGTTCCGGCCGTGCCTGCGCAGTTCAAAATGCAGGACCCGACGTACGAAAAACGTTCCCTTGAATGTTTTTTCGCTACGACGGTCCGCCAAATACCGACGCATCCATTGCACGACGTATGGAACGTGTGTCCATACGTCGCAATGCATCAGTAATAAAAGTCTATGGAGAAAAAAACGCATCCTGCGGGCTACTTTGCAGGATGCGTTTTTTCTCCAAAACGACGCATTGCGACGGAGGCCAAACGACGCAAGTGTAAAAGAAGCCTAATCAGCATACCAGCAAACATCATTGTTCAGTGACCCTGCATCCCTGTTTTGAAAAGATAACAGTACAATAAACTCTAGGAGCTGATATAAGAGGTAAATAACAACCATTCATTAATTTACACATATACATATATCAATTCAACCTACAAGAAGAGTCAAAATAAAGATAACAGTCTATGCCTCCTGGTTTGCTGAAAATAGACATCTGGATAATTAAGAATTTAAGATTAAATGCTGTGTTGACACAGTAAGTAATTATGCCAAGGAACTGAAATATGGGAGGATAATGTATATACAATGTAGACTGTGTAAATATAATGAGCAGATCTTCTCCAAGCTGCTCTCCTGTGGATATATTACATAGGGGTGCATTCATAACTGCATAGGGATACAGCGATACATCCACAATACGGCCCCGATTTCAACTAAGCTATAGAATGAGGTGTAACCTCAGATTACGGCAAATTTGCTACAGTTAATGGAGAGGAATCCTAAGAAACCAGTTTTATCGAAAACTGCAATTACCTAAAGCATACCCACTTTCTCCATTGAGCAAATAATCAACAACATATGCAGATAAATAACCCATTGTTGCACTGGAGTCTTCTATCATGGTGCCACATTGTATCGGTTACACAATGCATAGAGCGTGCCGGGCTACGGAGGTGATAGCTCAGACGCCATGCAGGATTGCGTTATCACAGTATCTAGCCTAATAAATATTGGGATCAATATATTTATCTAGAAAGAGCTCCTTAAGGACAATTACAGGCCAGATAACGCAGCACTTACCGCCGACGCGCACATATCTGCACCGCAGAGCCGGACGCCATGTTCTAGGTCTGATGGACGCTTCATCGAACAGGTTGTAATGTACACACAGCATGGCAAGGCATATAGATCTGTGTTTTCACTGCTCTTAATTGCGGCAATTAATGAATACATTTTACACGACGAAATGTTCTGCACCATTTATTCAGAAATCAGCATCGGGTAAACAGGCGCCGAATGCGTCATTTTCCATATTAATGGTCGTTATCCGTGTGGCTGCCATTCCTCTGCCATATTGTAATAATACTAAGAAAACTTCCATCCAGTGAACATGAGCTCATTAGCTGATTACAATATGGCAGAGGAATTGTTCTTTTTGTTGCTTGATCTATTGGGGTAACCATAATGGAAGCACGTAGGAGAGAAAAACGCATTTCCATTTCAGCAATGGTCTTTTGCATGGACATAACGTATATGGATTAAATACTGTTGAGAATATTTATTAGTTTATGTTTTGCACATGCGATTATATGCACTTGATATGCGATTATATATTGCTTTTATGCCTTTATTTTGCAGGTTGTTGCGCTTCAATGGTCTGAAAACAGAATGAGAAGGCAGATTGTGACTGAAGACGCACGGAGTACTATGGAAACCTGCTACACTGATAGAGGGTAAGATAGGCGTAGATTCAGCCACTGTGGATTAGGGACGAAAGAAAGAGGAATACTGAGGCCAGGACCTGGCTGCCAGTGGGGTCGTCCCTCTGTGGAGAAGCACGGAGGACTGATGGAGGTGGCAGTGGTGGACCAGAGGTTAAAACCATGAAGTGGGCCAGTGTGGAGCTGAGAAGGAAGGTGACCTGTAAGCATTTCAGATGGATCTGGCGTGTTTGTCCCATGGAAGAAGGTGAACACTAATGGCATTCACACTCCGGGCCACTAGGGGGAGCTCCTGGGGAGCTCCTGCTCCTATTTATTAGGTCACTCCCCACATATATATAACTGGTAGTCTGTATTGAAAGTTAGGAAGTTCCAGACATTAGTCTGAGGAGGACAGAGGGTCCACAGAGCTGTGCATTCCCTCAGAGCTGCAGCTCCCAGAAAGAGACATTTTGAAAGCAGAACTGTATTTCAGCGAGCGTGAAGGAAGGCAAAGCAAAGGAGAGGATACCAGAAGGGGACCAGCCCCGAACAGGCTGCCTCCTTCTGAGGCGCAGAACCCCGGTAGCCAGAACACCGAGGGAGTAAGGACCACTACGCCTTATTTCAGAGACCGGCAGGACAGCTAATTGCAAGTTACCTGTCCACATCTACACCCAGGAGGCATGGTGACACCCCATAGAGCCGGGTTATCAAAGAGACCCTATAAACAGGCTCAGGTCACCAGTCATATGGGTTTTGTCCTATCCTATATGGGGGACAGAGAGAGCGAAACATCACCTCTTTGAGACCCTTATGTGAAGCCATAGGCAGTAAGTGACTAGACCACCGCAGCGCAAGGGAAGGCTATTGATTTCCACCTGGACAAGGGAACTCTGGATTTGCCTCCAAACCGGCGGGACTCTGCCTGCCCTGTGATCTGGTGCTCTGGACTGAGGATGCTGAAGTCTTCAGTGAAGGTAAAGAGACTGCAACCTTGTGTCCTCGTTCTTCACTGCACCTCCCACCATTCTACCATCTACATACTGGGAAGCCATGTGGATACACTTCACCTGTGGGAAGGTATACCATCTAGCTGCCATAACATCACCCCAGCAGACCCCTTAAAGCAGCATCGGTCACCCTGACCGAATACCACAGGTGGCGTCACGAACATAAACTCTGTCCCTTTAAAGACCTTTCCCCCTTTATACGGACGTCCCAGGGCCACGGACCGGGTCAGCCACCGTGACATTCCCCCTGTGAATCGCACTGCCCGGTACCGAGTACCCCACAACCCTGACTGGGTGATCCAGTGGGATAGTCAGTCCGATGAGGAAGCTAGTATAGTGCAAGACAATCTAATGAAGATCTTGGGTCTTGTGGGTCCGAAAAATTGTCACGGTGAGATCTGGTACAGTCAGAATCTAGACTGGACTGGGTAAAGTATACAGAGGGGAGTGTGGCATAACGGATGCCCTTAAAAAATAAGTGGGGACAGGAATCCTTCAGCAGGGTCTAGTTTTGGGGAAAGTTTCAGAGTGCGAAGACTGAGGCAGAATTTCTGTGGGGTAACGCAATCCTGGATGTGGCCTGTGGGAGGTGAACAGGGACCTCAGAAAAGTTCTTTGTTTTGTCATTATGATTTATATTATAGTATTATAAAATTGGGCCCAGTGATATTGTACTAGATGGTGGCCCGATTCTAATGCATCGGGTATTCTAGAATATGCATGTCCATGTAGTATATTGCACAGCCACGTAGTATATTGCCCAGCCACGTAGTATATTGCCCAGTCACGTATATAGCACAGCCACGTAGTATATTGCCCAGCCACATAGTATATTGCCCAGCCATGTAGTATATTGCCCAGCCACGTAGTATATAGCACAGCCACGTAGTATATTGCCCAGCCACATAGTATATTGCCCAGTTACGTAGTATATTGCCCAGCCACGTAGTATATTGCCCAGCCACATAGTATATTGCCCAGCCACGTAGTATATTGCCCAGCCACATAGTATATTGCCCAGCCACATAGTATATTGCCCAGCCACGTAGTATATTGCGCAGCCACGTAGTATATTGCCCAGCCACGTAGTATATTGCCCAGCCACATAGTATATTGCCCAGTTACGTAGTATATTGCCCAGCCACGTAGTATATTGCCCAGCCACGTAGTATATTGCCCAGCCACGTAGTATATTGCCCAGACACGTAGTATATTGCCCAGCCACGTAGTATATTGCCCAGTTACGCAGTATATTGCCCAGCCACATAGTATATTGCGCAGCCACGTAGTATATTGCCCAGCCACGTAGTATATTGCCCAGTTACGTAGTATATTGTCCAGCCACATAGTATATTGCCCAGACACGTAGTATATTGCCCAGCCATGTAGTATATTGCCCAGCCACGTCGTATATTGCCCAGTTACACAGTATATTGCCCAGCCACGTAGTATATTGCGCAGCCATGTAGTATATTGCCCAGCCACGTAGTATATTGCCCAGTTATGTAGTATATTGCCGTTACGTAGTATATTGCCCAGCCACGTAGTATATTGCACAGTCACGTAGTATATTGCCCAGTCACGTAGTATATTGCCCAGTTACGTAGTATATTGCCCAGTCACGTAGTATATTGCCCAGTTACGTAGTATATTGCCCAGTCACGTAGTATATTGCCCAGTTACGTAGTATATTGCCCAGTTACGTAGTATATTGCCCAGTCACGTAGTATATTGCCCAGTTACGTAGTATATTGCCCAGTTACGTAGTATATTGCCCAGTCACGTAGTATATTGCCCAGTCATGTAGTATATTGCCCAGTCACGTAGTATATTGCCCAGTTACGTAGTATATTGCCCAGCCATGTAGTATATTGCGCAGCCATGTAGTATATTGCCCAGCCACGTAGTATATTGCCCAGCAAAAAAAAAACACAACACGAAGGTATGGTGTGAGTCTATAATGCCCATCATCCTTCTGGACAGACTGCTGGGACTTGTAGTTCCCAAATTTAGAACTATGGGCTGGATTATAGGACAGTAAGGTGCAAGACACAGTAGTAAGGAAGAAGCAGCCTCCAGCCCCGGTGCCTCCTCCTCCGTCCTCTTCCCTGCTCCTTCTCAGCAAAGCAACAGCAATATCAGCCAATCACCGGGCGCCTCTCATGCTCCGGGTCTCCGCCACAGCCGCTGCTGCAGGAGAGCCCGAGACACCGGCTCCGGTACCGTGAGGAGGTCACCATGTCCCCGCACCGCCCTGGGAGCCTGCGGCCGCGCTGACCGCATACGTACAGGTGAGCTGACAGCGTGTGCGGCGCCTGCGGGGAGTGACGTCATCACTGGTGACATCATCACTGGAGGTGACATTATACCATGTAATTAATAGCAGGAGAGAGGGAAAACCGCGCAGTGATCGGTGATTACCGGTGATCAGACAGCTCCGGGGATGATGAGGGGCATGTACGGCGGCTGCGGAGGGTGAGACTGACTGCGAGCTTGGGCACTGACTGCAGGGGATTAGGGAGGGACTAATTGGACTGTGGCCGTCGCTGATTGGTCGCGGCAGCCATGACATGCAGCTGGCGAGACCAATCAGCGAATGAATATCCGTGAAAGAAAGAAAGAAAGAAAGAAGGACAGACGGAAGTGACCCTTAGACAATTATATAGTAGATTGCAACTGTCAAGCGGCCATAATGACCCTCCAGGTCTGATCGGTCTCTTTCCTGTTTTTCTGCCCTTTGGATCCTCGCTCTCCTGTGAATTTCCTGGTTTTGACTCCTGACCTTTGATTCTGCCTTTATTTGCGCCTTCTGGATTATTATACCTTTATTGTTCTGACCATGTAAGTGCTCTACAGTTCTGTTATCTCCGCTTAGTCCAGCTACATCCAAAACCTCCTTGTTTGTAAAAAGTGGAAGAATCCATTTATACTGTTTATAGCCCATCAATTTGCAATTGTAGTTGGAGGTTATATTACTGTACCAGCAGCTATTACATTTGCGTTATTATTATTATTATTACATGCCTTCTTTTCTAAATAACACAATGCAGCGACGACATCGGAAGTCAATAGGAGACTAGCTCGTACATAGTTCGTGTGTTCTGAAGTAGAATGCGGACTGCGAAACCTGGACGATAAACAACACTGAAGAAGATCTGACACCTTTGAAATGTGGAGCTGGAGAAGGATGTTATCAATACCATGGAAGGGAGGAAGATCAAACAAATATTCGGGAACATATTAAGCCAGACAAGTCCCGTGAAGCAAGGATCACCAAGCTACGACATGTCTACTTTGTTCTCATGATACAAAGAGAGCAGTCACTGGAGAAGGACATCATGGTCGGAAGAATAGGAGGAACAAGGTGAAGAGGAAGATCAGCAACCTGATGGCTTTATGCTATCAAGATAACAGCACAGAAGATCCTGGTGGACCTATTTAGACTGACACAAGATCGATCTTACTGCTGAGCATTCATTCCAGTCGCCATGGCTCGAGATCCAAAGGTGGTAAAATTAATAAATCATTTCGAAGTATTTCTATGGTACTAATTGTCCTATTGGAGGTAGCTAACCTGTCATTCAATGTCTGATCTGTGACAAGTCTTACCGATTTCTATATCTTCCAGTAGAAGACTTTTTAACCCCTTCACTACCTGTGACATACCTGTAAGTCTAAAATAGTGTCCCTGCCTTTAATGAGGGCTCACAACCTGAGCTCACATCTTTCCCTGCACTTGATGGCTGATTAACTCAGCCATCAAGTGCCTTTAACAGCCACGGGTGGAGCTCGAATTGAACCTCGTTGTCACTAACAGCGGGATTCAACACACGCCAGCTGGAAGCGGGTCACAAATCTCACCCATTGACGCTCCTGTCACGTGATCACAGGGAGCTGATGGATTGTCATGCCGATTTAGCTAAAAATGAAAACAATTAATCTGATTGCTAAACCTTGTAAAGAGAGAAAAACTGAAACGCCAGAATTACATTTTTTGCAATAAAAGGCAATTTAGACATCATATCTACCCCTAAATGGTATCAATAAAAACATCATCTCAGGGAGCAAAAAAAAAACCTTCACACAGCCTCAGATACCAAAAAATGAAAATGCTACAAGTCTTGAAAAATGAAAACCCACACACACAAATAAGCGCAAAATAAATTTGTTGAGGAGAAGGGATATATGTCCCCCTGATAAAGCTACGGGTGAAACGTGCGTAGGGGCCATTGCACCAGGCCGCATACATTCCTCTTTTGGACATATCACTAGATGTAAGCACAGTCTGCCTCCATAGGTAGATATAGGTCCGCTTTGGACAGTCTTATTTCGGGATTTGGACACTTATCTATTGATATCTATTTATTACTTTATATTTTCCCTTCATTCTATGTGCGTACTGGTCTGTGTTTTTTGGAATTCTCTGCTTTTTCACTTTGTTAATTTTATCTTTGTTTTAATAAAGATGTAAATTTTAAAGATGTAAATTTTATGAGCCTTTATTGCACCTATGTTTCTTGTGTTAATAAGTAATAAGTCTGCAAAAATGGCAACAAAAACAATTTTTTTTTTGTTTTACAAACTTCCAATTTTTTTTTCACCACCTAAATAAAAAAAAACCTAAACTATACATATTTGGTATCTGCGTACTTGTTCTCACCTGGGGAATCATACTGCCAGATCAGTTTTACCATATAATGAACATGGCAAATAAAAAACCCCGAAAACAATTCTGGAATTGCACTTTTTTTGTCATTACAACGCACTTGGATTTTTTTTTTCCCCATTTTCCAGTAGATTATACGGTAAAATAAATAGTGTCTTTCAAAAGTAAAACTCATCCTGTAAAAAAAAAAAAAAAAAAAGCCCTTATTTGGATATTTGGCCAGAAAAATAAAAAAAGTTATGGGAGGAAAAAATGAAACTCGCTGGATAGTGAAGGGGATATCGGTCTCTCGTCTCTTCCTATAGAATAAGCCGATTCTTCGTCTAACTTTACAGCTTCGCCTAACTTATCATAAGGTGAAAAGTTACTTTTTTTTCGGACAAAATCTCTTATTATTTTTTACCAGTAACGACCACAATTAAATAACGCAGAATATCGTCTGAGATTCCGATCTTTCATCTTCTCGCGTTTTCCGTCCCTTCTATATGAGACACATTCCCGTCTCTTTGTTCTTGATCCCATAAAACTCGGTTTCGCTAATTGACGTTGCTATAATTTAATTGCGTCCCTGTCAATTACGTTTCTAGCACAATTAAAATGCATGTTTATGTAATGAGCGTCTCATCAAAGTCAGCGTGCCTTTGTCATCCGGTATGGCGGGGAGATAACCGCGGCGCCCCTTTCCAGCGCCATTCTGGACCCTCTTAATTGTCATGGCCATTTAAATGGAGGTTACTTTGACAATTAATTTTTGAAATAGCCCAGAGGGGAATTGTATTCTGGAGAAACCTTTTACAATGTGATCCAAGGGCAAGTCAGCTGCATGAAGTGACGTGAGCTTCGACCTCCGAATCATTCGCTATTCAGCCGCTTTAGCCTCCAATGGTGACAGAACAGCGCCATTCACTGTGTAGTGGCTGTTTTCGGGTACTGCAGTTTAGCTAAGTTGCAGTACCTGGAATGGCCACTAGACATGAAACCGTGTAGCACAGGCGATCATATGATCGCTGCTTCAAGTCTCCCATGAAGGCTATTGAAGCTAGTAAAAAGTGTAAAAAGAAAGTTTTTAAAAATATTAAAACATTTAAAAAAAATATATAAAAGTTCAAATCAGTGCCCATTCACCCCATTTAAAATAAAACAATAAGAAAAAAAAATACACATATTTGATATCGCCGCATTCAGAATCGCCCAATCAATATATAAAAAGAATCTGATTATTAAACGACCTAACGAGAAAAAAAAATCAAAATGCCAAAATTATGTTTTTATTGGTCGCTGCAACATTAAAATGCAATAATGGGCAATCAAAAGAACATGTCTGTACCAAAATGGTGTCAATAAAAATGTCAGCTCGGCGTGCAAAAAATAAGCCCTCACCCGACCCCAGATCACGAAAAATGGAGACGCTACGGGTATCGGAAAATGGCGACATCTTTTTTCCTTTTTTGACAAATTTTGGAATTTTTTCACCACTTAGATAAAAAAGAACCTAGACATGTTTGGTGTCTATGATTCTCCAGGTCGTACTGACCCGGAGAATCATAATGGCGGTCTGTTTTAGCATTTAGTGCACATGGTAAAACAAAAAACAAAAAGAAAAAACTATTATAGAATTGCACTTTTTTTTGCAATTTCGCCGCATTTGGATTTTTTTTTCCTGTTTTCCAGTACATGATATGTTAAAAACAATGGTGTTGTTCAAAAGCACACCTTGTCCCGCAAAAAACAAGCCCTCACATGGCCATGTTGACCCGAAAAATAAAAAAGTTATGGCCGTGGGAGCAAAAAACGTAAACGCAAAAACAGAAATATCCCTGGTCCTTAAGCGGTTAATAGATGAGGATCCCCCACAAATATGGACTCCGCATTTCCTATGAGGCTGTTTGATAATTGGTTTCCTATACCAGGTGACCACTGAATGGCTATGTATTGCCAACGTCATACTGAGGAGTCATCGCGTGGTGTGGACAGGTGCGTATCGGTCATGCTCCCTGGCGTGTCTGGTAATAATACCTGTCACCGATAGCTCATGAGAACGTCATCCAGGCGAGCGATCTTTGTTTTCTCGGCTCCCCATCATCTATAGTTGGAATACAGGGTTATTATTATTTTGTTTGTTCCAAGCTACAAAGCTTTCCGTCTAATTGAATTAAGCCGTCTAATTGCCTGCCTGCTAGCCTGGAATTTCTTTACCGTTCTCGTTAGTGGAGGCAGCTGTTTCCTACGATTTATGAACTCACTGCAAAAATGTAAAAAAAAAACAAAACATAAAAAAATAAAAAAGATCAAAATAGAAACTGGATTATACAAAAGCCAAAAAAAAAAACCCTTTATGTAAAGCGAGAGACAGAAAAATAAAGCAGAGCTGATAGCCAATGTGTGTGCGGAAACTCAGCTCGGAGGGAGGCTTAATGCAAACCACCATCGTTTCGCCTGTAGGAATTTGCTTCCTTCTAAATCATTAACACAAAGATTGTCCGAAATGATACAGATACAGCAGAGCCGCAGCCCAGTCATAGTCACTGCCTGGTAGCTCGGTCATAGTCACTTCCTGGTAGCCCGGTCATAGTCACTTCCTGGTAGCCCGGTCATAGTCACTTCCTGGTAGCCTGGTCATAGTCACTTCCTGGTAGCCTGGTCATAGTCACTTCCTGGTAGCCCGGTCATAGTCACTCTCTCGTAGCCCGCTCATAGTCACTTCCTCGTAGCACGGTCATAGTCACTTCCTTGTAGCCCGGTCATAGTCACTTCCTGGTAGCCCGGTCATAGTCACTTCCTGGTAGCCTGGTCATAGTCACTTCCTGGTAGCCCGGTTATAGTCACTTCCTGGTAGCCCGCTCTTAGTCACTTCCTGGTAGCCCGCTATATCACATGACGTGTATCAATCCTCCACCCGCAATCACTCCATGCATAGTGACTGCGTGCAGAGGCTTTCCCAGGACTTTACGAATGTTTCCTTTAAAGGCACACAAACACACACCAACATTGGCTCAGTTTGGTAGACACATTCAAGTGAGTCTGAATTAAATCGGTCAGAATCCAAAATATCCCAAAAAAGATGTTTATTATGATCTGAAGTCCTTAGTCCGCTGTAGCTCTCTGGATTTCCACCACTAGTCTGGGTTTCCACCACTAGTCTGGGTTTCCACCACCACTCACCTTCTTCAAGCTCTTCAGTGAGAGCAGAAATGGGCTACGAGGTTTGCCGTGACGTGGCAGTGGGCTTCATACAGTCTGATCAGAATGTTAAACTAAGAACCTCATGTTCAGGGATATATATTTTTGCCTAGCGGCATTAGATCAATGTATGATTTTTGGAGGTGCTGTCCATTGCTTTTCTTTTTCAAATAATAAATAGTAAGTATATACCCCACAAGTTTAGCTAACCGTCCTCCACTCTAAGCCTCTGGCAAAGTCTGAGCAATACAAGCAAGGTCCTTCATCCTCCACACACGAGAGGGAGGGCCAGGGCTGTAGTCGTGGCTGAGACTAATGATCTTTGCGCACCCTGCCCTTCCGTCACATGCAAAGAACGAACCTCTACTTGCCTCTCTGTTATCAGTACTTTCCGGATCTCTTCTGAGCTGTTGCAGACTCTGTTCACATGAATTCACACAAATTGAGACATAGTCCAACTTAAACTTCAAACATAAAACTTTACTTGTTTCTGTTCGCAGCACATCCTTTTCAGTTACATTTACAGCAGCGGGTTCCATACAATCCACATTTCTCACTTTCCCTGCTTCTCCTCTTTCGGCCTCCAGTACGTGCCCGGGTCGTACCACCTCTTGCGGTAACGCAGCATTCTCCCTGTCCAAATGCACTGTGCTTGGGAATTCCCTCAGCTGTTTCGCACCAGATCTGAGGGCATCAGCCCATGCGATAAGTTGCCACATTATGGAGTTACCTGTCTCCCCGTACTGTCCTGGCCCTGCTCTCAGCCTTCGTTTCAACACTGCTGTCAGTCCGCTGCTCAGCTATACTTCTGGCCCAGTGGGCCCTGGATGGCTGGGTACTGCACCTTAACATTGCAGAGCTGCTGGGTAGACTGGGCTCTGGTGCCCATCCACACTGCCTGGCCCCTACTAACTCTAACTCCTAAATTCTTCCTACCTTACCCCAGCTAGCTCCTCCTATGGTTAACTATTTACTAACTTCACGTTACCGATCTCTATTGTGTTTCACATGCCCCCCTCTAGTGACCAAACTGAGACACTACACTTTCCCTATTTCACACCATAGATATTCATACATTAGCAGAAAAAAATACATAATACTCAACTTCAAAGGGGGGAAAAAGGGTAGAGTGTGGAACCGTTTCTGTACCCCTTACACACACATACTACCAGGGCCGCCATCAGGGCATGACAGCCGTGACTGGCGTATGGGGCCCGGTGAGCAGAGGGGGCCCGCATCGGGCCCCGTCTCATCTGCTCACCGGGCCCCCCCTGCAGGCGCTGCGGCACACTATTGACGTGCGGGCCCGCGCCCGCACGTCAATAGTTAACAGCCGCCAGCCAGTCTGAGGCTGGCAGCTGAATAGGGCGGACTCGCCGGCATCGCCGGCGTCTGACGTCATTGTCAGCCGCCGGGCCCGGCGAGTGCGTCTGTGTGGAGCCTGGAGGGATCTTCGCCCGGCGCAGGAGCACGGCCAGGTAAGAACTTGTGTTTTTTTTTTCTTTGAGAGCGGCGATCCAGGGGGGCCCGGGGGGCAGGATGGTGGACACACAGGGGCAGAATGCTGGACACAGTGGGGCAGAATGCTGGACACACAGGGGCAGAAATGCTGGACACAGTGGGGCAGAAATGCTGGACACAGTGGGGCAAAATGCTGGACACAGTGGGGCAGAATGCTGGACACAGTGGGGCAGAATGCTGGACACAGTGGGGCAGAATGCTGGACACAGTGGGGCAGAATGCTGGACACAGGGGCAGAATGCTGGACACAGGGGCAGAGTGCTGGACACAGTGGGGCAGAATGCTGGACACAGTGGGGCAGAAATGCTGGACACAGTGGGGCAGAATGCTGGACACACAGGGGCAGAATGCTGGGCACAGTGGGGCAGAATGCTGGACACAGTGGGGCAGAATGCTGGACACAGGGGCAGAATGCTGGACACACAGGGGCAGAAATGCTGGACACAGTGGGGCAGAATGCTGGACACAGTGGGGCAGAATGCTGGACATAGTGGGGCAGAATGCTGGACACAGTGGGGCAGAATGCTGGACACAGTGGGGCAGAAATGCTGGACACAGTGGGGCAGAAATGGTGGACACAGTGGGGCAGAAATGCTGGACACAGTGGGGCAGAATGCTGGACACAGTGGGGCAGAATGCTGGACACAGTGGGGCAGAAATGCTGGAGATACTGGGGGCAGAAATGCTGGAGACAGTGGGGCAGAAATGCTGGAGACAGTGGGGCAGAAATGCTGGAGACAGTGGGGCAGAAATGCTGGACACACAGTGGGGCAGAATGCTGGACACACAGTGGGGCAGAATGCAGGACACACAGAGGGGCAGAATGCTGGACACAGTGGGGCAGAAATGCTGGACACGGGCAGAATGCTGGAGACAGTGGGGCAGAAATGCTGGAGACACTGGGTGCAGAAATGCTGGACACAGTGGGGCAGAAATGCTGGACACAGTGGGGGCAGAAATGCTGGAGACACTGGGGGCAGAAATGCTGGATACAGTGGGGCAGAAATGCTGGACACACAGAGGGGCATAATGCTGGAGACAGTGGGGCAGAAATGCTGGAGACACTGGGGGCAGAAATGCTGGACACAGTGGGACAGAATGGTGGACACACAGGGGCAGAATGCTGGACACAGTGGGGCAGAATGCTGGACACAGTGGGGCAGAAATGCTGGAGACAGTGGGGCAGAAATGCTGGAGACACTGGGGGCAGAAATGCTGGAGACACTGGGAGCAGAAATGCTGGACACTAGGGTTGAGCGAAACGGGTCGAACATTTTCAAAAGTCGCCGACTTTTGGCTAAGTCGGGGTTTCATGAAACCCGATCCGACCCCTGTGCGGGGTCGGCCATGCGGTACGCGACTTTCGCGCCAAAGTCGCGTTTCAATGACGCGAAAAGCGCCATTTCTCAGCCAATGAAGGTAAACGCAGAGTGTGGGCAGCGTGATGACATAGGTCCTGGTCCCCACCATCTTAGAGAAGGGCATTGCAGTGATTGGCTTGCTGTCTGCGACGTCACAGGGGCTATAAAGAGGCGTTCCCGCCGACCGCCATCTTACTGCTGCTGATCTGAGCTTAGGGAGAGGTTGCTGCCGCTTTGTCAGAAGCAGGGATAGCGTTAGGCAGGGTCCATTAACCACAAAACCGCTTGTGCTGCAGCGATTTGCACTGTCCAACACCACCCTCGGTGTGCAGGGACAGTGGAAGTTTTTTTTTTTTTTTTTTTCCCCTCAGCGCTGTAGCTCATTGGGCTGCCCTAGAAGGCTCCCTGATAGCTGCATTGCTGTGTGTACGCCGCTGTGCAAACCAACTGCTTTTTTCAAAGCACAAATCCTCTTGTTCCTTCCTTTCTGCACAGCTATCTTTTTTGTTTGTCCACACTTTTTATTTCATTTGTGCATCAGTCCACTCCTTATTGCTGCCTGCCATACCTGGCTGAGATTACTGCAGGCAGGGAGATAGTAGCTGCCTGCCATACCTGGCTGAGATTACTGCAGGCAGGGAGATAGTAATTGTAGGACATTCCCTGTTTTTTTTTTTTTTTTTTTTTTGGTGGGAGATTAAGATTGGCAATTTGGCATTTCTGCTAGAGTGCCATCCCTGTGTGTGCCATCTCTCTCACATAGTGGGCCATAGAAAGCCTTTTCATTTTTCTGTATTTTTTTTTGTGGGGTGTATAAATTCTCCCTGATAAAAATACAGTGGGAGATTAATATTGGCCTTTGGGCTTGTGTGCCAGTCCTGAGTGTGCCATCTCTCTCACAAATAGTGGGCCATAGAAAGCCTATTTTATTTTTTTTGGGGTTTTATAAATTCTCCCTGAAAAAAAGGGAGATTAATATTGGCCTCTGGGCTTGTGTGCCAGTCCTGAGCGTGCCATCTGTGCCAGCCCTGAGCGTGCCATCTCTCTCACAAATAGTGGGCCATAGAAAGCCTATTTATTTTTTTTTTTGGTTTTATAAATTCTCCCTGAAAAAAAGGGAGATTAATATTGGCCTCTGGGCTTGTGTGCCAGTCCTGAGCGTGCCATCTGTGCCAGCCCTGAGCGTGCCATCTCTCTCACAAATAGTGGGCCATAGAAAGCCTATTTAATTTTTTTTTTTGTTTTATAAATTTTCCCTGAAAAAAGGGAGATTAATATTGGCCTCTGGGCTTGTGTGCCAGTTGTGAGCGTGCCATCTGTGCCAGTCCTGAGCGTGCCATCTCTCTCACAAATAGTGGGCCATAGAAAGCCTATTTAAATTTTTTTTTGGTTTTATAAATTCTCCCAGAAAAAAAGGGAGATTAATATTGGCCTCTGGGCTTCTGTGCCAGTCCTGAGCGTGCCATCTGTGCCAGTCCTGAGCGTCCCATCTCTCTCACAAATAGTGGGCCATAGAAAGCCTATTTTATTTTTTTGGGGGGTTTTATAAATTCTCCCTGAAAAAAAGGGAGATTAATATTGGCCTCTGGGCTTGTGTGCCAGTCCTGAGCGTGCCATCTGTGCCAGCCCTGAGCGTGCCATCTCTCTCACAAATAGTGGGCCATAGAAAGCCTATTTATTTTTTTTTTTTGTTTTATAAATTTTCCCTGAAAAAAGGGAGATTAATATTGGCCTCTGGGCTTGTGTGCCAGTTGTGAGCGTGCCATCTGTGCCAGTCCTGAGCGTGCCATCTCTCTCACAAATAGTGGGCCATAGAAAGCCTATTTAAATTTTTTTTTGGTTTTATAAATTCTCCCAGAAAAAAAGGGAGATTAATATTGGCCTCTGGGCTTCTGTGCCAGTCCTGAGCGTGCCATCTGTGCCAGTCCTGAGCGTCCCATCTCTCTCACAAATAGTGGGCCATAGAAAGCCTATTTTTTTTTTTTTTTGGGTTTTAGAAATTCTCCCTGGAAAAAAAAAGGGAGATTAATATTGCCCTTTGGGCTTGTGTGCCAGTACTAAGCGTTCCATCTCTCTCTCTCTCTCTCTCAGTCAGTGGGCCATAGAACGCCTATTTTTGGTTTTATTTGTTTTCTAAATTCTCCCTGAAAAAATCATTTTATTTTATTTGGTTTCTAAATTCTTCCTGATAAAATCACATTTTTTTTATTATTTTTTTTTCTAAAGTCTCCCTGAAAAAAAAAAAAAAAAACAGTGGGAGATTAATATTGGCCTTTCTGCTTGTGTGCCAGTCTTGACTCCTGGGTGCGTCATCTCTCAGTCAGTGGGCCATAGAACGCCTATTTTTGGTTTTATTTGTTTTATAAATTCTCCCAGAAAAAATCATTTTATTTTATTTGGTTTCTAAATTCTTCCTGATAAAATCACATTTTTTTTATTATTTTTTTTTCTAAAGTCTCCCTGAAAAAAAAAAAAAAAAACAGTGGGAGATTAATATTGGCCTTTCTGCTTGTGTGCCAGTCTTGACTCCTGGGTGCGTCATCTCTCAGTCAGTGGGCCATAGAACGCCTATTTTTGGTTTTATTTGTTTTATAAATTCTCCCAGAAAAAATCATTTTATTTTATTTGGTTTCTAAATTCTTCCTGATAAAATCACATTTTTTTTATTATTTTTTTTTCTAAAGTCTCCCTGAAAAAAAAAAAAAAAAACAGTGGGAGATTAATATTGGCCTTTCTGCTTGTGTGCCAGTCTTGACTCCTGGGTGCGTCATCTCTCAGTCAGTGGGCCATAGAACGCCTATTTTTGGTTTTATTTGTTTTATAAATTCTCCCAGAAAAAATCATTTTATTTTATTTGGTTTCTAAATTCTTCCTGATAAAATCATATTTTTTTTATTATTTTTTTTTCTAAAGTCTCCCTGAAAAAAAAAAAAAAAAAACAACCAAAAAAAACAGTGGGAGATTAATATTGGCCTTTCTGCTTGTGTGCCAGTCTTGACTCCTGGGTGTGCCATCTCTCTCTCTCTCTCTCTCTCTCTCTCTCTCTCTCTCCAATTGTGGTCCATAGAAAGCCTATATTTTTTTTCCTTGATTTGGGTTCTAAAATCTACCAGAGAAAATAACTACATCAATCATTGGTAGAAAAATATTGGCCTCTGGGTTTGTGTGCCACTCCTGACTCCTGTGTGCGTCATCTCTCAGTCAGTGGGCCATAGAACGCCTATTTTTGTTTTTATTTGTTTTATAAATTCTCCCTGAAAAAATCATTTTATTTTATTTGGTTTCTAAATTCTTCCTGATAAAATCATATTTTTTTTATTATTTTTTTTTCTAAAGTCTCCCTGAAAAAAAAACAAAAAAAAAAAAAACAAAAAAAACAGTGGGAGATTAATATTGGCCTTTCTGCTTGTGTGCCAGTCTTGACTCCTGGGTGTGCCATCTCTCTCTCTCTCTTTCTCTCTCTCTCCAATTGTGGTCCATAGAAAGCCTACATTTTTTTTCCTTGATTTGGGTTCCAAAATCTACCAGAGAAAATAACTCCATCAATCATTGGTAGAAAAATATTGGCCTCTGGGCTTGTGTGCCACTCCTGATTCCTGTGTGCGTCATCTCTCACTCAGTGGCCCATAGAAAGCATATAGTTTGTTACATTTGTTTTCTAAATTCTCCCTGCAAAAATCTTTTTTTTTTTTTTGGGGGGGTTTCTAAAGTGTTCCTGAAAAAAATAAAAAAAAAAAAAAAATAATAGTGTGACATTAATATTAACATTTGTGCTTCAGTGACAGTCCTGCGTGTGGGGCATCTCTCTAATTTGCAGCCACCAAAAAAAGAGTGTGTAACATTGGGCCTGATTTTCGCTGTGGTCTCACCAACCTGTAAAGGGGTAGCTAAATCATACTGAAGTTATAGCTCACCGTGTAAGTTGTGTGACTGCAACAAATAACGTTAGTTTGGTTACGTTTTTAAAACAATGAGGAAGTCTAGTGGAAGAGGTCGTGGCCGGGGGCGTTCATTGTCAGCTGGTAATGAGGGTAGTGGTAGTGGTGGAGCATCAGGTGGTCGTGGGGAAAAAAATATTGCACCTAAGTCTGGAGCTGTGGAGCCAGGTTCGTCGTCCGGCTACACAAGGCCTCGAACGCTCCCTTTTCTGGGATTAGGAAAACCGCTTTTAAAGCCGGAGCAGCAAGAGCAAGTTTTGGCTTATCTTGCTGACTCAGCCTCTAGCTCTTTTGCCTCATCTCGTGAAACTGGTAAAAGTAAAAGCAGCGCGTCGTTAGTGGATGTTCACGGTCAGGGACAAGTCACTTCCTTGTCCTCTTCAGCAAAAACAACAACAGAGAAGAATGCAGCAGGCGACACAACGGGTTACTCCATGGAGCTCTTTACACATACCGTCCCTGGCTTAGAAAGTGAAGCAGTTAACAGTCCATGCCCATTACAAATTGAATCTGACATGGAGTGCACTGACGCACAGCCACAGCCAGACTACTATGCTGGTCCTTTGACTCAGACCACAACATTGCCCTCGCAGGGTGCTGATCAAGAATCAGACCCTGATGAGACTATGTTGCCCCATCACGAACGCTATACCACCGAACGACACGGTGACACAGACGAAGTTGCGCAGGAGGTACAAGAAGAGTTATTAGATGACCCAGTTCTTGACCCCGATTGGCAGCCATTGGGGGAACAGGGTGCAGGCGGCAGCAGTTCTGAAGCAGAGGAGGAGGAGGGGCCGCAGCAGGCATCAACATCGCCACAGGTTCCATCTGCCGGGCCCGTATCTTGCCCAAAACGCGTGGCAAAGCCAAAACCTGGTGGAGGACAGCGTGGCCATCCGGTTAAAGCTCAGTCTGCAATGCCTGAAAAGGTATCCGATGCTAGAAAGAGTGCAGTCTGGCATTTTTTTAAACAACATCCAATTGATCAGCGCAAAGTCATCTGTCAAAAATGTTCTACTTCCTTAAGCAGAGGTCAGAATCTGAAAAGTCTCAATACTAGTTGCATGCATAGACATTTAACCACCATGCATTTGAAAGCTTGGACTAACTACCAAACGTCCCTTAAGGTTGTTGCACCCTCGGCCAATGAAGCTAGTCATCAACGCAACATCCCTTCCGGCAGTGTAGGACCACCATTTAGCGCACCACCTGCTGTATCTGTGCAGGTATCTTTGCCAGGCCAAAGCAGTCAGGGTCAGGGAATCACCAGTTTCGTAGTAGGAAACACTGCATCTAGGGCACCGGCGGCAACAATACCATCTCCCACCGTCTCTCAGTCTGCCATGTCCACCGGCACCCCCGCTAGTTCCACGATCTCCAGCTCTCCAGTCCAGCTCACCCTACATGAGACTATGGTTAGAAAAAGGAAATACTTAGCCTCGCATCCGCGTACACAGGGTTTGAACGCCCACATAGCTAGACTAATCTCGTTAGAGATGATGCCCTACCGGTTAGTTGAAAGCGAAGCTTTCAAAGACCTGATGGACTACGCTGTACCACGCTACGAGCTACCCAGTCGACACTTTTTTTCCAGAAAAGCCATCCCAGCCCTCCACCAGCATGTTAAAGAGCGCATCGTCCATGCACTCAGGCAATCTGTGAGCACAAAGGTGCACCTGACAACAGATGCATGGACCAGTAGGCATGGCCAGGGACGTTACGTGTCCATCACGGCACACTGGGTAAATGTGGTGGATTCAGGGTCCACAGGGGACAGCAAGTTTGGGACAGTTCTGCCTAGCCCACGGTCTAGTAAACAGTTGTCTGTAGCCGTTCGCACCCCCTCCTCCTCCTCCTCCTCGTCCTCCTGCAGAAGCAAGAGCTCGTCCACAGACCGCAGTCGCACAAACACTCCATCCGCACCTGCCACAGTTGCACACCAGGTCTCCCATTATGGGGCAGCTACTGGCATACGTCAGCAGGCTGTATTGGCTATGAAGTGTTTGGGCGACAATAGACACACCGCGGAAGTTCTGTCCGAGTTCTTGCAGCAAGAAACGCAGTCGTGGCTGGGCACTGTAGATCTTGAGGCAGGCAAGGTAGTGAGTGATAACGGAAGGAATTTCATGGCTGCCATCTCCCTTTCCCAACTGAAACACATTCCTTGCCTGGCTCACACCTTAAACCTGGTGGTGCAGTGCTTCCTGAAAAGTTATCCGGGGTTATCCGACCTGCTCCTCAAAGTGCGTGGACTTTGCGCACATATCCGCCGTTCGCCTGTACACTCCAGCCGTATGCAGACCTATCAGCGTTCTTTGAACCTTCCCCAGCATCGCCTAATCATAGACGTTGCAACAAGGTGGAACTCAACACTGCACATGCTTCAGAGACTGTGCGAACAGAGGCGGGCTGTTATGTTTTTGTGGGAGGATACACATACACGGGCAGGCAGTAGGATGGCAGACATGGAGTTGTCAGGTGTGCAGTGGTCGAAGATTCAAGACATGTGTCAAGTCCTTCAGTGTTTTGAGGAATGCACACGGCTGGTTAATGCAGACAACGCCATAATAAGCATGAGCATCCCCCTAATGCGTCTGCTGATGCAAAGTTTGACGCACATAAAGGATCAGGCGTCTGCACCAGAGGAAGAGGAAAGCCTTGATGACAGTCAGCGATTGTCTGGTCAGGGCAGTGTACATGACGAGGTACCGGGCGAAGAGGAGGTGGAGGATGAGGAGGATGATGGGGATGAGTATATTTTTAATGAGGAAGCTTTCCCGGGGGCACGGGAAATTGGTGGCGTGGCAAGGCCGGGTTCTGGTTTTTTGAGGGACACAAGTGACGTAGATTTGCCTGCAACTGCCCCTCAACCAAGCACAACCGCAGATTTGACAACGGGAACTTTGGCCCACATGGCGGATTATGCCTTGCGTATCCTCAAAAGGGACACACGCATTACAAAAATGATGAACGATGACGATTACTGGTTGGCCTGCCTCCTTGATCCTTGCTATAAAGGCAAATTGCAAAATATTATGCCACATGAGAACTTGGAACTAATATTAGCAACAAAACAATCAACTCTTGTTGACCGTTTGCTTCTGGCATTCCCTGCACACAGCGCCCGTGATCGTTCTCACACGAGCTCCAGGGGCCAGCAGACCAGAGGTGTTAGAGGGGCAGAAATCAGAAGTGGCGTTGGCCAGAGGGGTTTTCTGACCAGGTTGTGGAGTGATTTTTCTATGACCGCAGACAGGACAGGTACTGCAGCATCATTTCAAAGTGACAGGAGACAACATTTGTCCAGTATGGTTACAAACTATTTTTCATCCCTTATCGACGTTCTCCCTCAACCGTCATTCCCATTTGATTACTGGGCATCCAAATTAGACACCTGGCCAGAATTGGCAGAATATGCATTGCAGGAGCTTGCTTGCCCGGCAGCTAGTGTCCTATCAGAAAGAGTATTCAGTGCTGCAGGTTCAATACTAACAGAAAAAAGGACTCGTCTGGCTACCCAAAATGTAGATGATCTAACCTTCATTAAAATGAACCACAACTGGATTTCAAAATCTTTTGCCCCACCCTGCCCGGCTGACACCTAGCTTTCCTATGAAAAGGTCTTGCCTGTGGACTATTCTGAATGACTTTTCCAATCTCGTAATTTTCTTCACCTGATTGTCCAGCATACGACATGTTTCCACCTCACGAAATGGCCAAACTCCCCACACGGGGCCGTGCTATCGCCACTTTGCGCTTGGACCCTTGAGAGTGCTGTTTGTCTGAAGAGGTGGGTGTGGCCGCTTTTGGTCGACGGCACTGCCACTGGGTCCCTCATAGTACAATAAAGTGTCTCTGGCGGTGGTGGTGCGCACCCAACGTCAGACACACCGTTGTAATATGAGGGGCCCTGTGCCTGTAACGCCGGCCACAAGACAGTTCCCCCCCCCAGCTCAAACAGTGCTCTACCACTAGCAAAATTATCTCTCACAGCTTCACCAATGTGTAGTCTAGGCGCTGACATCCTTCAATGCCTGGCACTGACAATACCATTGTTTTGACATTTTTGTTATGTTAGGCCTTCGAAGCCTGTCTGCGGTCCCTTCTTTCTACAACTACTACACTGACCAGGCCACTGCTGGCCGTGTTACCCTGGAACCAATTTAAAAGTGCCTACAGTCAGCCCAATTTTGTTATGTTAGCCCTTCGAAGACTGTCTGCCGTCACTCCTTCCACTAGACTTCCACTGACCATACACTGCTGCCCATGTACCCCTGGAACCAATTTAAAGTGCCTACAGCCAGCCCAATTTTGTTATGTTAGGCCTTGGAAGCCTGTCTGCGGTCAATCCTTCCACTAGACTTCCACTGACCAGACCACTGCTGCCCGTGTACCCCTGGAACCAATTTAAAAGTGCCTACAGCCAGCCCAAGTTTGTTATGTTAGGCCTTGGAAGCCTGTCTGCGGTCACTCCTTCCACTAGGCCTCCACTGACCACACCACTGCTGTCCGTGTACCCCTGGAACCAATTTAAAATTGCCTACAGCCATGTGTTATTATTTTAGGCCTTCGATGCCTGTCTGCGGTCACTCCTTCCACTAGGCCTCCACTGACCACACCACTGCTGCCCGTGTACCCCTGGAACCAATTTAAAATTGCCTACAGCCATGTGTTATTATTTTAGGCCTTCGATGCCTGTCTGCGGTCCATTCTTTCAACTACTACTACACTGACCAGGTCACTGCTGCCCGTGTACCCCTGGAACCAATTTAAAATTGCCTACAGCCAGCCCAATTTTTTTATTTTAGGCCTTCGATGCCTGTCTGCGGTCCATTCTTTCAACTACTACTACACTGACCAGGTCACTGCTGCCCGTCTACCCCTGGAACCAATTTAAAATTGCCTACAGCCATGTGTTATTATTTTAGGCCTTCGATGCCTGTCTGCGGTCACTCCTTCCACTAGGCCTCCACTGACCACACCACTGCTGTCCGTGTACTCCTGGAACCAATTTAAAATTGCCTACAGCCATGTGTTTTTATTTTAGGCCTTCGATGCCTGTCTGCGGTCCATTCTTTCAACTACTACTACACTGACCAGGGCACTGCTGGCCGTGTACCCCTGGAACCAACATCAGAAAATATAAAAATAAGTATTTTGCTTATAAAAAAGAAAATACTGGTGAGATATCAAATGCAGACATTTTAACATTAAAAACAAACACACAACTAAAATCTGGTACAGTACTAAAAATGGCCACCAGCTACAATTACTTTCTCCTGCAAGTAGTTAACTGAAAGTTTTTTTAAATTGAAAACACACATATGGCATCCACCGAGTGTTGTCCTGTCGCGTCTTCTTTATATTATTGCCGAGAAGATGCAAAATAATGAAAATAATAAAATCATTAATTACCAAAATAATAGAGAAAGTCAACACCACATTGCAAATAAACATTCATTCCAAATAAAGAAGCAGGGCGCGTCCGAGGGTGAGTATATACCTAATAAGAATCTAATCACCCTCGGACGCGCAATGCTTATTTCCAACAGCCTTCCTTCCTAAGAATCAGCCCTTCCGTCGTGTAGAGAGACGTTGTGTTACACTCCAAGGTGTTCCCCAGGTTGCCTTTCCTGAGCTTCGATCTTCCGGCTCTCGTTTAGTAGTTCTTGGAAACTACACTGCATTAGGCCTTCAAATTGGGTATGGGGTGTAGAGAGAGGGTGTGTTACACTCCAAGGTGTTCCCCAGGTTGCCTTTCCTGAGCTTCGATATTCCGGCTCTCGTTTAGTAGTTGTTGGAAACTACACTGCATTAGGCCTTCAAATTGGGTATGGGGTGTAGAGAGAGGGTGTGTTACACTCCAAGGTGTTCCCCAGGTTGCCTTTCCTGAGCTTCGAAATTCCGGCTCTCGTTTAGTAGTTGTTGGAAACTACACTGCATTAGGCCTACAAATTTGGTATGGGGGAAACATTGGCGCATCTGCGGTCCCTCCTTCCTCTAGGCCTCCACTGACCTGTCTACTGCTGCCCGTGTTCCCCTGGAACCAATTTTAAATTGCCTACAGGCAGCCCAATTTATTATGTTAGGGCTTCGAAGCCTGTCTGCGGTCCCTCCTTCCACTAGGCCTCCACTGACCTGTCTACTGCTGCCCGTGTACCCCTTGAACCAACATCATAAAATAAAAAAAAAAGGATTTTGCTTATAAAAAAGAAAATACTGGTGAGATATCAAATGCAGACATTTTGACATTAAAAACAAACAAACAGCTAAAATCTGGTACAGTACTAAAAATGGCCACCAGCTACAATTACTTTCTCCTGCAAGTAGTTAACTGAAAGGTTTTTTAAATTGAAAACACACATATGGCATCCACCGAGTGTTGTCCTGTCGCGTCTTCTTTATATTATTGCCGAGAAGATGCAAAATAATGAAAATAATAAAATCATTAATTACCAAAATAATAGAGAAAGTCAACACCACATTGCAAATAAACATTCATTCCAAATAAAGAAGCAGGGCGCGTCCGAGGGTGAGTATATACCTAATAAGAATCTAATCACCCTCGGACGCGCAATGCTTATTTCCAACAGCCTTCCTTCCTAAGAATCATCCCTTCCGTGGTGTAGAGAGACGTTGTGTTACACTCCAAGGTGTTCCCCAGGTTGCCTTTCCTGAGCTTCGATCTACCGGCTCTCGTTTAGTAGTTGTTGGAAACTACGCTGCATTAGGCCTTCAAATTGGGTATGGGGTGTAGAGAGATGGTGTGTTCCACTCCAAGGTGTTCCCCAGGTTGCCTTTCCTGAGCTTCGATCTTCCGGCTCTCGTTTAGTAGTTCTTGGAAACTACACTGCATTAGGCCTTCAAATTGGGTATGGGGTGTAGAGAGAGGGTGTGTTACACTCCAAGGTGTTCCCCAGGTTGCCTTTCCTGAGCTTCGATATTCCGGCTCTCGTTTAGTAGTTGTCGGAAACTACGCTGCATTAGGCCTACAAATTGGGTATGGGGTGTAGAGAGAGGGTGTGTTACACTCCAAGGTGTTCCCCAGGTTGCCTTTCCTGAGCTTCGATATTCCGGCTCTCGTTTAGTAGTTGTCGGAAACTACGCTGCATTAGGCCTACAAATTGGGTATGGGGTGTAGAGAGAGGGTTTGTTACACTCCAAGGTGTTCCCCAGGTTGCCTTTCCTGAGCTTCGATCTTCTGGCTCTCGTTTAGTAGTTGTTGGAAACTACGCTGCATTAGGCCTTCAAATTGGGTATGGGGTGTAGCGAGAGGGTGTGTTACACTCCAAGGTGTTCCCCAGGTTGCCTTTCCTGAGCTTCGATCTTCCGGCTCTCGTTTAGTAGTTCTTGGAAACTACACTGCATTAGACCTTCAAATTGGGTATGGGGTGTAGAGAGAGGGTGTGTTACACTCTAAGGTGTTCCCCAGGTTTCCTTGCCATTGCTTCGGTCTTCCGACTCTCGTTTAGTAGTTGTAGAAAAGTACACTGCATTAGGCCATACAAAATGGGTATGGGGTGGAGAGAGATGGTGTGTTACACTCCAAGGTGTTCCCCAGGTTGCCTTTCCTGAGCTTCTATCTTCAGGCTCTCATTAAATTGTGGTTAAATGGAACAACTGCATTTGGCGTACTAGTTGGTTTGGGGCCTACTATCGGTGTCTGCCACTCCTTGCTGTTCTCCTCCACTGAACAAAGCTGTGCCGCCTGTTTACTACGGTTGCCAATTTTGAACTGCATTTCGACTACTTACTGATTTGGCCCTACTCTCTGTGTCAGCCTCTCATTCCAGTTGTCCTCCACTGCAATGCCCCCTGGTTATTCCTGTGTTACCAATTTTGAACTGCATTTAGCCCACTTTCTTCTTTGGGCCTATATCTGTGTTTCCACTTCATCGTGCCCATTGCCCAGCCAGTGATAGATGAGTCTGCTGGTACATTGACCCATAACGCAACATTCCCCGTGCACGCTACACAACAACATTGTGACCCTGCTGAAAGTCAGGTTGCTCTTCCCGCATACCATACCACCTTACACGGGGACAAAGAGGAAGGTGCAGATGAAAGTGCAGGTTCCTTCATCAGGTGGGGGGAGGAATACTAGTTGGCGACGTCACTGGCACAGGGCCTCTCATAGTACGCAAAAGTGTTGCTGCCGGTGGGAGGCGCCCCCGCCGTGCAAACACACCGCTGTACTTTGAGGGGCCCTGTGCCAGTGCCAATGCCAACGAGTGGGCCCCCCCTGCTTGCTCAGGTTCACAGCACTTGCAAAGTTGAAATACTTACCTCTCCCTGCTCCACTGCCGTGACGTGGTCCAGATTTCCTGGGCCCACTAATTACTTGAACCAGCCCTACCCCCCACAACTTTAGCCAAATGACCCCCAATTTCAAATGCCTTCCAATTATTATAAGGTAAATTACGCTTGACAAGCTTCATTAAGAAGAATGGATGGTTTTGACATTAAAATGGGCACTCTAGGTGTTTTCCTGGCCCCCACTCACTGCCGACTATGCTGCCCCATTGACTTGCATTGGGTTTCGTGTTTCGGTCGATCCCGACTTTACGTCATAATCGGCCGATTTCACTCGACCCGACTTTGGACATAGTCGGGTTTCGCAAAACCCGGCTCGACTCTAAAAAGGTCAAGGTCGCTCAACTCTACTGGACACAGTGGGGCAGAAATGCTGGACACAGTGGGGCAGAATGCTGGACACAGTGGGGCAGAATGCTGGACACAGTGGGGCAGAATGCTGGACACTGGGGCAGAATGCTGGACACAGTGGGGCAGAATGCTGGACACAGTGGGGCAGAATGCTGGACACAGGGGCAGAAATGCTGGACACAGTGGGGCAGAATGCTGCTGGACACACAGGCGCAGAAATGCTGGACACAGTGGGGCAGAAATGCTGGACACAGTGGGGCAGAATGCTGGACACAGTGGGGCAGAATGCTGGACACAGGGGCAGAATGCTGGACACACAGGGGCAGAAATGCTGGACACAGTGGGGCAGAATGCTGGACACAGTGGGGCAGAATGCTGGACACAGTGGGGCAGAATGCTGGACACAGTGGGGCAGAATGCTGGACACACAGTGGGGCAGAATGGTGGACACACAGTGGGGCAGAATGCTATGGACACAGTGGGGCAGAATGCTGGACACAGTGGGGCAGAATGCTGGACACAGTGGGGCAGAATGCTGGACACAGTGGGGCAGAAATGCTGGACACAGTGGGGCACAAATGCTGGACACAGTGGGGGCAGAAATGCTGGAGACACTGGGGGCAGAAATGCTGGACACAGTGGTGCAGAATTGCTGGACACAGTGGGGCAGAAATGCTGGAGACACTGGGGGAAGAAATGCTGGACACAGTGGGGCAGAATGCTGGACACAGTGGGGCAGAACGCTGGACACAGTGGGGCAGAAATGCTGGGCACAGTGGGGCAGAATGCTGGAGACAGTGGGGCAGAAATGCTGGAGACACTGGGGGCAGAAATGCTGGAGACACTGGGGGCAGAAATGCTGGACACAGTGGGGCAGAAATGCTGGACACAGTGGGGCAGAATGCTGGACACAGTGGGGCAAAATGCTGGACACAGTGGGGCAGAATGCTGGACACAGTGGGACAGAATGCTGGACACAGGGGCAGAATGCTGGATACAGTGGGGCAGAATGCTGGACACAGTGGGGCAGAATGCTGGACACGGGCAGAATGCTGGACACAGTGGGGCAGAATGCTGGACACACAGGGGCAGAAATGCTGGACACAGTGGGGCAGAATGCTGGACACAGTGGGGCAGAATGCTGGACACAGTGGGGCAGAATGCTGGACACAGGGGCAGAATGCTGGACACACATGGGCAGAAATGCTGGATACAGTGGGGCAGAATGCTAGACACAGTGGGGCAGAATGCTGGACACAGTGGGGCAGAATGCTGGACACAGTGGGGCAGAATGCTGGACACAGTGGGGCAGAATGCTGGACTCAGTGGGGCATAAATGCTGGACACAGTGGGGCAGAAATGCTGGACACAGTGGGGCAGAAATGCTGGACACAGTGGGGCAGAATGCTGGACACAGTGGGGCAGAATGCTGGACACAGTGGGGCAGATAGCTGGACACAGTGGGGCAGAATGCTGGACACACAGTGGGGCAGAATGCTGGACACACAGTGGGGCAGAATGCTGGACACACAGTGGGGCAGAATGCTGGACACACAGTGGGGCAGAATGCTGGACACAGTGGGGCAGAATGCTGGACACACTGGGGCAGAATGCTGGACACAGTGGGGCAGAATGCTGGACACAGGGGCAGAATGCTGGACACAGTGGGGCAGAATGCTGGACACACAGGGGCATAAATGCTGGACACAGTGGGGCAGAATGCTGGACACAGTGGGGCAGAATGCTGGACACAGTGGGGCAGAATGCTGGACACAGGGGCAGAATGCTGGACACACAGGGGCAGAAATGCTGGATACAGTGGGGCAGAATGCTGGACACAGTGGGGCAGAATGCTGGACACAGTGGGGCAGAATGCTGGACACAGTGGGGCAGAATGCTGGACACAGTGGGGCAGAATGCTGGACACAGTGGGGCAGAAATGCTGGACACAGTGGGGCAGAATGCTGGACACAGTGGGGCAGAAATGCTGGACACAGTGGGGCAGAAATGCTGGACACAGTGGGGCAGAATGCTGGACACAGTGGGGCAGAATTCTGGACACAGTGGGGCAGAATGCTGGACACAGTGGGGCAGAATGCTGGACACAGTGGGGCAGAATGCTGGACACACAGTGGGGCAGAATGCTGGACACACAGTGGGGCAGAATGCTGGACACACAGTGGGGCAGAATGCTGGACACAGGGGCAGACTGTGAGACCCGGGGGCAGAATGCTGGACATTGGGGCAGAATGCGAGACACGGGGCAGAATGGAGATACGGGGCATGATTGGAGACACGGGGCAGGATGAAAGACATGGGGGCATGACTGGAGACAGACGGGGGAAGATTGGAGACAGATGGGGCAGAATGGAGACACAGGGGGCATAATTGGAGACAAGTGGCAGGATTGCAGACACGGGGGCATGGTTGGAGACATAGGGGGCAGAAAGGAGACATGGGGCATGATTGGAGACACTGGGGGCAGAATTGGAGACAGATCGTGCAGGATCATGGGGCAGGATGGATATGATGGAGACAGATGGGGCCGGATGGAGAGATCACATGAGGCGGTCATATGGGGCAGGATGGGGAGATCATATGGGGCAGAATGGATACTCATGAGGGCAGGATGGGAGAACATACTGTATGGCTGACGCCAGGAATGAGACACACGGTGGCCAGGATGGGGAATATTATTACCATAGGGGCTAATTTAGGGATATTATTACTGCAGTGATGTATTTATTTTATTTTTTGAGTATACTGTTTTTAAATGAGGGGGCGGTCCTGTTACTGTATAGAGTGATACTATGTTGCCTCTTTTTCTTCATGTGGTGTAATGTAGAAGTTGTGAAAAATTAAGTAATGTATTCTACTAGCGGAGCTCAAGATAACTGTGTTATTTCCTGCAGAGACGAGTCCTGGCTGGATGAAATGATGGCGGTCTGTGCTGGATGAAAGATGAAGGACTTCACCTAGAGACGTCACTGGTGAGTCAGTGTGTTACCTATACACTGACACTATACACTGTATACTATATACAGAGCTCCTGTGTGTAATTTCACTAGTGATCACTGTATTATCTGTAGACAGACACTGCATACTAAGTACAGATCTCCTGTGTATAATGGCACTTATGGTGATAGTATGGTGCTTTTTTTTAATTACTGATCAGAATTGTAGTATTCAGTCACTATGTGGTGGTAATATGTGGTCTGGACATGGTGTTGCGGTATTTGTTCCTTGTATGTGATATTATTTGATCACTGTGGTGGTAATATGTCATCTGGTCATGGTGTAGCGGTATTTGTTCCTTGTATGTGATATTATTTGATCACTGTGGTGGTAATATGTCATCTGGTCATGGTGTAGCGGTATTTGTTCCTTGTATGTGATATTATTTGATCACTGTGGTGGTAATATGTGGTCTGGTCATGGTGTAGCGGTATTTGTTCCTTGTATTTTATATTATTGGGATCACTGTGGTGGTAATATGTCATCTGGTCATGGTGTAGCGGTATTTGTTCCTTGTATGTGATATTATTGGTCATTTTAAAAATTGAAAAATAAATAAAAATATACCTAAATTGTATTGCATATTTTAACAAATATTTAATAGGTTACAGTAGAGTAGGGCCCGGCCAAAAGTGTCTACAGTGTTATGGTGGCGGCTTAAAAAATCTTTTGGCCAAAACAAAAGCTGCCGGTTATATGTGTGATCTGGTGATGGGAACTGTTAATGTGTGATAGGTGAGAAGTGGAGGTTTTCCAAGAGAGAGCGGTGGGGCTGTGGACAGTTTGAGGGGTGGAGGCGGGGCTGGGGTGGAGCCTGGGCGGAGTCTCAAGGGGGCCCTGAAAATTTTGCCAGTATGGGGCCCCGAAATTTCTAGTGGCAGCCCTGCATACTACTAAGACAGCCTGGCTGCTTTATATAGGCCATTAAAACCCCAAGGATGGAGATATGGGAGCAGCCAGTCGCACCCATCGCTCTGACTGCTCCTAAACTTGGACCTTGCTATGCCCATCTGTGCAGGAGCCTCTTTTCTGGGTTCACATTATAGAGGTTCACCACCTTAATGACATATATCTCCCCTCAATGACCTACCTGGTGGCCATCCTTCAATATTTACATAAATAGAAATGAGCTGCAGTACCAGAAGCAGCCAGAGAACACAAGTGGCACTATTTCTGGAAGAAAACAGCTACGTTTTTCTAATTTCATAAATCTCATTAAATATTGAGTCTTGACCTTAACTTCAGATTTTATTCTGACCAAAGTGAAATGTTTTTTTCCTGTAAGCGCTGCAGAATCCTACTAACACTTCTGGTGACTGACTGCAGGACATTATATAGAGAATGTTCTACGGTGTGTAAATCAATATACTCCTTCCAGGATCGATGGGGATATAAAGGTTAATGGCCCTTAGCATAATTATTTTACTACAGTCTTAACTGCGCCCAAACACCGAGCTCATATCAATAAATCTGAGCTCCACGGTATATTCATCGGCAGCAGCAGGAAAGAGTGACAATATTATACAGTAAAGCTAAAAATTATAATAATTGTTGTCTTCAACCCCAGGTATATGATATCTCCAAGGATATGTTATTCTCCATGGTAAAGATAGTTATTTTCTTATTATTTATTTTAGAATTAGCTCTGCTGTTTCCGATTTAATGGTTGGGCCCCGTTGCAAAATTTTGATATGGATTCTCCCTGCATCTTGGTCAGATGTATGGGGTAGCGCCCAATCCAGGGGGCATTTTCATGTGGTAAGATCCATGGTTTATGTGGGGTCCCAGGAGTTAGATTTCTACAGTTATAATTAGTATTAGATCCATATGGTTTCCTGGGACACACTTTATCTCCACCCTTGTTTGCGGTGGATTTGTCTCCCTTTGTTGCATTCATGACCTTCCCATATGCACACAGCCACAGTGGCTATACTTGCAGGATGTGGGGGATTTAGGTTGTTTTGCCATTGGGGGTATTTTCCTCCGCTCCTGGGGGGTTGTTTAGGAGATTTAGGATCTCATTTGTGTTATATTTGAGTACGGTTACATTTGTTCCACACTTTATATATCCACATGTATGTACCTCTGGTATTTTTCATTGGTGTTTTTTAATTGTGTGTTAATCTTTTTACTAGTTTTCTAATAAATATGTACCTTTTCTAATAAAACTCCCGTTGTCCTCCTAGATGCATGTATGGGACCTTGTAGCATTCGAAATTCTATAAACACATGCGTGTTCATCCTGTCCCCCATTCTGGCATATACTGTATGTCCCCCATCATGGAATATATGTCTCCCATCCTGGTATGTATGTCCCCCATCTTGGTAGTTATGTCCTCCATCCTGGTATGTATGTGACCCATGCTGTTATATATGTCCCCCATCCTGGTATATATGTCTCCCATCCTGGTATGTATGTCCCCCATCCTGGTAGGTATGTCCTCCATCCTGGTATATATATTCCCCATCCTGGTATGTATGTGACCCATCCTGGTATATATGTCTCCCATCCTGGTATGTATGTCCCCCATCCTGGTAGGTATGTCCTCCATCCTGGTATATATATTCCCCATCCTGGTATGTATGTGACCCATCCTGTTATATATGCCCCCCATCCCGGTATGTATGACCCCCATCCAGTGTAATTCAATATTAACCCCTATCTGACCTCGGACGGGATAGTACGTCCGAGGTCAGCTTCCCTGCTTTGATGCAGGGCTCCGCGGTGAGCCCGCATCAAAGCCGGGACATGTCAGCTGTTTTGTAATCAAAGGAAATTAGAAACTGCTTGCAGGTCATGTTAAAATGGTGATCGTTCTGCGGCATCAATGTAAAGTCACAGAGAGATTGGATGTTTACTGCATCTTTGCTCTGGTTAGCACAGACCTCGCAATAACAATCCAGATCTCGTAGTTAGATGGTTAGATAATTCCCCCTCCATCTATCATTTAACAACACAAAATAAAATTCATTTGTACTATTGAAACCTGCAGAGAACACATTTCATGCTCTCGCAATTGTGTTTGCTACCCTCTGGCATCAAATGCAATTTTAATTAGTTGCCTACTATTTCATTATTTTCATTCCAGTGATAAGAATTATAATGTTATTATTTATGAAGTGGAGAGAAAAGCTGCAATAAATATGACTGATATCTGTGTGTACAGAAAATAAATTAGGAGACTGCATTTGTTACACGGTCCATGTATTTGTGGGTTAGGAATCATACACATGGCCAAGAACAGAGCTGCACCATCTTTGCCACCATACAGGTGCCTTCAGAATGGGATGCACCAACTCCAAGTGCTGCCATATAGGTTCCATCAGAATGAGATACACGACCTCCATGTGTTATCGTACAGACTCCGTCAGAATGAGATACACGATCTCCAAGTGCTGCCGTACAGGCTCCATCAGAATTAGTTACACCACCTCCAAGTGCTGCCATATAGGCTCCATCAGAATTAGTTGCACCACCTCCAAGTGCTGCCATACAGGTGCCATCAGAATTAGATGCACCACCTCCAAGTGCTGCCATACAGGTGCCATCAGAATGAGATGCACCACCTCCAAGTGCTGCCATACAGGTGCCATCAGAATGAGATGCACCACCTCCAAGTGCTGCCATATAGGTTCCATCAGAATGAGATGCACCACCTCCAAGTGCTGCCATACAGGTGCCATCAGAATGAGATGCACCACCTCCAAGTGCTGCCATACAGGTTCCGTTATAATATTGCACCAGAGAACGGAGTATAAAAATCCCAAAGATCATGTTCATAAGGGGGCCGCTTGTTGAATTGGGGGAATCATCCATACGCATGGGTAAGCTGCCTGATGACTGTTAGTGATTATGTCCATTTGCACTGTGGCACTTTATATTGTTATTGAGTTATATAGGACCATGGAATTGATTCCACAAGTCTTTAGTATTATTGTCACACCATAGGCAGTACCTGGGATGTAACATTTACTTTCCCTTTCATTCCTTAAGCATACCATAGGTTTCCTCTACACCTCATTTGGGCTATGTGCCTTGATTGTATCGTTATGTAACTTGTTAGTATTGGTTAATAAAATTTATATCTTTTTATGAACATGATCTTTGGGATTTTTATACTCCGTTCTCTGGTGCAATATGTGTTTTGGAGTTCCCTGTTTTGTCCCATAGATTTGGACATAGATACTGGGGGAGGTATACGAGTTTACTCCCGGCCACAAATCTATTGTAAGTTTTTTGAGTTTTGTGTTAAGGTTCCGTTATAATTAGCTGCGCAACCTCTATGTGCTGCCATATAGGCTCCATCAGAATGAGATACATGACCTCCAAGTGCTGCCATACAAGCTCCATCAGAATGAGATACACCACCTCCAAGTGCTACCATACAGGCTCCATCAGAATGAGATACACCACCTCCAAGTGCTACCATACAGGCTCCATCAGAATGAGATACACCACCTCCAAGTGCTGCCATACAGGCTCCATCAGAATGAGATACAATACCTCCAAGTGCTGCCATACAGGCTCCATCAGAATGAGATGCACCACCTCCAAGCGCTGCCATACAGGCTCCATCAGAATGAGATGTACCACCTCCAAGCGCTGCCATACAGACTCCATCAGAATGAGATACAATACCTCCAAGTGCTGCCATACAAGCTCCATCAGAATGAGATGCACCACCTCCAAGTGCTGCCGTATAGACTCCATCAGAATGAGATGCACCACCTCCAAGTGCTGCCATACAGGCTCTATCAGAATGAGATGCACCACCTCCAAGTGCTGCCATACAGGCTCCATCAGAATGAGATGCACCACCTCCAAGTGCTGCCATACAGGCTCCATCAGAATGAGATGCACCACCTCCAAGTGCTGCCATACTGTCATGTCGGACGCTATTCACACTAGGGCGTCCGACAGACAGCGGTAATTCCATTTACGACCACTATACGCTCAGTGGCGCCGGCTAGACTTTATCCAGGTTTCTCGGGGTTAATTTAGTTGGTAATCGGGTTGGAGGTTGGGTTACGCCCATGGCCTTTAAATAGTCTTGCTGGACTTTGGGCCTCACCGATTATAGCTTGTGCCTCGTGCCTAGTGATTCCGGTCTGGAGTTGTGGTCTTGGAGAAGTGATATCGTATCTGGTGGTGTATGATCCGTTGTTATATTTCTCCTTCCTATATTTGTATTTGTTTTGCCCTGTGCACATTATCGTATTTTCCTGTGTGCTTGCGGCGTGGTGCATTTTTGGTTTTCCCTGTCTGTGCTTTCTGTGGGGGATTGGTGTGTGGTCTCTTCACTGGGTGGTGGGTGGTGGTTTCAGCATAGGGCTGAAACAGGAGTTAGGGCCAGGCCTGGCGGCCCAGACAAACACACCATCAGTGTAAATTCTGGGAGAGGGACAGACAGGGTTTCCCCTAGTCTAAGGGATAACGCAGGGGCCCGTGTAACCAGCCTTAGTCTCTCTTGGCAGCCCCGTGACACATACAAGCTCCAACAGAATGAGATGCACCACCTCCAAGTGCTGCCATACAGACTCCATCAGAATGAGATACAATACCTCCAAGTGCTGCCATACAGGCTCCATCAGAATGAGATGCATCACCTCCAAGTGCTGCCATACAGGCTCCGTAAGAATGAGATACAGATAAACCACCTTCAAGTGCTGCCATACAGGCTCCATCAGAATGAGATGCATCACCTCCAAGTGTTGCCTTACAGGCTCCATCAGAACGAGATACAATACCTCCAAGTGCTGCCATACAGGCTCCATCAGAATGAGATGCACCACCTCCAAGTGCTGCCATACAGGCTCCGTAAGAATGAGATGCACCACCTCCAAGTGCTGCCATACAGGCTCCATCAGAATGAGATACAATACCTCCAAGTGCTGCCATACAGGCTCCATCAGAATGAGATACACCACCTCCAAGTGCTGCCATACAGCCTCCATCAGAATGAGATACAATACCTCCAAGTGCTGCCATACAGGCTCCATCAGAATGAGATGCACCACCTCCAAGCGCTGCCATACAGGCTCCATCAGAATGAGATGTACCACCTCCAAGCGCTGCCATACAGACTCCATCAGAATGAGATACAATACCTCCAAGTGCTGCCATACAAGCTCCATCAGAATGAGATGCACCACCTCCAAGTGCTGCCGTATAGACTCCATCAGAATGAGATGCACCACCTCCAAGTGCTGCCATACAGGCTCTATCAGAATGAGATGCACCACCTCCAAGTGCTGCCATACAAGCTACATCAGAATGAGATGCACCACCTCCAAGTGCTGCCATACAGGCACCATCAGAATGAGATGCACCACCTCCAAGTGCTGCCATACAGGCTCCGTAAGAATGAGATACACCACCTCCAAGTGCTGCCATACAGGCTCCATAAGAATGAGATACACCACCTCCAAGTGTTGCCATACAGGCTCCATCAGAATGAGATGCACCACCTCCAAGTGCTGCCATACAGGCTCCATCAGAATGAGATGCACCACCTCCAAGTGCTGCCATACAGGCTCCGTAAGAATGAGATACACCACCTCCAAGTGTTGCCATACAGGCTCCATCAGAATGAGATGCACCACCTCCAAGTGCTGCCATACAGGCTCCATCAGAATGAGATACACCACCTCCAAGTGCTGCCATACAGGCTCCATCAGAATGAGATGCACCACCTCCAAGTGCTGCCATACAGGCTCCATCAGAATGAGATACACCACCTCCAAGTGCTGCCATACCGGCTCCATCAGAATGAGATGCACCACCTCCAAGTGCTGCCATACAGGCTCCATCAGAATGAGATGCACCACCTCCAAGTGCTGCCATACAGGCTCCATCAGAATGAGATGCACCACCTCCAAGCGCTGCCATACAGGCTCCATCAGAATGAGATGCACCACCTCCAAGCGCTGCCATACAGGCTCCATCAGACTGAGATACAATACCTCCAAGTGCTGCCATACAGGCTCCATCAGAATGAGATGCACCACCTCCAAGTGCTGCCATACAGGCTCCGTAAGAATGAAATGTACCACCTCCATATGCTACCGTACAGGCTCCATCAGAATTCAATGCACCACCTCCAAGCGCTGCCATACAGGTTCCATTAGAATTAGCTTTGCAGCCTTCATGTGCTGCCATACAGGCTCCATCAGAAAAAGATGTGCAACGCCCGATAGGGCCACGGGGTACTCAGGCCGGGTTGGACGGTTCTTCAGGGGGTTGTCACGGCAGCAGTGACCCAGTTCGTGGCCCTGGGCGCGCAATAAAATGATGAGGGAAAGTTTACAGGGGATTTAACATGACGCCACCTGTGGTTTTCGGCAATGGATGGCCGACTCTGCTTAAAGGGAACCTGTCACCCCGAAAATCGCGGGTGAGGTAAGCCCACCGGCATCAGGGGCTTATCTACAATATTCTTTAATGCTGTAGATAAGCCCCTGATGTTACCTGAAAGAGGAGAAAAAGACGTTAGATTATACTCACCCGGGGGCGGTCCCGCTGCTGGTCCGGTCGGATGGGTGTCTCTGGTCCGCTGCGGCGCCTCCCATCTTCATTCCAAGACGTCCTCTTCTGATCTTCAGCCACGGCTCCGGCGCAGGCGTACTTTGTCTGCCCTGTTGAGGGTAGAACAAAGTACTGCAGTGCGCAGGCGCCGGAAAGGTCAGAGAGGCCCGGTGCCTGCGCACTGCAGTACTTTGCTCCTACAGAAGAATCATCGAAAAGCGCGTAGGGGTTGACCCTGGTCTCGTGCTCTCTTGGGGTAAATATGTATTGAGTTTTTGTTTTACCATACTTTTTTTGCATTGCTGTAGGAGCAATAGTTGGGAGGTTTCTTGTTAGGAGTTTAGCACTCTGCCTAGGACTTAGTGCCAGGTATCACTATCCGTGGCCCCCTTCTCCCCTAAATTTGCAAGATATATTTATATTTAAGCACTATGCACTTGGGAGCTATTCCCTTTGTGATACTCCTACATATGAGCCCTTTACCACTTTGGTGGTTATAGATTATATTGAGCCAATGTTTTGGCAACTTTCTATTAACGGTTTGCACGTGACCTGGTTATCATGATCGGAGGCATTTTTGTATTGTTTTCATGTTATTTGTATTGTGTATAAAAGCTTCAGGCTTTTATTAGTGATTTAATTGAATAAATTATATACTGTTTGAACTATACATTCATTGTGGCCTGTCTTGAATTTCTTGGGAGGTCGTTGTTTTAATAGAATAATGTAATCTGTTCCTTCAGTGATCTTACTGTCTTCTTGAAAAAGAGAAACTTTAGAATTTTTTTTTTTAGATTGAATGATACACTCAGGATGGTTAAAATACATTGCTGCATATGCAAATTAAGCTTTTAATTATGCTTATTACAAAAAAGCAGAGCAATCTCAGCGCCTGCTGATGTGGTTAATTGATGTTAATGATACAATTGACATTACTTATGCACTAAGGGTTTATGTGAAATGGAAATGTTCACCCATGCGGTCAGTATTACTGTTAGTATTTATGGTATAATAGGAAATCTCTCAGGCGTGTGCGGCTATAAAGGACGATCCAATGAGAGAAAACCAAGATGACTTCTGTACAGAAAGCAGACTCCATAACTGTACGACAGATTCACGCTCATTTATTTATCTCTGATTATCATTTTAATTTACAGGTCCATCTGCAGGGGACGGACACTGGCTGCCCCATCCTCACTGCACCTCTAGACCACCTACATGATCACAATGACCCAGATTCATAATTCGTGTTTTTCTTTTTTTTTTGTCTTAGGTATTCTCTGATGTTTATTGCGCCAAATTTACCAGACTGGTGCATGCGGTTCAAGAATTTTGCGCAAAGTAAAAAAAAGGGCTTCTTTTCTGCCGTTTGCCATTTTTACAACTTTTTTGTGAAGCAAAAAAGTCGATATTAAAATACAATGTCACAAAAGATGTGACTTTTGAAAAACATGCATAAAACATCACAAACGGGTAACTGGAGGAGAGTGACATGACATTTTGTCACTTTTTAAAAAGTCTCGATTGACGAATCAGCTGAAAACATCTGGAATTATTAAGCTCTGCCCACAAAGAGGAAAAAAAGAATAAAAAACAGGTGATTGCATATAAAATAGACAAGGCAGTAGATGATAGATAGATGATAGATAGATAGATAATAGACAGATAAATAACTAGATAATAGATAGATAAAAGATAGAAAGATAGATAGATAGATAGATAGATAGATAGATAGATAGATAGATAGATAGTGTAGCACAGCCAGGTAGGGCAGGGTTAAGTCTTAGCTCTGCAGGATTTAATTAGATGCACCTGTCTAGCTTTTTTAGTAGAACCAGGGTCTTTGTTCACTATGTGTGTCAGTTTGCTGTAAGGAGTAGAGTTGACTGTGCTGCTGGTGAGTGACCAGCCAAAATGTGAGCTGTAGCTGAGAGAGAGACATGCCAGGGTCTCTATCTGAATGCAGACTGCATGGATCAGCTAGGAAAGCCGAGCAGTCTGTGTGTTGGAATTGTAGAGAGCCGTTGAGTGTGAACTGTGCCTGGAGTTGAATACGCCTGTGTGAACATTACCTAATGCTTACCTGACAGAGTGAATCCTTACAATAGATAGATGATAGACAGATGATAGATAAATAGATGATAGATAATAGATAATGATAGACTGATAATAGATACATACAGTAGCTAATAGATAGACTGATAATAGATAGATAGATACAGAATAGATAGAGATTGGGGGTTCTGTTGGTGGATCGCTCCCGGTGCGCCTGGCTCTGGGACCCTGTTTAGGTAAGCGCTGCTTTGGTTCATGTTTGGGCTGTCATACCACTGGGTGTTGTTGATTGAATAATATACATCTGACACAGCTAAACCCACAGTGACATGCGTTTACAATTCGATTGTTACATTGGCCCCATAGTCAGTGCGCACCGGGTGGATACCCACTCATGTTTTTATCATCCTTGCACGTTGTACTTTCTGATACTATTTTGATGATACTAGTCATACTTTTGTATTAACATATGTGGTTTAATAAAGTATTGTTACTATTTTCTATTACCTATATGCTCCTGGTGTACTCCTTTCTTGATAATAGATAATGTATAGATAACACTGGTCAACGCAATTTTTCTGGCAAAAGGTTTTAAAACATATTTTAAGTCAATTTTGGCTGCTGATTACAAATATGAACTCCGTTTTTGGCTATCACATCAGGATTTCGAGATATTTTCAATTTTTGATGAAAAGTACTTCTAACGTTTTATGATAAAAACACATGATTTTCGGTACTACATTTTGCATATTTTTAATCAAGGAATAACAAAGATTCCAAAGTCTATGTACAGCATATCATATATACAGTACTTACAGAATTAAACTACAAAATATAAACACACATATATATGGCACAGAGATGAATGACAAATGGCAGTTATTTGAACTTTCTTTTCTTGGCTGATCTGTGATGTACAGCTTCCGGGTTGTCTCTCATCAAGCTCCAGCAATAGTCAGCCGCCATCATGTGTGAGTCCCACCGGCCTTGATACCATTCTTCCATTGATTTAATGCCCTGATGAAAACGCTCCCCTTGTTCCTCGCTCACATGTAAATAGTGAATCTTGATCCTCATTCTCCATCCAAGAGTTCGCAGACTCATTAGAAGCTCTTCCACAATCTCTTCATAGTTGTCGGATTTCTTATTCCCTAGAAAATTCTGCACCACATTACAAAATTCATTCCAAGCTCTTTCTTCTGTCTCATTCATTGATGTGATAAAATGTGGGTCTCTCATAAGTGTTCTTATTTGAGGTCCATCAAATATTCCAGCCTTTTTCTTCTCTTCACTAAGATCAGGAAGAGTTGAACATATATAGATAAAGCATTCTCCACTGTGACTGAGAGCTTCGACGAACTGCTTCATCAATCCAAGTTTTATGTGTAAGGGAGGAAAGACAATGTCCTTCCTATCCACTAGAGGATCATGGATGACATTCTTATCACCAGATGCCAAACTCTGTCGCTGAGGCCATTCAGTTTTCACCCAATGCTCTGCTGTAGCTCTACTGTCCCAGTAGCACAGAAAACAAGGGTGTTATCATATCAAATGGGAATTATGCATGTTCAAAGAAAACAAAGATATTCTCACATTTATTGGGAGACTAAATGAAAACTAAATTTACCTTAGTGAACCGTATAAAACGGCACTTTTCATACACTTCTTATATTTATCATGGAATTCATGAAAATGGGCTATATACCGATAGCGCAAAAACGTGATGTGATAGAGAAATTATAAGATCAGATTTGAATGCAGCACCCTCAAATTAGTCTAAAACTGTTCTTAAAGTTCATGCCAGAATTTTTTTTTTGTAGACCAGTGTAATAGATAGATAATAGATACAGAATAAATAGATAATAGACAGAGAGATAACAGATAGCCAATAGATAGATAAATATTAGATAGATAATAGATACATATCATATACATAATAGATAGATAATAGATAATATATACATAATAGATAGATAATAGATGGATGATAGATAGATAATAGATAGATAATAGATAGATAATAGATAATAGATAAATAATCTAATATATAAAGCTGAATGTGTTTGTGTATGTGTGTATTGGCATCTGCACTGTCGCAGCTACAGCCACAAAATTTTGCACAGTCACACGTCTGGACCCCGAGAGCGTCATAGGCTTATGTTGTGAGGCAAAATTTTAACCCCGCGCTTTCCAATTCACCAAACTATTTTGCCCCTATCTACATAATGAAGAAAAAGTGAAAGGAAAAGTGTTGGAGGCAAATTGACAGCTGCCAGATGTGAACAAGGGGGACTTAAAGAGTGAGAGCGATGGCGCCAAAGAGTATATACCGTACAGTTGCTAAGGTGGGGCCCCGACATGGGATAGTCACCACACACAGGGATATGAACGCACACACAAAATTCACCACACACTACCACGTGCTTGAACACATATACCACCCTCAGCACACATTTCACCACACATACACCAACCTCGCCACATAAAAGTCGAAACACAAAAGTCACCGCTCAAAACTCGCCATGCGCAAAACTCGCCACATGCAAAACTAGGCTCACACAAAACTCGCCACACGTACAAAACTCACCTCATGGAAAACTCGCCACATGCAAAACTTGCACACGCGGAAAAATTGCCACATGCACAAAAGTTGCAACACATGCAAAAGTTGCCTCACACAAAACTTGCACATACTCAAAACGCACCACACATAAAACTCGCCACGTGCAAAACTCACCATGCGCAAAACTTGCTGCACACAACTTGCTACACTAACCTGTCACATGCAACTCGACACACAAAAAGTTGCTACACGCATGTCGCCACACAAAACTCATCTCACAAAAGTCGCTACATGCATGTCACCACACGCAACTCAACAAACACAACTTGACACATGAAACTCGCCCTAAAACACACACAAGTCTGGTATTATCCTTCAAAAATAAAAATGTGATTAATAAGCAACTGTACCCTATAGGAAATACAGCAGCTGTTAGTAACATGACCTGTCTATTACGTGTATGTGTGAGCTAATATATACTGCCGGGGGGGAGGGCTTCCTGTTGGCTGGGGATTTATCAGGCTGCCAATTTAGCTTACAAATACTGAGGTAAAAATACTGAGCAAATAACGTGTGAACGAGGTCTAATACAGGAGGAGATGACATACAGATATATACTATATACAGGGGAGATGACACAGATATATACTATATACAGGAGAGATGACACACAGGTATATACTATATACAGGAGGAGATGACACACAGGTATATACTATATACAGGAGCAGATGACACACAGGTATATACTATATACAGGAGGAGATGACTTACAGGTATACACTATATACAGGAGGAGATGACATACAGGTATATACTATATACAGGGGAGATGATATACGGGTACATACTATATACAGGGGAGATGACACACAGGTATATACTATATACAAGAGCAGATGACACACAGGTATATACTGTATACAGGAGGAGATGACTTACAGGTATACACTATATACAGGAGGAGATGACATACAGGTACATACTATATACAGGGGAGATGACACACAGGTATATATACTATATTCAGGAGGAGAAGACACACAGGTACATACTATATACAGGAGGAGATGACATACAGGTATATACTATATAAAAGAGGAGATGACACATAGGTATATACTATATAAAAGAGGAGATGACACCTAGGTATATAGAGGAGGAGATGACATAGAGCAGGTATATACTATATACAGGGGAGATGACATACAGGTATATACAGGAGATGACATACAGGTATATACTATATATAGGAGGATATGACATACAGGTATATACTATATACAGGAGGAGATGTCATACAGGTATATACTATATGCAAGAGGAGATGACATACAGGTATATACTATATACAGGGGAGATGACACACAGGTATATACTATATACAGGGGAGATTACACAGGTATATACTATATACAGGAGGAGATGACATACAGGCACATACTATATACAGGAGAGATGACACACAGGTATATACTATATACAGGAGGAGATGACTTACAGGTATATACTATATACAGGAGGAGATGACATACAGGTATATACCATATATAGGAGGAGATGACATTCAGGTATATACTATATACAGGAGGAGATGACACACGTATATACTATATACAGAAGGAGATGACATACAGGTATATACTATATAAAAGAGGAGATGACACACAGGTATATACTATATAAAAGAGGAGATGACACCTAGGTATATAGAGGAGGAGATGACATACAGCAGTTATATACTATATACAGGTGAGATGACATACAGGTATATACTATATACAGGAGATGACATACAGGTGTATACTATATATAAGGGAGATGACAAACATGTATATACTGAGGGGAAAATGAGAGGTGTGAGGTGAAAATGAAAGGTGTGAGGTGAAAATGAGAGGTGTGAGGTGAAAATGAAAAGGTGTGAGTGCAAAATGAGAGGAGTGAGGGAAAATAGTGGAGTGATAGGAAAATGACAGATGTGAGGTCGAAATGACAAGTGTTAGGGGGGAATGAGAGGAGTGAGGGGGAAAATGAGAGGCGTGAGGGGGAAAATAAGAGAAGTGAGGTGCTATAACTAACCACAGATATACTATGCCCAGGCAACGCCGGGCTCTACAGCTAGTAGATATTAAATAGATAATAAATAGATCATAGATAATAGAGAGATAACAGATAGATAATAGATATAGATAGATAGGTAATATATAATAGATAATAGACAGAGAGATAACAGATTGATAATAGAAAGATAAATAAAAGATAACAGATAGATAATAGATAGATAGAGATAGATAGATAATAGATAACAGATAGATCATAGACAGATCATAGATAGATAGATAGATAGATAGATAGATAGATATATGACAGTAGGGATGAGCAAATCTTTGAAATTAAAATTTATGAATTTTTCAAATTTTCCCCATAAAATTGATTTGTGGAGAATCTATTTGTCGTGATTTCACAGTACTCCAAAACCTCTAATTCCCTGAAAACTTTCCCTAACACTGCTGAGCTGTCGCACTCTATCTGTACAGTTTCATACTGTAAGTGTATTATGGCTTTCTTATTATTATTTATTTTGCTTTGCTTATATACTGCCAACATATTTAGGAGCGCTTTACAGACGTTATCATCACTGTCCCCATTGAGGCTCACAATTCCCTATCAGGTTGATTTTGGAATGTGGGAAGAAACTGGAATATCCAGAGGAAATCTCTGCTAACCACTAAATCACCATGCTGCCCTTTCTTTCCCTATGTGTAAGCTTTGATCTGTGTCGTCCTTTCACTATCCAGATTCACTGTAAGTAGCAGCTGAATTCCCTGCCTTGGCTTTTATACAGGCTGTGATAATCCTTTCAGTGCTACATCCTATGATGTGATTGCTGCAAGGCATTATAAGGAAGTCACCCAAGGTCACGGGAGTCTTCCCTAGTTTGTGCAATCTTCTATAATGTGTCGATGGACATTTTTGGAAATTCACACGAAGCAAAAATGTTTCTACTTTACTGGTTTCAGTAAGTTTCTAAAAAAAAATGGCCACAAATTTGACTTAAATCAAATGACATTGTTCATCTCCATTACATGGATGGAAGTAAAAGATGCCTCATGGACCTATGTTGCTTGAACTTGTTCCCCTTCATCCCAGCGCTGGTCCTGAGAGCTGCGGGGGAGAGTGATCTCCCGATGGTACTGTACATTCTCTTTTATATATAGAGAGCATTGTACAGTAAGGCAATAACACATTAATGGAAAAGTTGAGCATCGTAATTATATCAGCGCGTATTAGACATTCACGGGGACAATAACAACATGTTCTCATCTAGGAAATCACGGCTTGGTATTGTCTGTATTGTGTTCTTTAGTAGATGTGCTTTTACATTTTTCTATTGTACGTCCACTAGCGCAATGTCATATATCGATTATTTAATGGAGACAGAGCCGCAGACTCGGAAGATTGAGTATTGAACTGAATGAATATAATTTCTGGCCAGAACATAAAGCCCCTGTTATGTCATGTCAGGGAAAAAACTTTCCGTTACATGTAATATTCTTCATTATTATCAAGGTGCAAATATTAAATAATGCTGGTAGTCTAGATAAAGAGGAGTGAATCGATTTGATGTGAATCCATGTAGAATTCTTTTTAACTTGAACAATTTGATTCAAGAGAATCGTCTAAGGGTGGTTTCACATTTGCGTTTTTTTTTGCGTTTTTGCGGTAAAAAACACAAAAAAAGCATGCGTTTTTTCCCCCTATATTTAACATTAAAAACGCATGCTTTTTTTGTATGCGTTTTGACGCGTTTTTGCAACGCTTGCATTTTTTTCTGCATGCGTTGTGTTGCAGAAATGCAACATGTAGTATTTTTAGCGGCGTTTTTTTTGCGGCAAAAAAATGCATTGCTGTCTATGTAAACGCATGCGTTTTTAACCACATGCGTTTGCATGCGTTAAAAACGCGTGCGTTTAAAAAAAAAAAAAAACACACTGATAAACCACCCACACCATAAAATTGATAAAGGGACCCTAACCCTACCCCTAACCCTACCCCTAACCCTAATTCTTTTAAGGGTAGGGTTAGGGGTAGGGTTAGGATCCCTTTAGGGTTAGGGGTAGGGTTAGGATCCCTTTAGGGTTAGGGGTAGGGTTAGGGTTAGGATCCCTACCCCTAACCCTACCACTAACCCTAGCTCTTTCTGTTTATAGTGGGTTTTTTACTTTATTTTGATGATTGGCAGCTGTCACACATTTATTTGCATGTGTTTAAAAAACCCCAACGCATGACAAAAACGCATGTAAACGCGTCAAAACGCCGCGTTTTTTTCACCACATGCAAAAACGCATGCGTCAAAAAACGCAGCGTTTGCACGCGTTTACATGCGTTTTTTCACCATGCGTTTTTTTTAAAAAACGCATGCGTTTTGAAACGCAAGTGTGAAACCAGCCTAAAATGGTCTTTGCCATTTTACACACTGTAGAAGATGGCATCAGCCACAAATACTCACATGACCCTCGTTGCCTCGTTGGCTTCCCCATAATGCATTGTAGCTGTCACATCATATGGTATAGCATGGCTAATCAGGATAGATTCTCACAGCCTGTATAAAAGCTGAGGCAGGGAATGCAGCTATTTCCTGATTTATCTGGATAGTGAGAGGACTTCACAGCTTAGCCATAGAGCTAGGGAGAGAAACATTACATACAGTGTGAGACAGCATAACAGGGCCGATTCACCCTTTTACCCATAGCCATATATATTGAGGTTACTATGACATTATTGAGGTCACTTTGACATTATTGAGGTCACTATGAATTACTAGGGGGGTGTTTTTGTATTTAAATTATTAAAAGGGTTTGATACAGTCATAAGACACCCCAGAGTGTTACACGTGTTTTTTCAGAACAATTAGATTACCTGAGATTCGCCATAAATAAGCAAATTTGAATTTAAACAGTTTTCCCAATCTCTTCTGGAAGAAAGGAATATCATTCTACATTTGCACTTAGATCTACTGTAAAGACTTGGATTTTTCTGCTGTGAGTGAGGCAGATAGAGCTGCTTTTCTTGCGATAAGGACACAGAGTTGTTTACAAAAGATACCATACCCTGGCAAATACTAAAAAAAATAGACTGAAAGTCTTGGCTGATCATAATACACTGCTCAATAAAATAAAGGGAAAACTAAAATACCACATCCTAAATGTGCTTGAATGAAATATTCCAGTTATAAATCTTTATTCGTTATGTGACGCCCAAGAGACCGGGGTACCCAGCACCGGACCAATGGGGTCTGTCTCTTGAGGGGGGTGTCACGGGTGGCTTGACCCGGTGCTGTGGCCTCAGGCAATGCACAGTGTAAGGGGTATCGTGAGGGACAGGCACTTACTTGATCAGCAGCAGGTTCTCCCAGCGGTGATGATCCCAATCCTGGATAGATGGCTATTGTCCAAATGAAAGACTGAGGCACTGAAACGTTTAACCAGTTTACTTTAACAAAAAAGGATTTACAACCAGTCCTGTCACCGGAGTCTGTATGGGAACTCTGAGTTACTTTGACCCTGCCGGGGTCTTCGCCTCTTATTGTACGCAATATCTGTGTGGCCCTGCTGCTGTATGTGAACTGGCTGCCGGCCCAATCTGTCCCCTCCGGGTCCTGGTTCGACGGGCAACCCGAGTCCTTTTATCGGCTTACCCCCTCCAGGAGTACCGCTGAACTCTGTATCTGTTGCTGCGTCCGACCCTAGTGAAGCTGATATCACCTCACGTTTTTCCGGTTGCTGTATTATATGTAATAAATACAGCCACGGATCCGGTATCCGTCTTTGCGCCTGTTCTGGGTAGTGATTAATGCTACCCGGTTCTCACAATGTCCTTTTTCTCTATCCCTCTTCTCCTCAGGCCGGTGATTTAGGCCTGGTAACAATCACAGGGCTGTTAGAGATTCAACTGTATGACCTCTCACTATCAGCTCCTTAGCCCAACTGCCATTTCTTCTCTCAGACCAGAATGGATCAAGGGGAGTCTCTGGAGCTCCCCCTTCTGGCCGGAGGTGGTAGTGCAGTCTTGCTATTTTAGTATTTGTACTTACTGTCAGTAACTATTTTTGTGGCAAATACCCCTAGGGGTGCCACAGTTACATAGTGGAATGCCTTGAGAACGATAAAACAAAAAAATGATCAATGTAAATCAAAATTAATATCCCATGGAGGTCTGGATTTGGAATGATGCTCAAAATCAAAGTGGTCAATCAAATTACAGGCTGATCCAACTTCAGAAAAAATGCCTCAAGACAAGGAAATGATGCTCAGTAGTGTGTGTGGCCTCCACGTGCCTGTATGACCTCCGTACAATGCCTGGGCATGGTCCTGATGAAGTGGTGGATGTTCTCCCGAGGGATCTCCTCCCTGACCTAAAGCAGCAGTCAATTCCTGGACAGTCTGTGGTGCAAAGTGGCATTGGTGGATGGAACGAAACATGATGTCCCAGATGTGCTCGATTGGATTCAGGTCTTAGGAACGGGCGGGCCAGTCCATAGCATCAATGCTTTCATCATACAGGAACTGCTGACACACTTCAGGCACATGAGGCCTAGTATTGTCCTGCATTAGGAGGAACCCAGGGCTCATTGCACCTGCATATGGTCTCAAAATAGGTTTGAGGATCTCATCCCGGTACCTAATGGCAGTCAGGCTACCTTTGGCGAGCACATGGAGGGCTGTGTGGCCCTCCAAAGAAATGCCTCCCCACACCATTACTGACCCACTGCCAAACCAATCATTCCGGAGGATGTTGCAGGCAGCAGATCACTCTCCACGGCGTCTGCAGACTCTGTCACGTCTGTCAGATGTGCTCAATGTGAACCTGCTCTCATCCGTGAAGAGCGCAAGGTGTCAATATAGAATCTGCCAATCTTGTTGTTCTCTGGCCCATGCCAATCGCCCTGCATGGTGTTGGGCTGTAAGCATAACATGCAATTGTGCATGTTGGGCCATCATTCCATCCTCACGGAGTCTGTGTCTGATAGATTGAGCAGAAACATGGATGTTTGTGGCCTGCTGGAGGTCATTTTGCAGGGCTCTGGCAGTGCTCCTCCTTTTCCTCCTTGCACAAAGGCTGAGGTAGTGGTCCTGCTACTTGGCTGTTGCCTTCCTACGGCCCCGTCCACATCTCCTGGTGTACTGGCCTGTCTCCTGGTATGTGCTTTATGCTCTATACACTGTGCTAACAGACATAGCCACCCCTCTTGCCACAGCTCGCATTGATGTGCCATCCTGGATGAGCTGCACTACCTGAGCAACTTCTGTGGGTTGTAGACTCATGCTACTGTACCGCTAGGGCTGAGAGCAATGACAAAATGCAAAAGTGACCAAATCAACTGCCAAATAGGTTGAGAACAGAGACATGGTCTATGGTCACCCCCTGCAGAACAACTCCTTTATAGGGGCTGTCTTGCTAATTTCCTATCATTTCTACCTGTTGTCTGTTCCATTTGCGCAACAGCAGGAGAAATTGATTCACAATCGGTGTTGCTTCTTAACTGGACAGGTTGATTTCACAGAAGTGTGATTGACTTGGAGTTACATTGTGTTTAAGTGTTTTATTTTTTTGACCAGTGGATATCTGATAATCAGGAACTATTCTTGAGTGGAGGTCAGGGGCTCAACTTTCCCTTTCTTGTAATTTAAGAATCTTTATCATTGCAAGTCCACGATCTGCAGTGAAATATTAAGAAGGATCGAATACGAACAACATATCAATGGTGGAAAAAATTTCTTTGCTGTGAGAGAGGCAGAAAGAGCTGCTTCTCTCGCCATCAGGACACAGAGTTGCTCACATGAGACCTCACACTGGCCAATACTGGGGAAATAAATGAAAAATATTCACTCTCGTATGTTTTATACTTTAGAGTTATTTTGCAATGATTTATTATATCTTCCATTGCCGTATGTTCTATTCGCTTGATTGTGGTGATAATTATGAACCTGTCGTCATATCTCATTACTGTGTTTTACCTGTCACAGATATAAAGTCTCCTTATGTTTTACATCATAAAAGCAATTACATTCTCATTTACCTTGAAGTTTAATTAATGAAAAGCTTGGTACATTACAACGCAATCAGGTAACATCATGGAACAGCGAGGAGCGCGGCGTAATTGCAGATTCTAATTGCAGGGTGACTGTCATTGAATACGTTGGGATGTACCAGACCGGGTGACATAAATGCTGCATTCACACCTCCAAAGACAATAATATTCACTAATAGCGCACTTTACACGATTAGGCTTTTCTGTTTCTGACTGCACGACCCTCTTTCGGAAAACACAAAACCAGGCGGCGGTCACTTGTTCAACGAGGGTCCGGCTGCTGAAATCCCTTATGAAGCCAATGTCGTCATATGAGGACTAATTTTTTGTTCCAGTTTCTTAGGGTCCAGGCAGGGATTTTTTAAGGAAAAAAAGCTACCAGGTTGGTGAGCGAACTGCAAAGTATGTCCTACGAGGAACGGTTAAAGGATCTGGGAATGTTAAGCTTGCAAAAAAAGAAGGATAAGAGGAGACTTAATAGCTGTCTACAGATATCTGAAGAGCTGTCACATTGTAGAAGGATCATCTTTATTCTCATTTGCACATGGAAACACGAGAAGCAATGGGATGAAACTGAAAGGGAGAAGATCCAGATTAGATATTAGAAAAAACTTTCTGACAGTGAGGGTGATCAATGAGTGGAACAGGCGGCCACGAGAGGTGGCGAGTTCTCCTTCAATGGAAGTCTTCAGAGGCTGGACAGACATCTGTCTGAGATGGTTTAGCGACTCCTGCATTGAGCAGGGGGTTGGACATTATGACCCCGGAGGTCCCTTCCAACGCTAACATTCTTTGATTCTAAGAAAGCAGTTATGCCACATGTTCTCTCTTTTTCTTCCATCATACTTTTATGTTGTATGGAATGCCGAATATGTGTATAAGGGCTGGTGCACTCATCCAGTTTTCTTCCACAAGAGCTAGCCATGATTTTCACAGCACTCGAGGTCCTCAGAAAAAATTGGAGACCTGTCCGATTTTGATCCAAGGTGTCAGATCAAAATCGGCAATGCACGTCTACGAATCCATGAAAAAAATCAGACCACGTTCAGGTGCCGTTCAAGTGTGGTCCAAGTTTCACGGACTGACATAAAGAAGAAAGTGGAGAAACTTTTCTCTACAAATGCGAAAGAAACTGATGACACTTGGATCACACCCTGGTCTATGTCTGATAGGAATAATGTCTCCATTTTTCATGCATGTGGAGACATCGGCCTTGTGAATATCGCCTGTAACTTAGTGTCATGGACCATATATTAATTAGGAGATCTTATTTATTATGACTGTTTCTCTTTAATTGATGGTTTACACAGATTTTTTTTAATATATATATATACTGTATGTGTGTACACACATTTTTTATTTCACAATCTTAAGAAGCTTTGTTTGACTTTTTCCTTTTTTCACATTTGATTTAACATTGTTTTAAATTTAATTTTAGTTTTTGTGCTTTTGAGTTTTTCTATTGACAATGGAAGTAGCCGGGCTTGTGATAAGTTGCAGTTTTTCATGACGCAATTCATTTTACTGTATAATTTATTGGGCTAGAGGAATAATAAAAATATTTACAAGGTTTCGCTTTTGCAGCATTTATTTTGGGGTAATCTTAACCTGACAAAGGGATTCTGCAGATCATTCTGATCACGGCGATAACAGACTTGCATTTTGTTTTCTACGTTTCAATAGCTAAAAAGTATTCAGGACTTTGCAATAAATTTTGGTTTGTGTCAACATTTTCTGAAACCCGTACATTTTTTTTTTAGCTGTGTGAGAGCTTTATTTATGATTGGTAAGCTGTCGTTTTCATTGATATCATTTTGGGATACATATTACATTTTGATTTCCTTTCAGTCCATTTTCTTTATTGCAAGAGCACTTATGGCTTTTATATTTGTTTTTCTTTTACCATTTGGGTTGCAATAGATCAAGTTTTTAGGGAGGATTGATAACAAAATATTTTTTTTCTATCTTTACATTTTTTATTTTCCTTTTTTTGGATGGGATAAAGGGAAGGCGATGATTCAACTTTATTGCGTTTGTATTTTTTTAATGAACTTGAACTTATATTTTTTCTAAGTCCTCTCCTAAATAATTTTAACTGCAATGGAAAAAGCAAAGGGATCTTTCTCAGTTCTCGTTTCCATACTGCTGCCACCATTTTTGCTGATTGTAACTCCGGTGAGGATGACCGTCGGAGAGCTAAGCATTTTCTGATGCTCCTCCAAGACCTCACACTTGTGGTGGTCACAGCAGCCTTCGGCGGAGGATCCCACCAGTGTAATTTCCCGTGCAGTGTGACATACTGGTAAATCCAACGGAAGGCTGGAGGACATGTCGGTGTTCATCGGCCATTACACTATATGCACTTTGCATTATTACATTTTAGACATTTAATGTTAAACACAAGGTCACTAAGGTTGTGTGTAATGTATGTATATCCTCGGGACGATTTACATAAAGATTACTGATTCCTCCATTTAATCCCTTGCAAAGTCCACTGTGGCTAAATACACAGGAGAAATACTAATGAGCGGGATCATTGATGTAGTATTGAAGCAAAGCTAAGTCAACAATTAAAGCTTCGAATCCTCAAGCCATATCTGGGAGCAGAACGTAAACTTGCTTGTGCTCCATACTTTTCCTGCCCATAGCCATATGAAGTCCCATTTGCACCAAGGGAGGTCATGGACCAAGGGAGGTCATAGAGAACCGAGCCCTCTGGAGTATGGAGTAACTCTTGACTCTGCCCTGTCCATCACATCCAAGCTCTTTCCACCTCCTGTTGCCTCCAACTCAAAAATATTTCCAGAATCCTCAACCCTCAATCTACTAAAATGCTTGTGCATGACCTCATTATCTCCTGCCTCAACTACTGCAACATCCTTTTCTGTGGCCTCCCTGCTAACACTCTCACACCTCTCCAGTCCATCCTTAACTCTACTGTCCAACTAATTCATCTCTCTCCTCGCTACTCCTGCGGTTCTCCTCTCTGCAAATCTCTTCACTGGCTCCCATTCCCTCAGTGCTTCCAGTTCAAATTACTAATAATAACCTACAAAGCCATCCACAACCTGTCTCCTCCATACACTACCATTCAAACGTTTAGGGTCACCCAGACAATTTTGTGTTTTCCATGAAAGCTCATACTTTTATTAATCAAATGAGTTGCCAAATGAATTGAAAATCTAGTCCAGACATTGACAATGTTCAAAAAAAAGATTTTTATTTGAAATAATAATTTTCTACTTCAAACTTTGTTTTCGTCAAAAAATGCTTCCTTTGCAGCAATCACAGCATTGTAGACCTTTGGCATTCTAGCAGATAATTTGCTGAGATAATCTGGAGAAATTTCACCCCGTGCTTCCAGAAGCCCCTCACACAAGTTGGTTTGGCTTGTTGGCCACTTTTTGTGTACCATACGGTCAAGCTGCTCCCACAACAGCTCAATGGGGTTGAGATCTGGTGACTGCGTTGGCCACTCCATTACAGATAGAATACCAGCTGCCTGCTTCTTCCCTAAATAGTTCTTGCATAATTTGGAGGTGTGCTTTGGGTCATTGTCCTGTTGTAGGATGAAATTGGCTTCAATCATGCGCTGTCCACAGGGTATGGCATGGCATTGCAAAATGGAGTGATAGAATTCCTTATTCAAAATCCCTTTTACCTTGTACAAATCTCCCACTTTACGAGCACCAAAGCAACCCCAGACCATCACATTACCTCCACCATGCTTAACAGATGGCTTCAGGCACTCTTCCAGCATCTTTTCAGTTGTTCTACGTCTCAAAAATATTCTTCTGTGCGTCCCAAACACCTCAAACTTAGATTCGTCGGTACATAACACTTTTTTCCAATCTTCCTCTGTCCAATGTCTGTGTTCTTTTGCCCATATTAATCTTTTCCTTTTATTAGTCAGTCTCGGATATGGCTTTTTCTTTGCCACTCTGCCTTGAAGGCCAGCATCCCGGAGTCGCCTCTTCACTGTAGACGTTGACTCTGGCATTTTGCGTGTACTATTTAATGAAGCTGCCAGTTGAGGACCTGTGAGGCATCGATTTTTCAAACTACAGACTCTAATGTACTTGTCTTGTTGCTCAGTTGTGCAGCGGAGTAGTACAGACCGTTGTTGGAAATCTTCAGTTTCTTGGCAAATTCTCTCATGGAATAGCCTTCATTTCTAAGAACAAGAATAGACTGTTGAGTTTCACATGAAAGTTCTTTTTTTTCTGGCCAGTTTGAGAGTTTAATGGAACCAACAAATGAAATGCTCCAGATTCTCAACTAGTTCAAAGGAAGGTCAGGCTTATAGGTTCTCTAATCAGCCAAACTGTTTTCAGCTGTGCTAACATACTTGCACAAGTGTTTTCAAGGGTATTCTAACCATCCATTAGCCTTCTTACACGGTTAGCAAACTCAAAGTACCATAAGAACACTGGAGTGATGGTTGTTGGAAATGGGCCTCTATACACCTATGAAGATATTGCATTACAAACCAGACGTTTGCAGCTAGAATAGTCATTTACCACATTAACAATGTATAGAGTGTATTTCTGGATCATTTAATGTTCATTGGAAAAAACTGTGCTTTTCTTTCAAAAATAAGGAAATTTCTAAGTGACCCTAAACTTTTGAACGGTTGTGTATCTCTGAACTAATCTCCCGATATCTTCCCTCAAGTAATCTCTAGTTCTCCCAAGACCTTCTTCTCTCCTCCACACTTATTCGCTCCTCGTCTAATCGCCTCCAATACTTCTCCCGAATATCCCCCATCCTCTGGAATTCTGTGCTACAACACGTCCGACTATCAACCACATTCGGATCCTTCAGATGGAACCTGAAAACCCATCTCTTCAGGAAAGCCTACAGCCTGCACTGACCCCGCTGCCTCCTCACCACTAATGGAGCTACCGCCTCACCAACACCGGAGCTCCTACAACCCTCAACGTACTGTCTCCTTCCCCACCATCCTGTAGAATGTAAGCCCGCAAGGGCAGGGTCCTCTCCCCTCTGTATAAGTCTGTAATTGTTAGTTTGCTTACTGTAAGTGATCTGTAATTTGTATGTAACCCCTTCTCATGTAAAGCACCATGGAATCAATGGTGCTATATAAATAAATAATAATAATAAATTATCAACTTAAGGCCACGTTCACATGTTCAGTATTTGGTCAGTAAACTAGGAGTGGAACAATCAGAGGAAAAGCATAAAAGAAACACATAACCGCTTCAGCATTTTTTACCCACTATTTGTTTTGGCTTAGAAATACTGATGTAAAATACTGACCATGGTTTTATTGGAGCTACCCCCTAGAACTCCAGGGATATTATACAAATGCCACCCTAGGCCACCATGGATAATGAATATCACCAATAACACAATCAAGAACATAAGCCACTAGAGATGCTGGGGATTGTTGTAACCATTGAGCTTCTCTAGTACCACTATTTATTTTACTCATTTACATAGCGCCTTTAATTACGCAGCCTTTACAGACTTCATCATCGCTGTCCCCATTGGGGCTCACAATTTAGGTTCCCTATCAGGATGTCTTTGGAGTTTGGGAGGAAATCCGAGAACATGGTGGAAACTCAAGCAAACACAGGGAGGAACATACAAACTCCTTGCAGATATTTTTCTTGGTGGAAATCGAACCCAGGACCCCAGAGCTGTAAGCCTGCAGTGCTACTGTGCCGCTGTGCTGCCCACTGTGAATATTACCATGAATACTATCACTAATGTCTAAATCACTCTATGAAAAATGTAATGTAGATCAGTATTATTTTTTTTTTGGGTGGCTGGGGTATTCTTATTATTTTTACCCTTAGCTACAAATTTGCTTCTAAGTCCCTTTTTAAAGTCATTCTTCTTGCTTTAGCCACAAATGGTCTCCATGAAGTCAATAATTTGCATCATGGGGCTATTTATCGGTGTTCATTTTATACATTTCTGCCTCTGAATGGAATCGGAGGTTTTCTTTCGGCTCTATTACTCTTCTATGTATTTACAGGGGAGATTTTCCCTTTCTAAGCCGTAATTCCCTATAATGTCCATGACTGTGTTGTACTGTTATACCGCACTTATGGCTTCCATTAGGTTTATTCCCGTGTCTACACACTGTAATTGTATTTTTTCCTGTTACTACAAACGTGCAAATCGGTTCGAGGCCAATCAAATTCACCATCATTTTTTGGGGAAAAAAAATCAGGATCTCCAGAACCTTATTTTTTTTTGTGATTTGTCATTTTGCCGATTTGAAGAGGACCTGAAGAAAAAACAAAACAGGACCTCGCCACTCATGTGTCCGACGGCTGCCGCCCGCCTTTGAGCAGCTCTCACCGACACTGTGTGCGACGTTCTCATGGCTCTTCCGTCATCTTCACTTGGCGCCGGGGCTTTTTGTACTGAATAGGCCTTTGAAGTCACAACGCGCATATTGATGTCGGAGGCCAATTCGGCACCAGAAGGCCCAGTAGTGAGTGATGATTATGGATGAGCCAGGGAAGACATAGCTCGGGAGCCAGATGGATGGAGCTGTGTAGATTGCCGGTTGTTGCGTAGATGACTAGGAGCTACGCGGATGCGCACTTGTCTGGGAGCTGCACCAATGACTGAAGGGAGCTGATGGATGCACCGGCGGGGGGGTGACCAGACAGGTTAGTCATTTTTTTTCTTCCTTCAAAGTCTGGAGAGATCTAAGAATACAATTAGCAAAGTTCGATTTGCATTGGATAACTTCGAAGCAAATCAAATTTCCTGCCTAAATTCAAGCGAGGCTACCCAATTCTATTTTCGACAGATTTATTCATCATTCCCTTTTTCATTTTTCATGTTCCTTTGGCTTTTTCTTTCCTATATTTTATCACTTACAGATAGTGAATCTCTTTTATCAAAATTATAGCTGACTACAAAATGTAATAACTGACCAAGAAAGTAAAACCATTTTAACATTTTCGAGACATAGGAAGTACAAAGTCAGGTGCAAGTGTGTGTAGCAGGCTCAGGAGCTGCGCCCGCAAGTGCAGGCTGTTTTATACAAGCCTCTAACAGCAGCAATAGGATCCAGCTCCGATCACTGCTGTTCACCTACTTAAAGAAGTGGCGCAACACCAGTGTCGGTGTCCGTTCAGGTGCCCATTAACCACCCCTGCAACATAAAGATGGGCTGCTCATGCATTGCAATAGCAGACTGAGGTTAGCTGAAGGCCTCAGTCACTGTCATCTTTGTACTCCTATGAAGACCAGCCTGTGACTTGGCTTCATAGGAGACTGTTGTGATTTTTACCATATACTCCAATACTGAAGTATTGGAGTATATGGTAGAAAGCGACCAAACCAGCAAACAGGTCCAAATCATTAGAGAGAATAAAAAATAAATAAAATTAAAGTAATAATTAAAAAATTATTTTTAAAACATAAAAAAACAATAAAAACATAAACGTTTGAACCACCACGCCTTTTCCAAAACAAAACAAAAAAAAATAAACAGAAATAAATATTTAATATCACCACATCCAATCTATGAAAATATAAAATTATTTTCCCATAGAGTAAATGGCATAAAGAATAAAAAATTCCAGATTTTCTATTTCTGTGGTCACCGCGTCTCCCTCCGAAAATGCAATAAAAAGCGATCAAAACATCGCATAAATATTGTGCGGTATCAATAAAACCTACAGCTTGGTGCACAAAAAAAAAGACTTTTGATGGAAAAATTAAAAAAAAATTGAAAATTTTGGCACAAACAATATTTATTTTCACAAAGTTTACAAAGCTTTAACCACAAATAAAAAAAAAATAATACAAATCTAGTATCACAGCAATCATTTGGATGCAGGCGATAATATTGTCAGGTCATTTTTACCACTCACTCAACATCCTAAAAATGAAATCTAAAAAACAGTCATGGAATTGCATTTTTTTCTACATTTTTAATGCACTTATAATTTTTTTTAACCTTCTTCAATACATTGTTTTATAATGTGAATGGCATATTTAAAAACGACAACTCGTCCCACAATAAACAAGCCTTTCCAGGCAGTTTTGGACTGGGGTGGCAAGGACCCACCAGTTACATTGACTCTGGTGACCCACCCAGCTTCATGCACATACTATTATTACCCTCTTTCACAAATTTACTTCTGCTTCTATATAAATATAAACTAGGTAGTTTGTTGAATAAATGGTGAGATCCTTCTTTTATCTGCACATAGTGAATAAATATGTGATCTCATGTTGTGGGTAAGTGGATTACACTTGCATAGGGGCCCACCGGAGGATTCTCCTGTTCTCCGGTATGCCAGTCCAAGCCTATTTACGGGTGTATACATGCAAAATTACAAAAGTTATGATTCTTGGGCAAAAGGGAGGATAAAACTAAAACACAGAAAATGGAAATTTAGCCATTCAATGACAAAACATCATATGACAACCTGCCACATTACAGGATTATAGATTTTTGCAGTCTGTATTATGTATCACACTGCCTAATCCTGTATATATATATATATATATATATATATATATATATATATATATATATATATATGCCACTCAAATACAATCACTTTGTGTCTCAGTAACCATTGAGTCAAGTTTCAACACATAAAGTTTCAACACATCTGACATTCTTAACAAAAGGGATAGTCCCTACCAGTCCTTCATTAATGATGTCACATTGATCATTCAAGGTATGACTGCAGTAAACCATTAGCCTCAGCAGTGACATTTGTATGAATGACATGTGACCGATGAGATCCACTATCAGGTGAATGATGGATGTGATGCCATTACAACAGGAATATCAGGGACCAAAGGAGCTGCATCGCTGGATAATAAGAAACAACTAATGGATATTTTATTATTTTACAGCTGCTAGACTTTTATTTTGATTTTTAATTTAAAGACAACCTTGACAAGTGACAACACCTTTATCTTTCTTGATAACAGAAAATAATTCACATAGACGCAACCCAGGATAAAAATTAAGTAAACAGGGAATACAGGCTTTACCCATGAAGAAAACAAGGTAGTGATCTTCCACCCATTAAGAAAATAAGATAGTAAGGCTCCACCCATCGAGGGAATAAGTCAGAGAGACTCCACCCACAAAGGGCAGTGAAGCACCACCCATGAAGGAAACAGGGCAGTGAGGTTCCTCCCATGAAGAGATTAGGGCTGTGAAGCACCACCCATGAAGAGAACAGTGCAGTGAAGCACCACCCATGAAGAGAACAGTGCAGTGAAGCACCACCCATAGGGAGAACAGGGCAGTGAGGCTCCACCCATGAAGAGAACAGGGCAGTGAGGCTCCACCCATGAAGAGATTAGGACAGTGAAGCACCACCCATGAAGAGATTAGGGCAGTGAAGCACCACCCATGAAGAGAACAGTGCAGTGAAGCACCATCCATAGGGAGAACAGGGCAGTGAGGCTCCACCCATGAAGAGAACAGTGCAGTGAGGCTCCACCCATGAAGAGAACAGAGCAGCGAGGCTCCACCCATGAAGAGAACAGTGCAGTGAGGCTCCACCCATGAAGAGATTAGGGCAGTGAAGCACCACCCATGAAGAGAAGAGTGCAGTGAGGCTCCACCCATGAAGAGAACAGGGCAGTGAGGCTCCACCCATGAAGAGATTAGGACAGTGAAGCACCACCCATGAAGAGATTAGGGCAGTGAAGCACCACCCATGAAGAGAACAGTGCAGTGAAGCACCATCCATAGGGAGAACAGGGCAGTGAGGCTCCACCCATGAAGAGAACAGTGCAGTGAGGCTCCACCCATGAAGAGAACAGAGCAGCGAGGCTCCACCCATGAAGAGAACAGTGCAGTGAGGCTCCACCCATGAAGAGATTAGGGCAGTGAAGCACCACCCATGAAGAGAAGAGTGCAGTGAGGCTCCACCCATGAAGAGAACAGGGCAGTGAGGCTCCACCCATGAAGAGATTAGGACAGTGAAGCACCACCCATGAAGAGATTAGGGCAGTGAAGCACCACCCATGAAGAGAACAGTGCAGTGAAGCACCATCCATAAGGAGAACAGGGCAGTGAGGCTCCACCCATGAAGAGAACAGTGCAGTGAGGCTCCACCCATGAAGAGAACAGAGCAGCGAGGCTCCACCCATGAAGAGAACAGTGCAGTGAGGCTCCACCCATGAAGAGATTACAGCAGTGAAGCACCACCCATGAAGAGAACAGTGCAGTGAGGCTCCACCCATGAAGAGATTAGAGCAGTGAAGCACCACCCATAAAGAGAACAGGGCAGTGAGGTCCACCCATGAAGAGAACAGTGCAGTGAGGCTCCACCCATGAAGAGAACAGTGCAGTGAGGCTCCACCCATGAAGAGAACAGTGCAGCAAGGCTCCACCCATGAAGAGATTAGGGCAGTGAAGCACCACCCATGAAGAGAAGAGTGCAGTGAGGCTCCACCCATGAAGAGAACAGGGCAGTGAGGCTCCACCCATGAAGAGATTAGGACAGTGAAGCACCACCCATGAAGAGATTAGGGCAGTGAAGCACCACCCATGAAGAGAACAGTGCAGTAAAGCACCATCCATAGGGAGAACAGGGCAGTGAGGCTCCACCCATGAAGAGAACAGTGCAGTGAGGCTCCACCCATGAAGAGAACAGTGCAGCGAGGCTCCACCCATGAAGAGAACAGTGCAGTGAAGCTCCGCCCATGAAAAGAATAGGGCAGTGAAGCACCACCCATGAAGAGAACAGTGCAGTGAGGCTCCACCCATGAAGAGATTTGAGCAGTGAAGCACCACCCATAAAGAGAACAGGGCAGTGAGGCTCCACCCATGAAGAGAACATTGTAGTTTGGCTCAACTCATGAAGAGAACAGAGCAATGGGCCTCCAGCTATGAAGAGAACAGAGCAGTCAGGCTTCACTTATGAAAAGAGTAGAGCAGTGAGGCTCCATCCACTAAGAGGGCAGGGCAATGAGCCTCCATCCATAAAGAATACAGAGCAATGAGCATCCACCCATGCAGAGAACAGTGCAGTGATTCTCCACCCATGAAGAGAACAGGGCGGTGAAGCTCCACCAAAAAAGAACAAGGCAGTGAGACTACAACCACAAAGAGAACAGGATAATATGGCCCCATATATTAAACCAAAAGTGGTCATAGAGGAAGGCTCTAGTGATAAGCAAATCTGATGAAAGTCGAAATCGGGAGTTTGCTTGAATTTGTGGTGAAAAAACATGTGGTGAAAAAAAACCTTGCTGCTCACCTACCTGACTACCACAGGCCCCTGTCTGGTCATACACATGTACTTTTTGGATTTTTAGAGATCATCATTAGTTGCCAGTATTTCCAACCACAAATAAGCCTCCGACTCATGATCTGCGTGGCCAAGGCCTAGTCATCAATACGTAGCATGATGTCATGATCTAGGAGGCCTATTTGCTGCTGGAAGCCCTACCGGAGAGGGAAGATCACGGAAGAGGACGTGTTGAGTATTCTTTTTCAAAGCCCTCTATAATTCAGCCAAATGGCCGCCCTATCACACGAAGTGAATGGGAGAATCCAAATTGTTTTGTGAAATTCGGGGCAAATTCAATCCACCATGAAACATCATCTCTAGAAGTTTCCCATTCCTGGGGTAAAATAGAGGGACCTGAGATTGTATTAGGAAATGAAATGCAGAGAAGTAGAGCTTCTCGGTATTAATGTACATGCAGAATTTGCTTTGTAAAATAGGTAACGTGAAGTTTTGTGGAGAAATTAATCCAAATATGTAAAATAAAAAATAAGGTTGACATTGTTGTCTGGAAAGATCTCATCAGAAAGAGGTAACACAAAAAAAACAGAACCAATTGGTCCTCAAGCCTTAAATTGGAGTGACAAGTTGAAGAAACCCCTCAAAAAGACTGTATGGTGTTCGAGCGCCATGTTTTCTACACGATTCCTGCGTTTGAAGTCAGGTTTAAGCAGAGATCAATCATTTACAATGCAGGAATAGCCGCCAGTGCCAGAGGTAACGCTTCTGAATCATTTCATCACCGCAACTTAACATACATATAGTGAAATTCCTACCAATTACTCCACACGAGCGATTCCCAGTGACGTGAAGGTCTCTGCGATGCCGCTGCCGGGATGCCGCTTCTCTCTTGTATATTATATGCTTATGCTGCCTCCCTGCAGCTTCCTTATTATGTAAAGGTTCAATGAAATAATCTCCGTGGGGAAGACGGAAAAATCCGGCCTGAAATGTAGATAAAAGATTAGAGATGAAAATTATCTGCATAAAAAATGTAAAGAGAAAAACATATTTAATGCTTAAAGCTGTAAAAAGAAAACAGTATCTACCCAAGAAAGTCCAGATGATATTATCCAGCTGTGTCCTTCTCATGCCTCCTAATATATACACATTGTAAATTTACACTTGTCGGCTTTAAATTGCACCACATTTGCTAGTGGTTCATGATGAATGCTAAATTTGATTCACTTTTATCTAACTTGACACAACTTTGGTTGGATTTTTTTTTATTATTCTAATTTTTTACCCCCAAAATTTGGCATATATAAAGCCACACCAACTTTGCAGCAAACTTCCTCCTATCAATGAGCCACAAACAGTGTGTCACGCTGTTAACGGCGATAAAGGGGCAGGACAGCGTACTGGGACCCGCACCTGTCCCTGCCACTATAACGGGGCCCTGGCTTTCCCTTATCTCAGGGGTACCTATGATGGTTAGGAGACCTGAGCCGCCAGCGTTTCCCTGTCTCCTGTGCAGGCCCTATCAGTGGCCCCCTCTCCCCCCAAGGGAGGTGGACTGCGCCAGTGTATAAACACAACAACTAACAGGGTATACAGACAAGGTAACTAAAAGTCTCAAACTCACCAAATGCTCACTCAACCACAGAGGAAACACAGAGAAGGGAAGAGAAGGAAAAAACTAGGAAGGAAAACAGGTTTAACATGCAACCAAAACAGCAGACACCAATCTCTGTAAATAAACCTCCAAACTCCAACTCTACGCTCCATCAACCTCCAAGCCAGGCAGCTGAACTGATCACTGACAATAGCTGTAGTCAGGGCTGAGTCTATATAGAGGATGAGATTACAAAATCCATTTCAGCTGAGAGACCCAGCTCTCAGCAACTCAGCAATAAGGTTAACTCCTTCACTGCTGGCGCAAAGCAGCCAGGTCAGAACACAGGAGAAGAACTTCTGTTCACTGTGTGTGAACGAGGCCCAAAGCGCTGCAGTTCTCTGGAACCTCTCGGTAGCCCCGTGACACAGTGACTAGGAGAGACAAATTGTGCCAAAATGTACCAAAATTTGGTTAAGACATGTTCACAACAGCAAAAGTTCCTACAGAAACGCTCCAAAAAAAAACTGTGAGGAGCACTTGTGCTATAGAAGTACTTGAGGAATCACAGGTATGTATTTGGGTTTCTGAGACCTTAAAGTGTTTGTCCAATGAAAAGGGGTTTTTCACCTATCACCTATTTTCACCTATCAATGGGATCAGTGATAATTTACACATCCAACCGCCAGAACCCCCATTGATGGCCAGAACAGGGGTCATTCTCATTAGTATGGAGCATGGTGTTCTTGCCCAGCTGCCGCTGGGTCTGCAGAGCTCCGCACTTTGATTTCTCCACCAGTCCCATAGAGAAAGAATAGAGTTACCCATCTACAGCCCCACAACTCTGGTCTCCAGCTATGTTCCTTTGCTGGATCTTCAAAGTCTATCCCCTCTGTAATGCGGATCGTTTCAGTGAAACATATATTTGGTTGCAATCTTGCATCTGACAGCTCGTGGTTTCGGCACAATGGATCAGATGACATGTTTTCTTAAACTGAAAACAGGCAAATCGATTCGCAAGAAACCTGGTTCAGTGTCCCCATCAGTGATGTGTATCTGCCGGACAGGAACCCTGCGAACAGCCTCCTTCCTGCTGGCAACCCTGTGCCTCTTTTGATTTGTAGGTACAGTGTGGTGATGTCGGTACATGACATGACGTACGCGTGATATAAAGTTGGCCAACTAATTAGAAGGGATGACCATGGGCCTCTGGTATGGTTGCTGGACCAGGGTCTTGTGAATCGATTCTTTGAATTCTATTTTTACCCTTCACATACTATTATTATATTTTGGAGACAAGTCTGGAGATGCTGCAGCCATGGTAGCACGTTTTGACCACCCAGGCCGCTCACAGTAGCATGAGTAACATGCAGCTTGGGATTGTCATGTTGAAAATTGGCTAGTGGGACACTTTGGAGAAATGACCGCACCACTGGTGCAGAACCTTCCTCAGACGACCATTAATAACCTCAATGATAGCGGACGAGGCTCGGACTCCAGACTAAAAAAATCAAAAGGTTTTGAAAATTTTGTTTCTATATTTTCACCATTTGCAGATCAGTCATTTGTTTCCTGTGATTTTGATGATTCTGAGACTTATCATTCTCAGTGTTGCAGTTCCCGAGTGTAAAAAATATCATATTTTTTAATCTGCTGCCTGTTTGTACTCCACACTCAGTCCTATGCTCCTTTGATTTATTACTAATGTATATACTAAGCACAAACCTTGGCTTGCTAAAACAATGCATACAAAAAGAGAAAGAAAAATTTCCTGAATATCAGCGTCTCATCCATTGAGCGACTTCACTGATTAATATATTTATTTTTCTAGTAGTACAATTAATAGATAATAGAGCCATTAGTATGTTTCGTTCCTATATCCCAAGGACTTCCATTCTCGACTAATCAATATGGTTTGTCTTGTAATGATAAGCGGTAAACATCGGCAATTGGAAGCTGATTTTCTCCCTCGGCCTCCTCTGCTCACGCAATGAATAAACATGATTGATGGACACAACAAGTAATGGAACGTATGGAGCAAAGATTCTCGTCGAATAAGAGATAAAATAATAAAGGATAATGAATTCACAGTCATCATCAGAATAAGACAAACCAAGAGCGGCAGTAGGGATTGTACTCCACCTGGCAGCAAAATAACGGATCTTTTCTATTAATCATGTGATATAATAAGATCTACTCCATAAAATTGACTAGAAATGTCTAACAATAATAATCTTTCTGGAGGATCTTTACTTAGAACTTTGCATTGGGTCTCTCCTTTGTTATTCCTCTTGAAAATGTATAAAACAATTGATAACTGGGTGTTACCTGTTGACAGTGCGTCATTACAAACGTAAGAGCTGTCTAATCAGACCCAGACTCTTCGTAGGGGTGTTTCGCTTTTCGAAAACCCCTCTTCACTCACCCTTCCCTGCTCCAGTGCTGTCACGCTTTGACGGTCTTTGGTAAGGAAAGGGGGGCCTCAAACTGTCCCTGGAACTGGGACCCTAACTATCCCTGTCCCAGGAGTACGCTTGAAAGGTAGAGAGGCCCGAGTCTCCGACCTTACTAGGATCCTGCTGAACCCTGATCTGTCACCTACCCCACCCCATGTATAAGGTAAACAAGTGTTACACCCGGTCCCGTACCTTCGCGGGGTTCCAGTCGGGACTCCTGATCTGTGCCGGCTCCACGCCGTACTGCTGCAGCCTTTGCCTCCCCTCTTTCCCCTGCTTCCTGGCACGTGGCCTTCAGGTTCCCGGGTAGAGTGCTTAGGTCGCGCGCATGCTCTTGGTCTCTTAAAGAGACAGCGCTCATTTTTCAAAAAGTACTTCTGACCAGTTGCATGTTAGTGATTACTATTTCTAGCCCCTCCACCATAGGGAGGGTGTCGGAGAAACAATTATCTTCCATTGCTAGCTTCCGGTTTCAGCTAATATGTGCTTCTGAAGTGTTCTGCCAGTGCTCCGCTTACACTGTTTGTCTCTGCAGACTATCAGCTACCTGTTACCCAGCTGTCCTGGATGACGTCCGTTCTGTCTATGCCATTTGTCTCATCCCGCCATTCAGCCATCTGTACCTCTGGACAACGCCAGTACTTCCGACACCAGCTCCTACCCGTACCCCCAGAACCCATCGATTAGCTCCATGTCATCAGCTTAGTCTGCTTGTCCGTCTGTCCCACTGGGACAGCTGCCACGAGTCTGGGGTCTAACTGGAGATAGCACCTGTGTCCCCCAGGCATTCCAATATGACCATGTTCGAGGGAACTTACCACGGGTGTCTGGAGCTCATGTTTATCACACCCCCTCCGGAGCCCCCCAGACCGGGTTCCCGAGGTTCCACAAGATATATCAATAAAAAGGAATGTGAATTTCACCATCTGTGCCTCCATTTACATTCGTTACAACAAGACTCAAAGACAAAACAGCGATAGCAGAAAGCAACGAATACTCACCAAAGGTAGAGAGGTTTATAGGGAAGGATAGGAATGTACCAACCAAATGGGAATAGGACAATAAGGAAAGCATACACCCAAAAACAGCAGACAACAGTCACCAGTAGCAATAAAGATCTCTGATTCAGCACAGCGTCTCCAAAGAGCTAGGAAGAAAAGCTTTAACTGGCAAGGCAGAGAAGGTCTGGCCAGGTTTTATGGGGAGAGGTAATGACCAGATCAGAAGCAGCTGAAAAGGAGCTGCAAGTTTCTGATAAGCAGAGAAAGGGTCGTTATCCTCGTCAGCACCAAAGGAAACCAAATCCGTTTAATATAGGATCTTTTAATGATCTTTTAACCCCAGATCTCCCAGGAGGACATGACACACTCGTGACAAGTGCTGAGTCTCGTTGTTGTTCCCAGCGTCTGCAGTACAGATGACAAATTTAAAGTAAACAGTAAAAGAATAAAGTTTTTAAAAATATGAAATAAAAAACCCACAAAAGTTCAAATCAACCCCCTTTTAGCACATCATTAAAAATAAAAAATACACATATTTGGCATCGCTGCATTAGAAAACAACCAATCTCTAAAAATATAAATTAAATTGATCTGATCGGTAACGAGAAAAAACAATAAAAATTCCAGAATTATGTGTTTTTGCAATAAAATACAATAAGAGGTAGTGATGAGCGAGTATATTCGTTGCTCGAGTTTTCCCAAGCGCGCTCGGGAGATTTAGTTTTCATCGTCACAGCTGAATGATTTACAGCTACTAGTAAGCTTGAATACATGTGGGGATTCCCTAGCAACCAGGCAACCCCCACACGGTCCATTGGTCTGCCATTACACTGGAATCCAAGTGATGGAGGAGTAATCCTTAATTTTTCCTATGGTGTGAAGTTAGGATACAGTCATACAGAGCACATCTGTGGGGGGTTCCAGCTAATAGTTGGGGTAGTCTTCCCACCAAAAATGGATTTTCTATGTAATATGGGTCAGGAAAGTAACTAGAAGCCCATTCTATATGGCAGCTGGATATTGCTCACTAGACCGTGTAATAAAAATCTGCAAAGATAAAGGTTATTACTTTTGATGTAATTGGTTTTCACGATTTGGGTCATGTATTTCCATCTTTTTAATGGCTTTAATTATTCTTAGCAATTTGAATAACGTGACTTTTAGCTGAAGTCGCTTGTAGTATGGTTTATTGTAATCTGATTTAATCAATATATTCATCTGCCGGGAATGATTTAGAAGCTTGGAGGTATGAGAACAAAGAGAGATCGACCAGATACAAAGCTCGCTGTAGACGGTAAATGTCTAAATAATGGCAGACATCACTGCCGAGCGGCCCGGGGAACAGAAGCGGCTTTGACAGGAGCTATCACATGCTATTTCATAGTCCTTCATTTTGAGTCTCAAGTAAACTCCAGCAACTGATGAGAAAATGTTCTAATGGATCTGGACGTGAACTTTTTATGTATGCTGTTTACTGGGTATGCAAATAAAAATCCATGGACCTCCAATAATCTGGAAATTTGTTGCTGAGGTTTAAGATTTCCAGACTTTAAAAGGGTTTTCTCATTTTCTAAAGTGAAGGCTATGTGGCTTGGATAGGCAATCGCTTTATGATTGATGGGGTCTGACCTTTGGGAACTGCAGCATAGCTCTATTCTGGGAGTGAGTGGTCACTGTAATAAAGTTTATTGATGTGCTATAAAAGAAAGAGCTTAATAAATTACAGCTACAAAGAAGCAGAACCAAATTTACTGAATATATACAGTAACAGAACCAAGATCACTCTATATACACAGTAAAGGAACCAAGCTCACTGTATATATACAGTAGTAGAACTATGAAGCCTTATATGTGTGATTGCACGAGCAAAAAAAAAAGTAATCTAAGCACCAGGATACACAGTCAATGATATTCCAATGATGAAGGACAAATAGGCAGCACTCACCAATCCTCCGAGTCAGGTAACTTTATTAACTTACAGTAAAATCTTCACGGCCGGGGTTGTTAATGTTCAGAGTGCGCAAAGCCAGACGACGGCCGTTTCGCGCCAATCAAGCGTGCGAAACGGCCGTCGTCTGGCTTTGCGCACTCTGAACATTAACACCCCCGGCCGTGAAGATTTTACTGTAAGTTAATAAAGTTACCTGACTCGGAGGATCGGTGAGTGCTGCCTATTTGTTCTTCATCATTGGAATGTTCAGCATGTGTCTTCGGCTACAGCACCCGTGATCCGGCGGCTGGCTTCCACTGCAGGTGAGCAGGCTCGGCTATTTTGAGAAGCGGTGGTGCGGTCAGCTGTATTTCTACTAGATTGACAGTCAATGATATGTTCTTCACATATCTGGCTATACATAATCGGATAGTAACCAGTCTTCAATGCTGTGTTGAGTGACAGAAAAACGACTGGCACATCCAAACTAGTGTGAAAAGGTGCGCACCAGGAGCAGCTACCTCCATATGCAATATACAAAAAAAAGGTTGAACTCTATCATGCCAAAGCATGTTGAATATGAAATACATGAAATATGAATAGCAAAATGGCTTTTTGAACATTAGGAAAAATATTTGAGATGCGTTGCACAGAATTTGGCCAAATGGTGTGAGCCCATCAACCATCGTCAAGGTGGTCTCATTAATCTGATGGGTCCAGAAAGGCCGTACTGGGGGGCCCACGGCACTTAAGGGGAGGCCGCCATGACGGGGTTACGTGGGACCTGGGGAGCTGGAGCAGTTTAGATGGGGTACAGAGGCAAGGGTTAACTGGAATTTGAGGGGTGGCTTAAGGGGCATTTTTTGAATGAAGGGGGTGGAACTATGGGACTGCGTGGAGGGGGCACATAAAAAGGGGCACGCTCCTCACGCAGGCATCCATTTTAGGTGCCTGCGTGACAAGTGAGGAATCTCCCGCCCACCCTCCCTTTTTTGATTAGGGTAATGGGGGGGAAGTCGCCCACGAGGTTTCGGGTTCTGTTTTAAGAGGCGTTTAAATGTATTTATTTTGTTCTGTGAATGCTGTTAGGTTATTGTCACGGCAGTTTGGCGGGGGTGGAGGTCCTCGAAGTCAGTGGAAATGGTAAATGGTGGTTCAATGGGGGGGGATCTTGAGAGGTCCTGGACCCCCCATAAGAGAATTTAACAAGGCACGGTAAGGTTATCCCACGTGAGGTGGATTTATGGGCCCCTGGCATGGCGGTGGGTTCGGTGGACCAGGATTGGTTGTTAGCTATCCCTGAGCTGGTGCTTTATGGCTGGGGGTAAGACTCATCCTGGGCTGAACATTGTGGAATTTTGGGATGCTGAGTTTTATAACTTTGGGGCTTCGAGGACCACCCCTCCTATTCTGGGTTGTTATAAAAGTTATGTTATCTTTTATTTAATAAAATGGCTGCTGTGGCCAATTAAATCCAACATATGTCTCAGTCTGTTTTGTGTATGATAGAAGTTTATTCTTTAGATGGTTATGGGGCCTGTTTAAGGGGATTGGGGGAATTTTTTCCAGGTCACGGAACTCACGTATACCCTATGTCACTGACCTGTCCAAATGTGAACACTTACCGAAGGCTAACGTCTGTATGCATGGGTGAATGTGGACACCGCTCTCAGTAAAGCCTACATACAGTGGGGTCAGTCAGTCAGTCAGTCAGTCAGCAATAGTGCAAGTTCCACCACTTAAAAAGATGAGAGGCGTCTGTAATTTACATCATAGGTAGACCTCAACTATGGGAGACAAACTGAGAAAAAAAAATCCAGAAAATCACATTGTCTGTTTTTTTAACATTTTATTTGCATATTATGGTGGAAAATAAGTATTTGGTCAGAAACAAAATTTCATCTCAATACTTTGTAATATATCCTTTGTTGGCAATGACAGAGGTCAAACGTTTTCTGTAAGTCTTCACAAGGTTGCCACACACTGTTGTTGGTATGTTGGCCCATTCCTCCATGCAGATCTCCTCTAGAGCAGTGATGTTTTTGGCTTTTCACTTGGCAACACGGACTTTCAACTCCCTCCAAAGGTTTTCTATAGGGTTGAGATCTGGAGACTGGCTAGGCCACTCCAGGACCTTGAAATGCTTCTTACGAAGCCACTCCTTCGTTGCCCTGGCGGTGTGCTTTGGATCATTGTCATGTTGAAAGACCCAGCCACGTTTCATCTTCAATGCCCTTGCTGATGGAAGGAGGTTTGCACTCAAAATCTCACGATACATGGCCCCATTCATTCTTTCATGTACCCGGATCAGTCGTCCTGGCCCCTTTGCAGAGAAACAGCCCCAAAGCATGATGTTTCCACCACCATGCTTTACAGTAGGTATGGTGTTTGATGGATGCAACTCAGTATTCTTTTTCCTCCAAACACGACAAGTTGTGTTTCTACCAAACAGTTCCAGTTTGGTTTCATCAGACCATAGGACATTCTCCCAAAACTCCTCTGGATCATCCAAATGCTCTCTAGCAAACTTCAGACGGGCCCGGACATGTACTGGCTTAAGCAGTGGGACACGTCTGGCACTGCAGGATCTGAGTCCATGGTGGCGTAGTGTGTTACTTATGGTAGGCCTTGTTACATTGGTCCCAGCTCTCTGCAGTTCATTCACTAGGTCCCCCCGCGTGGTTCTGGGATTTTTGCTCACCGTTCTTGTGATCATTCTGACCCCATGGGGTGGGATTTTGCGTGGAGCCCCAGATCGAGGGAGATTATCAGTGGTCTTGTATGTCTTCCATTTTCTAATTATTGCTCCCACTGTTGATTTCTTCACTCCAAGCTGGTTGGCTATTGCAGATTCAGTCTTCCCAGCCTGGTGCAGGGCTACAATTTTGTTTCTGGTGTCCTTTGACAGCTCTTTGGTCTTCACCATAGTGGCGTTTGGAGTCAGACTGTTTGAGGGTGTGCACAGGTGTCTTTTTATACTGATAACAAGTTTAAACAGGTGCCATTACTACAGGTAATGAGTGGAGGAAAGAGGAGACTCTTAAAGAAGAAGTTACAGGTCTGTGAGAGCCAGAAATCTTGATTGTTTGTTTCTGACCAAATACTTATTTTCCACCATAATATGCAAATCAATTGTTAAAAAAACAGACAATGTGATTTTCTGGATTTTTTTTCTCAGTTTGTCTCCCATAGTTGAGGTCTACCTATGATGTAAATTACAGACGCCTCTCATCTTTTTAAGTGGTGGAACTTGCACTATTGCTGACTGACTAAATACTTTTTTGCCCCACTGTATATGGGTTGGCCGGAACCAAGTGTACATAGATGTAATTAAAAACCACACGGTGAAGGGAGGAATGCACCTATTCACACTGGTTTGGATGTGCCAGTCGTTTTTCTGTCATTTCTATGTTAGCTTACTGACTGAGCACTCCTCCCTTCACCATGACACCTTGAAAAAAACCAACATCTTGATCCAGAACCAGTGAAACACTTCTGATCTGGTAGCCATCAATTGCAGGAAGCTGGATTTCTCAGCAAAGATTTAAGAGACTGTTGGAACCAACACCAAACACGAGTCAACTTCTTCCCACCTTGCAGTCAACCTCACAAGCTACATACAACAGTCAAGTGAAGGGTAGACATCAGCGAAACAGGAGAATTAGAAGAGACAGGCAAATTGAGCGTCTGTCATCTCGTACATTTACCGGTAATGAAAATCTCCAGTCCTGCATGGTATGCATGGATGACTAAAGATTGGCAATCACCCATACTCCGTATAATAAAGTAGATGAGAATGAAGTGTGGTTTGTTTTGTCTACAGAACCATCCTTGTCATGTCCAACGACTAAGGAATCATATAGTATTGTATTGTTGTTGAGTAGCTATGCCATAAGGTTGCCTTTTAGATTTGTCCTTCCTCTCTCCTTGTTTGCCTCTCCCTTCTTCTTCCTCATTCTGAGTATATTAGACATGTTAAGAAGCTCATGTCTTGCATCTCTGGTTCAGAATCGTCTTTTTTACCTACTGTAACTGTGCATAGCTACAAGAATTCAGCTTGAGAATAAACTTTCTTTTGTAATCTTCATATGTACCTCTACAGTCGAGTCAAGGTATTTGATGAAGTCCCTTCGTGTGAGTACTAGTACATAGCAACAGCCATGAAATGGTCTCTCAAGATCCCCACACTCGCAGTCTATCATATTCTCTACTCTTGACATCCAACATGAGACCATGTATTAAAAAAATGACAACATCATTTCATATTTGTATGGTAACTTTGACGCTTCCAGCATGGATGTGTTACATTCCTCCTCAGTAGGATTGTCCTTTCTATTGCTTACCTCAAAAGATATCCAAGACATAACTTCTGGAGACTGAAAAAAAAAAACATTAAGATTTTTGTACTGAACATGATGGGATGTATGCTGGCATTTATTTCACCCCCTGCCGAGCCAGTGACTCAAATGGCATCAGACACGTTTAATCAAAAACTAAATAAAAATATATACAAAAATTAAATAAAAATTGACAAATACGCCAAAATTACAGTCTTGTGTCTATTTTCTTTTCAGAATTTCCATTCACAGTAATGTCACTTCAGTCTTACGCTTTGAATGGCTCAACATTCTCCTCTATTATTACCCAAAACTGTAATTTAAAATTGCATGAATACAATCGGAAAGAGCCAGCTTGCCCTTGTTCCTCATGTAGTTTTCATTTCTTGTGCACAAATTAATCTGAGCAACTTCCAGTGATTTTGAACCACAGCTGGAACATATATTAGGAAATCATAGTTTTCATATGCTTAAATTCTAATAAAGAAGTTGTACTCGGGGAAAGTGAGAGTTCTGGACAGAAATAATGCCCAAATCAAGTGCAAGCAAGCAACTTACTGCCCGCCATAAACCCCTACATAGCCCCCCGTCTACACTGGCATTGAAAGATACGCACACCATTAACATGTCAAATTATGAGCAAACAGCAGCAGCTTGTCTCGATATTTCCTTCATGCCATTGTCCACAGGTCACTATTTTTCAGAGGTTACCCACCAAGGGCTTTGATCTGAGAGCATAAATTATTTGCAGGTCTGAATTGTGTAGAAGACTGCAGAAAACTTCATAGTTTCCAGAGTTGAGTCTAGAAAAATACAACAGTACTTTTTCAAAGATTTTTTATTCTCGGAATTTTAAAAATTTCCATGCCCACAAAGGGTTAATTGTTATCCTCTTTTGGTCATAAAGATGGTGTTGACGTTGGCAATGTAGGATGTTTGAGGGCCGGCCTCGGTATCACCCAGGAATGACTTTAATTCTGGCCCAAACTAAATGGGACCACCCGTGTGGTTGGAGCTTGTACGTTTTTGATGAGGACATTGTTGACAGGAGACATCAAGAAATTGGGACAATCCAAGACTCTGGGTAACCAAGAGACAGTACTACTCCCTAATACCACGCAAGAAGTCCAGAGTTTTTCAATATCAGTCAAATGTATATTTTTATACTCTGGGGTCAATACAGACCCTTTTAGAGCATAAATAATAAAAGTAGGTGAAAACAATTAAAAAAAAGTAATTCAAATATATTATATGAAACTTCAAAGGGTTAACTTACTATTTTATGCAACTCTCCGCAAATTCTCCTCGAATGTCACAAAAAAAATTGGATTTGCCAGAATGCAATTAGCTTTGCAATGCGATATGCAAAAGGGCTAAGAAATAGGTGTTAAAAAGAGAGTAAAAAACTTATGATAATAAAAAAAAATCATACTTTAATTTTTAAACCATTTTTGAATAGGCACAAAGTTTAGATTCTGGAAAATCCCATTTTTTCTAGTGAAAATTGGAAGTTAATTTGATTAGTCTTGATGAACTGATTCACTCATCTTGCTGATGAATTGTTAGAGAGATCCTGGAAAAAAATAATTGAAGTCATTTATATTTCTGGAGTGATCTAAACAGGAATCGAAGGGAGATGACCTACAGTCAGGACTTTGTAGATGAGGGATTGATGTTATTCCAAGTCTTTGGCTTTTCCAGTTTCTTGCATATCTATAACATGCCCTTTAAGGTCTTCTGAAAGTTGTTTGCCTCAAGGCATGACTTGCACAAGCCAATTTTCTTGAGATTAACTGATTTGTCAGTAACCAGGCTTTATGTGCCTCACTACTTTTTGATACAGTCACTATTTTTTTTTGCCACTCTCCAACAATTCACCAGTAGATAGAAGCGAACCGTGAATGCACCTCAAAATTCGCAAAACAATTTTTGCAACTTGATTGAAATTGAAACAAAGAGCTAAGAAATGTTGGCTAAAAAGGGTGTTGAAAACATATAACAAAAAATAAAAATAGGATTCACTTTGTTAACTCTTTTTGAATTTGCACATAGTCATGACTTTGCAGTTTAGGGATTGATGTTACTCCCTGGTCTTTGGCTTTTGCAGCCATTCCAGTTCCTTGAATCTCCATAAGAAACTGGAACTGTTTTAAGGTTATCTGAAAGTTGTTTGCGTTGAAGCATGGCAATTTTCTGAAGATTTGTCAATAATCAAACTCTGTGCCTTTACATAATGGACACTCACAATTCCAGTTTCATCTCAAAGACCACACTTTATTGGTAGTGATGAGCATACGTGCTGGGATAAGGTGTTATCTGAGCATGGTCGTGTGCTAACTGAGTGTCTTCAACGTGCTTCAAAAATATGTTCGAGTCCCGGTGCCTCCATGTCTCTCGACTGTTCGACAGCCAGAACACATGTAGGGATTGGCTGTTTGTTAGGCAATCCCTACATGTGTTGCAGCTGTCGAACAGCCACGTGGACTCGACCATATTTTTGAAGCACGCTGAAGACACTCAGTTATTATTATTTTTTATTATTATAGCACCATTTATTCCATGGCGCTTTTCATGTGAGGAGGGGTATTGTTGTGAATTCTGTGGCAGAGCTCCCTCTTGTGGTCACAAGTGGTACTTCGGCTGATTCTCTCTGTGAGCTTCCGTTGGTGGAGGAAAGTGGTACTGCGGCTTCTGAGTTTCCTTCCTCAGGTGATATGGGGAAGTCGTTAGGTGCTACCCTATTTAACTCCACCTAGTGCTTTGATCCTGGCTTCCAGTCAATGTTCTAATATTGGACCTGTTTCCTCCTGGATCGTTCCTGTTGCCTGCTGCTCTGCATAGCTAAGTTCCTCTTTGCTATTTGTTTGCGGTTTTTTCCTGTCCAGCTTGCCAATTTGTTTTTTCTGCTTGCTGGAAGCTCTGGGACGCAGAGGGTATACCTCCGTGTCGTTAGTTCGGTACGGAGGGTCTTTTTGCCCCCTTTGCGTGGTTTTTGTAGGGTTTTGTGTTGACCGCAAAGTTGCCTTTTCTATCCTCGCTCTGTTCAGAAAGCTGGGCCTCACTTTGCTAAATCTATTTCATCTCTACGTTTGTCTTTTCATCTTAACTCACAGTCATTATATGTGGGGGCTGCCTTTTCCTTTGGGGTATTTCTCTGAGGCAAGGTAGGCTTATTTTCTATCTTCAGGCTAGCTAGTTTCTCAGGCCGTGCCGAGTTGCATAGGCAGCGATAGGCGCAATCCACGGCTGCCTCTAGTTGTGTTGGAGAGGATTAGGGATTGCGGTCAACAGAGTTCCCACGTCTCAGAGCTCGCTCTTATTTTTTGGGTTATTGCCAGGTCACTGTATGTGCACTGACCCCTTTGTCCATTGTGGTACTGAATTACATTTCATAACAGTACTGGAAGCCAAAAGTACTAATGATTCCCAATAGAGGGAAAAAAGAAGTTCTGAGACCATTTTTTTTCTTTGCACTGTGTTTTGCCTTTTTTTTCCCCTAGACATTTGGGTAATTCAGGACACAGGTGTGGACATGGATATTCAGGGTCTATGCTCTTCATTGGATAATCTCGTTATAAATGTACAAAAGGTTCAAGATTTGGTGGTTCAGAAGCCTATGTTAGAACCAAGAATTCCTATTCCTGATTTGTTTTATGGTGATAGAGCGAAGTTTGTGAATTTCAAAAATAATTGCAAACTGTTTCTGGCCTTGAAACCTCGCTCTTCTGGTGATCCAGTTCAACAAGTGAGGATTGTTATTTCTTTTTTGCGTGGCGATCCTCAGGACTGGGCATTTTCCCTTGCGCCAGGGGATCCTGCATTGAGTAATATTGATGCGTTTTTCCTGGCGCTCGGATTGCTGTACGATGAGCCTAATTCAGTGGATCAGGCAGAGAAGAATTTGCTGGCTCTGTGTCAGGGTCAGGATGATATAGAGGTATATTGTCAGAAATTTAGAAAGTGGTCTGTACTCACTCAGTGGAATGAAGGTGCGCTTGCAGCTATTTTCAGAAAAGGTCTCTCTGAAGCCCTTAAGGATGTCATGGTGGGATTTCCTATGCCTGCTGGTCTGAATGAGTCTATGTCTTTGGCCATTCAGATCGGTCGACGCTTGCGCGAGCGTAAATCTGTGCACCATTTGGCGGTATTACCTGAGCTTAAATCTGAGCCTATGCAGTGCGATAGGACTTGGACCAGAGTTGCACGGCAAGAACATAGACGTCTGAATGGGCTGTGTTTCTACTGTGGTGATTCCACTCATGCTATCTCTGATTGTCCTAAGCGCACTAAGCGGTTCGCTAGGTTTGCCACCATTGGTATGGTACAGTCAAAATTTCTTCTGTCCGTTACCTTGATCTGCTCTTTGTCATCGTATTCTGTCATGGCATTTGTGGACTCAGGCGCTGCTCTGAATTTGATGGACTTGGAGTATGCTAGGCGTTGTGGGTTTTTCTTGGAGCCCTTGCAGTGTCCTATTCCATTGAGAGGAATTGATGCTATGCCTTTGGCCAAGAATAAGCCTCAGTACTGGACCCAGTTGACCATGTGCATGGCTCCTGCACATCAGGAGGTTATTCGCTTTCTGGTGTTGCATAATCTGCATGATGTGGTCGTGTTGGGGTTGCCATGGCTACAAGTCCATAATCCAGTATTAGATTGGAAATCCATGTCTGTGTCCAGCTGGGGTTGTCGGGGGGTACATGGTGATGTCCCATTTCTGACTATTTCCTCATCCACCCCTTCTGAGGTTCCTGAGTTCTTGTCTGATTACCGGGATATATTTGATGAGCCCAAGTCCGATACCCTACCTCCGCATAGGGATTGTGATTGTGCTATCGATTTGATTCCTGGTAGTAAATTCCCAAAAGGTCGACTGTTTAATTTATCGGTGCCTGAGCACACCGCTATGCGGAGTTATGTGAAGGAGTCCTTGGAGAAGGGGCATATTCGCCTGTCATCGTTGCCATTAGGAGCAGGGTTCTTTTTTGTAGCCAAGAAGGATGGTTCACTGAGACCTTGTATAGATTACCGCCTTCTAAATAAGATCACGGTTAAATTTCAGTACCCCTTGCCATTATTATCTGATTTGTTTGCTCGCATTAAGGGGGCTAGTTGGTTCACCAAGATAGATCTTCGTGGTGCGTATATTCTTGTGCGTATTAAGCGAGACGATGAGTGGAAAACTGCATTTAATACGCCCGAGGGCCATTTTGAGTATCTTGTAATGCCATTCGGACTTGCCAATGCTCCATCAGTGTTTCAGTCCTTTATGCATGACATCTTCCGAGAGTACCTGGATAAATTCCTGATTGTGTACTTAGATGACATTTTGATCTTATCGGATGATTGGGAGTCTCATGTGAAGCAGGTCAGAACGGTGTTTCAGGTCCTGCGTGCTAATTCTTTGTTTGTGAAGGGATCAAAGTGTCTCTTTGGTGTCCAGAAGGTTTCATTTTTGGGGTTCATCTTTTCCCCTTCTACTATCGAGATGGACCCTGTTAAGGTCCAAGCCATCCATAATTGGACTCAGCCGACATCTCTGAAAAGTCTGCAAAAGTTCCTGGGCTTTGCTAATTTTTATCGTCGCTTCATCTGCAATTTTTCTAGTATTGCTAAACCATTGACCGATTTGACCAAGAAAGGTGCTGATGTGGTCAATTGGTCTTCTGCTGCTGTGGAAGCTTTTCAAGAGTTGAAGCGTCGTTTTTCTTCTGCCCCTGTGTTGTGTCAACCAGATGTTTCGCTTCCGTTCCAGGTCGAGGTTGATGCTTCTGAGATTGGAGCAGGGGCCGTTTTGTCGCAGAGAAGTTCTGATTGCTCGGTGATGAAACCATGCGCCTTCTTTTCCAGGAAGTTTTCGCCTGCTGAGCGAAATTATGATGTGGGCAATCGAGAGTTGCTGGCCATGAAGTGGGCATTCGAGGAGTGGCGTCATTGGCTTGAAGGAGCTAAGCATCGCGTGGTGGTCTTGACTGATCATAAGAACTTGACTTATCTCGAATCCGCCAAGCGCTTTAATCCTAGACAAGCTCGTTGGTCGTTGTTTTTTGCCCGTTTTGACTTTGTGATTTCGTATCTTCCGGGCTCTAAAAATGTGAAGGCGGATGCCCTGTCTAGGAGTTTTGTGCCCGACTCTCCGGATGTATCTGAGCCGGTGGGTATCCTCAAAGAGGGAGTAATTGTGTCTGCTATCTCCCCTGATTTGCGGCGGGTGCTGCAAAAATTTCAGGCTGATAAACCTGATCGTTGCCCAGCGGAGAAACTGTTTGTCCCTGATAGGTGGACGAATAAAGTTATCTCTGAGGTTCATTGTTCGGTGTTGGCTGGTCATCCTGGAATCTTTGGTACCAGAGAGTTAGTGGCTAGATCCTTTTGGTGGCCATCTCTGTCGCGGGATGTGCGTGCTTTTGTGCAGTCCTGTGGGATTTGTGCTCGGGCTAAGCCCTGCTGTTCTCGTGCCAGTGGGTTGCTTTTGCCCTTGCCGGTCCCGAAGAGACCTTGGACACATATCTCTATGGATTTTATTTCAGATCTTCCCGTCTCTCAAAGGATGTCAGTCATTTGGGTGGTCTGTGATCGCTTCTCTAAGATGGTCCATTTGGTACCCTTGTCTAAATTGCCTTCCTCCTCTGATTTGGTGCCATTGTTTTTCCAGCATGTGGTTCGTTTGCATGGCATTCCGGAGAATATCGTTTCTGACAGAGGTTCCCAGTTTGTTTCGAGGTTTTGGCGAGCCTTTTGTGGTAGGATGGGCATTGACTTGTCTTTTTCCTCGGCTTTCCATCCTCAGACTAATGGCCAGACCGAACGAACCAATCAGACCTTGGAAACATATCTGAGATGCTTTGTTTCTGCTGATCAGGATGACTGGGTGTCCTTTTTGCCTTTGGCTGAGTTCGCCCTTAATAATCGGGCCAGCTCGGCTACCTTGGTTTCACCGTTTTTCTGCAACTCTGGGTTCCATCCTTGTTTCTCTTCAGGGCAGGTTGAGTCTTCGGACTGTCCTGGTGTGGATACTGTGGTGGACAGGTTGCAGCAGATTTGGACTCATGTAGTGGACAATTTGACCTTGTCCCAGGAGAAGGCTCAACGTTTCGCTAATCGCAGACGCTGTGTGGGTCCCCGACTTCGGGTTGGGGACTTGGTTTGGTTATCTTATCGTCATATTCCTATGAAGGTTTCCTCTCCTAAGTTTAAACCTCGTTTTATTGGTCCGTATAGGATTTCTGAGGTTCTTAATCCTGTGTCTTTTCGTCTGACCCTTCCAGATTCTTTTTCCATATATAACGTATTCCATAGGTCATTGTTGCGGAGATACGTGGCACCCGTGGTTCCATCTGTTGATCCTCCTGCCCCGGTTTTGGTGGAGGGGGAGTTGGAGTATATTGTGGAGAAGATTTTGGATTCTCGTGTTTCTAGACGGAAACTCCAGTATCTGGTTAAGTGGAAGGGTTATGCTCAGGAAGATAATTCCTGGGTCTTTGCCTCTGATGTCCATGCTCCCGATCTTGTTCGTGCTTTTCATATGGCTCATCCTGGTCGTCCTGGGAGCTCTGGTGAGGGTTCGGTGACCCCTCCTCAAGGGGGGGGGTACTGTTGTGAATTCTGTGGCAGAGCTCCCTCTTGTGGTCACAAGTGGTACTTCGGCTGATTCTCTCTGTGAGCTTCCGTTGGTGGAGGAAAGTGGTACTGCGGCTTCTGAGTTTCCTTCCTCAGGTGATATGGGGAAGTCGTTAGGTGCTACCCTATTTAACTCCACCTAGTGCTTTGATCCTGGCTTCCAGTCAATGTTCTAGTATTGGACCTGTTTCCTCGTGGATCGTTCCTGTGGCCTGCTGCTCTGCATAGCTAAGTTCCTCTTTGCTATTTGTTTGCGGTTTTTTCCTGTCCAGCTTGCCAATTTGTTTTTTTCTGCTTGCTGGAAGCTCTGGGACGCAGAGGGTGTACCTCCGTGCCGTTAGTTCGGTACGGAGGGTCTTTTTGCCCCCTTTGCGTGGTTTTTGTAGGGTTTTGTGTTGACCGCAAAGTTGCCTTTTCTATCCTCGCTCTGTTCAGAAAGCTGGGCCTCACTTTGCTAAATCTATTTCATCTCTACGTTTGTCTTTTCATCTTAACTCACAGTCATTATATGTGGGGGCTGCCTTTTCCTTTGGGGTATTTCTCTGAGGCAAGGTAGGCTTATTTTCTATCTTCAGGCTAGCTAGTTTCTCAGGCCGTGCCGAGTTGCATAGGCAGCGATAGGCGCAATCCACGGCTGCCTCTAGTTGTGTTGGAGAGGATTAGGGATTGCGGTCAACAGAGTTCCCACGTCTCAGAGCTCGCTCTTATTTTTTGGGTTATTGCCAGGTCACTGTATGTGCACTGACCCCTTTGTCCATTGTGGTACTGAATTACATTTCATAACAGTACTGGAAGCCAAAAGTACTAATGATTCCCAATAGAGGGAAAAAAGAAGTTCTGAGACCATTTTTTTTCTTTGCACTGTGTTTTGCCTTTTTTTTCCCCTAGACATTTGGGTAATTCAGGACACAGGTGTGGACATGGATATTCAGGGTCTATGCTCTTCATTGGATAATCTCGTTATAAATGTACAAAAGGTTCAAGATTTGGTGGTTCAGAAGCCTATGTTAGAACCAAGAATTCCTATTCCTGATTTGTTTTATGGTGATAGAGCGAAGTTTGTGAATTTCAAAAATAATTGCAAACTGTTTCTGGCCTTGAAACCTCGCTCTTTTGGTGATCCAGTTCAACAAGTGAGGATTGTTATTTCTTTTTTGCGTGGTGATCCTCAGGACTGGGCATTTTCCCTTGCGCCAGGGGATCCTGCATTGAGTAATATTGATGCGTTTTTCCTGGCGCTCGGATTGCTGTACGATGAGCCTAATTCAGTGGATCAGGCAGAGAAGAATTTGCTGGCTCTGTGTCAGGGTCAGGATGATATAGAGGTATATTGTCAGAAATTTAGAAAGTGGTCTGTACTCACTCAGTGGAATGAAGGTGCGCTCGCAGCTATTTTCAGAAAAGGTCTCTCTGAAGCCCTTAAGGATGTCATGGTGGGATTTCCTATGCCTGCTGGTCTGAATGAGTCTATGTCTTTGGCCATTCAGATCGGTCGACGCTTGCGCGAGCGTAAATCTGTGCACCATTTGGCGGTATTACCTGAGCTTAAATCTGAGCCTATGCAGTGCGATAGGACTTGGACCAGAGTTGCACGGCAAGAACATAGACGTCTGAATGGGCTGTGTTTCTACTGTGGTGATTCCACTCATGCTATCTCTGATTGTCCTAAGCGCACTAAGCGGTTCGCTAGGTTTGCCACCATTGGTATGGTACAGTCAAAATTTCTTCTGTCCGTTACCTTGATCTGCTCTTTGTCATCGTATTCTGTCATGGCATTTGTGGACTCAGGCGCTGCTCTGAATTTGATGGACTTGGAGTATGCTAGGCGTTGTGGGTTTTTCTTGGAGCCCTTGCAGTGTCCTATTCCATTGAGAGGAATTGATGCTACGCCTTTGGCCAAGAATAAGCCTCAGTACTGGACCCAGTTGACCATGTGCAAGGCTCCTGCACATCAGGAGGTTATTCGCTTTCTGGTGTTGCATAATCTGCATGATGTGGTCGTGTTGGGGTTGCCATGGCTACAAGTCCATAATCCAGTATTAGATTGGAAATCCATGTCTGTGTCCAGCTGGGGTTGTCGGGGGGTACATGGTGATGTCCCATTTCTGACTATTTCCTCATCCACCCCTTCTGAGGTTCCTGAGTTCTTGTCTGATTACCGGGATATATTTGATGAGCCCAAGTCCGATACCCTACCTCCGCATAGGGATTGTGATTGTGCTATCGATTTGATTCCTGGTAGTAAATTCCCAAAAGGTCGACTGTTTAATTTATCGGTGCCTGAGCACACCGCTATGCGGAGTTATGTGAAGGAGTCCTTGGAGAAGGGGCATATTCGCCCGTCATCGTCGCCATTAGGAGCAGGGTTCTTTTTTGTAGCCAAGAAGGATGGTTCACTGAGACCTTGTATAGATTACCGCCTTCTAAATAAGATCACGGTTAAATTTCAGTACCCCTTGCCATTATTATCTGATTTGTTTGCTCGCATTAAGGGGGCTAGTTGGTTCACCAAGATAGATCTTCGTGGTGCGTATAATCTTGTGCGTATTAAGCGAGGCGATGAGTGGAAAACTGCATTTAATACGCCCGAGGGCCATTTTGAGTATCTTGTAATGCCATTCGGACTTGCCAATGCTCCATCAGTGTTTCAGTCCTTTATGCATGACATCTTCCGAGAGTACCTGGATAAATTCCTGATTGTGTACTTAGATGACATTTTGATCTTATCGGATGATTGGGAGTCTCATGTGAAGCAGGTCAGAACGGTGTTTCAGGTCCTGCGTGCTAATTCTTTGTTTGTGAAGGGATCAAAGTGTCTCTTTGGTGTCCAGAAGGTTTCATTTTTGGGGTTCATCTTTTCCCCTTCTACTATCGAGATGGACCCTGTTAAGGTCCAAGCCATCCATAATTGGACTCAGCCGACATCTCTGAAAAGTCTGCAAAAGTTCCTGGGCTTTGCTAATTTTTATCGTCGCTTCATCTGCAATTTTTCTAGTATTGCTAAACCATTGACCGATTTGACCAAGAAAGGTGCTGATGTGGTCAATTGGTCTTCTGCTGCTGTGGAAGCTTTTCAAGAGTTGAAGCGTCGTTTTTCTTCTGCCCCTGTGTTGTGTCAACCAGATGTTTCGCTTCCGTTCCAGGTCGAGGTTGATGCTTCTGAGATTGGAGCAGGGGCCGTTTTGTCGCAGAGAAGTTCTGATTGCTCGGTGATGAAACCATGCGCCTTCTTTTCCAGGAAGTTTTCGCCTGCTGAGCGAAATTATGATGTGGGCAATCGAGAGTTGCTGGCCATGAAGTGGGCATTCGAGGAGTGGCGTCATTGGCTTGAAGGAGCTAAGCATCGCGTGGTGGTCTTGACTGATCATAAGAACTTGACTTATCTCGAATCCGCCAAGCGCTTTAATCCTAGACAAGCTCGTTGGTCGTTGTTTTTTGCCCGTTTTGACTTTGTGATTTCGTATCTTCCGGGCTCTAAAAATGTGAAGGCGGATGCCCTGTCTAGGAGTTTTGTGCCCGACTCTCCGGGTGTATCTGAGCCGGTGGGTATCCTCAAAGAGGGAGTAATTGTGTCTGCTATCTCCCCTGATTTGCGGCGGGTGCTGCAAAAATTTCAGACTGATAAACCTGATCGTTGCCCAGCGGAGAAACTGTTTGTCCCTGATAGGTGGACGAATAAAGTTATCTCTGAGGTTCATTGTTCGGTGTTGGCTGGTCATCCTGGAATCTTTGGTACCAGAGAGTTAGTGGCTAGATCCTTTTGGTGGCCATCTCTGTCGCGGGATGTGCGTGCTTTTGTGCAGTCCTGTGGGATTTGTGCTCGGGCTAAGCCCTGCTGTTCTCGTGCCAGTGGGTTGCTTTTGCCCTTGCCGGTCCCGAAGAGACCTTGGACACATATCTCTATGGATTTTATTTCAGATCTTCCCGTCTCTCAAAGGATGTCAGTCATTTGGGTGGTCTGTGATCGCTTCTCTAAGATGGTCCATTTGGTACCCTTGTCTAAATTGCCTTCCTCCTCTGATTTGGTGCCATTGTTTTTCCAGCATGTGGTTCGTTTGCATGGCATTCCGGAGAATATCGTTTCTGACAGAGGTTCCCAGTTTGTTTCGAGGTTTTGGCGAGCCTTTTGTGGTAGGATGGGCATTGACTTGTCTTTTTCCTCGGCTTTCCATCCTCAGACTAATGGCCAGACCGAACGAACCAATCAGACCTTGGAAACATATCTGAGATGCTTTGTTTCTGCTGATCAGGATGACTGGGTGTCCTTTTTGCCTTTGGCTGAGTTCGCCCTTAATAATCGGGCCAGCTCGGCTACCTTGGTTTCACCGTTTTTCTGCAACTCTGGGTTCCATCCTTGTTTCTCTTCAGGGCAGGTTGAGTCTTCGGACTGTCCTGGTGTGGATACTGTGGTGGACAGGTTGCAGCAGATTTGGACTCATGTAGTGGACAATTTGACCTTGTCCCAGGAGAAGGCTCAACGTTTCGCTAATCGCAGACGCTGTGTGGGTCCCCGACTTCGGGTTGGGGACTTGGTTTGGTTATCTTATCGTCATATTCCTATGAAGGTTTCCTCTCCTAAGTTTAAACCTCGTTTTATTGGTCCGTATAGGATTTCTGAGGTTCTTAATCCTGTGTCTTTTCGTCTGACCCTTCCAGATTCTTTTTCCATATATAACGTATTCCATAGGTCATTGTTGCGGAGATACGTGGCACCCGTGGTTCCATCTGTTGATCCTCCTGCCCCGGTTTTGGTGGAGGGGGAGTTGGAGTATATTGTGGAGAAGATTTTGGATTCTCGTGTTTCTAGACGGAAACTCCAGTATCTGGTTAAGTGGAAGGGTTATGCTCAGGAAGATAATTCCTGGGTCTTTGCCTCTGATGTCCATGCTCCCGATCTTGTTCGTGCTTTTCATATGGCTCATCCTGGTCGTCCTGGGAGCTCTGGTGAGGGTTCGGTGACCCCTCCTCAAGGGGGGGGGTACTGTTGTGAATTCTGTGGCAGAGCTCCCTCTTGTGGTCACAAGTGGTACTTCGGCTGATTCTCTCTGTGAGCTTCCGTTGGTGGAGGAAAGTGGTACTGCGGCTTCTGAGTTTCCTTCCTCAGGTGATATGGGGAAGTCGTTAGGTGCTACCCTATTTAACTCCACCTAGTGCTTTGATCCTGGCTTCCAGTCAATGTTCTAGTATTGGACCTGTTTCCTCGTGGATCGTTCCTGTGGCCTGCTGCTCTGCATAGCTAAGTTCCTCTTTGCTATTTGTTTGCGGTTTTTTCCTGTCCAGCTTGCCAATTTGTTTTTTTCTGCTTGCTGGAAGCTCTGGGACGCAGAGGGTGTACCTCCGTGCCGTTAGTTCGGTACGGAGGGTCTTTTTGCCCCCTTTGCGTGGTTTTTGTAGGGTTTTGTGTTGACCGCAAAGTTGCCTTTTCTATCCTCGCTCTGTTCAGAAAGCTGGGCCTCACTTTGCTAAATCTATTTCATCTCTACGTTTGTCTTTTCATCTTAACTCACAGTCATTATATGTGGGGGCTGCCTTTTCCTTTGGGGTATTTCTCTGAGGCAAGGTAGGCTTATTTTCTATCTTCAGGCTAGCTAGTTTCTCAGGCCGTGCCGAGTTGCATAGGCAGCGATAGGCGCAATCCACGGCTGCCTCTAGTTGTGTTGGAGAGGATTAGGGATTGCGGTCAACAGAGTTCCCACGTCTCAGAGCTCGCTCTTATTTTTTGGGTTATTGCCAGGTCACTGTATGTGCACTGACCCCTTTGTCCATTGTGGTACTGAATTACATTTCATAACAGTACTGGAAGCCAAAAGTACTAATGATTCCCAATAGAGGGAAAAAAGAAGTTCTGAGACCATTTTTTTTCTTTGCACTGTGTTTTGCCTTTTTTTTCCCCTAGACATTTGGGTAATTCAGGACACAGGTGTGGACATGGATATTCAGGGTCTATGCTCTTCATTGGATAATCTCGTTATAAATGTACAAAAGGTTCAAGATTTGGTGGTTCAGAAGCCTATGTTAGAACCAAGAATTCCTATTCCTGATTTGTTTTATGGTGATAGAGCGAAGTTTGTGAATTTCAAAAATAATTGCAAACTGTTTCTGGCCTTGAAACCTCGCTCTTTTGGTGATCCAGTTCAACAAGTGAGGATTGTTATTTCTTTTTTGCGTGGTGATCCTCAGGACTGGGCATTTTCCCTTGCGCCAGGGGATCCTGCATTGAGTAATATTGATGCGTTTTTCCTGGCGCTCGGATTGCTGTACGATGAGCCTAATTCAGTGGATCAGGCAGAGAAGAATTTGCTGGCTCTGTGTCAGGGTCAGGATGATATAGAGGTATATTGTCAGAAATTTAGAAAGTGGTCTGTACTCACTCAGTGGAATGAAGGTGCGCTCGCAGCTATTTTCAGAAAAGGTCTCTCTGAAGCCCTTAAGGATGTCATGGTGGGATTTCCTATGCCTGCTGGTCTGAATGAGTCTATGTCTTTGGCCATTCAGATCGGTCGACGCTTGCGCGAGCGTAAATCTGTGCACCATTTGGCGGTATTACCTGAGCTTAAATCTGAGCCTATGCAGTGCGATAGGACTTGGACCAGAGTTGCACGGCAAGAACATAGACGTCTGAATGGGCTGTGTTTCTACTGTGGTGATTCCACTCATGCTATCTCTGATTGTCCTAAGCGCACTAAGCGGTTCGCTAGGTTTGCCACCATTGGTATGGTACAGTCAAAATTTCTTCTGTCCGTTACCTTGATCTGCTCTTTGTCATCGTATTCTGTCATGGCATTTGTGGACTCAGGCGCTGCTCTGAATTTGATGGACTTGGAGTATGCTAGGCGTTGTGGGTTTTTCTTGGAGCCCTTGCAGTGTCCTATTCCATTGAGAGGAATTGATGCTACGCCTTTGGCCAAGAATAAGCCTCAGTACTGGACCCAGTTGACCATGTGCAAGGCTCCTGCACATCAGGAGGTTATTCGCTTTCTGGTGTTGCATAATCTGCATGATGTGGTCGTGTTGGGGTTGCCATGGCTACAAGTCCATAATCCAGTATTAGATTGGAAATCCATGTCTGTGTCCAGCTGGGGTTGTCGGGGGGTACATGGTGATGTCCCATTTCTGACTATTTCCTCATCCACCCCTTCTGAGGTTCCTGAGTTCTTGTCTGATTACCGGGATATATTTGATGAGCCCAAGTCCGATACCCTACCTCCGCATAGGGATTGTGATTGTGCTATCGATTTGATTCCTGGTAGTAAATTCCCAAAAGGTCGACTGTTTAATTTATCGGTGCCTGAGCACACCGCTATGCGGAGTTATGTGAAGGAGTCCTTGGAGAAGGGGCATATTCGCCCGTCATCGTCGCCATTAGGAGCAGGGTTCTTTTTTGTAGCCAAGAAGGATGGTTCACTGAGACCTTGTATAGATTACCGCCTTCTAAATAAGATCACGGTTAAATTTCAGTACCCCTTGCCATTATTATCTGATTTGTTTGCTCGCATTAAGGGGGCTAGTTGGTTCACCAAGATAGATCTTCGTGGTGCGTATAATCTTGTGCGTATTAAGCGAGGCGATGAGTGGAAAACTGCATTTAATACGCCCGAGGGCCATTTTGAGTATCTTGTAATGCCATTCGGACTTGCCAATGCTCCATCAGTGTTTCAGTCCTTTATGCATGACATCTTCCGAGAGTACCTGGATAAATTCCTGATTGTGTACTTAGATGACATTTTGATCTTATCGGATGATTGGGAGTCTCATGTGAAGCAGGTCAGAACGGTGTTTCAGGTCCTGCGTGCTAATTCTTTGTTTGTGAAGGGATCAAAGTGTCTCTTTGGTGTCCAGAAGGTTTCATTTTTGGGGTTCATCTTTTCCCCTTCTACTATCGAGATGGACCCTGTTAAGGTCCAAGCCATCCATAATTGGACTCAGCCGACATCTCTGAAAAGTCTGCAAAAGTTCCTGGGCTTTGCTAATTTTTATCGTCGCTTCATCTGCAATTTTTCTAGTATTGCTAAACCATTGACCGATTTGACCAAGAAAGGTGCTGATGTGGTCAATTGGTCTTCTGCTGCTGTGGAAGCTTTTCAAGAGTTGAAGCGTCGTTTTTCTTCTGCCCCTGTGTTGTGTCAACCAGATGTTTCGCTTCCGTTCCAGGTCGAGGTTGATGCTTCTGAGATTGGAGCAGGGGCCGTTTTGTCGCAGAGAAGTTCTGATTGCTCGGTGATGAAACCATGCGCCTTCTTTTCCAGGAAGTTTTCGCCTGCTGAGCGAAATTATGATGTGGGCAATCGAGAGTTGCTGGCCATGAAGTGGGCATTCGAGGAGTGGCGTCATTGGCTTGAAGGAGCTAAGCATCGCGTGGTGGTCTTGACTGATCATAAGAACTTGACTTATCTCGAATCCGCCAAGCGCTTTAATCCTAGACAAGCTCGTTGGTCGTTGTTTTTTGCCCGTTTTGACTTTGTGATTTCGTATCTTCCGGGCTCTAAAAATGTGAAGGCGGATGCCCTGTCTAGGAGTTTTGTGCCCGACTCTCCGGGTGTATCTGAGCCGGTGGGTATCCTCAAAGAGGGAGTAATTGTGTCTGCTATCTCCCCTGATTTGCGGCGGGTGCTGCAAAAATTTCAGACTGATAAACCTGATCGTTGCCCAGCGGAGAAACTGTTTGTCCCTGATAGGTGGACGAATAAAGTTATCTCTGAGGTTCATTGTTCGGTGTTGGCTGGTCATCCTGGAATCTTTGGTACCAGAGAGTTAGTGGCTAGATCCTTTTGGTGGCCATCTCTGTCGCGGGATGTGCGTGCTTTTGTGCAGTCCTGTGGGATTTGTGCTCGGGCTAAGCCCTGCTGTTCTCGTGCCAGTGGGTTGCTTTTGCCCTTGCCGGTCCCGAAGAGACCTTGGACACATATCTCTATGGATTTTATTTCAGATCTTCCCGTCTCTCAAAGGATGTCAGTCATTTGGGTGGTCTGTGATCGCTTCTCTAAGATGGTCCATTTGGTACCCTTGTCTAAATTGCCTTCCTCCTCTGATTTGGTGCCATTGTTTTTCCAGCATGTGGTTCGTTTGCATGGCATTCCGGAGAATATCGTTTCTGACAGAGGTTCCCAGTTTGTTTCGAGGTTTTGGCGAGCCTTTTGTGGTAGGATGGGCATTGACTTGTCTTTTTCCTCGGCTTTCCATCCTCAGACTAATGGCCAGACCGAACGAACCAATCAGACCTTGGAAACATATCTGAGATGCTTTGTTTCTGCTGATCAGGATGACTGGGTGTCCTTTTTGCCTTTGGCTGAGTTCGCCCTTAATAATCGGGCCAGCTCGGCTACCTTGGTTTCACCGTTTTTCTGCAACTCTGGGTTCCATCCTCGTTTCTCTTCAGGGCAGGTTGAGTCTTCGGACTGTCCTGGTGTGGATACTGTGGTGGATAGGTTGCAGCAGATTTGGACTCATGTAGTGGACAATTTGACCTTGTCCCAGGAGAAGGCTCAACGTTTCGCTAATCGCAGACGCTGTGTGGGTCCCCGACTTCGGGTTGGGGACTTGGTTTGGTTATCTTATCGTCATATTCCTATGAAGGTTTCCTCTCCTAAGTTTAAACCTCGTTTTATTGGTCCGTATAGGATTTCTGAGGTTCTTAATCCTGTGTCTTTTCGTCTGACCCTTCCAGATTCTTTTTCCATACATAACGTATTCCATAGGTCATTGTTGCGGAGATACGTGGCACCCGTGGTTCCATCTGTTGATCCTCCTGCCCCGGTTTTGGTGGAGGGGGAGTTGGAGTATATTGTGGAGAAGATTTTGGATTCTCGTGTTTCTAGACGGAAACTCCAGTATCTGGTTAAGTGGAAGGGTTATGCTCAGGAAGATAATTCCTGGGTCTTTGCCTCTGATGTCCATGCTCCCGATCTTGTTCGTGCTTTTCATATGGCTCATCCTGGTCGTCCTGGGAGCTCTGGTGAGGGTTCGGTGACCCCTCCTCAAGGGGGGGGTACTGTTGTGAATTCTGTGGCAGAGCTCCCTCTTGTGGTCACAAGTGGTACTTCGGCTGATTCTCTCTGTGAGCTTCCGTTGGTGGAGGAAAGTGGTACTGTGGCTTCTGAGTTTCCTTCCTCAAGTGATATGGGGAAGTCGTTAGGTGCTACCCTATTTAACTCCACCTAGTGCTTTGATCCTGGCTTCCAGTCAATGTTCTAGTATTGGACCTGTTTCCTCCTGGATCGTTCCTGTGGCCTGCTGCTCTGCATAGCTAAGTTCCTCTTTGCTATTTGTTTGCGGTTTTTTCCTGTCCAGCTTGCCAATTTGTTTTTTTCTGCTTGCTGGAAGCTCTGGGACGCAGAGGGTGTACCTCCGTGCCGTTAGTTCGGTACGGAGGGTCTTTTTGCCCCCTTTGCGTGGTTTTTGTAGGGTTTTGTGTTGACCGCAAAGTTGCCTTTTCTATCCTCGCTCTGTTCAGAAAGCTGGGCCTCACTTTGCTAAATCTATTTCATCTCTACGTTTGTCTTTTCATCTTAACTCACAGTCATTATATGTGGGGGCTGCCTTTTCCTTTGGGGTATTTCTCTGAGGCAAGGTAGGCTTATTTTCTATCTTCAGGCTAGCTAGTTTCTCAGGCCGTGCCGAGTTGCATAGGCAGCGATAGGCGCAATCCACGGCTGCCTCTAGTTGTGTTGGAGAGGATTAGGGATTGCGGTCAACAGAGTTCCCACGTCTCAGAGCTCGCTCTTATTTTTTGGGTTATTGCCAGGTCACTGTATGTGCACTGACCCCTTTGTCCATTGTGGTACTGAATTACATTTCATAACAGGGTATACATAATAAAAACAGGTACAATAATCTTAATCAATACAAGTCACAACTGGTAATTGAGGAGCTAGAGGACCCTGCTCACGAGGGCTCACAATCTACAAGGGATGGGTGAGGATACAGTAGGTGAGGGCAGAGCTGGTCGTGCAGTGGTTTGGTCGATTGGTGGTTACTGCAGGTTGTAGGCTTGTCGGAAGAGGTGGGTCTTCAGGTTCTTTTTGAAGGTTTCCATGGTAGGTGAGAGTCTGATATGTTGTGGTAGAGAGTTCTAGAGTAGGGGGGATGCGCGAGAGAAATCTTGTATGCGATTGTGGGAAGAGGAGATAAAAGGGGAGTATAGAAGGAGGTCTTGTGAGGATCGGAGGTTGCGTGTAGGTAAGTACCGGGAGATGAGGTCACATATGTATGAAGGACACAGATTGTGGATGGCTTTGTATGTCATGGCTAGGGTTTTGTACTGGAGTCTCTGGGCAATGGGAAGCCAGTGATAGGATTGACAGAGGGGAGAGGCCAGAGAATAGCGGGGGGACAAATGGATTAGTCGGGCTGCAGAGTTTAGAATAGATTGGAGGGGTGCGAGAGTGTTAGAGGGGAAGCCACAGAGCAGGAGGTTGCAGTAGTTAAGGCGGACAGTGATGAGGGCATGGACTAGGGTTTTGCAGATTCTTGGTTTAGGAATGTACGGATCCGGGAAATATTTTTGAGTTGAAGTCAGAAGGAAGTGTTAAGAGCCTGGATATGTGGTTTTAGCACTCGAGCATACTCGGTCAGATGGTCACTCCAAGGAAAAGTCAAGCAATGGATCTTCATCCTGTCTCCAGCATATGATAAGTAGAAGCTACAAGAAGAACACATTATGCTAAGATATGTCATCTGCATACCTTTACAGCAACTTCTATACGATGAATCATACATAGTAACATAGTAACATAGTTAGTAAGGCCGAAAAAAGACATTTGTCCATCCAGTTCAGCCTATATTCCATCATAATAAATCCCCAGATCTACGTCCTTCTACAGAACCTAATAATTGTATGATACAATATTGTTCTGCTCCAGGACATCAAAATCAAGTAAAAAATCAAGTTTTCAAATAGTTTCAAAAATGTTAGAAATTCTATACCCATGAATTAAAATAGACTATGCCTGCACTTTGTCATGGGGAACTCTGCAAACACAACATTTTCCCATTGAGAACACATTAACATTTTTCCTTGTTTTATGAAAATTGATTTTCCTATAAAAATTGATTGGATTTTTGAAGCACTTCAGCGTTATTTGTTGGGCACAAGGATTTTACCCTAAAGAGACCTGCAGAATTCAAAGCAAGTAAGGTATACTGCTCCCGCCAGGCGGGAGGTGTGGGTTTGCTGGATTGTATCTCGTAAATCAGTAGTTTCACTCTCACGGATCTATCAGTGCTCGGAAGAAATTTCAGTATGAAGAGCGAGACTGATTCATGGTCATTGAGCCAGATGAGATGAAAGATTTCTTAAAAGTAAAGTGCACCTCAACATATGAATAAATCAGGACTCTCCGCAGTAAAAAACCCCACAGTACCAGCAGGTTATGTGTGCTGCACTGCAAATAACCCTCTGCAAGTCAATTTCCTACACTATAAAGCCTCATTCACATGTCTGTAATTTTTCTTGTATGCAAAAAATCATCCCGAGCGTCATCAATTTTTTTTAGCATCAGTGATTCTTTAAATATAAAAATAATAAAAAGCTGCAAATCTCCACCGATCCTCTGCAAAGTAATCACGGACAGCACAGGACTGTACACTGATCATGTCGTCCATGTGCTGTCCCTGATTTTCATGACCTTCTACAGGGACTTTTAATCAAATCCTCAAGAGGACGTGTTTCCGTGATTTTTTTTGTTACAAACACATAGTCCACAAAAAAACACAGACAAGTGGACATCCCCATAGACTGTAATGAGTATGTACTCTAGCCATGAAATTCAGAGAGGGATCTGCAAAATGTCTCTTCAGAGAGGAAGCGTGATTGAACTCTAGCATCACCTATTGGAAGCAACGATCCAAGTCAATATCGACCCTTTAATGAGCCTTGTCACATGACTTAAGATAAAAGCCAAACCAAAATCTCAGTTTACAGACACGGTGTTTCAGGGTATTGCTCCTCATCAATGCAAAGTTTGAGATCTGATTTGGCTAGGTGAAACGCTTAAGACTCGGATCTCAGGGGTAAGATTTCTTCTTGTGGAGAGTGACATGCCAGGCCTGGCATGTCAGAGTGAGGAGACTTCTACGAGCACAAATATGATTCACAGACATCTGAATGAGGCCTTTAGCTAATTACAAGGAAGTAATCCAATCAAAGCAGTAGTTACCCAGACAGCCCCTGTCCATACACCCTATTAGTGGACCCACTCTAGACCCTCTTCTATGAGCCACCAATCCCACTTTGCTGGCCATGGCATGTGCTTCTATTACATGGACGAGCATTCACTTGAACTGTTGCCATGTAATATATAGAAAAATAGTTAGAATAGCTAACTGAAAAGATGGTATCACTGCCAACCTATTGGCAGTGATACCATCTTTTCAGTTAGCCATTAAAAGGTATCAACCACTGAGGATTCTCAATTCTAAATATTTTTCTATCTACTGGCTAACACGGTACCAAGATATATTTATTTCCTGTATGCAATATATACAGTTAGGTCCATATATATTTGGACAGAGACAACATTTTTCTAATTTTGGTTATAGACATTACCACAATGAATTTTAAACAAAACAATTCAGATGCAGTTGAAGTTCAGACTTTCAGCTTTCATTTGAGGGTATCCACATTAAAATTGGATGAAGGGTTTAGGAGTTTCAGCTCCTTAACATGTGCCACCCTGTTTTTAAAAGGACCAAAAGTAATTGGACAATTGACTCCAAGGCTATTTCATGGACAGGTGTGGGCAATCCCTTCGTTATGTCATTCTCAATTAAGCAGATAAATGGTCTGGAGTTGATTTGAGGTGTGGTGCTTGCATTTGGAAGGTTTTGCTGTGAAGTAAACATGCGGTCAAAGGTGCTCTCCATGCAGGTGAAACAAGCCATCCTTAAGCTGCGAAAACAGAAAAAAACATCCGAGAAATTGCTACAATATTAGGAGTGGCAAAATCTACAGTTTGGTACATCCTGAGAAAGAAAGAAAGCACTGGCGAACTCATCAATGCAAAAAGACCTGGGCGCCTACGGGAGACAACAGTGGTGGATGATCGCAGAATAATCTCCATGGTGAAGAGAAACCCCTTCACAACAGCCGACCAAGTGACCAACACTCTCCAGGAGGTCGGCGTATCAATATCCAAATCTACCATAAAGAGAAGACGGCATGAAAGTAAATACAGAGGGTTCACGGTGCAGCCACTCATAAGCATCAAGAATAAAAAGGCTAGACTGGACTTTGCTAAAAAGCATCTAAAAAAGCCGCACAGTTCTGGAAGAACATTCTTTGGACAGATGAAACCAAGATCAACCTCTACCAGAATGATGGAAAGAGAAAAGTATGGCGAAGGCGTGGTACAGCTCATGATCCAAAGCATACCACATCATCTGTAAAACACAGCGGAGGCAGTGTGATGGCGCGGGCATGCATGGCTGCCGGTGGCACTGGGTCACTAGTGTTTATTGATGATGGGACACAGGACAGAAGCAGCTGAATGAATTCTGAGATCTTCAGAGCCGCCATACTGTGTGCTCAGATCCAGCCAAATGCAGCCAAACTGATTGGTCGTCGTTTCATACTATAGATGGACAATGACCCAAAACATAAAGCCAAAGCAACCCAGGAGTTTATTAAAGCAAAGAAGTGGAATATTCTTGAATGGCCAAGTCAGTCACCTGATCTCAACCCAATTGAGCAGCATTTCACTTGTTAACCCCTTCATGACCCAGCCTATTTTGACCTTAAAGACCTTGCCGTTTTTTGCAATTCTGACCAGTGTCCCTTTATGAGGTAATAACTCAGGAACGCTTCAACGGATCCTAGCGGTTCTGAGATTGTTTTTTCATGACATATTGGGCTTCATGTTAGTGGTAAATTTAGGTCAATAAATTGTGCGTTTATTTGTGATAAAAACGGAAATTTGGCGAAAATTTTGAAAATTTCGCAATTTTCACATTTTGAATTTTTATTCTGTTAAACCAGAGAGATATGTGACACAAAATAGTTAATAAATAACATTTCCCACATGTTTACTTTACATCAGCACAATTTTGGAAACAAATTTTTTTTTTGTTAGGAAGTTATAAGGGTTAAAATTTGACCAGCGATTTCTCATTTTTACAACGAAATTTACAAAACCATTTTTTTTAGGGACCACCTCACATTTGAAGTCAGTTTGAGGGGTCTATATGGCTGAAAATACCCAAAAGTGACACCATTCTAAAAACTGCACCCCTCAAGGTACTCAAAACCACATTCAAGAAGTTTATTAACCCTTCAGGTGCTTCACAGCAGCAGAAGCAACATCGAAGGAAAAAATGAACATTTAACTTTCTAGTCACAAAAATTATCTTTTAGCAACAATTTTTTTATTTTCCCAATGGTAAAAGGAGAAACTGAACCACGAAAGTTGTTGTCCAATTTGTCCTGAGTACGCTGATACCTCATATGTGGGGGTAAACCACTGTTTGGGCGCACGGCAGGGCTTGGAAGGGAAGGAGCGCCATTTGACTTTTTGAATCAAAAATTGGCTCCACTCTTTAGCGGACACCATGTCCCGTTTGGAGAGCCCCCGTGTGCCTAAAAATTGGAGCTCCCCCACAAGTGACCCCATTTTGGAAACTAGACGCCCCAAGGAACTTATCTAGATGCATAGTGAGCACTTTGAACCCCCAGGTGCTTCACAAATTGATCCGTAAAAATGAAAAAGTACTTTTTTTTCACAAAAAAATTCTTTTAGCCTCAATTTTTTCATTTTCAAATGGGCATCAGGATAAAATGGATCCTAAAATGTGTTGGGCAATTTCTCCTGAGTACACCAATACCTCACATGGGGGGGTAAACCACTGTTTGGGCACATGGTAAGGCTCGGAAGGGAAGGAGCGCCATTTGACTTTTTGAATGAAAAATTATTTTCATCGTTAGCGGACACCATGTCGCGTTTGGATAGCTCCTGTGTGCCTAAACATTGGCGCTCCCCCACAAGTGACCCCATTTTGGAAACTAGACCCCCCAAGGAACTTATTTAGATGCCTAGTGAGCACTTTAAACCCTCAGGTGCTTCACAAATTGATCTGTAAAAATGAAAAAGTACTTTTTTTTCACAAAAAAATTCTTTTCGCCTCAATTTTTTCATTTTCACATGGGCAGTAGGATAAAATGGATCATAAAATTTGTTGGGCAATTTCTCCCGAGTACGTCGATACCTCATATGTGGGGGTAAACCACTGTTTGGGCACTTGGCAGGGCTCGGAAGGGAAGGCGCGCCATTTGACTTTTTGAATGGAAAATTAGCTCCGAATGTTAGCGGACACCATGTCGCGTTTGGAGAGCCCCTGTGTGCCTAAACATTGGAGCTCCCCCACAAGTGACCCCATTTTGGAAACTAGACCCCCCAAGGAACTTATCTAGATGCATATTGAGCACTTTAAACCCCCAGGTGCTTCACAGAAGTTTATAACGCAGAGCCATGAAAATAAAAAATAATTTTTCTTTCCTCAAAAATGATTTTTTAGCCTGGAATTTCCTATTTTGCCAAGGATAATAGGAGAAATTGGACCCCAAATATTGTTGTCCAATTTGTCCTGAGTACGCTGATACCCCATATGTGGGGGTAAACCACTGTTTGGGCACACGGCAGGGCTCGGAAGGGATGGCACGCCATTTGGCTTTTTAAATGGAAAATTAGCTCCAATCATTAGCGGACACCATGTCACGTTTGGAGAGCCCCTGTGTGCCTAAACATTGGAGATCCCCCAGAAATGACACCATTTTGGAAACTAGACCCCCAAAGGAACTAATCTAGATGTGTGGTGAGGACTTTGAACCCCCAAGTGCTTCACAGAAGTTTATAACGCAGAGCCATGAAAAAAAAAAAAAAAATTATTTTCTCAAAAATGATCTTTTAGCCTGCAATTTTTTATTTTCCCAAGGGTTACAGAAGAAATTGGACCCCAAAAGTTGTTGTCCAGTTTCTCCTGAGTACGCTGATACCCCATGTGTGGGGGTAAACCACTGTTTGGGCACATGCCGAGGCTCGGAAGTGAAGTAGTGACGTTTTGAAATGCAGACTTTGATGGAATGCTCTGTGGGCGTCACGTTAGTAACATAGTAACATAGTAACATAGTAAGGCCGAAAAAAGACATTTGTCCATCCAGTTCAGCCTATATTCCATCATAATAAATACCCAGATCTACGTCCTTCTACAGAACCTAATAATTGTATGATACAATATTGTTCTGCTCCAGGAAGACATCAAGGCCTCTCTTGAACCCCTCGACTGAGTTCGCCATCACCACCTCCTCAGGCAAGCAATTCCAGATTCTCACTGCCCTAACAGTAAAGAATCCTCTTCTATGTTGGTGGAAAAACCTTCTCTCCTCCAGACGCAAAGAATGCCCCCTTGTGCCCGTCACCTTCCTTGGTATAAACAGATCCTCAGCGAGATATTTGTATTGTCCCCTTATATACTTATACATGGTTATTAGATCGCCCCTCAGTCGTCTTTTTTCTAGACTAAATAATCCTAATTTCGCTAATCTATCTGGGTATTGTAGTTATCCCATCCCCTTTATTAATTTTGTTGCCCTCCTTTGTACTCTCTCTAGTTCCATTATATCCTTCCTGAGCACCGGTGCCCAAAACTGGACACAGTACTCCATGTGCGGTCTAACTAGGGATTTGTACAGAGGCAGTATAATGCTCTCATCATGTGTATCCAGACCTCTTTTAATGTACCCCATGATCCTGTTTGCCTTGGCAGCTGCTGCCTGGCACTGGCTGCTCCAGGTAAGTTTATCATTAACTAGGATCCCCAAGTCCTTCTCCCTGTCAGATTTACCCAGTGGTTTCCCGTTCAGTGTGTAATGGTGATATTGATTCCCTCTTCCCATGTGTATAACCTTACATTTATCATTGTTAAACCTCATCTGCCACCTTTCAGCCCAAGTTTCCAACTTATCCAGATCCATCTGTAGCAGAATACTATCTTCTCTTGTATTAACTGCTTTACACAGTTTTGTATCATCTGCAAATATCGATATTTTACTGTGTAAACCTTCTACCTTCTACTGTGTCTAACCTCTATTGTTGGTAAAATATTTGAAGGGTTTCTGAGGGATGTTATTCTGGATTATCTCAATGAGAATAACTGTTTAACTCCATATCAGCATGGGTTTATGAGAAATCGCTCCTGTCAAACCAATCTAATCAGTTTTTATGAAGAGGTAAGCTATAGACTGGACCACGGTGAGTCATTGGACGTGGTATATCTCGATTTTTCCAAAGCGTTTGATACCGTGCCGCACAAGAGGTTGGTACACAAAATGAGAATGCTTGGTCTGGGGGAAAATGTGTGTAAATGGGTTAGTAACTGGCTTAGTGATAGAAAGCAGAGGGTGGTTATAAATGGTATAGTCTCTAACTGGGTCGCTGTGACCAGTGGGGTACCGCAGGGGTCAGTATTGGGACCTGTTCTCTTCAACATATTCATTAATGATCTGGTAGAAGGTTTACACAGTAAAATATCGATATTTGCAGATGATACAAAACTATGTAAAGCAGTTAATACAAGAGAAGATAGTATTCTGCTACAGATGGATCTGGATAAGTTGGAAACTTGGGCTGAAAGGTGGCAGATGAGGTTTAACAATGATAAATGTAAGGTTATACACATGGGAAGAGGGAATCAATATCACCATTACACACTGAACGGGAAACCACTGGGTAAATCTGACAGGGAGAAGGACTTGGGGATCCTAGTTAATGATAAACTTACCTGGAGCAGCCAGTGCCAGGCAGCAGCTGCCAAGGCAAACAGGATCATGGGGTGCATTAAAAGAGGTCTGGATACACATGATGAGAGCATTATACTGCCTCTGTACAAATCCCTAGTTAGACCGCACATGGAGTACTGTGTCCAGTTTTGGGCACCGGTGCTCAGGAAGGATATAATGGAACTAGAGAGAGTACAAAGGAGGGCAACAAAATTAATAAAGGGGATGGGAGAACTACAATACCCAGATAGATTAGCGAAATTAGGATTATTTAGTCTAGAAAAAAGACGACTGAGGGGCGATCTAATAACCATGTATAAGTATATAAGGGGACAATACAAATATCTCGCTGAGGATCTGTTTATACCAAGGAAGGTGACGGGCACAAGGGGGCATTCTTTGCGTCTGGAGGAGAGAAGGTTTTTCCACCAACATAGAAGAGGATTCTTTACTGTTAGGGCAGTGAGAATCTGGAATTGCTTGCCTGAGGAGGTGGTGATGGCGAACTCAGTCGAGGGGTTCAAGAGAGGCCTGGATGTCTTCCTGGAGCAGAACAATATTGTATCATACAATTAGGTTCTGTAGAAGGACGTAGATCTGGGGATTTATTATGATGGAATATAGGCTGAACTGGATGGACAAATGTCTTTTTTCGGCCTTACTAACTATGTTACTATGTTACTATGTTACTATGTTACCAGATCATTAATGAATATGTTGAAGAGAACAGGTCCCAATACTGACCCCTGCGGTACCCCACTGGTCACAGCGACCCAGTTAGAGACTATACCATTTATAACCACCCTCTGCTTTCTATCACTAAGCCAGTTACTAACCCATTTACACACATTTTCCCCCAGACCAAGCATTCTCATTTTGTGTACCAACCTCTTGTGCGGCACGGTATCAAACGCTTTGGAAAAATCGAGATATACCACGTCCAATGACTCACCGTGGTCCAGCCTATAGCTTACCTCTTCATAAAAACTGATTAGATTGGTTTCACAGGAGCGATTTCTCATAAACCCATGCTGATATGGAGTTAAACAGTTATTGTCATTGAGATAATCCAGAATAACATCCCTCAGAAACCCTTCAAATATTTTACCAACAATAGAGGTTAGACTTACTGGCCTATAATTTCCAGGTTCACTTTTAGAGCCCTTTTTGAATATTGGCACCACATTTGCTATGCGCCAGTCCTTGCAAACGTTGCGTTTGCAGAGCCCCTGATGTGGCTTAACAGTAGAAACCCCCCACAAGTTACCCCATTTTGGAAACTAGACCCCGAAAGAAACTTATCTAGATGTGTGGTGAGCACTTTGAACCCCCAAGTGCTTCATAGAAGTTTATAATGCAGAGCCGTGAAAATAATAAATACGTTTTCTTTCCTCAAAAATAATTATTTAGCCCAGAATTTTTTAATTTTCCCAAGGGTAACAGGAGAAATTTGACCCAAATATTTGTTGTCCAGTTTCTCCTGAGTACGGTGATACCCCATATGTGGGGGTAAACTACTGTTTGGGCACATGCCGGGGCTTGGAATTGAAGTAGTGACGTTTTGAAATGCAGACTTTGATGGAATGCTCTGCGGGCGTCACGTTGCGTTTGCAGAGCCCCTGATGTGCCTAAACAGTAGAAACCCCCCATAAGTGACCCCATTTTGGAAACTAGACCCCGAAAGGAACTTATCTAGATGTGTGGTGAGCACTTTGAACCCCCAAGTGCTTCATAGAAGTTTATAATGCAGAGCCGTGAAAATAATAAATACGTTTTCTTTCCTCAAAAATAATTATTTAGCCCAGAATTTTTAATTTTCCCAAGGGTTACAGGAGAAATTGGACCCCAAAAGTTGTTGTCCAGTTTCTCCTGAGTACGCTGATACCCCATGAGTGGGGGTAAACCACTGTTTGGGCACACGTCGGGGCTCAGAAGGGAAGTAGTGACTTTTGAAATGCAGACTTTGATGGAATGGTCTGCGGGTGTCACGTTGTGTTTGCAGAGTCCCTGGTGTGCCTAAACAGTAGAAACCCCCACAAGTTAACCCATTTTAGAAACTAGACCCCCCAAGGAACTTATCTAGATATGTGGTGAGCACTTTGAACCCCCAAGTGCTTCACAGACGTTTACAACGCAGAGCCGTGAAAATAAAAAATCATTTTTCTTTCCTCAAAAATTATGTTTTAGCAAGCATTTTTTTAGATTCACAAGGGTAACAGGAGAAATTGGACCCCAGTAATTGTTGCGCAGTTTGTCCTGAGTATGCTGGTACCCCATATGTGGGGGTAAACCACTGTTTGGGCACACGTCAGGGCTCGGAAGTGAGGGAGCACTATTTGACTTTTTGAATACGAGATTGGCTGGAATCAATGGTGGCGCCATGTTGCGTTTGGAGACCCCTGATGTGCCTAAACAGTGGTAACCCCTCAATTCTAACTCCAACACTAACCCCCCCACACCCCTAACCCTAATCCCAACTGTAGCCATAACCCTAACCACAACCCTAATTCCAACCCTAACCCTAAGGCTATGTGCCCACGTTGCGGATTCGTGTGAGATATTTCCGCACCATTTTTGAAAAATCCGCGGGTAAAAGGCACTGCGTTTTACCTGCGGATTTTCCGCGGATTTCCAGTGTTTTTTGTGCGGATTTCACCTGCGGATTCCTATTGAGGAACAGGTGTAAAACGCTGCGGAATCCGCACAAAGAATTGACATGCTGCGGAAAATACAACGCAGCGTTTCCACGCGGTATTTTCCGCACCATGGGCACAGCGGATTTGGTTTTTCATATGTTTACATGGTACTGTAAACCTGATGGAACACTGCTGCGAATCCGCAGCGGCCAATCCGCAGCCAAATCCGCACCGTGTGCACATGGCCTAATTCTAAAGGTATGTGCACACGCTGTGGAAAACGCTGCAGATCCGCAGCAGTTTCCCATGAGTTTACAGTTCAATGTAAACCTACGGGAAACAAAAATCGCTGTACACATGCTGCGGAAAAACTGCACGGAAACGCAGCGGTTTACATTCCGCAGCATGTCACTTCTTTGTGTGGATTCCGCAGCGGTTTTACAACTGCTCCAATAGAAAATCGCAGTTGTAAAACCGCAGTGAAATGCGCAGAAAAAAACGCGGTAAATCCGCCATAAATCCGTAGCGGTTTAGCACTGCGGATTTATGAAATCCGCAGCGGAAAAATCCGCAGAGAACCAGAATACGTGTGCACATACCGAAACCCTAACCCTAGCCCTAACCCTAGCCCTAACCCTAACCCTAACCCTACCCCTAACCCTACCCCTAGCCGTAACCCTACCCCTAACCCTAACCCTACCCCTAACCCTACCCCTACCCCTAACCCTACCCCTACCCCTAACCCTAACCCTATTCTAACATTAGTGGAAAAAAAAAATTTCTTTATTTTTTTATTGTCCCTACCTATGGGGGTGACAAAGGGGGGGGGTCGTTTATTATTTTTTTTATTTTGATCACTGAGATATAATCTATCTCAGTGATCAAAATGCACTTTGGAACGAATCTGCCAGCCGGCAGATTCGGCGGGCGCACTGCGCATGCGCCCGCCATTTTGGAAGATGGCGGCGCCCAGGGAGAAGACGGACGGGACCCTGGCTGGATCGGTAAGTATGATGGGGTGGGGGGGGACCACGGGGGGGGGATCGGAGCACGGGGGGCGGAATCGGAGCGCGGGAGGGGTGGAACGGAGCACGGGGGGGCTGGAACGGAGCACGGGGGGGCGTGGAATGGAGCACGGGGGGTGGAACAGAGCACCGGGGGGGTGGATCGGAGTGCAGGGGGGGTGATTGGAGCACGGGGGGGTGATTGGAGCACGGGGGGAGCGGACAAGAGCACGGGGGGGAGCGGAGCACTGGACGGAGGGAAGCCGGAGCAGTGTACCGGCCAGATCGGGGGGCTGGGGGGGGCGATCGGTGGGGTGGGGTGGGGGCACATTAGTATTTCCAGCCATGGCCGATGATATTTCAGCATCGGCCATGGCTGGATTGTAATATTTCACCAGTTATAATAGGTGAAATATTACAAATCGCTCTGATTGGCAGTTTCACTTTCAACAGCCAATCAGAGCGATCGTAGCCACGAGGGGGTGAAGCCACCTCCCCTGGGCTAAACTACTACTCCCCCTGTCCCTGCAGATCGGGTGAAATGGGAGTTAACCCTTTCACCCGATCTGCAGGGACGCGATCTTTCCATGACGCCGCATAGGCGTCATGGGTCGGATTGGCACCGACTTTCATGACGCCTACGTGGCGTCATGGGTCGGGAAGGGGTTAAAGACTAAACTTCAGACAGAAAGGCCCAAAAATAAACAGCAACTGAAAACCATCGCAGTGAAGGCCTGGCAGAGCATCAAAAAGGAGGAAACACAGCGTCTGGTAACGTCCATGAGTTTAAGACTTCAGGCAGTTATTGCCAACAAAGGGTTTTCAACCAAGTACTAGAAATGAACATTTTATTTAAAATTATTGAATCTGTCCAATTACTTTTGGCCCCTTTTAAAAACAGGGTGGCACATATTAAGGAGCTGAAACTCCGAAACCCTTCATCCAATTTTAATGTGGATACCCTCAAATGAAAGCTGAAAGTCTGAACTTCAATTGCATCTGAATTGTTTTGTTTAAAATTCATTGTGGTAATGTCTATAACCAAAATTAGAAAAATGTTGTCTCTGTCCAAATTTATGTGGACCTAACTGTATACAGACTTTGCAAGTTTGGCATCCAGAAGTTGCTCAGTCAAAAGGCAGAACCTTTTTGAGATGTGTTCATGTTCCATTTAAAGGGCAAAGTCAATCATGTCCATTCTCCTCTTGTTTTCCACCTCTTTCCACCCCATTACCAACCATTTCGATACTTCCAGGAGTTCCAAGATGCCTTCGTTTTTTTCCAGAGGCCTTGGAAGTTCTAGTAAAGTTGGCAGATGGAATACTACATTTCCACTCTTAGGGCTCGTGCAGACGACCGTATTTTTGATCTGAGTGCAATCCGACAAAAGATTGTGACGCACTTGGACCAATGTTATCATATGGAGCTGTACACACGTCCAAGTTTTTCCTTGAGACGAGTCTGTCTGAGGAAATATTTGCAGCATGCAGGATTTACATCCGTAAATGAGATCTCAAACGGCCATACAAGTCTACGGGTCCAAGGAAAACTTCAGACTTCACTTCGATGACATCTGCGTGTCGTCCGATTTTCAAGGACTGACAAAATGGATAAGGTGGAGAAAGTTTTCTCTTCCGTATTCTCCACATCCGAGAAAATTGGATCACACTATGATCACACTCTGTCAGAGTATGTTTTGCATAATAGGCCCGATTCTCTCGGATGAGAGAAAATATGGTGGTGTTATCATAGCCTTAAGATACCTTCACACTGACCAACTTCACAATGATATCGCTAGCGATCCGTGACGTTGCAGCGTCCTGGATAGCGATATCGTTGTGTTTGACACGCAGCAGCGATCTGAATCCTGCTGTGACATCGTTGGTCGGAGCAGAAAGGCCAGAACTTTATTTTGTCGCTGGATCTCCCGCAGACATCGCTGAATCGGCGTGTGTGACGCCGATTCAGCGATGTCTTCACTGGTAACCAGGGTAAACATCGGGTTACTAAGCGCAGGGCCGGCTTAGTAACCCGATGTTTACCCTCGTTACCAGTGTAAATGTAAATAAACCAAACACTTCATACTTACATTCCGGTGTCTGTCGCGTCCCTCGGCGTTCTGCTTCCCTGCACTCCTCCTGCATCCTGTGTCAGCGCCGGCCAGCCGTAAAGCAGATTACAGCGGTGATGTCACCGCTGTGCTTTACGGTCGGCCGGCGCTCACAGTCATAGTAACATAGTAACATAGTAACATAGTTAGTAAGGCCGAAAAAAGACATTTGTCCATCCAGTTCAGCCTATATTCCATCATAATAAATACCCAGATCTACGTCCTTCTACAGAACCTAATAATTGTATGATACAATATTGTTCTGCTCCAGGAAGACATCCAGGCCTCTCTTGAACCCCTCGACTGAGTTCGCCATCACCACCTCCTCAGGCAAGCAATTCCAGATTCTCACTGCCCTAACAGTAAAGAATCCTCTTCTATGTTGGTGGAAAAACCTTCTCTCCTCCAGACGCAAAGAATGCCCCCTTGTGCCCGTCACCTTCCTTGGTATAAACAGATCCTCAGCGAGATATTTGTATTGTCCCCTTATATACTTATACATGGTTATTAGATCGCCCCTCAGTCGTCTTTTTTCTAGACTAAATAATCCTAATTTCGCTAATCTATCTGGGTATTGTAGTTCTCCCATCCCCTTTATTAATTTTGTTGCCCTCCTTTGTACTCTCTCTAGTTCCATTATATCCTTCCTGAGCACCGGTGCCCAAAACTGGACACAGTACTCCATGTGCGGTCTAACTAGGGATTTGTACAGAGGCAGTATAATGCTCTCATCATGTGTATCCAGACCTCTTTTAATGCACCCCATGATCCTGTTTGCCTTGGCAGCTGCTGCCTGGCACTGGCTGCTCCAGGTAAGTTTATCATTAACTAGGATCCCCAAGTCCTTCTCCCTGTCAGATTTACCCAGTGGTTTCCCGTTCAGTGTGTAATGGTGATATTGATTCCCTCTTCCCATGTGTATAACCTTACATTTATCATTGTTAAACCTCATCTGCCACCTTTCAGCCCAAGTTTCCAACTTATCCAGATCCATCTGTAGCAGAATACTATCTTCTCTTGTATTAACTGCTTTACATAGTTTTGTATCATCTGCAAATATCGATATTTTACTGTGTAAACCTTCTACCAGATCATTAATGAATATGTTGAAGAGAACAGGTCCCAATACTGACCCCTGCGGTACCCCACTGGTCACAGCGACCCAGTTAGAGACTATACCATTTATAACCACCCTCTGCTTTCTATCACTAAGCCAGTTACTAACCCATTTACACACATTTTCCCCCAGACCAAGCATTCTCATTTTGTGTACCAACCTCTTGTGCGGCACGGTATCAAACGCTTTGGAAAAATCGAGATATACCACGTCCAATGACTCACCGTGGTCCAGTCTATAGCTTACCTCTTCATAAAAACTGATTAGATTGGTTTGACAGGAGCGATTTCTCATAAACCCATGCTGATATGGAGTTAAACAGTTATTCTCATTGAGATAATCCAGAATAACATCCCTCAGAAACCCTTCAAATATTTTACCAACAATAGAGGTTAGACTTACTGGCCTATAATTTCCAGGTTCACTTTTAGAGCCCTTTTTGAATATTGGCACCACATTTGCTATGCGCCAGTCCTGCGGAACAGACCCTGTCGCTATAGAGTCACTAAAAATAAGAAATAATGGTTTATCTATTACATTACTTAGTTCTCTTAGTACTCGTGGGTGTATGCCATCCGGACCCGGAGATTTATCTATTTTAATCTTATTTAGCCGGTTTCGCACCTCTTCTTGGGTTAGATTGGTGACCCTTAATATAGGGTTTTCATTGTTTCTTGGGATTTCACCTAGCATTTCATTTTCCACCGTGAATACCGTGGAGAAGAAGGTGTTTAATATGTTAGCTTTTTCCTCGTCATCTACAACCATTCTTTCCTCACTATTTTTTAAGGGGCCTACATTTTCAGTTTTTATTCTTTTACTATTGATATAGTTGAAGAACAGTTTGGGATTAGTTTTACTCTCCTTAGCAATGTGCTTCTCTGTTTCCTTTTTGGCAGCTTTAATTAGTTTTTTAGATAAAGTATTTTTCTCCCTATAGTTTTTTAGAGCTTCAATGGTGCCATCCTGCTTTAGTAGTGCAAATGCTTTCTTTTTACTGTTAATTGCCTGTCTTACTTCTTTGTTTAGCCACATTGGGTTTTTCCTATTTCTAGTCCTTTTATTCCCACAAGGTATAAACCGCTTACACTGCCTATTTAGGATGTTCTTAAACATTTCCCATTTATTATCTGTATTCTCATTTCTGAGGATATTGTCCCAGTCTACCAGATTAAGGGCATCTCTAAGCTGTTCAAACTTTGCCTTCCTAAAGTTCAATGTTTTTGTGACTCCCTGACAAGTCCCCCTAGTGAAAGACAGGTGAAACTGCACAATATTGTGGTCGCTATTTCCTAAATGCCCAACCACCTGCAGATTTGTTATTCTGTCAGGTCTATTAGATAGTATTAGGTCTAAAAGTGCTGCTCCTCTGGTTGGATTCTGCACCAATTGTGAAAGATAATTTTTCTTGGTTATTAGCAGAAACCTGTTGCCTTTATGGGTTTCACAGGTTTCTGTTTCCCAGTTAATATCCGGGTAGTTAAAGTCCCCCATAACCAGGACCTCATTATGGGTTGCAGCTTCATCTATCTGCTTTAGAAGTAGACTTTCCATGCTTTCTGTTATATTTGGGGGTTTGTAACAGACCCCAATGAGAATTTTGTTACCATTTTTCCCTCCATGAATTTCAACCCATATGGACTCGACATCCTCATTCCCTTCGCTAATATCCTCCCTTAAAGTGGACTTTAGACAAGACTTTACATAGAGACAAACCCCTCCTCCTCTCCGATTTTTACGATCCTTTCTAAACAGACTGTAACCCTGTAAGTTAACTGCCCAGTCATAGCTTTCATCTAACCATGTCTCGGTTATTCCCACTATGTCAAAGTTACCTGTAGATATTTCTGCTTCTAGTTCTTCCATCTTGTTTGTCAGGCTTCTGGCGTTTGCGAGCATGCAGTTTAGAGGATTTTGTTTTGTTCCAATCTCCTCACTGTGGATTGTTTTAGAAATGTTCTTACCTCCCTTCTGAGTATGTTTTCCTGGGTCGTCTTTGTTCGAGTCTAATGTTTTTCTTCCCGTCCCCTCTTCTTCTAGTTTAACGCCCTCCTGATGAGTGTAGCGAGTCTTCTGGCGAATGTGTGTTTCCCAGGTTTGTTGAGGTGTAGTCCGTCTCTGGCGAGGAGTCCATCATACCAGTAATTCACACCGTGGTCCAGGAATCCAAATCCTTGTTGTCTGCACCATCGTCTTAGCCAGTTGTTTGCATCAAGGATCCTGTTCCATCTCCTGGTGCCATGCCCGTCTACTGGAAGGATAGAAGAAAAAACTACCTGTGCATCCAGTTCCTTTACTTTCTTCCCCAACTCTTCAAAGTCCTTGCAGATTGTCGGTAGGTCCTTCCTTGCCGTGTCATTGGTGCCAACATGTATCAGAAGAAATGGGTGGACGTCCTTGGAGCTGAAGAGCTTTGGTATCCTATCGGTCACATCCTTGATCATCGCACCTGGAAGGCAGCATACTTCTCTTGCAGTTATGTCCGGTCTGCAGATGGCTACTTCGGTGCCTCTCAGTAGTGAGTCTCCCACCACCACCACTCTTCGTTGCTTCTTGGCTGTACTTTTTGCTGTCACTTGTTGCTGTGTGCCCTTTTCTTTTTTGCTTGCTGGTATTGCTTCATTCTTAGGTGTGCCATCTTCATCCTCTACAAAGATTTGATATCGGTTCTTCAGTCAGTGCAGGAAGCAGAGCGCCGGGGGACAGACACCGGAATGTGAGTATGTAGTGTTTGGTTTTTTTCACATTTACACTGGTAATCAGGGTAAACATCGGGTTACTAAGTGCGGCCCTGCGCTTAGTAACCCGATGTTTACCCTGGTTACCAGGGGACTAGTTGGTCGCTGGAGAGCTGTCTGTGTGACAGCTCTCCAGCGACCACACAGCGACGCTGCAGCGATCGGGATCGTTGTCTAGATCGCTGCAGCGTCGCTAAATGTGACGGTACCTTTAGAGAAATATATAGTTGACTTGATGAAGGCAGCTGATTGCCTGGGTTTTCAGATGTTGGACCAGCAGTGGTCAACTGTTGCACCATCTATTATAAGAGGCTGTCGTGGTCAGACCATTGGGTCTTTATCACTATGTAGACCACCTAAGATCATATAATGGGCAATCTCTTGTAAATGTCTGTTAAGTCATATCAGTTATAGCAACTATACTTTATGTACATACGCAATACACTGGTATACTGTACATGAGTAATAAAAACGCCATTATTGTCTACACTTGCTGAAAAGCATAGCAAAAAAAAAACACATAACGTGACACAATTTCTTTGTGTTTCCTCCAAAAAGAAACTAATAAAATGAAATGTGAACATACAATATATGTCTTCAAAATGGTACATGTGCAAACTGCAACTTGTCCCATAAAAAAAAAAAATCTCGGAATCACGAGATAAAAAATCCAAAAATGTTGTTTGATCGTAAAGAATAAAAAGTAAAATGATGTCCTTGAAATTCTAAAACAAAAATGTGAAATATCAATCATGGCACTAGTTTGCCCCCAGCAGCAAGAGGATTGCAAAAAAGATCCTTTTCTTTTGCTGATCTTCTCTGGTTGTCTCTTCTCCGAGTGCTTTCACTCTTCAAAAAAAATCCTTCCTGCCCTTCATCCTCATCATTCCGTAATCGGCACAAAGTCTTTTGGGAAAATGGATCAAGAAACCAACGAGCTCCCTTCTGAGTGTGAACATGATACGGTGACACGGAAGATACTTCAGCTCGGAAACAACCTGCCAATCTTCTGCTCCTCCATGTGAAAAATTATCACACAAACCGCAGACCTACAACAATGCGAAAAGAACTGCGGGACGTGAAGGGTGAGACCTAAAGGTTGGCACCTTACAAGGTAATCAATCCTCGTTCCTCCACTACCGTCTGGTTATTTTCAAAAGCCCAAAGAAGTTCGATTCCCTGGACAAGGTCACAAAAGTTGTGGAAGGAGGAAAAAAAGCAAGAAAGAACAAAAAAAAGTAGCCAGCAGTGATGAAGCATATACAAGAGTAATTAGAGATATAGAGGTGAGACTTCACTTGTGATAAGACTTCTGTAGGTATCAGATGTCCACTGCTACTGCCTGCTACTATATAGTATATAAATTACTGTTAATAAAATACCAAATAAAATCAGTGAAGTATCTGCTCTGCGCCGGAAGTCTTTTTGGAATCATATTCACATATGTGACAGCAATAAGCAGAAAGCTTTAAAGGGAATCTGTCATCAGGATTTCCTTTCCAAACTATTGATATGTGCATGTAACTCATGCAAACACAAGTCCGCCAATACCTTTACATGGCCAGTCCCTTCATTAATTACTGAGAAATCTGCATTTGAGTTGAAATGCAAATGACTCCTGTAGTGCTTTTCGCATGAAAAAGCTCTTCTTGTCATGGTTCCACCCCTCAGTGTTTCTGATATGCAGTTACTGACAGCTCAGCCATCCAGTTTGGTACTGGGGCATGCTGAAGCTGTCAGTAATTTGATTGACAGTTTTGTCATCTAGTTTAGTGATGGGCATGCTGAGCTGTCAGTGTGTTGATTGATGGCTCAGACATTCAATCTGAGACTGGGAGGTGCTGGCTGTCTCCAGGTGTTCATTGTCCCAGGTGATTGCCAGGCTACTTAACTGAGCTGACATCTGCCAGATGTACATTCAAATACTGTGTGGTTTGTTCCTCTGTGCCTTGTGTTCTCTATGTTGATCTATTTTTGCCTGGCCTCGGACATCATTCTGACCATCTGTTTAACCTCTTCTGCTCTGATCCGCTATCCAACTGGTGTTCTGACCTCTGAATGTTACCTGACTACACCTTTGTTTCTTCCTTCCATTTATGACGTACCCTCCTGGCTTTTGACCGTGGATTCCTTGACTATCCCGACTCATGACTTTGCCATGAGAAGTGACTCAGCATCACACTTTCCTAGTCTGCAACACTCTATTCCTCACCCAGCATCTTCTCCTTCTGCTTCTCAGAGACAAGTGAAGTTACACAGAAAAGGAATAGGCCGTCAAGTTGAAGGAGGCAGCACCGGGCGGGGAATAGAACCAGAGGGACAGAGAATTGTAAAGTGCTACCATGCACTGAAAGCACTTCGGCCTCAATTGCATATTCACTCATATGCTCATTTCTCAATAATGGGGTAAAAGACTGGCAATATAAAGGAATTGCTAAATTTATCTTTTAAATGTGCATATAAATAGATTGGGGGGTGAAAACCTGCTGACAGATTCCCTCTTGCTCTAAGACCCTCATGCAAAGAACTTTAGGAAATCATTTTCCTCTGTTTTGTGATATCACAGGTAATCACAGTGGTAATCACAGGACTTTTGTTTGGTTAGTAAGTGTTCTCTACATACACACAGATAGCTTATAATTCCCTGTTAGGGTAACCACCGTAAGTAGTTTTAGTTCTCTCTCTACTTTCTATTTCTTTACCGATCTGTTTTTTCAGCTTGTATCAGCAGGGAGGAAGTAAATGGCGGCAGTAACTTAAATTTTACTATGTCCTATACCGAAATGTTGGTAAATGAAGCTACCAAACAATATAAAGCATCATTCTTCAATATTAAAGTTGAATGTTGAGTTTACATATTAAAAGGCATATCTTCAGATGGTTTTAAGTGGATCATTGGAGGTACAGATCAAATTTGCATAGTGTGTCTGGCTGCTCTATTGAAATAGAATTGTGCTACTTCTGCACACTTTAATGGAAATACAAGACAAAAGATACTGGATCTCATTTTGTCAATTATATTATTATTATTTATTTATTTTTGAGCACCATTTATTCCATGGTGCCATAATAAAGGCAGAGTTAATATGAAGTTGAACTTTAAATGGTCGTTGTCATTTCAACAAACTTGGCATAAATCAATATACAAGTGAATATAAGAAATTCTGTAATCTATCCTACCAGAGAAATATAACAATTTTTCTCCACGTATGAGCCATTTTTCCCTTCCAGTACTCATCATTCACTCTTGATAATTGCAAAAATATATCAATTTTCTTCCAAATAAGACAAACTGCTAGTTTACTAAGGAATTAGATTACAACTGTCCATTAGAGTCTATGAAGATGGAAGAAAGAGGTACCAGAATGTGGGCACAAACACACACAGACCTGTGTTTTATCTCACCCCAGACCTGAATTTAGACCTCTACTGCTCAATACTGCAGCATAATGTCTTCCATACCGCTTCTGCAGCTTTTTCGTAAGTGTTTTGTCTCATCCAGTAGCAGAATTCACAGATACACTGCTCAGTAATGTCCACCACTCTGCTGCTTTGTAGCGCTTTATCTTTCTAGTATTTGGATTCACAGCTATAATGCTCAGTATTGCTGTATTATGTTCTCCATGTTATTGCTTATTTTGAACATGTAGTACATATAGATTACTAATTAGCAGATTAATCTGTAGAGAATCGAGATTGAGTCTAATGTCCTGAAATGTGCAGATCCACATGAATTTGAACATTTAGAGGTTTGATTTGTTTTTTTGCAATAAAAAAAAAATTGCTCGGAACTATTTACAATACATTTCCAAAAATCAGAGAGCAGGCTAACATTATTTTGTGGCACTACGCCGGCCTCCCCATAATGTCCTGCAGCTATTGCATTTTACGAATTATCATACCTTGTACAGTGGTAGTCAATACCTGGGCCTTCAGAAATTAGAGGCTCCCAGTGTAGTACAGTTTGTATGGCAGAGTCGTTTTCCATCTGAACAGTCATTGGGTAAGTATCTGACACCTATAGAGTGTAAGCTCTTATGGTCAGTGGGGTCCTCTCTCTCCTGTAGAGTGTAAGCTCTTATGGTCAGTGGGGTCCTCTCTCTCCTGTAGAGTGTAAGTTCTTATGGTCAGTGGGGTCCTCTCTCTCCTGTAGAGTGTATGCTCTTATGGTCAGCGGGGTCCTCTCTCTCCTGTAGAGTGTAAGCTCTTATGGTCAGCGGGGTCCTCTCTCTCCTGTAGAGTGTATGCTCTTATGGTCAGCGGGGTCCTCTCTCTCCTGTAGAGTGTAAGCTCTTATGGTCAGTGGGGTCCTCTCTCTCCTGTAGAGTGTATGCTCTTATGGTCAGCGGGGTCCTCTCTCTCCTGTAGAGTGTAAGCTCTTATGGTCAGCGAAGTCCTCTCTCCTGTAGAGTGTAAGCTCTTATGGTCAGCGGGGTCCTCTCTCTCTCCTGTAGAGTGTAAGCTCTTATGGTCAGCGGGGTCCTCTCTCTCCTGTAGAGCGTAAGCTCTTATGGTCAGCGAAGTCCTCTCTCCTGTAGAGTGTAAGCTCTTATGGTCAGTGGGGTCCTCTCTCTCCTGTAGAGTGTAAGCTCTTATGGTCAGTGGGGTCCTCTCTCTCCTGTAGAGTGTAAGCTCTTATGGTCAGTGGGGTCCTCTCTCTCCTGTAGAGTGTAAGTTCTTATGGTCAGCGAAGTCCTCTCTCCTGTAGAGTGTAAGCTCTTATGGTCAGCGGGGTCCTCTCTCTCTCCTGTAGAGTGTAAGCTCTTATGGTCAGCGGGGTCCTCTCTCTCCTGTAGAGTGTAAGCTCTTATGGTCAGTGGGATCCTTTCTATCTCCTGTAGAGTGTAAGCTCTTATGGCCAGTGGGGTCCTCTCTCTCCTGTACAGTGTAAGCTCTTATGGTCAGTTGGGTCCTCTCTCTACTGTAGAGTGTAAGCTCTTATGGTCAGTGGGGTCCTCTCTCTCCTGTAAAGTGTAAGCTCTTATGGTCAGTGGGTTCTTCTCTCCTGCTGTAGAGTGTAAGCTCTTATGGTCAGTGGGGTCCTCTCTCCTGTAGAGTGTAAGCTCTTATGGTCAGCGAAGTCCTCTCTCCTGTAGAGTGTAAGCTCTTACGGTCAGTGGGGTCCTCTCTCCTTTAGAGTGTAAGCTCTTATGGTCAGTGGGGTCTTTTCTGTCTCTCTCTCCTGTAGAGTGTAAGCCCTTTTGGTCAGCGTGGTCCACTCTTGCTCCTGTAGAGTGTAAGCTCTTATGGTCCTCTATCACTCTCCTGTAAATTTTTAGCTTGCTTGTAAGATCATTGAGGTTCTCTATCTCTCCTAAAGAGCATAAGTTCTTATGGCCAGTCGACTCCTCTCTGTCTCTCTCTCCTATAGAGTGTAAGCTCTTATGGTCAGTGGGGTCCTCTCTCTCTCCTGTAGAGTGTAAGCTCATATGGTCAGTGGGGTCCTCTCTCTCTTCTGTAGAGTGTAAGCTCTTATGGTCAGTGGGATCCTCTCTCTCTCCTGTAGAGTGTAAGATCTTATGGTCAGTGGGATCCTGTTGTGAATTCTGTGGCAGAGCTCCCTCCTGTGGTCACAAGTGGTACTTCGGCTGGTTCTCTCTGTGAGCTTCCGTTGGTGGAGGAAAGTGGTACTGCGGCTTCTGAGTTTCCTTCCTCAGGTGATGTGGTGAGGTCGTTAGGTGTTTCCCTATTTAACTCCACCCAGTGCTTTGATCCTGGCCTCCAGTCAATGTTCTAGTGTTGGACCTGTTTCCTCCTGGATCGTTCCTGTGGCTTGCTGCTCTGCATAGCTAAGTTCCTCTTTGCTATTTGTTTGCTGTTTTTTTCTGTCCAGCTTGTCTATTTGTTTTTTTCTGCTTGCTGGAAGCTCTGGGACGCAGAGGGTGTACCTCCGTGCCGTGAATTCGGTACGGAGGGTCTTTTTGCCCCCTTTGCGTGGTTTTTGAAGGGTTTTGTGTTGACCGCAAAGTTACCTTTCCAATCCTCGCTCTGTTCAGAAAGTTGGGCCTCACTTTGCTAAATCTATTTCATCTCTACGTTTGTCTCTTCATCTTTACTCACAGTCATTATATGTGGGGGCTGCCTTTTCCTTTGGGGTATTTCTCTGAGGCAAGGTAGGCTTATTTTCTATCTTCAGGCTAGCTAGTTTCTCAGGCCTTGCCGAGTTGCATAGGCAGCGTTAGGCGCAATCCACGGCTGCCTCTAGTGTGGTTTGTTAGGATCAGGGATTGCGGTCAACAGAGTTCCCACGTCTCAGAGCTCGTTCTCGTTTTTTGGGTTATTGTCAGGTCACTGTATGTGCGCTGACCTCTATGTCCATTGTGGTTCTGAATTATCTTTCATAACAGGATCCTCTCTCTCTCTCCTGTAGAGTGTAAGCTCTTATGGTCAGTGGAATCCTCTCTCTCTCCTGTAGAGTGTAAGCTCTTATGGTCAGTGGGGTCCTCTCTTTCCTGTAAAGTGTAAGCTCTTATGGTCAGTGAGGTCCTCTCTCTCCTGTAGAGTGTAAGCTCTTATGGTCAGTGGGGTCCTCTCTCCTGTAGCGTGTAAGCTCTTATGGTCAGTGAGGTCCTCTCTATCCTGTAGAGTGTAAGCTCTTATGGTCAGTGAGGTCCTCTCTATCCTGTAGAGTGTAAGCTCTTATGGTCAGTGGGGTCCTCTCTCCTGTAGAGTGTAAGCTCTTATAGTCCTCTCTCACTATCCTGTAAATTTTTAGCTTGTAAGATCAGTGAGGTCCTCTATCTCTCCTAAAGAGCGTAAGTTCTTATGGCCAGTCGACTCCTCTCTGTCTCTCTCTGCTATAGAGTGTAAGCTCTTATGGTAAGTGGAGCCCTCTCTACTGAAGAGTGTAAGTTCCTATGGTCAGTGGGGCCCAGTATCTCGCCTCTCCCCAACATGTATTTTCCGAGCAATTACAAGCTTTGCAGTATTGAGATTCGCTCAAATTTATTCACTGTGAATCCAATCTTTGAGGAAAATTCGGCGAAGGCAGTAAGTTTTCATTTGAATAGATTCCCTTGTTTCTAATAGAAACAGGGGAGCAAGGATCACTCTTGTCTGTGTGTGCTGTGTATGGGAGACATAATAGTAGTTAGATCGACCCACTAGTTCAGAGACAACTGAAAATTAGAGATAGAACTTTCAGAGGGGAAAACTGGAGAAAAATGCAGGACAAAGAAGTACAATTTATGGCCAGAGGTTGTTTCAGTACATGTACACAGGACAGCTTATTCTGATGTCACCAGATACAACAAGTTCGCTTTTATGTGCTTTAGCAGGTACATACGGCATGAGTTAGTAAACCTTCATAGTGGTGTTCATTACCGTCATAGTGTTCATTACATGAAATAAGTCACAACTGGCATGCCTTTATAGTGATCAAAGTAAATCAGCATGGAGATAGAAGACCTGACTGCCAACTCCTGACACTAATGATTGTCTATGGATCATTAACCTTGAATGCATGAATCCATCTTCTACCACATTGTATAAGATGACAATGAATGTGACAACCTAAACATTCCACTTGGATCTTTCTTCTACCGCACCGTGGTGACAGCTTGTTACTGACAAACACACCCCAATAACATGAACATAGATGGAAAAGTCACCAAAGTGAGTCTTTTATCAGAAAGAAAACGATAGAAAATACTGTACTGAATATGGAAAGTATCGTATTTTTTGGGTTATAAGACGTAATTTTTTCCCAAAAATTTGGGAGAAAAATGTGGGTGCGTCTTATAATCCAAAGTTATTCTACCTGGGGGCGATGGTGGTGGAGCAATGTCACAGGAGCCAGGGTGTTGTGAATTCTGTTGTCAGGCTCCCTCCTGTGGTCATGAATGGTACTTCGGCTGGTTCTGTCCATGGACTTTCTCTGGTGCCTGTGGGTGTTTCTGAGTTTCCTTCCACAGGTGACGAGGCTAATTCGTTAGTGGGCTGCTCTATTTAACTCCACTTAGATCTTTGCCCCATGCCAGCTGTCAATATTGTACTATGGCTCTAGTTCGCTCCTGGATCGTTCTGAGTTCCTGTTGCTCCAGCAGAAGCTAAGTTCCTCTGTGCTATTTTGCTTGTTTGCTATTTTATCTCTCCAGCTTGCTTTTGTCAATATTGCCTTGCTTGCTGGAAGCTCTGGGACGCAGAGGGGCGCCTCCCGCACTGTAAGTTGGTGCGGAAGGTATTTTTCCCTGCACTCTCTGCGTGGTCTTTTGTAGGTTTTTGTGCTGACCGCAAAGTAACCTTTTCTATCCTCGGTCTGTTCAGTAAGTCGGGCCTCACTTTGCTAAATCTATTTCATCTCTGTGTTTGTATTTTCATCTTTACTCACAGTCATTATATGTGGGGGGCTGCCTTTTCCTTTGGGGAATTTCTCTGAGGCAAGGTAGGCTTTATTTTTCTATCTTCAGGGCTAGCTAGTTTCTTAGGCCGTGCCGAGTTGCATAGGGAGCGTTAGGCGCAATCCACGGTTATTTCTAGTGTGTTTTGATAGGTTTAGGGATTGCGGTCAGCAGAGTTCCCACGTCCCAGAGCTCATCCTTATTATCAGTAACTATCAGGTTCATTATTTGTCCAAACCATCGGATCATAACAGTACAGCTGGCCAAAAGTATTGATGCATCTCAGTAGAGGGATAAGTGAAGCTCTGAGACCATTTTTTTTTCTTTGCAGCGTGTTCTGTCTCACTTTTCCCCTTTACCTCTGGGTGGTTCAGAACACAGGTGTAGACATGGACATTCAAGGTCTGTCCTCCTGGATGGATAATCTCACTACAAGGGTAAAAAACATTCAAGATTTTGTGGTTCAGAATCCGATGTCAGAGCCTAGGATTCCAATTCCTGATTTATTTTTTGGTGATAGATCTAAGTTCTTGAATTTCAAAAATAATTGTAAATTGTTTCTGGCTTTGAAACCTCGCTCCTCAGGTGATCCTGTTCAACAGGTAATGACATAGGGTATACGTGAGTTCCGTGACCTGGAAAAAATTACCCCAACCCCCTTAAACAGATCTCTTAACAATCTAAAGAATAAACTTCTAACGTACTCAAAACAGCAGACGGAGACATATGTTGGATTTAATTGGCCACAGCAGCCATTTTATTAAATAAAAGATAACAGAACTTTTATGACAACCCAGAATAGGAGGGGCGGTCCTCGAAGCCCCAAAGTTATAAAAAACTCAGTATCCCAAAAACTCCACAATGTTCAGCCCAGGATGAGTCTTACCCCCAGCCGTAAAGCACCAGCTCAGGGATAGATAACAACCAATCCTGGTCCACCGAACCCACCCCCATGCCAGGGGTCCATAAATCCACCTCACGCGGAATAACCGTACCGCGCCTTGTTAAATTCTCTCATGGGGTGTCCAGGACCTCTCAAGATCCCCACCCCATTGAACCACGATTTACCATTTCCACCGACTTCGAGGACCTCCACCCCCGCCAACTGCCGTGACAATACCCTGACAGCATTCACATAACAAAATAAATACATTTAGACGCCTCTTAAAACAATACTCCAAAAGCCCACATATGCCGACTTCACCCCCCCCATTACACTAACCAAAAAAGGGAGGGTGGGCGGGAGATTCCTCACTTGTCACGCAGGCACCTAAAATGGATGCCTGCGTGAGGAGCGTGCCCCTTTTTATGTGCCCCCTCCCCACAGTCCCCTAGTTCCACCCCTTATTTTCAAAAAATGCCCCTAAAGCCACCCCTCAAGTTCCCAGTTAACCCCTTACCACCGTATCCCTTCTAACTGCTCCAGCTCCCCAGGTCCCACGTAACCCCGTCATGGCGGCCTCCCTTTACGTGCCGTGGGCCCCCAGTACGGCCTTTCTTGACATAGGGTATACGTGAGTTCCGTGACCTGGAAAAAATTACCCCAACCCCCTTAAACAGATCTCTTAACAATCTAAAGAATAAACTTCTAACGTACTCAAAACAGCAGACGGAGACATATGTTGGATTTAATTGGCCACAGCAGCCATTTTATTAAATAAAAGATAACAGAACTTTTATGACAACCCAGAATAGGAGGGGCGGTCCTCGAAGCCCCAAAGTTATAAAAAACTCAGTATCCCAAAAACTCCACAATGTTCAGCCCAGGATGAGTCTTACCCCCAGCCGTAAAGCACCAGCTCAGGGATAGATAACAACCAATCCTGGTCCACCGAACCCACCCCCATGCCAGGGGTCCATAAATCCACCTCACGTGGAATAACCGTACCGCGCCTTGTTAAATTCTCTCATGGGGTGTCCAGGACCTCTCAAGATCCCCACCCCATTGAACCACGATTTACCATTTCCACCGACTTCGAGGACCTCCACCCCCGCCACGAACACGAATGGCCTGACACCTTAGCCATTCATGTCCCTCCACACCTTCAAGCTTAATTCAATGCCACTACGGATAGCCAAACACCACATATCATTACCCACCGCGTTCAGGTGCACGCCATCAGCTCTCCAGTAAGCTCCTTGACCCGATTCCAAGTCCACATGTCTCATGGCCAACGCGCCATTCCTCACCATAAACCGAGATATGGCCCTGTTTATTTTAATCCGGGCCCTGTTCACCCCCTCGTGTGATCTAGCACCTCTCCATCTTTTACGGGGAATGATGTCGGACCACACCAACAACACTTTTGGAAACATGACCCAGAACCTCAGGATATCGAATTTGATATCCTTAATCAGCTCCCTACAAGACCGTTTAGCCAAATCATTCCCCCCTAAATGTATCACCACGATCTCCGGCACTCTATCCAGTCTAACAAAACGATGAAATTCAGGTAACCATTCCTTCCACACCATCCCCCTTTTACCGATCCATCGTAAAGTCACTGTCTCTCGAGAAAGACCCAACTGACGACCGTCCGGACGAACCGCAGCACGCAACGCAGCCCATACAACATACGAATGCCCCATGATCCAGACGAGCATCGGATCAGGCCCTGCAACACAGAAAGAAAGGCAACAAACAATTAACTTAACACAGCTTCTAACTCACAATAGGTTTGGGCGAACATACGACTGGAATCTTGAAGATTCCCACCTCCCAATTCTCCGAACCACATCCTCACCAAGGCCCCACCTAGCGGCCTCAGTCGCTGCCCCGATCCTGAAGGAGTGACCACTATATTGTGTTGCAGGTAAGCCCGCTGCCGCCAAACATTTCCTAAAAACAGAAATAAACTGAAAACGGGACAAGAAAGACCCATTTTCGTGCACCAAGAATGGCTCGTCTAACACCCCGCCCTTTGCCATGTACTTCTTCACGGATGCCACCGGGCACACCGGGGATCCTTCAACATTGAACAACACCACTTTGCACCCTTTCCCATACACGTCCGTTTTGGAAGCCTTAATAAACACTACCACCTTATTCCCTTCGACATCCACGTTTTCTCTTAACAAAATACCTTTTTTACTAACGGACGGGCTAACCAACTCACCTAACCGAAATGCCCCAAAGAAGGCCAAAGAAAAGGCTGCACAGAACAGAACCACTTCCCATTCGGAAAAACACACCTCTTGCAACTTCCGCTCAATGGCTGAGAGCACCTCATAAGATACGGGTCGGCGACCGTCCGAAGCCTTCCAGCCTTTCTTCCAACCCCGAACAACTTGCCGAACCAAGAAGGATTTCGTTATATCCTTACCCCCCCTCCATTTAAGGTTGAAGGCTAGCCCCGCCAGAAACTTATTCAAACGTGTCACAGACCAACCTGCCTCCCAATGATGACCTAAGAACAACAACAAACCATACTCCTCCTCCATATCCTGGTCCATACTTGACATCCAGGATTCCCACAAGCTCCAAGCCTGATTATAATGAGACCAAGATGAATCCGCGAGCGATTTGGTAAATAACTCTGTTACGGCCCTCGCGGCAGGTTCCACAACTCCACTGGACAATCCCGGCCCGCGCTCTCCGCCTGTGGTGCCAAATCCCGGAAAAGCTGCCACTGAAATTGAGAAAGAGCAACAACTATTGGATCAGGCGCTGACAAGCTAACTTAAGATACAATCCATAAGTTAAACTTAAGACCCAGGAAAACCAAGTGCTGCAAGACCTTCACTACTGCAGGCGTAGCCGCTGACAACGAGTTTACCGCCGTCACCGTTCCAACATGCTCACAATGAAAAGAAATCTTCAAATTCCTCAATTTGTCACCCCACAGGGCCAACGCAACTACCCTGGGGAACAAATGCAACAGTAGCCGGTTGTTTGTTAACCCCTCCTCCTTCCATTCTTCCGGCCAAGCCGCTGCTGACCAGCTACCATGAAAGAAAAGACCAAAGCCACTCATTTCAACGACATGCACCAAAATGCCCAAGGAGGTAGCATCTGCCACCGGCTGAATCCACAGAGATCTGCCATTGTACTCGTCCAGAAAATCCGCCCACATCTTCAAATCGTCCCGAAACTCTTTCTTTATCCTGATGAAATGCAAAGGGGACTTTACCCCTACTGTTGCCAAGGATAGGCGGCGGCAGAACGCTCGACCCATCGGCATGATCCTACATGCAAAGTTCAGTTTCCCTAACAACGATTGCAAACTGCGCAAATTTATCTTCTTCAAACCAATCGTATTAACCACATCTTGGCGCAACGCGGTAACCTTGTCTGCAGGTAGCCTACATTCTATTGCTACCGTGTCGATTTCAATGCCTAGGAAGCTCAACACTGTCACCGGACCAACTGTTTTATCCTCCGCCAAAGGCACCCCGAAGTTTTTTGTCACACTCTCCATTGTATGCAACAAAATCGAACAATCTGCTGATTCCGCTGGCCCTATAAACAGAAAGTCATCCAGATAGTGCGAACATGAGCGTATCCCAGACACATCTTTCACCACCCATTCTAGGAACGTGCTGAAGGCCTCAAAGTAAGCACATGAAATCGAGCAACCCATGGGAAGACAACGATCAACAAAGAAGCCGCCATCCCAAAAACAACCCAATAAATGCAAACTGTCAGGATGAACTGGCAACAAACGAAAGGCCGCTTCGATGTCGGTCTTAGCCAGCTTAGCCCCCTTTCCACATGCTCTAACCCACTCCATCGCTGAATCGAATGATAAGTACGACACCGAACTCAACTCGGGATCAATACCATCATTAACCGAATATCCCTTCGGAAATGACAGGTGATGGATTAACCTAAATTTATTAGGTTCTTTCTTAGGGACCACGCCAAGAGGTGACACCCTCAGATTTGCAATCGGAGGGGCGACAAACGGGCCTGCCATTCTTCCCAGAGCAACTTCCTTATTCAACTTCTCCGACACGACCTCCGGGAATTGTAACGCCGATTTCAAATTTTTTCTTTTTAAACTAACATCCTGCTCAACATAAGGGATTTTGAAACCCTCCTTAAAACCGTCGCGCAATAAAACTGCAGCTGACCTATCAGGGTATCTACTTAGAAAGGCCTCCATCACGACCCACTGCACCGGAGTCACCCCTTTTGTCAGCTGAATCTCCAACTTTTTGCCTGTTACCCCTGAAACATTTTGAAGCGCTATGCACCCCCCCGCAGGTTGAACACTCGTGCCTATATTTACACTTGCTCCCGAATCTGCATATACCATCATTGAAGGCGAAACACAGTCCCTTCTGCAAAGCCGCCGAGTGTCCTGACTGCCCTGAACTCCCGGCGCCCCCGTGAAAAGGCTGGCTAGTCTGACCTAAACGGGACGGGACCATAACTCTCATCCACAACGCTATGTCCTTGTGATCCCACCTGATACTTGGCCTAAAAGCCTTACGCTGACGAAACTGTTCGTCATAGCGTAACCAACCCTGTCCCCCATAGGTCCTGTAAGCCTCCCCTATGGCATCTAAGTAACAAAATAATGCCGAGCAATTTTCCGGGGCCTTCTCCCCGATTACGCTAGCCATAATAGCGAAAGCTTGCAGCCAATTTGAAAATGATCTGGGAATCAGCCTATATCTCCGTTTCTCCTCATCTTCTTTTTTAGAGTCCTCCCTTCTAGGTCTATCCAAATTAAATCTCTCTAGGGGTAAAAGAGAAAATATTTCTATGTACTCCCCTTTCCAGATTTTTTCCCTAACCTCTTGTTTTAAATGTGCCCCTAACGGGCCCTCGAAGCAGACATAGACCTCCCCCCTAGCCGCATCGTCTAGTTGCGGTACATCCTCCTTTTCCTTATCCTGCAAAGCTCCCTCACCTGGTGCATCAATTCCTGACCCAGGCCCTGGTGCTGTTCCGTCCTTCTCCCTTGATGAGCTCCCCGTGTCTGCCGCAGGACCCGCACTGCTGGATGTACCCGTAACTTCAGACAACTGTCTAGACCCCTCAAACGACCCCGTATTTCCCAACCAAGCAGCTGACGGCAAAGACCCCCTGCTAAGACCGGACCCCCACAAGCCTGCTAGCTCCCCTAAACCTCTAAGGATTAAACCCATACCCCCGCTAGCAACTCCCGAAGTAATGTCACTATTCCTAGCTTCAGGGGAAACTATGCCTGGCAAATTAAAGATAGGGAAAATGTTCTCACCTAGCTGCCTGGGTGCTGTGAGCCCAGCAGCCGAAGATCCAGCTCCCAGCCGAAGGTGTCCTGCATCCCGACCGGCTTGATCCGCGATGTTGCCCGCCGAACTCCTGGCGGCCGTATCCGTGTCCTGGCGACTCGGTGATGCCGTCGACTGCCCTGGTGCTGCGGAAAGGGAAAAGGCCGAGCCAGCATCCTGCCGCCCGATGGAAGATGTGCGGCTCCTTGCCACGGATACGTCCCCGGCACTGCGTACCGAAGCGACGGAATGTCGCCTGCCGGAATCCGGAAAATTTCCGCCACCACCAGCAGAGGACACAGATCCAGGAAAGTTCCGGCCATCACCAGCAGAGGGCGCAGATCCAGGAAAATCCCGGCCATCACCAGCAGAGGGCGCAGCTGCAGGAAAATCCCGGCCAACACCAGCAGAGGGCGCAGAACTTGCAATATCCAGGCCACCACCAGCAGAGGGCGCTGCTGCGTTGAAGACTCCAGAGCTGTGCACTGCAGAAGGCCGCACGCTGATGCCAGGGCCAGCCGACTGCCGCCCACATAATCCTCGGCGCTGAGGGGCCACCGCACCTGACCCCCGTCTCCTCGGCTGTCGCTGCCTCCCACGCTGAGCGGCGCCAGCGGGCATGCTGACGGCCGCCGTACCGGCTCCTGCTCCTGCCGCCCCACGTCGCCCGGACACTGAAGGAGGGGAGGAAGGATCCACCCCCCGTTGTAGGCCCCGCCGCACTGGAGGATTCCTCCCGGCGCCGCGCTGTGAGGTGGAGGGAACAGCGCTGCTTACCGGAGGGTCCGCAGAGGGGCTCCTATTTCGGCACCGGGCCCTGGGGATGATGTCCGGGCTTAGGCGCGCCGGAGGCCTAGTCCTCCGCGGCCGGCGCCCGTCCTGCGGTGCCTGCGATGGTGCTCCCGATGTCCCCTGGAGAAGGCTGTTAATGGATGCATTCAGCCAATCTGTCCCCTGGGAGCTGGCTGCCGTCCGGAGACGCTGGAGGATCGCTTCAACGTCCATTCTGGTAAGTGTGACAGAGATTCCTCACTTGTCACGCAGGCACCTAAAATGGATGCCTGCGTGAGGAGCGTGCCCCTTTTTATGTGCCCCCTCCCCACAGTCCCCTAGTTCCACCCCTTATTTTCAAAAAATGCCCCTAAAGCCACCCCTCAAGTTCCCAGTTAACCCCTTACCACCGTATCCCTTCTAACTGCTCCAGCTCCCCAGGTCCCACGTAACCCCGTCATGGCGGCCTCCCTTTACGTGCCGTGGGCCCCCAGTACGGCCTTTCTGGATCATTATTTCCTTATTACGTGGCGACCCTCAAGACTGGGCATTTTCTCTTGCGCCAGGAGACCCGGCATTGCGTGATGTAGATGCGTTTTTCCTGGCGCTCGGATTGCTTTATGACAAACCTAATTCAGCGGATCAGGCAGAGAAAATCTTGCTGGCTCTATGTCAGGGTCAGGATGAAGCAGAGATATATTGTCAGAAGTTTAGAAAGTGGTCTGTGCTCACTCAGTGGAATGAATGTGCCCTGGCAGCTATCTTCAGAAAGGGTCTCTCTGAAGCCCTTAAAGATGTCATGGTGGGATTTCCCATGCCTGCAGGTCTGAATGAGTCTATGTCTTTGGCTATTCAGATCGATCGGCGCTTGCGTGAGCGTAAAACTGTGCACCATTTGGCGGTACTATCTGAGCATGGGCCAGAGCCTATGCAGTGTGATAGAACTTTGACCAGAGCTGAACGGCAGGAACACAGATGTCAGAATGGCCTGTGTTTTTACTGTGGTGACTCCATTCATGCTATCTCCGATTGTCCTAAGCGCACTAAGCGGTTCGCTAAGTCTGCCACCATTGGTACGGTACAGTCTAAATTTCTTTTGTCCGTTACTCTAATTTGCTCTTTGTCGTCATATTCTGTTATGGCATTTGTGGATTCAGGCGCTGCCCTGAATTTGATGGACTTGGAGTATGCTAGGCGCTGTCCATTGAGAGGAATTGATGCTACGCCTTTGTCCAAGAATAAGCCTCAGTACTGGACCCAATTGACCATGTGCATGGCTCCTGCACATCAGGAGTATATCTGTTTTTTGGTGTTACATAATCTGCATGATGTGGTCGTTTTAGGGTTACCATGGCTACAGGTCCATAATCCAGTATTGGACTGGAAATCTATGTCTGTGTCCAGCTGGGGTTGCCAGGGGGTACATGGTGATGTTCCATTTTTGTCAATTTCGTCTTCTACTCCTTCTGAAGTTCCAGAGTTTTTGTCGGATTATCGGGATGTATTTGATGAGCCCAAAGCCAGTGCCCTTCCTCCTCATATGGATTGCGATTGTGCAATTAATTTGATTCCTGGTAGTAAGTTTCCTAAGGGCCGATTGTTCAATTTATCTGTGCCAGAACACGCCGCTATGCGGAGTTATATAAAGGAATCCTTGGAGAAAGGCCATATTCGCCCATCGTCATCACCGTTGGGAGCAGGGTTCTTTTTTGTGGCCAAGAAGGATGGTTCTTTGATACCTTGTATTGATTACCGCCTTCTTAATAAAATTACAGTCAAATTTCAGTATCCTTTGCCTTTGCTGTCTGACTTGTTTGCTCGTATTAAAGGGGCTAGTTGGTTTACCAAGATAGACCTTCGAGGGGCGTATAATCTTGTGCGTATTAAACGGGGCGATGAATGGAAAACAGCATTTAATACGCCCGAGGGCCATTTTGAGTACCTGGTGATGCCATTCGGGCTTTCCAATGCTCCATCAGTATTTCAGTCTTTTATGCATGACATCTTCCGAGAGTAACATAGTAACATAGTAACATAGTTAGTAAGGCCGAAAAAAGACATCTGTCCATCCAGTTCAGCCTATATTCCATCATAATAAATACCCAGATCTACGTCCTTCTACAGAACCTAATAATTGTATGATACAATATTGTTCTGCTCCAGGAAGACATCCAGGCCTCTCTTGAACCCCTCGACTGAGTTCGCCATCACCACCTCCTACCAGTACCTGGATAAATTCCTGATTGTGTATTTGGATGATATTTTGGTCTTTTCGGATGATTGGGAGTCTCATGTGAAGCAGGTCAAAATGGTGTTCCAGGTCCTTCGTGCTAATTCCTTGTTTGTGAAGGGGTCAAAGTGTCTCTTTGGAGTTCAGAAGGTTTCATTTTTGGGGTTCATTTTTTCCCCTTCTACTGTCGAGATGGACCCTGTTAAAGTCCAGGCCATTCATGATTGGACTCAGCCGACATCTGTGAAGAGCCTGCAAAAGTTCCTGGGCTTTGCTAATTTTTATCGTCGCTTCATCGCTAATTTTTCTAGTGTTGCTAAACCGTTGACTGATTTGACCAAGAAGGGTGCTGATGTGGTCAATTGGTCTTCTGCGGCTGTGGATGCTTTTCAGGAATTGAAGCGTCGTTTTTCTTCTGCCCCTGTGTTGTGCCAGCAAGATGTTTCGCTCCCTTTTCAGGTTGAGGTTGATGCCTCTGAGATTGGGGCAGGGGCTGTTTTGTCGCAAAAAAGTTCTGATGGCTCGGGAATGAAGCCATGTGCTTTCTTTTCTAGAAAGCTTTCGCCTGCTGAGCGCAATTATGATGTTGGTAATCGTGAATTGTTGGCCATGAAGTGGGCAATCGAGGAGTGGCGTCATTGGCTTGAAGGAGCCAAGCATCACGTGGTGGTCTTGACAGATCACAAAAATTTGACTTATCTTGAGTCTGCCAAACGGTTGAATCCGAGACAGGCTCGATGGGCGTTGTTTTTCTCCCGTTTTGATTTTGTAGTTTCGTACCTTCCGGGCTCTAAGAATGTGAAGGCTGATGCCCTGTCAAGGAGTTTTGTGCCTGACTCTCCGGGTGTTTCTGAGCCGGCAGGTATTCTCAAAAAGGGGATAATTTTGTCTGCCATCTCCCCTGATTTGCGGCGGGTGCTGCAAAAATTTCAGGCTGATAGACCTGACCGTTGCCCAGCAGAGAAACTGTTTGTCCCTGATAGATGGACTAGTAGAGTTATCTCTGAGCTTCATTGTTCGGTGTTGGCTGGGCATCCTGGAATCTTTGGTACCAGAGATTTGGTGGCTAGATCCTTTTGGTGGCCGTCTTTGTCACGGGATGTGCGTTCTTTTGTGCAGTCCTGTGGGACTTGTGCTCGGGCTAAGCCCTGCTGTTCTCGTGCTAGTGGGTTGCTTTTGCCCTTGCCGGTCCCGAAGAGGCCCTGGACGCATATTTCTATAGATTTTATTTCGGATCTCCCAGTCTCTCAAAAGATGTCAGTCATTTGGGTGGTTTGTGATCGCTTTTCTAAGATGGTCCATTTGGTACCCTTGTCTAAATTGCCTTCCTCCTCTGATTTGGTGCCATTGCTTTTCCAGCATGTGGTTCGTTTGCATGGCATCCCGGAGAACATCGTTTCGGACAGAGGTTCCCAGTTTTTTTTTCGAGGTTTTGGCGATCCTTTTGTGCTAGGATGGGCATTGATTTGTCTTTTTCCTCGGCTTTCCATCCTCAGACAAATGGCCAAACCGAACGAACTAATCAGACGTTGGAAACATATCTGAGATGCTTTGTTTCTGCTGATCAGGATGATTGGGTGTCCTTTTTGCCGTTGGCTGAGTTTGCCCTTAATAATCGGGCCAGCTCGGCTACTTTGGTTTCGCCGTTTTTCTGCAATTCTGGTTTCCATCCTCGTTTCTCTTCAGGGCAGGTTGAGTCTTCGAACTGTCCTGGTGTAGATACTGTGGTGGATAGGTTGCAGCAGATTTGGACTCATGTGGTAGACAATTTGACATTTTCCCAGGAGAAGGCTCAACGTTTCGCTAACCGCCGGCGCTGTGTGGGTCCCCGACTTCGTGTTGGGGATTTAGTTTGGTTGTCGTCTCGTTATGTTCCTATGAAGGTTTCCTCTCCTAAGTTTAAGCCTCGTTTCATTGGTCCGTATAAAATTTCTGAGGTTATCAATCCTGTGTCATTTCGTTTGGCCCTTCCAGATTCTTTTGCCATCCATAATGTGTTCCATAGGTCGTTATTGCGGAGATACGTGGCGCCTGTGGTTCCATCCGTTGACCCTCCTGCTCCGGTGTTGGTTGAGGGGGAGTTGGAGTATGTGGTGGAGAAGATTTTGGATTCTCGTATTTCGAGACAGAAACTCCAGTACTTGGTCAAGTGGAAGGGTTATGGTCAGGAGGATAATTCCTGGGTTTTTGCCTCTGATGTTCATGCGGCCGATCTGGTTCGTGCCTTTCATTTGGCTCATCCTGGTCGGCCCTGGGGGCTCTCGTGAGGGTTCGGTGACCCCTCCTCAAGGGGGGGTACTGTTGTGAATTCTGTTGTCAGGCTCCCTCCTGTGGTCATGAATGGTACTTTGGCTGGTTCTGTCCATGGACTTTCTCTGGTGCCTGTGGGTGTTTCTGAGTTTCCTTCCACAGGTGACGAGGCTAATTCGTTAGTGGGCTGCTCTATTTAACTCCACTTAGATCTTTGCCCCATGCCAGCTGTCAATATTGTACTATGGCTCTAGTTCGCTCCTGGATCGTTCTGAGTTCCTGTTGCTCCAGCAGAATCTAAGTTCCTCTGTGCTATTTTGCTTGTTTGCTATTTTTTCTGTCCAGCTTGCTTTTGTCAATATTGCCTTGCTTGCTGGAAGCTCTGGGACGCAGAGGGGCGCCTCCCGCACTGTGAGTTGGTGCGGAAGGTATTTTTCCCTGCACTCTCTGCGTGGTCTTTTGTAGGTTTTTGTGCTGACCGCAAAGTAACCTTTTCTATCCTCGGTCTGTTCAGTAAGTCGGGCCTCACTTTGCTAAATCTATTTCATCTCTGTGTTTGTATTTTCATCTTTACTCACAGTCATTATATGTGGGGGGCAGCCTTTTCCTTTGGGGAATTTCTCTGAGGCAAGGTAGGCTTTATTTTTCTATCTTCAGGGCTAGCTAGTTTCTTAGGCTGTGCCGAGTTGCATAGGGAGCGTTAGGCGCAATCCACGGCTATTTCTAGTGTGTTTTGATAGGTTTAGGGATTGCGGTCAGCAGAGTTCCCACGTCCCAGAGCTCGTCCTTATTATCAGTAACTATCAGGTCCATTATTTGTCCAAACCACAGGATCATAACACCAGGGTCATTGACTGAGGAGGCCGGAGGCGGCAGGAGGAGTGGGGCGATGCTGTCTATCCCATCCTCCTAGAAGATGTTGGTGCCGGTGAACAAAGGTCCCGTCTCCCGTACATATCACTGGAGTAGGCTTCGGAAAAATGGCAGCGCATGCGCAGATGGAGAGCTCAGGAGATGAGATCAATCTGTGCATGCGCCCCTCCAGTGGTCATTTTCCCAATGCTCACAGCAGGGTTATGTACAGGAGAGGGGACCTCTGCTAACATCTTCTGAAAGGATGGGACTTGCAGCATTGCCCCCCTGCTCCTGCCACTGTCGACGACCTCATAATCAGCGACCCTCCAGAGAGGACGGCACCCACAGCATCGCTTCGCTCCTCCTGCCGCTGTCGACAACCTCCTGAATCAGCGACCCTTCTGAGAGGACGGCACCCACATCATCACCCCACTCCTCCTGCCGCCAACGACATCCTGATTCAGCGACCCTTCTGAGAGAATGGGCCCACAGCATCACCTCACTCCTGCCGACACCAACCTCCTGAATCAGCGAACCTTCTGAGATGACGGCACCCACATCATCACCCCACTCCTCCTGCCGCGAATGACATCCTGAATCAGCGACCCTTCTGAGATGACGGCACCCACAACATCACCCCACTCCTCCTGCCACCAATGACATCCTGATTCAGCGACCCTTCTGAGATGACGGCACCCACAACATCACCCCACTCCTCCTGCCACCAATGACATCCTGAATCAGCGACCCTTCTGAGATGACGGCACCCATATCATCACCCCACTCCTCCTGCCGCCAACGACATCCTGATTCAGCGACCCTTCTGAGAGGATGGGCCCACAGCATCACCTCACTCCTGCCGACACCAACCTCCTGAATCAGCGAACCTTCTGAGATGACGGCACCCACATCATCACCCCACTCCTCCTGCCGCGAATGACATCCTGAATCAGCGACCCTTCTGAGATGACGGCACCCACAACATCACCCCACTCCTCCTGCCACCAATGACATCCTGATTCAGCGACCCTTCTGAGATGACGGCACCCACAACATCACCCCACTCCTCCTGCCACCAATGACATCCTGAATCAGCGACCCTTCTGAGATGACGGCACCCACAACATCACCCCACTCCTCCTGCCACCAATGATATCCTGATTCAGCGACCCTTCTGAGAGGATGGCACCCACAGCATCGCTCCGCTCCTCCTGCCGCTGTCAACTACCTCCTGAATCAGCGACCCTTCTGAGAGGACAGCACCTACAGCATCACCCCACTCCTCCTGCCGCCAACGACATCCTGATTCAGCGACCCTTCTGAGAGGATGGGCCTACAGCATCACCCCACTCCTGCTGACACCGACCTCCTGAATCAGCGACCCTGGCTCCTGTGACCTCGCTCCTCCGCCGCCCCCCAGGTCAGCTACCGTTAAAACGGATTACAAGACACACCACAATTTTATTTAAAAATGTTTTTTTTTCCTATTTTCCACCACAAATTTTGGTGCATGTCTTATAATCCGCAAAATACAGTAATCGTTTCAATCCCTCACGATGTTCGAGCCTTCCGGTTGCTGTCAGTGAATGAGAACATTCATGAATATAATGTGGTCTGAAGTAGGTGTGCTTGCTGCAATATATCATTAGCAACAGTTTTATAAGGCGTAGAGCGATTGTCATCACATTCAGATTGTGGCCAAAAAGGCTCTCGATGCTTAGTAGGAGACAGTATTCGGCTTGGACTGGCCCACGGTGGAAGCGGAGAATCCTCCGGTAGGCCGCCCCTGTGAAGGAGTGCTAATGAGTAGTGCTATTACACTTGATTCACAATTTGCAGTAAGAGGTATAATCTAATAATTAATTAATTAAACAAGCTAGCCAAATTAGTACTAGGGTCAGGTAGCTGACCAGTGGGCCCCAAGAATCAGTGTTACTGATAGACCTTTGCCAGTCCAGTCCAACACTGTATAGTACAATAAGGCTGTGTTCACGTCTGCCTTAATTGCAGATTATGTTACATTTGCTAATAAAAAAGAACTAGATCCAGATCTATATTTTCACATAGACGATGAACTCAGAATGTAATCACACGCCCCCAATGCACTTCCATGATAATTTGCATGTGGCTTCAAGCTTTGATTTCTTGGCGCTAGCACATCGGATCACTACAAAACAGGTATCATTTTTACAGTTGCACTGGGATCTATTCAGACGTACCACTAGTCTCAGCGGTAAAATTGTTCTGACAGGTTCCCTTTAATCATTGAATTCCTCCAAATGTGAAACGCAAACCTGGAAAACCAATTCCACCTCTTGTATCTGTTAGTATTATCCTCCAGTCTATCACTGTCACCCATCATACTTATCGTGATTTATAGTAATGGTCCTGTCTGAACCTTCCAGTCTCGTCTACACTGCAGAGGCGCTCCAGATTACCTGCCATCCCCGAGCTCACATAAAAGAAGATTTCTTGTTAAAAAGCTTCTGGAAAAGCTTGGTCGCTACTTAAAGTGGTTGTACGGGATTAATAAAACATGGCTGCTTTCTTCTAAAAACAGCATCTTGCCCGTCCATGTGTTGTGTCCGGCATTGCAGCTCAGCTCCATTGAAGAGAATGTGGATGACCTGCAATACCAAGCACAACCTGCGAACGGGTGTGGTGCTATTAGATACTGTTAGATGCTGTTCATCAATATAGAGTCAGGATTCTAGGACCCCTTGGTACTGAAAACATTTATGACCTGTCACTTTCTTTGCCATTTCCGTATACAGGAGGGTGGTAGATATAGTATAGAGAGTGCAGAGGCATTATGTTCTGTTTTCACCACTACCGGCTATATATACTATTGCTAGGTAGCATTATTCACACATAGTTAAGTACTCAGCCCAGGTCAAGAAATACCCAGTAGGCTACCAAAATGCCAACTGTAGTGGAGAGAAAGTCAGAAGGACTGCTCGATACTAGAGAAAGGTGAGTTGTGTCCTTTAAAGGGAACCTGTCACCTGAATTCAGGTGACAGGTTCCCTTTAAGAACTATTGCACTAAAATGTTAGTGAGAAGTCATGTTCAGAAAGCAGCGTGAAGTCAGCACCATAAGAATATCCCCACTACAATTTAAGCATAACAGAAAGTATAAAAAGTTTCCATTTCCCACTATAGTAGTAGTCAGACACATGGAGAAAAGGAAGGAGGAAGAAGCGGTAGAGCCTAGAAGAGAAAGTCTGCGTTACAGCAAGATAGAAGTGAGGATGAGTAGCACTCAGTATGAAATATGTATCGATTGCTAAACAAACATTGATTATGGCACAAGTGTTCTTTTGTTAAGAAAAAAAAAACGTTGGTACAAAAGTTGTGCAACACGGCTGCTCTAATACAAAATTAAATGAGTTGCCGTTCTGTACAAACTTTGTGGAAGAATTACTGTATATTTAGATTGCAGAGCGTGATGATTGTTTAAATCTTACTATATCTGTATAATGGGTTACCTTGAGCCTAATGAGAGCACCACAGAGGTGAAAATATGAATCTAAAGTCACTCCTACTATCTTGCTATCTTTGAAGCTTTTCTCAAGTGGAGGAGAATGGTCCACATGCTGAGAGTAAGAGAGGACTACTGCCCCAGAGGGGAGCAAAGAGGCTTAGTCTTGTAAGGAGAGCATCTACCAATTAGGTGAAATTTAGTTTAGAGAGTGAGTGAGTGAGTGAGTGAAGAGAGGTACCACCATAGAGTAAGAAGTACCCGGGTGAGTAGACGAGTGCCATCATAAATTAGGGTTTGCCATTGGATGAAGAGAAATGCCAGCACAAAGTAAAGAGAACCTGAGTATAAAGGGGTGTGCCACTACAGAGTGAGGAGTGTCTGAGTGTGGAGAGGAGTGCCTGAGTGTGAAGAAGAGTGACACTACAGAGTGAGGAGTGCCTGAGTGTGGAGAGGAGTGCCTGAGTGTGAAGAGGAGTGGCACTACAGAGTGAGGAGTGCCTGAGTGTGGAGAGGAGTGCCTGAGTGTGAAGAGGAGTGGCACTACAGAGTGAGGAGTGCCTGAGTGTGGAGAGGAGTGCCTGAGTGTGAAGAAGAGTGACACTACAGAGTGAGGAGTGCCTGAGTGTGGAGAGGAGTGCCTGAGTGTGAAGAGGAGTGACACTACAGAGTGAGGAGTGCCTGAGTGTGAAGAGGAGTGGCACCACAGTGAGGAGTGCCTGAGTGTGAAGAGGAATGCCTGAGTGTGAGGAGGAATGACACTACAGAGTGAGGAGTGCCTGAGTGTGAAGAGGAGTGGCACCACAGTGAGGAGTGCCTAAGTGTGAAGAGGAGTGCCTGAGTGTGAAGAGGAATGCCTGAGTGTGAAGAGGAGTGACACTACAGAGTGAGGAGTGCCTGAGTGTGGAGAGGAGTGCCTGAGTGTTAAGAGGAGTGGCACCACAGTGAGGAGTGTCTGAGTGTGAAGAGGAGTGGCACCACAGTGAGGAGTGCCTGAGTGTGAAGAGGAATGCCTGAGTGTGAAGATAAACTACACTACAGAGTGAAGAGTGCCTGAGTGTGGAGAGGAGTGCCTGAGTGTGAAGAGGAGTGCCTGAGTGTGAAGAGGAATGCCTGAGTGTGAGGAGGAATGACACTACAGAGTGAGAAGTGCCTGAGTGTGAAGAGGAGTGGCACCACAGTGAGGAGTGCCAAAGTGTGAAGAGGAGTGCCTGAGTGTGAAGAGGAGTGACACTACAGAGTGAAGAGTGCCTGAGTGTGGAGAGGAGTACCTAAGTGTGAAGAGGAGTGCCTGAGTGTTAAGAGGAGTGACACTACAGAGTGAGGAGTGTCTGAGTGTGAAGAGGAATGCCTGAGTGTGAAGAGGAGTGACACTACAGTGTGAAGAGTGCCTGAGTGTGGAGAGGAGTGCCTAAGTGTGAAGAGGAGTGCCTGAGTGTGAAGAGGAATGCCTGAGTGTGAGGAGGAATGACACTACAGAGTGAGGAGTGCCTGAGTGTGAAGAGGAGTGGCACCACAGAGAGGAGTGCCTAAGTTTGAAGAGGAGTGCCTGAGTGTGAAGAGGAGTGACACTACAGAGTGAGGAGTGCCTGAGTGTGGAGAGGAGTGCCTGAGTGTGAAGAGGAGTGACACTACAGAGTGAAGAGTGCCTGAGTGTGGAGAGGAGTACCTAAGTGTGAAGAGGAGTGCCTGAGTGTTAAGAGGAGTGACACTACAGAGTGAAGAGTGTCTGAGTGTGAAGAGGAATGCCTGAGTGTGAAGAGGAGTGACACTACAGTGTGAAGAGTGCCTGAGTGTGGAGAGGAGTGCCTAAGTGTGAAGAGGAGTGCCTGAGTGTGAAGAGGAATGCCTGAGTGTGAGGAGGAATGACACTACAGAGTGAGGAGTGCCTGAGTGTGAAGAGGAGTGGCACCACAGTGAGGAGTGCCTAAGTTTGAAGAGGAGTGCCTGAGTGTGAAGAGGAGTGACACTACAGAGTGAGGAGTGCCTGAGTGTGGAGAGGAGTGCCTGAGTGTTAAGAGGAGTGGCACCAGAGTGAGGAGTGTCTGAGTGTGAAGAGGAGTGGCACCACAGTGAGGAGTGCCTGAGTGTGAAGAGGAATGCCTGAGTGTGAAGAGGAATGACACTACAGAGTGAGGAGTGCCTGAGTGTGAAGAGGAGTGGCACCACAGTGAGGAGTGGCTAAGTGTGAAGAGGAGTGCCTGAGTGTGAAGAGGAATGCCTGAGTGTGAAGAGGAGTGACACTACAGAGTGAAGAGTGCCTGAGTGTGGAGAGGAGTGCCTAAGTGTGAAGAGGAGTGCCTGAGTGTTAAGAGGAGTGACACTACAGAGTGAGGAGTGCCTAAGTGTGAAGATGAGTGCCTGAGTGTGAAGAGGAATGCCTGAATGTGAAGAGGAGTGACACTACAGAGTGAGGAGTGCCTGAGTGTGGAGAGGAGTGCCTGAGTGTGAAGAGGAGTGACACTACAGAGTGAGGAGTGCCTGAGTGTGGAGAGGAGTGCCTGAGTGTGAAGAGGAATGCCTGAGTGTTAAGAGGAGTGACACTACAGAGTGAGGAGTGCCTAAGTGTGAAGATGAGTGCCTGAGTGTGAAGAGGAATGCCTGAATGTGAAGATGAGTGACACTACAGAGTGGGGAGTGCCTGAGTGTGAAGAGGAGTGACACTGCAGAGTGAGGAGTGCCTGAGTGTGGAGAGGAGTGCCTGAGTGTGAAGAGGAGTGCCTGAGTGTTAAGAGGAGTGACACTACAGAGTGAGGAGTGCCTAAGTGTGAAGACGAGTGCCTGAGTGTGAAGAGGAGTGCCTGAGTGTGGAGAGGAGTGACACTACAGAGTGAGGAGTGCCTAAGTGTGAAGACGAGTGCCTGAGTGTGAAGAGGAATGCCTGAATGTGAAGAAGAGTGACACTACAGAGTGGGGAGTGCCTGAGTGTGAAGAGGAGTGACACTGCAGAGTGAGGAGTGCCTGAGTGTGGAGAGGAGTGCCTGAGTGTGAAGAGGAGTGCCTGAGTGTGAAGAGGAGTGCCTGAGTGTGAAGAGGAGTGACACTACAGAGTGAGGAGTGCCTGAGTGTGGAGAGGAGTGCCAGAGTGTGGAGAGGAGTGCCTGAGTGTGAAGAGAAATGCCTGAGTGTGAAGAGGAGTGACACTACAGAGTGAGGAGTGCCTGAGTGTGGAGAGGAGTGGCACCACAGTGCGGAGTGCTTGAGATGTGGAGAGGAGTGGTGCCATAGTGAGGAGTGCCTTTTTGTGAAGAAGAGTGCCACCACAGTGAGGGACTTAGTGTGAAGAGGAGTGCCACCGCAGAGTGAGTAGAGGGGTGTATGGATATAGTGCATGAGGAACTGATATGTGGTACCTGTGTGGATTGCATTTGGGAGTGAGCAAGATTGTAACATTGAAACCATCAAGCTCATTATAGCCATCAAGTTCATATCCTCTTTGCGAGTAAACTTGTTGGACTGTCTCTTCTGTACGCCTGCATTTTTTCCATCATCACTAAGCAAGGAAATCATTCTACCACCAAGGGCCACTATAGCCCATACTCCTAAAAGGGTCACTCTGCCATCCAAACTCCCCTACAGGCCATTTCTATAAGGCCACCAATAGTGAAGTCCAGCCCTGTGCTCGGTTTATATATCACACTTGATATTTTGCAAACTAGAAACTGGTTCACTTTCTTCAAAATAGACCATTCTGTGTTATTATCGGGGGGTCAGAATGCTGGAAAATTATCAATCAGAAGAGCAGAGCCAAGGTTAATTGACTTATTACTTGAGGAGCTGGATGGAGTTAATGGCTCCTATTTACCAGCAAGGAGACATCAGGGACTCAGATTGAAGCAGCTCTGGTGGTCGCATGGGGTCTTTTCTGTAGCAAACGGTGCCAGGTGAACTCATCATACTGGATAAATGAGCTATAAAACCTTGTTTCTTCTTCCTGGGGCGGTGTAGATGGGAGTCACTAACCCTTGGATCGCTATGCTACTCATGTTTTGGAGCTCTTACGAGTGGAACGGAAACTTTTTGTTTCGTTTCATCGATGTGACCTTGGAATGGTAGTGTAGTAGAAAATGAATCCTTGTATGTTGTATCCTGATGACGTTCTTCTCCCCTCATTTCTCCTCCTTATCTCCGGTAGTCACATTGACCAGAGCAATTACTGATAAGCAATGAAAGAGAGCCATGAGACGAAACTTGTAGCATCTTAGCACATGTACAGCTCTAGAGTGGATTTTGCCTAGCTGATTTGCCGTGTTAAGTGACCACCACCAATTGGCTAAAACTTTGCCGATCGGTGGTTAGTTAACCTGTTCAGATAGCCCAACTGCACTTGCCATATGCACAGAATGATCTGTACTAGATAGGTTGCAATTGTTCTCAGCAGCAAAGGTCTTGCTTTATACAGGACAATATACTGCCAAGAATGATGATTTTTTTAAAATTTTCCCTCAATGATCAAGTGTTTTGCTCATTCTTCTGGTGATTGTCAGCCTTTTTACAATGCACAATTATTGAGCAACAAGTATTTCTAGGAACACTCATGATCAGTAACTAGTGTAAATGCACCCCTAGAGTGAGAGGTTGGGCACAGCTGATCAGGACGAACTATTGTAGCCTGTATAAAAGCTGAGGCAGGGAATGCAGCAGTCATTTTAAAGTGAATCTGGACAACGAAAAGACATCACAGCTCACAGTTTAGTAAATAGGGAAAAAAAAGTCATAATACACAGAGCAAACTGTACAGATAGTGTGTTGAGGGCAGAGCAAGGTACTGCAGTGCGCAGGCGCTGGGCCCCTCTGAGCTTTCCCGGTGCCTGCACACTGCAGTACTTTGCTCTGCCCTCAACAGGGCAGATAAGTACGCCTGTGCAGGAGCCCGATATCGGGGAGCCATGAAGCAAGCAGACGAGCAGCATCACAAGAAGAAGGGAGGCGCTGGACTAGGACCTGCGACACCCATCGGACCGGACCGCCTTCCAGGTGAGTATAATAAAACTTATGTTTTTCTCTTGCAGGTCAGCATTATAGAATGCAGTATATCAGCCCTGAAAGGCGGTGGCCGTAACTCGTATCAGCCAAACCTGGTGACAGATTCCCTTTCACATAGATTCTTTGAATGACGGCGATCATGTGATAAGGATAAACGATCAACTCCAGAGTCTCAGATACCGGAGGTTTCTTTGCCTACTGGGTAATGTATTCTCTTATATCTCTGTGACACCTGTATATGACCTTTTAAATGCTGCAGAAATGGGGCTAATATGTCGGATAATAGCGTAAGGAAGTTGGCTGGTTGCTGTATTGAAAGAACAACTTCAATAAGAAAACAAACTTTATTCCTCACAGGAGCTGTTGGCTTTCAGTCATACAAGTGTGCCCCAAAGCATATTACTGCCGCCACCATGCGTCACTACGGCTATGGCGTTCTTTTTGATTTGTGCCACACATGCCTTTTGAAATTATGGCCAAAAAGTTCAGCTTTGGTGTGGAGACATGAAAGTTCAGTGGGTGGTCATGTCCACTGGCCCGAGACCACATGGACCAGGGCTCATCCTACTGAGCATCCGCTCTCTTTTTCCTGTGGGCATAATACTACTCAGACAACACAGGGAGAGGGGAAAACAGCATGGCAATACTTTACTGAACCACAAAAGAGTCAATAACACATAGAACAGACCCAGCAAAATACCCAAAATGTTGCAAAATTACAGAGTCTCACCCTGGCGCTGACTTGCATGGATTATAGCAGCTACAACTCCTGGGCTTCCGGGTCAGACTACCCCCACCTGTGACACCCACAGAGGGGACGTAATGACAAGCTTGGGAAGCTGACAGTCCACTGAGGCATGTGGCCAGGTGACCAGATGGCCACAACCTGGCTTCTCTGAACGTCTCCATGAAGTCAGGTGACCGGTGGGTCTCAATTCTGGCTTCCCCAAATGTATCCATGGCGTTCAGGAGACTGTTGGATCAAAATCCTGGCTTCCACAAATGCATCAGTGATGGGTTCAATGATGTCAATGGAGCACATCTGTATTCTTTCAGCTGAGGCCATGGTCCCCTAAGCTGGCATCCTGTAGAATGTCAAATCTCTGTCCCTTGAGAGCCATGATGTCCTGTAGAGTGTTACTGGCTGTGGTTTTGTAAAGTGTCTCTGATTCTTTCAGAAGGATAGAAAATCCCTTTTTATACACACTTCTGTGGCTCAGGTCATCATCCGCAGGTCATGTTGGAGGTGGGATGAGTTAAACTCTCATTATTTGAGTAATCAATTTGCTAAGTTCGTCCTTATGTGTTTTGTAGGTTAACATAACTCTCCTGGTACAATGTGTAATCAACATACTAACAAATTTCTATTGTTCAATTACCCTGCGTCCCTGTTATACAAGATAGCAGAAAATAAATTACAAGAAACATCAAGTCAAAAGTCATACGATCAATAGTCTGTTTCTTAACTAACCAAAGAAAACATATAAACTCAAAAGTTAACAAGCATACCAGTGTATGTCTCCTGGCTTACTGGCTTAAAAGAAATCAAGAACAAAAATGTGGTAGTCAGTAATGGCTCTTTATTTAACAAAGCATAGGGTAAAAATTATGGAATCACTCAATTATGAGGGAAAAAATTATGGAATCATAAAAAACAAACAAACAAAAAACACTCCAACACATCACTAGTATTTTGTCGCACCACCTCTGGCTTTTATAACAGCTTGCAGTCTCTGAGGCATGGACTTATTGAGTGTCACACAGGACTCTTCATCCATCTGGCTCCAACTTTCTCTGATTGCTGTTGCCAGATCAGCTTTGCAGGTTGGAGCCTTGTCATGGACCATTTTCTTCAACTTCCACCAAAGATTTTCAATTGGATTTTGATCCGGACTATTTGCAGGCCATAACATTGACCTTATGTGTGTTTTTTCAAGGAATGTTTGCACAGTTTTTGCTCTATGGCAGGATGCATTATCATCTTGAAAAATGATTTCATCATCTCCAAATATCCTTTCAATTGATGGGATAAGAAAAGTGTCCAAAATATCAACATAAACTTGTGCGTTTATTGAAGATGTAACGACAGCCATCTCCCCAGTGCCTTTACCTGACATGCAGCCCCATATCATCAATGACTGTGGAACTTTGCATGTTCTCTTCAGGCAGTCATCTTTATAAATCTCATTGGAACGGCACCAAACAAAAGTTCCAGCATCATCACCTTGCCCAATACAGGTTTGTGAATCATCACTGAATATGACTTTCATCCGGTCATCCACAGTCCACGATTGCTTTTCCTTAGCCCATTGTAACCTTGTTTTTTTCTGTTTGGGTGTAAATCCCATTTCCTTTAGCGGTTTCTTACAGTTCGGTCACAGACGTTGACTCCAGTTTCCTCCCATTCATTCCTTATTTGTTTTGTTGTAATTTCCTGTTTTGGAGACATATTGCTTTATGTCTCCGGTCTTGACGCTTTGATGTCTTCTTTGGTCTACCAGTATGTTTGCCTTTAACAACCTTCCCATGTTGTTTGTATTTGATCCAGATTTTAGACACAGCTGACTGTGAACAACCAACATCTTTTGCAACATTGCGTGATGATTTACCCTCTTTTAAGAGTTTGATAATCCTCTCCTTTGTTTCAATTGACATCTCTTGTGTTGGAGCCATGATTCATGTGAGTCCACTTGGTGCAACAGCTCCCCAATATGTGATCACTCATTTTTAGATGCAGACTAACGAGCAGATCTAATTCGATGTAGGTGTTAGTTTTGAGAATGAAAATTTACAAGATGATTCCATAATTTTTTTTCCGCAGAATTGAGTGATTCCATATTTTTTCCCCTATGCTTGGTTACAAAAAGTAACCATTACTGACTACCACATTTTTTGTTCTTGATTTCTTTTACTGTTTCTTAAAGCCAGAAAGTTGCCATTTGAAATTACGGTACTTTAGTTTTGTGCCATGTCTGTGATCTGCTTTTTTTCTACAAAATTAAACAACTGAATGAACGTCCTCCAAGGCCGGTGATTCCATAATTTTTGCCAGGGGTTGTATATTGAATCAATCAGGATCACTGTGAATTTTGGTGGCCATGTACTGACTACTATGTAACGTGTGTAAATGTGATGAACTCTTTCTGAACACAATCACATGCCCAGTTATTAGAGGGTATTCAAACTTATGCAACCACATTATTTTAGTTTTTTTTTTTTTTTTTTTATTTCCTCTTCAAAATGATTTCAGTTTTTTTTCTCAATGGTTTTGTATGGCTTATGGTCAACATTAAATGTGTAAAAAGGTCATAAATGATTATTCGTGTTAGGATTTTGTACATGACAAAAACTTGGCATTTTAACAGGGGTGTGTAGACTTTTTTTTTTATCTATCTTTGGATTAAAAGAAACACAGGAAAGCTATAAATTCTTGCACCTCTCAATTCCCACAATTCCAGAACTCTGCACTCGTTCTCCTTCCTCATCTCGATATAAGGGAGCACTTGTTACACCTGTATCAGTATATACGGAGCTGTGATTGATATAATTTGCATATATCGTTGCATTTCGTGCAGGCAGGGAATTGATTTGAACCATCTCTTTATTGTAGTCACATCCAGTAAGTTCAAAAAGTTAAGTCGATATTTTATGAAAAGTTCCTCCGGCCTCCGGAGCAGCCAATAACATGTAATCAGCATAAAAAGCAATCTATCCGTGTCCTACAATGGCACGACTATCCTCAACAGGAGGGGCAGAACGGAGACGGGATATTCTACAGGAACAGTTTCAATCAGGTTCAGGCAGAATTGCTTGTCGAGGTCAGACCAGTTGTCATCGAGCGGCAGTTACAGATTGCTATATTCTAAGACCGGAATTCTAATGAACTCTCGATCCTCTCCAGGAACAGAGAAACCTTCTAAAATTGCAGAGAAAATAACAGGAAACCAGAATAACATTCATATAAGTCAGCATACAAGATGCAGAGAAGGTGGACTACCACCGCTCACTGCGCTGTACAAAAGGGAAGGTGTCACAAAAATGTACACTTTTTTTCTGAAATGTATTTTTAAAATATTTTTGAACTTTTTTTCATATACGATCCAAAAAAAAAAAAAAAGTATTCTTGCAATTTTCATAATGACCACTAGGGCTAGTTTATACTCTGTTCATCCTGTCCTTTCAGGAAGAGTTTCCAGCAGACTCATTATCATCAGAGGCAGAATGACAATGACAAGCTGATAACACAGGATCCGCCAATCACAATAGGGGATATGCCAGCAGACTTCGGTCATGCATCTGGGTTCGAACCTTCGAGCATGGAGTTTGTGATCGACTTCTATGTCCGCCGAGCCACTGCATGTACACTGTCTCATATACATTTTTCCAGGTATTTAGTTTCTGTTATCCCTGTTATGAACAGGTAATTCAGAACCACAATGGACATAGAGGTACAGAGCACACAAAGTGACCTGACAATTACCAAAAACAAAGGACGAGCTCTGAGACGTGGGAACTCTGTTGACCGCAATCCCTAATCCTAACACACCACACTAGAGGTAGCTGTGGATTGCGCCTAACGCTCCCTATGCAACTCGGCACAGCCTGAGAAACTAACTAGTCCTGAAGATAGAAAAATAAGCCTACCTTGCCTCAGAGAAATTCCCCAAAGGAAAAGGCAGCCCCCCACATATAATGACTGTGAGTAAAGATGAAATACAAACACAGAGATGAAATAGATTTAGCAAAGTGAGGCCCGACTTACTGAATAGACCGAGGATAGGAAAGATAGCTTTGCGGTCAACACAAAAATCTACAAACAACCACGCAGAGGGGCAAAAAGACCCTCCGCACTGACTAACGGTACGGAGGTGCTCCCTCTGCGTCTCAGAGCTTCCAGCAAGCAAGAAAAACCAATATAGCAAGCTGGACAGAAAATATAGCAAAAAATACCACAAGCAGAATTTAGCTTATGCAGGATAAAGAGGCCACAGGAACGATCCAGGAGGAAGCAAGATCAATACTAGAACATTGACTGGAGGCCAGAATCAAAGCACCAGGTGGAGTTAAATAGAGCAGCACCTAACGACTTAACCTCATCACCTGAGGAAGGAAACTCAGAAGCCGCAGTACCACTCTCATAAACCAAAGGAAGCTTATAGACAGAACCAGCCGCAGTACCACTCATGACCACAGGAGGGAGCTTGGCCACAGAATTCACAACAGTACCCCTCCCTTGAGAAGGGGTCACCGAACCCTCACCAGAGCCCCCAGGCCGACCAGGATGAGCCACATGAAAGGCACGAACCAGATCGGCAGCATGGACATCAGAGGCAAAGACCCAGGAATTATCTTCCTGACCATAACCTTTCCACTTAACCAGATACTGGAGTTTCCATCTCGAAACACGAGAATCCAAAATCTTCTCCACAATATACTCCAATTCCCCTTCAACCAAAACCGGAGCAGGAGGATCAATAGATGGAACCACAGGTGCCACGTATCTCCGCAACAATGACCTATGGAACACGTTATGGATGGAAAAAGAAGCCGGAAGAGTCAAACGAAAAGACACAGGATTAAGAACCTCAGAAATCATATATGGACCAATGAAACGAGGCTTAAATTTAGGAGAGGAAACCTTCATAGGAATATAACGAGATGACAACCAAACCAAATCCCCAACACGAAGTCGGGGACCCACACAGCGCCTGCGGTTAGCGAAACGTTGAGCCTTCTCCTGGGACAAAGTCAGATTGTCCACTACATGAGTCCAAATCTGCTGCAACCTATCCACCACAGTATCCACACCAGGGCAGTCCGAAGACTCAACCTGCCCTGAAGAGAAACGAGGGTGGAACCCAGAATTGCAGAAAAACAGCGAAACCAAAGTAGCCGAGCTGGCCCGATTATTAAGGGCGAACTCAGCCAAAGGCAAAAAGGACACCCAATCATCCTGATCAGCAGAAACAAAACATCTCAGATATGTTTCCAAGGTCTGATTGGTTCGTTCAGTCTGGCCATTTGTCTGAGGATGGAAAGCCGAGGAAAAAGACAAATCAATGCCCATCCTAGCACAAAAGGCTCGCCAAAACCTCGAAACAAACTGGGAACCTCTGTCAGAAACGATGTTCTCTGGAATGCCATGTAAACGAACCACATGCTGAAAAAACAATGGCACCAAATCAGAGGAGGAAGGCAATTTAGACAAGGGCACCAAATGGACCATCTTAGAGAAGCGATCACAAACCACCCAAATGACCGACATTCTTTGAGAGACGGGGAGATCCGAAATAAAATCCATAGAGATATGTGTCCAAGGCCTCTTCGGGACTGGCAAGGGCAAAAGCAACCCACTGGCACGAGAACAGCAGGGCTTAGCCCGAGCACAAATCCCACAGGACTGCACAAAAGAACGCACATCCCGCGACAGAGACGGCCACCAAAAGGATCTAGCCACCAACTCTCTGATACCAAAGATTCCAGGATGACCAGCCAACACCGAACAATGAACCTCAGAGATAACTTTATTCGTCCACCTATCAGGGACAAACAGTTTCTCCTCTGGGCAACGGTCAGGTCTATTAGCCTGAAATTTTTTCAGCACCCGCCGCAAATCAGGGGAGATGGCAGACAAAATTACCCCCTCTTTGAGAATACCCGCCGGCTCAGACAAACCCGGAGAATCGGGCACAAAACTCCTAGACAGGGCATCCGCCTTCACATTTTTAGAGCCCGGAAGGTACGAAACCACAAAGTCAAAACGGGAGAAAAACAGCGACCAACGAGCCTGTCTAGGATTCAACCGTTTGGCAGACTCGAGATAAGTCAAGTTTTTGTGATCAGTCAAGACCACCACGCGATGCTTAGCTCCTTCAAGCCAATGACGCCACTCCTCGAACGCCCACTTCATGGCTAGCAACTCTCGATTGCCAACATCATAATTTCGCTCAGCAGGCGAAAATTTCCTGGAAAAGAAGGCGCATGGTTTCATCACTGAGCAATCAGAACCTCTCTGCGACAAAACAGCCCCGGCTCCAATTTCGGAAGCATCAACCTCGACCTGGAACGGAAGCGAAACATCTGGTTGGCACAACACAGGGGCAGAAGAAAAACGTCGCTTCAACTCCTGAAAAGCTTCCACAGCAGCAGAAGACCAATTGACCACATCAGCACCCTTCTTGGTTAAATCAGTCAACGGTTTAGCAATGCTAGAAAAATTAGCGATGAAGCGACGATAAAAATTAGCAAAGCCCAGGAACTTCTGCAGACTCTTCAGAGATGTTGGCTGAGTCCAATCATAAATAGCCTGAACTTTAACAGGGTCCATCTCGATAGTAGAAGGAGAAAAAATGAACCCCAAAAATGAAATCTTCTGAACACCAAAGAGACACTTTGACCCCTTCACAAACAAAGAATTAGCACGCAGGACCTGGAACACCATTCTGACTTGCTTCACATGAGACTCCCAATCATCCGAGAAGACCAAAATATCATCCAAGTATACAATCAGGAATTTATCCAGGTACTCTCGGAAGATGTCATGCATAAAGGACTGAAACACTGATGGAGCATTAGAAAGTCCGAATGGCATAACCAGGTACTCAAAATGGCCTTCGGGCGTATTAAATGCTGTTTTCCATTCATCGCCTCGTTTGATACGCACAAGATTATACGCACCACGAAGATCTATCTTGGTGAACCAACTAGCCCCCTTAATCCGAGCAAACAAATCAGACAGCAGCGGCAAGGGGTACTGAAATTTAACCGTAATTTTATTTAGAAGGCGGTAATCTATACAAGGTCTCAGCGAACCATCCTTCTTGGCCACAAAAAAGAAACCCGCTCCCAATGGCGACGATGACGGGCGAATATGACCCTTCTCCAAAGACTCCTTCACGTAACTCCGCATAGCGGCATGCTCAGGTACAGATAAATTAAACAGAAGTGTCCAAAAGAAAGAAAAATGAAAGCGCACTCACCGGTGGTGAACTTCAGCGATTTATTAACACATAGTTACGTGATGCAGGGAGGGTAGTGAACGCATACAGGACGACAGCTGTTTCGTGCTATGCAGCACTTCGACAGGTCATCGGACCTGTCGAAGTGCTGCATAGCACGAAACAGCTGTCGTCCTGTATGCGTTCACTACCCTCCCTGCATCACGTAACTATGTGTTAATAAATCGCTGAAGTTCACCACCGGTGAGTGCGCTTTCATTTTTCTCTCTTTTGGACACTTCTATATGAATTGTTTTTTCTTGGAAGCGGCACCCAGGTGGAATGCCCATGGCGATTGATGTTTTATTTTGACAAAAGGCATATACGGTACATTGCATATACCCCTGAGTCACAAGGGTCTAACTAATTACGGCAGTGCGGGTGTTATATCTCTTCAGTTTAGATAAATTAAACAGTCGACCCTTAGGAAACTTACTACCAGGAATAAAATCGATAGCACAATCACAATCCCTATGCGGAGGTAGGGCATTGGACTTGGGCTCATCGAATACATCCCGGTAATCAGACAAGAACTCTGGGACCTCAGAAGGGGTGGATGATGAGATAGACAGAAATGGAACATCACCATGTACCCCCTGACAACCCCAGCTTGACACAGACATTGATTTCCAATCTAATACTGGGTTATGGACTTGTAGCCATGGCAACCCCAACACGACCACATCATGCAGATTATGCAACACCAGAAAGCCAATATCCTCCTGGTGCGCAGGAGCCATGCACATGGTCAGCTGGGTCCAATACTGAGGCTTATTCTTGGCCAAAGGCGTAGCATCAATTCCTCTCAATGGAATAGGACACTGCAAGGGCTCCAAGACAAACCCACAGCGCCTAGCATACTCCAAGTCCATCAAATTCAGGGCAGCGCCTGAATCTACAAATGCCATGACAGAATAGGAAGACAAAGAGCAGATCAAAGTAACGGACAAAAGAAATTTCGACTGTACCGTACCAATGGTGGCAGACCTAGCAAACCGCTTAGTGCGCTTAGGACAATCAGAGATAGCATGAGTGGAATCACCACAGTAGAAACACAGCCCATTCTGACGTCTGTGTTCTTGTCTTTCAGCTCTGGTCAAAGTCCTATCGCACTGCATAGGCTCAGGTTTATGCTCAGATAATACCGCCAAATGGTGCACAGATTTACGCTCGCGCAAGCGTCGACCGATTTGAATGGCCAAAGACATACACTCATTCAGACCAGCAGGCATAGGAAATCCCACCATGACATCCTTAAGGGCTTCAGAGAGACCCTTTCTGAACATAGCTGCCAGCGCAGATTCATTCCATTGAATGAGCACGGACCACTTTCTAAACTTCTGACAATAAATCTCTATCTCATCCTGACCCTGACACAGAGCCAGCAAATTTTTCTTTGCCTGATCCACTGAATTAGGTTCGTCGTACAGCAATCCGAGAAAAACCAGAAAAAACGCATCAATATTACATAATGCAGGATCTCCTGGCGCAAGCGAAAATGCCCAGTCTTGAGGGTTGCCACGTAATAAAGAAATAATGATTTTAACTTGTTGAACTGGGTCACCAGAGGAGCGGGGTTTCAAAGCCAGAAACAGTTTACAATTATTTTTAAAATTCAAAAATTTAGCTCTGTCTCCAGAAAATAACTCAGGAATAGGAATTTTAGGTTCTAACATAGGATTCTGAACCACTAAATCTTGAATGTTCTGTACTCTTATAGTGAGATTATCCATCACAGAGGACAGACCCTGAATATCCATGTCCACACCTGTGTTCTGAACCACCCTGATGTATAGGGGAAAAGAAAGACAGAACACAGTGCAAAGAAAAAAAAATGGTCTCAGAACTTCTCTTTTCCCTCTATTGAGAAGCATTAGTACTTTGGGCCTCCAGTACTGTTATGAACAGGTAATTCAGAACCACAATGGACATAGAGGTACAGAGCACACAAAGTGACCTGACAATTACCAAAAACAAAGGACGAGCTCTGAGACGTGGGAACTCTGTTGACCGCAATCCCTAATCCTAACACACCACACTAGAGGTAGCCGTGGATTGCGCCTAACGCTCCCTATGCAACTCGGCACAGCCTGAGAAACTAACTAGTCCTGAAGATAGAAAAATAAGCCTACCTTGCCTCAGAGAAATTCCCCAAAGGAAAAGGCAGCCCCCCACATATAATGACTGTGAGTAAAGATGAAATACAAACACAGAGATGAAATAGATTTAGCAAAGTGAGGCCCGACTTACTGAATAGACCGAGGATAGGAAAGATAGCTTTGCGGTCAACACAAAAATCTACAAACAACCACGCAGAGGGGCAAAAAGACCCTCCACACCGACTAACGGTACGGAGGTGCTCCCTCTGCATCTCAGAGCTTCCAGCAAGCAAGAAAAACCAATATAGCAAGCTGGACAGAAAATATAGCAAAAAATAACACAAGCAGAACTTAGCTTATGCAGGATAAAGAGGCCACAGGAACGATCCAGGAGGAAGCAAGACCAACACTAGAACATTGACTGGAGGCCAGGATCAAAGCACCAGGTGGAGTTAAATAGAGCAGCACCTAACGACTTAACCTCATCACCTGAGGAAGGAAACTCAGAAGCCGCAGTACCACTCTCATCCACCAAAGGATGCTTATAGACAGAACCAGCCGCAGTACCACTCATGACCACAGGAGGGAGCTTGGCCACAGAATTCACAACATATCCCTGATTCAGTCTTTTTAGGGTTACAGGTGTTTTCCGTTACTCATTTGTCTGCCCCATCACCTTTTGGGTGCGGCATTATATACATTCCCCTTGCTGGTATTTCCTACTGGTGATAGTCTCATTTGTATGTCCAGCCTTACTTTTGTAGTTTAAGCCAGACATTCCCTTAAGTTTTTCTAAGTCTTCTGTTATTCAGATTTAAGCAAAATTACTCGTAGACTGACTGCAGAACTCACTTCTGATTGGTTAAGAAGATTAGATATGTAAAGAATTAGAATATGTAAAAAATAAATTAACTTTTTTTAAAATAGTTTTGCACAACATTGAAAGTTACGAAACTTTGCAAATGACTTTAATAGGGGATTTTTATTCATTCCTGTAAAAAAAATTGCATATAACCGATTTCCAAACCGCGGCTTTCCCCAGTCTATATTGATGCCTTTGGCTGCATTGATATCAGGACATGTTCAATTGGAGTACAGATGATGGCAGTGATGGGTCAGCACCAGTGATGAGCTTGGATAAAGTCTTATCTGGGTGTTATCCAAGCATCTGGCCGTGCTCATCCATTATGTTCGAGTCCCTGCAGCTGCATGATTTGAGTTTGGGGATTGCCTAACAAAAGGAATTCCAACATGTGGGGATTGCCTAAAAGACAGCAAAAAATACAGGTTTGGCAGCGGCTCACAAATTACCTGTCTACAGGGGAGTAATGATCGCGGTCGCAGAGGGTGCAAACTCAACCAGAACTATGGGGGAGTGGGGCCCACTGACGCCAGCGCCGATTTCAGCTGGATGTTCCTGCAAAGACGCACTTTGAGCTGAAAAGTATTTCAGCGCAGAGAAACTCAACCAATGCAATGCACATGAATCAAAGGCCGGCTCCTGACATCAGCGGGTAAGTCCCAGGTGATGCATAACAGTGACATCATATGTCGTCCATAGCAGGCACACTAAAGTCAGAGAACAGCAGCAGAATGGGGAACATTATTACAGGATGGCGGACAGATACTACTGGAAAGGCTCAGGATAGTGACAATACAGCAGGATGGTGGACATTATTACTGAAAGGGGCCCATGATTGGGACATATACCGTATTTTTCAGACTATAAGACGCACCGGACCATAAGACGCACCCAATTTTTCAGAAGGAAAATAGGGCGAAAAAAATGTGTCAAATGGGGGTATCTTACAGTCCGAATTCAACTTACCGGGGGGGATCAGCAGTGCTGGTGAAGCGTGGTCACAGGGGATGTTCGGTGGTCCGGCGATATGACTCCTCTCCGAGGCTGGTGCGGCAGGTGTAGCGGTCTCTGGGACATCCCATCCCAGGTTGGTGTGGCCGGTGCGGCAAGTTCGGTGGTGGTGCTCTGTGGTGCGGGGGGCATTTTGTGAAAGCCCGGAGGCCCCTGCACATCCATTGCTGCAATACGGTGGTGTCTGGGAAAATGGCTGCCGGAGCAGTGCATGCGCCGCCCTCGGCAGCCGTTTACCTGGAGGCCACTGAATCGCAGCAGATTGACATCCCATTGCTGACATCTCAATATGACCATGCACCGCCCCCGGCAGCCATTTTCCCGTAGGCCACCGCATCGCAGCAATCGATGTGCAGGGGCTTCCAGGTTTTCACAAAATACTAGTGGAGCCCCCCGCACCACTGAGCACCACCGCTGACCCTGCCAAACCAGCCTGGGAAAGGAGTGTGTTGATCGCCCTACAGCGTCGGACCGGGACCGTCACAGAGTAGCCCGACTCCTGCTGCCTCAGTGTTTGTAAGTATATTTCGACTATAAGACGCACCCCCATTTTCCCCAAAAAGTTTTTTGGAGAAAGCGTGTCTTTTAGTCTGAAAAATATGGTATTACTAGAAAGGGTCAGGATGGAGATATTACAGCAGGATGGGGACATTATTACTGGAAGGGGCTTAGGATGGGGGGCATTATACCAGGGAGGGCCCAGGGTTTTCGACATTATTATTGGAAACGTCCAGGATGAGTAACATTCTTACTGGAATGGGCACAGGATGTTATACATTACTACTGCAAGGGGCCCAGTATGGAGGACATTATTACTAGAAAGACCACAGGATGGGAGAAGAGTCCCACGATGAAGGACATTAGTATAGGATGAGTGACATTATTACATTATGGGTGGAAGCAACACGTAAGTCTTTATAGGATTTAGAATGCTACAAGGGCCATACATCTGACCAACATGTAGGTGGGGTCCAAATTTTGCATCAGTCTAGTTACGCCACTGCTTGTCTATTTCAATGTGAAGCATTATTAATGAAAGGAGAACTGTCACCAAATCAAGGTATCCGGTGTATCTTTTTGAAAGATTGGCTCCTGTGTATATGATAATTGTCCCAAGGGTACAACTAATGAGTTCAGAGGCCGCAGTCAGACCCAGGGGCCCTAGTGCCTGAGGGGCCCAGAATTTTAAAAGCACATTGTAGATGGGACCCTATAATAGGAAAGAGAATTTGTCTGTCATTTGGGACAAGGCTCATGAAATCATGCCTCTGAAATATCCCCCTCTTATTATTCTATGTCACACGCATGCTAATTAATTAGCATACGTAGCTCCTCCCCTAAGATAATCCTTTCTCGACAACTCTAAACCTATGCAAGTGATATATCAAACTGATCACAGCAGAAAGGGGAATTCATATCAAGACTTTATTTTACTAGAAGGCCCTGCTATTAAATATTAGCATCATTAGTGCTTTGAAACAGCACATAATACCCTCCTTCCATCCCTCTACACATACTTGTTCAGCTCATTCATGGCATACTGGTTATTTTATAAAGTGACGATACCAGAGGTTAATAGGAAAATAAAAGTCAATCACCTGTCGCTTCATTATGCTAATTGTCCACCTCTGCACGCCAACCTTTGTGATATACAGCGATTATAATATCTTTTTTTTTTAATATGAGGGGTAAAAAAAAACCTGGATCAATTATGTGTAGATTGCACACAACATGTGACAAACTTTATAGCCCTTAGTCAGAGAGGAAATATCTGTGCCTGTATTTAGCTGGCGCCTGTAAAAGGAACTCATTTGCATATTAATTTAGTGCTATGGTAATTAGGAGTCATTGCGCATTAGTCAGTGGGTATTGTAAGGCTTCATTATTTATATTGGCAGCTGGCGAGGGATGGCAAAGTGACAGGATGAAGAGCGTAACAGAAAAATGAGAGCGCAAGCCAATACGGAAGCAGCAGCTATGTCTGCACTTAGACGGAAGGACAATGTAAAGAGCTGGGCAAAAGTGTTAGGCAGATGTGAAAAAATGCTGCAGAGTTAGAAGCTTTCGAAAATAGAAATGTTCTTAGTTTCTTCTTATCAATTAGCAAAATTCAAAGTGAATAAACAAAAGAGAAATCTAAATCCCACCAATATCTGGTGAATGCCCGTCGCCTCCATCATCCTTATCTGGTGACCACCCCTCACCTCCATCATCAGAATCTGGTGACTGCCCATTGCCTCCATCATTGGTATCTGGTGACCACCCATCACCTCCATCATAAGTATCTGGTGACCACCCATTTCCTGCATCATCAGTATCTGGTGACCGCCCATTTCCTCCATCATCAGTATCTGGTGACCGCCCATTTCCTCCATCATCAGTATCTGGTGACCTCCTGTCGCCTCCATCATAAGTATCTGGTAACCACCCATTTCCTGCATCATCAGTATTTGGTGACCGCCCATTTCCTCCATCATCAGTATCTGGTGACCGCCCATTTACTCCATCATCAGTATCTGGTGACCGCCCATTTACTCCATCATCAGTATCTGGTGACCTCCTGTCACCTCTCCATCACCAGTATCTGGTGACCGCCCATTTCCTCCATCATCGGTATCTGGTAACCGCCCATTTCCTCCATCATTGGTATCTGGTAACCGCCCATTTCTTCCATCATCAGTTTCTGGTGACCGCCCATTTCTTCCATCATCAGTATCTGATGACCTCCTGTTGCCTCCATCATCAGTATCTGGTGACCGCCCATTTCCTCCATCATCAGTATCTGATGACCTCCTGTTGCCTCCATCATCAGTATCTGGTGACTGCTCATCACCTCCATCATCATTATCTAGTGACCGCCTGTCACCTCCATCATCAGTATCTGGTGACCGCCCGTCGCCTCCATCACCAGTATCTGGTGACTGCTCATCACCTCCATCATCATTATCTAGTGACCGCCTGTCACCTCCATCATCAGTATCTGGTGACCTCCTGTCGCCTCCATCATCAGTATCTGGTGACCTCCCGTCGCCTCCATCACCAGTATCTGGTGACTGCTCATCACCTCCATCATCATTATCTAGTGACCGCCTGTCACCTCCATCATCAGTATCTGGTGACCTCCTGTCGCCTCCATCATCAGTATCTGGTGACCTCCTGTTGCCTCCATCATCAGTATCTGGTGACAGCTCATCACCTCCATCATCAGTATCTGGTGACCGCCTGTCGCCTCCATCATCAGTATCTGGTGACCACCTGCCACCTCCATCATCAGTATCTGGTGACCTCCTGTCACCTCCATCATCAGTATCTGGTGACCTCCTGTCACCTCCATCATCAGTATCTGGTGACCTCCTGTTGCCTCCATCATCAGTATCTGGTGACAGCTCATCACCTCCATCATCAGTATCTGGTGACAACCTGCCACCTCCATCATCAGTATCTGGTGACTGCCTGTCACCTCCATCATCAGTATCTGGTGACCTCCTGTTGCCTCCATCATCAGTATCTGGTGACCACCTGTCACCTCCATCATCAGTATCTGGTGACCGCCCATTTCCTCCATCATCAGTATCTGGTAACCGCCCATTTGCTCCATCATCAGTATCTGGTGACCTCCTGTTGCCTCCATCATCAGTATCTGGTGACTGCCAATTTCCTGCATCATCAGTATCTGGTGACCGCCCATTTCCTCCATCATCAGTATCTGGTAACCGCCCATTTGCACCATCATCAGTATCTGGTGACCGCCAATTTCCTGCATCAAAAGTATCTAGCGACCTCCTGTTGCCTCCATCATCAGTATCTGGTGACCTCCTGTCACCTCCATCATCAGTATCTGGTGACCTCCTGTCACCTCCATCATCAGTATCTGGTGACGGCTCATCACCTCCATCATCAGTATCTGGTAACCGCCCATTTGCTCCATCATCAGCATCTGGTAACCGCCCATTTGCTCCATCATCAGTATCTGGTGACCTCCTGTCACCTCCATCATCAGTATCTGGTGACCACCCATTTCCTCCATCATCAGTATCTGGTGACCGCCAATTTCCTGCATCAAAAGTATCTGGTGACCTCCTGTTGCCTCCATCATCAGTATCTGGTGACTGCTCATCACCTCCATTATCATTATCTAGTGACAGCCTGTCACCTCCATCATCAGTATCTGGTGACCTCCTGTCGCCTCCATCATCAGTATCTGGTGACCTCCTGTTGCCTCCATCATCAGTATCTGGTGACTGCTCATCACCTCCATCATCATTATCTAGTGATCGCCCGTCTCCTCCATCATCAGTATCTGTTGACTGCCTGTCACCTCCATCATCAGTATCTGGTGACCTCCTGTCACCTCCAACATCAGTATCTGGTGACTGCTCATCCCCTCCATCATCATTATCTAGTGACAGCCTGTCACCTCCATCATCAGTATCTGGTGACCGCCTGTCACCTCCATCATCAGTATCTGGTGACCTCCTGTTGCCTCCATCATCAGTATCTGGTGACAGCTCATCACCTCCATCATCAATATCTGGTGACAACCTGCCACCTCCATCATCAGTATCTGGTGACTGCCTGTCACCTCCATCATCAGTATCTGGTGACCACCTGTTGCCCCCATCATCAGTATCTGGTGACCTCCTGTTGCCTCCATCATCAGTATCTGGTGACCGCCCATTTCCTCCATCATCAGTATCTGGTAACCGCCCATTTGCTCCATCATCATTATCTAGTGACAGCCTGTCACCTCCATCATCAGTATCTGGTGACCTCCTGTTGCCTCCATCATCAGTACCTGGTGACAGCTCATCACCTAGATCATCAATATCTGGTGACAACCTGCCACCTCCATCATCAGTATCTGGTGACTGCCTGTCACCTCCATCATCAGTATCTGGTGACCACCTGTTGCCTCCATCATCAGTATCTGGTGACCTCCTGTCGCCTCCATCATCAGTATCTGGTGACCTCCTGTTGCCTCCATCATCACTATCTGGTGACTGCTCATCACCTCCATCATCATTATCTAGTGACAGCCTGTCACCTCCATCATCAGTATCTGGTGACCGCCTGTCACCTCCATCATCAGTATCTGGTGACCTCCTGTCACCTCCATCATCAGTATCTGGTGACTGCTCATCACCTCCATCATCATTATCTAGTGACAGCCTGTCACCTCCATCATCAGTATCTGGTGACCGCCAGTCACCTCCATCATCAGTATCTGGTGACCTCCTGTCGCCTCCATCATCAGTATCTGGTGACCTCCTGTCGCCTCCATCATCAGTATCTGGTGACCGCCTGTCACCTCCATCATCAGTATCTGGTGACCTCCTGTCGCCTCCATCATCAGTATCTGGTGACCTCCTGTTGCCTCCATCATCAGTATCTGGTGACGGCTCATCACCTCCATCATCATTATCTAGTGACCACCTGCCACCTTCATCATCAGTATCTGGTGACCGCCCGTCGCCTCCATCATCAGTATCTGGTGACCTCCTGTCGCCTCCATCATCAGTATCTGGTGACCGCCTGTCGCCTCCATCATCAGTATCTGGTGACCTCCTGTCGCCTCCATCATCAGTATCTGGTGACCTCCTGTCGCCTCCATCATCAGTATCTGGTGACCTCCTGTCGACTCCATCATCAGTATCTGGTGACCGCCTGTCACCTCCATCATCAGTATCTGGTGACCTCCTGTCACCTCCATCAGCAGTATCTGGTGACCTCCTGTTGCCTCCATCATCATTTTCTAGTGACCACCTGCCACCTCCATCATCAGTATCTGGTGACCGCCCGTCGCCTCCATCATCAGTATCTGGTGACCTCCTGTTGCCTCCATCATCAGTATCTGGTGACGGCTCATCACCTCCATCATCATTATCTAGTGACCACCTGTCACCTCCATCATCAGTATCTGATGACCTCCCGTCGCCTCCATCATCAGTATCTGGTGACCTCCTGTTGCCTCCATCATCAGTATCTGGTGATGGCTCATCACCTCCATCATCATTATCTAGTGACCACCTGCCACCTCCATCATCAGTATCTGGTAACCGCCCGTCGCCTCCATCATCAGTATCTGGTGACCTTCTGTTGCCTCCATCATCAGAATCTGGTGACCGTCTGTTGCCTCCATCATCAGTATCTGGTGACCTCCTGTCACCTCCATCATCAGTATCTGGTGACCTCCTGTTGCCTCCATCATCATTATCTAGTGACAGCCTGTCACCTCCATCATCAGTATCTGATGACCGCCTGTCACCTCCATCATCAGTATCTGGTGACCGCCAGTCACCTCCATCATCAGTATCTGGTGACCTCCTGTCGCCTCCATCATCAGTATCTGGTGACATCCTGACGCCTCCATCATCAGTATCTGGTGACCGCCTGTCACCTCCATCATCAGTATCTGGTGACCTCCTGTCGCCTCCATCATCAGTATCTGGTGACCTCCTGTCGCCTCCATCATCAGTATCTGGTGACCTCCTGTTGCCTCCATCATCAGTATCTGGTGACTGCTCATCACCTCCATCATCATTATCTAGTGATCGCCCGTCTCCTCCATCATCAGTATCTGGTGACTGCTCATCCCCTCCATCATCATTATCTAGTGACAGCCTGTCACCTCCATCATCAGTATCTGGTGACCGCCTGTCACCTCCATCATCAGTATCTGGTGACCTCCTGTTGCTTCCATCATCAGTATCTGGTGACAGCTCATCACCTCCATCATCAATATCTGGTGACAACCTGCCACCTCCATCATCAGTATCTGGTGACTGCCTGTCACCTCCATCATCAGTATCTGGTGACCACTTGTTGCCTCCATCATCAGTATCTGGTGACCTCCTGTTGCCTCCATCATCAGTATCTGGTGACCGCCCATTTCCTCCATCATCAGTATCTGGTAACCGCCCATTTGCTCCATCATCAGTATCTGGTGACCGCCAATTTCCTGCATCAAAAGTATCTGGTGACCTCCTGTTGCCTCCATCATCAGTATCTGGTGACTGCTCATCACCTCCATTATCATTATCTAGTTACAGCCTGTCACCTCCATCATCAGTATCTGGTGACCGCCTGTCACCTCCATCATCAGTATCTGGTGACCTCCTGTCGCCTCCATCATCAGTATCTGGTGACCTCCTGTTGCCTCCATCATCAGTATCTGGTGACTGCTCATCACCTCCATCATCATTATCTAGTGACAGCCTGTCACCTCCATCATCAGTATCTGGTGACCGCCTGTCACCTCCATCATCAGTATCTGGTGACCTCCTGTCACCTCCATCATCAGTATCTGGTGACTGCTCATCACCTCCATCATCATTATCTAGTGACAGCCTGTCACTTCCATCATCAGTATCTGGTGACCTCCTGTCGCCTCCATCATCAGTATCTGGTGACCGCCTGTCACCTCCATCATCAGTATCTGGTGACCTCCTGTCGCCTCCATCATCAGTATCTGGTGACCTCCTGTTGCCTCCATCATCAGTATCTGGTGACGGCTCATCACCTCCATCATCATTATCTAGTGACCACCTGCCACCTTCATCATCAGTATCTGGTGACCGCCCGTCGCCTCCATCATCAGTATCTGGTGACCTCCTGTCGCCTCCATCATCAGTATCTGGTGACCTCCTGTCGCCTCCATCATCAGTATCTGGTGACCTCCTGTCGCCTCCATCATCAGTATCTGGTGACCTCCTGTCGCCTCCATCATCAGTATCTGGTGACCTACTGTCGACTCCATCATCAGTATCTGGTGACCGCCTGTCACCTCCATCATCAGTATCTGGTGACCTCCTGTCACCTCCATCATCAGTATCTGGTGACCTCCTGTTGCCTCCATCATCATTATCTAGTGACCACCTGCCACCTCCATCATCAGTATCTGGTGACCGCCCGTCGCCTCCATCATCAGTATCTGGTGACCTCCTGTTGCCTCCATCATCAGTATCTGGTGACGGCTCATCACCTCCATCATCATTATCTAGTGACCACCTGTCACCTCCATCATCAGTATCTGATGACCGCCCGTCGCCTCCATCATCAGTATCTGGTGACCTCCTGTTGCCTCCATCATCAGTATCTGGTGATGGCTCATCACCTCCATCATCATTATCTAGTGACCACCTGCCACCTCCATCATCAGTATCTGGTAACCGCCCGTCGCCTCCATCATCAGTATCTGGTGACCTTCTGTTGCCTCCATCATCAGAATCTGGTGACCGCCTGTTGCCTCCATCATCAGTATCTGGTGACCTCCTGTCACCTCCATCATCAGTATCTGGTGACCTCCTGTTGCCTCCATCATCATTATCTAGTGACAGCCTGTCACCTCCATCATCAGTATCTGATGACCGCATGTCACCTCCATCATCAGTATCTGGTGACCGCCAGTCACCTCCATCATCAGTATCTGGTGACCGCCTGTCACCTCCATCATCAGTATCTGGTGACCGCCAGTCACCTCCATCATCAGTATCTGGTGACCTCCTGTCGCCTCCATCATCAGTATCTGGTGACCTCCTGTCGCCTCCATCATCAGTATCTGGTGACCGCCTGTCGCCTCCATCATCAGTATCTGGTGACCTCCTGTCGCCTCCATCATCAGTATCTGGTGACCTCCTGTTGCCTCCATCATCAGTATCTGGTGACGGCTCATCACCTCCATCATCATTATCTAGTGACCACCTGCCACCTTCATCATCAGTATCTGGTGACCGCCCGTCGCCTCTATCATCAGTATCTGGTGACCTCCTGTCGCCTCCATCATCAGTATCTGGTGACCGCCTGTCGCCTCCATCATCAGTATCCGGTGACCTCCTGTCGCCTCCATCATCAGTATCTGGTGACCTCCTGTCGCCTCCATCATCAGTATCTGGTGACCTCCTGTCGACTCCATCATCAGTATCTGGTGACCGCCTGTCACCTCCATCATCAGTATCTGGTGACCTCCTGTCACCTCCATCATCAGTATCTGGTGACCTCCTGTTGCCTCCATCATCATTATCTAGTGACCACCTGCCACCTCCATCATCAGTATCTGGTGACCGCCCGTCGCCTCCATCATCAGTATCTGGTGACCTCCTGTTGCCTCCATCATCAGTATCTGGTGACGGCTCATCACCTCCATCATCATTATCTAGTGACCACCTGTCACCTCCATCATCAGTATCTGATGACCGCCCGTCGCCTCCATCATCAGTATCTGGTGACCTCGTGTTGCCTCCATCATCAGTATCTGGTGATGGCTCATCACCTCCATCATCATTATCTAGTGACCACCTGCCACCTCCATCATCAATATCTGGTAACCGCCCGTCGCCTCCATCATCAGTATCTGGTGACCTTCTGTTGCCTCCATCATCAGAATCTGGTGACCGCCTGTTGCCTCCATCATCAGTATCTGGTGACCTCCTGTTGCCACCATCATCATTATCTAGTGACCACCTGCCACCTCCATCATCAGTATCTGGTGACCGCCCGTCGCCTCCATCATCAGTATCTGGTGACCTCCTGTTGCCTCCATCATCAGTATCTGGTGACGGCTCATCACCTCCATCATCATTATCTAGTGACCACCTGTCACCTCCATCATCAGTATCTGATGACCGCCCGTCGCCTCCATCATCAGTATCTGGTGACCTCGTGTTGCCTCCATCATCAGTATCTGGTGATGGCTCATCACCTCCATCATCATTATCTAGTGACCACCTGCCACCTCCATCATCAGTATCTGGTAACCGCCCGTCGCCTCCATCATCAGTATCTGGTGACCTTCTGTTGCCTCCATCATCAGAATCTGGTGACCGCCTGTTGCCTCCATCATCAGTATCTGGTGACCTCCTGTTGCCTCCATCATCATTATCTAGTGACCACCTGCCACCTCCATCATCAGTATCTGGTGACCGCCCGTCGCCTCCATCATCAGTATCTGGTGACCTCCTGTTGCCTCCATCATCAGTATCTGGTGACGGCTCATCACCTCCATCATCATTATCTAGTGACCACCTGCCACCTCCATCATCAGTATCTGGTAACCGCCCGTCGCCTCCATCATCAGTATCTGGTGACCTTCTGTTGCCTCCATCATCAGAATCTGGTGACCGCCTGTTGCCTCCATCATCAGTATCTGGTGACCTCCTGTCACCTCCATCATCAGTATCTGGTGACCTCCTGTTGCCTCCATCATCAGTATCTGGTGACGACTCATCACCTCCATCATCATTATCTAGTGACCACCTGCCACCTCCATCATCAGTATCTGGTAACCGCCCGTCGCCTCCATCATCAGTATCTGGTGACCTTCTGTTGCCTCCATCATCAGAATCTGGTGACCGCCTGTTGCCTCCATCATCAGTATCTGGTGACCTCCTGTCACCTCCATCATCAGTATCTGGTGACCTCCTGTTGCCTCCATCATCATTATCTAGTAACAGCCTGTCACCTCCATCATCAGTATCTGATGACCGCCTGTCACCTCCATCATCAGTATCTGGTGACCGCCTGTCACCTCCATCATCAGTATCTGGTGACCTCCTGTCACCTCCATCATCAGTATCTGGTGACCTCCTGTCGCCTCCATCATCAGTATCTGGTGACCGCCTGTCACCTCCATCATCAGTATCTGGTGACCTCCTGTCACCTCCATCATCAGTATCTGGTGACCTCCTGTCGCCTCCATCATCAGTATCTGGTGACCTCCTGTTGCCTCCATCATCAGTATCTTGTGACGGCTCATCACCTCCATTATCAGTATCTGGTGACCACCTGTCTCCTCCATCATCAGTATCTGGTGACGGCTCATCACCTTTATCATCATTATCTAGTGACCACCTGCCACCTCCATCATCAGTATCTGGTAACCGCCCGTCGCCTCCATCATCAGTATCTGGTGACCTTATGTTGCCTCCATCATCAGAATCTGGTGACCGCCTGTTGCCTCCATCATCAGAATCTGGTGACCTCCTGTCACCTCCATCATCAGTATCTGGTGACCTCCTGTTGCCTCCATCATCAGTATCTGGTGACGGCTCATCACCTCCATCATTAGTATCTGGTGACCACCTGTCTCCTCCATCATCAGTATCTGGTGACCACCTGTCGCCTCCATCATCAGTATCTGGTGACCGCCCGTCGCCTCCATCATCAGTATCTGGTGACCTTCTGTTGCCTCCATCATCAGTATCTGGTGACCGCCTGTCACCTCCATCATCAGTATCTGGTGACCTTCTGTTGCCTCCATCATCAGTATCTGGTGACCGCCTGTCGCCTCCATCATCAGTATCTGGTGACCTTCTGTTGCCTCCATCATCAGTATCTGGTGACCGCCTGTCGCCTCCATCATCAGTATCTGGTGACCGCCTGTTGCCTCCATCATCAGTATCTGGTGACCGCCTGTTGCCTCCATCATCAGTATCTGGTGACCGCCTGTCCCCTCCATCATCAGTATCTGGTGACCGCCTGTCACCTCATCATCAGTATCTGGTGACCTCCTGTCGCCTCCATCATCAGTATCTGGTGACTGCCCGTCGCCTCCATCACTTCTCATCAATCACACACAGCCACAGTCTTTGAAGGATCTCAGCAGGAGGTTGTGCCAAACATCTTGGAGACCTGACCCCAGATCTTCTATGTATGAGGCTTGTGTGGATCCTTCTGTCTCTTCCTGTGATCCCAGACAGACTTGAGAGATAAATATCTATATACAGTATATAGGGTCATATAGTCAGGACAGAGAAGTACGCCTGTGCATGAGCGTGATGCCGGGGAGACTGTGTGGATGACGTAGGGACGCGATAGTGTGCAATACTACATGTTCCCTGTAGAGGCCGCTCTAGGTAAAATGTGCAGCTTCCCTCATTGTCCAGATTCTTAACACTCAGCAATCAGTTGATCGATGCGGCGTCTTATAGGTAAGAGATCGTTGGTAATAACAGAATATCTTTATTTTTACACCCGAAGACTAAGTAACGCTACCTTTTAAATCTCATATTTGGGCACGCTGCAGCCCATTATATCAATAATGAACCTGTGTCATACGCTATCATCACATTACATAATAATAATAATCATACTGAGATTACTTTTGTATTACTCGCTGTTGTCATCTGAGCCGGTGTAATTACAGAGATCATTACAGTTTGTGATTTATTGCTCCCATCCTTCATACCTTAAGGCAGGAATCCGTCACTTTTTAATAAAAACTACAAATTAATATGGGAATGGGAAGAAAAACCGGGCAGGGATAATATGGATCAGTATGACAGACGTCACCGGGAACTGTCAGAAATGAGCGTAGCATTAACCGTATCATAGATGGCCAAGAGCGCAGGTTCCCAGCCTCTTCCCAGTCACATCACTCAGGATTTCAAACCTCTGTCTGCCCATTCCAAACTGTATGCTATTAACCTGTAGTAGATGTTATCAAATAGTCACTTTAGTGTTAACACACTTTGCATAAATCTATAGCACAAGAAATTTTAATAAATGTTATTTTTTGGCTGCTCAGATGCTGCTTCTTTCCCCATTTGGGAGCCACATCTCTTAGCCCTGCCTCCTGAATCCTTCATTGACTATGAAAAACTCAAGACAAAACAGACTGCCACTGAGGGATCAGATTTCAGCCTTTGGAGAAAGGAAAGATTAAGAGAAACTGCTGCTTATTTGTAGTAAGTGTTTTATCTCATAGCTGGATTCACAGTTACATGGCTTAATACTGCAGTATAATGTCATCTATGCTGCTGCTGCATCTGAACTTAAGAGTTAGGAAAGCAGGAATCCCTCATGTCTGTGTGTGCAGTGTATGGGAGACATCATATCAGCTAGTCTCTACTCACTAGCTCAGAGGCAACTAAAAATTAGAGGCGGAAATTATGTAAAATCCGGAATCAAAGGCCAGAAATAGTGTAATTCCTCATGTACCTTCAGTGCAGCATGAAGGTCCATTCTGCTGTATAGTAGGTGCAACAGCCGGTGACCACATCTACATCAGTAGCTAAATGTAGATATATTAGTCATGTAGGTAGGACACAGCCTGAACTCATACAAGTAGCTCTACTAATACAGGTATTTGAAGTATATGTACAACTCCATAGACTTTAATAGGCAGCTGTAAATACACTCAGGAGGCTGCAAGCTATAGGGATAAGTAATACATTGCAATCTGTAAATAAAAAATGGCGTCATGAAAAGGTTAAAGGGTTACAGTGCTCACACCCATCGATCGCCAGACACAGCGCTTACACTTTGTAGTGGCTGTGACTGGTATTGCAGCTAAGTCTCATTCACTTGGATTCACTTGGACTTACAGCGAGCCGCAGTAACAAACACGGCCACTACAGAATTTATGGCGCTGTGTGTGGCGGAAGGATCAGAAGGGGAAGAACCCAAAATAATCAGATATTGATGGTTTACCCTTAGAGCCATGCTACTTGTGGTCCCTAATACAGAAGATGATTGACAATTAGAGTTAAGGGAGGGCTCAGCCGTAGCGCAATCTATAGAGTGAAGCAGCCATGTAATATTCCCAGGCCGCCCCTTTACATGTCCCCTCCTCTGCTTGGCACGGCGCTGGCAACGTTACTGGACCAATTTACAAGACTGAGGCACAATTGTAATTCCGCTCAGCTGCCACTTATCTCCCCCGTGTTCCCGCACGTGGAGTGACATTATTTTTTACAATTATGGTGGCCACTTTATGACGGAAACAGCCATTGATAAGACATCTGGAAGCATTGTGCACCACAGTTACCATAAAGTATAGATAGCGGAGAGAAGGGGCGCGGGAGCTGGAGAGATCAGTGCGCACTGTATTCCTCTCTTATGTCTGCAGCTGAAGCGCGGCGCTGGTAAAGGGATCGCAGGGAGCGCAGGGAGTGCAGGGAGCGCAAGGAGCGCAGGGAGCAAAGGGAGCGCAGGGAGCACAGGGATCACAGGGAGCGCAGGGAGTGCAGGGAGCGCAAGGAGCGCAGGGAGCACAGGGCTTTGTGTGATATTTTACAGTCACAATCATACAGTTATTAATCTTCCAGGTTTTATTACAAAAGCTCTTGTGCCGCTGAGGCTTCTGCATCATACATTTGGCGCAGCGACCGGATGATCCTCCACTTCTCCTGCAGTGGCTCTTGCCCTCGGTATTATGAAACTTACCATTCCTTCCAACTCTGAAGAACACGAAAGTGGGTTTTGCTTGACATTGGTATTGTCGATGTTAGGTGGGGTGATTTAACTTACGCCCAACATCCCCTTAACCCCTAGGGTCCCCCTTTCTTCCCAAATAAAGACATTAAAGACAATGTTGGATAATAATGGCCACAGCAGCCTTTCATTACAAACAAATATTAAACAGTAAATAAATAACAGTAAAATAAATAACCAGGGATGGGTCCTTGAAGATCGAAAACCTGGTGATTAACCACACCGAAAAAACTGTGGACAACAACCGACCATAACTTACTCCCAGCCGTTACCCCACTGGCTCGGGAGCACCAAATAACCTCGAAGGGTGCCACTGTCCACTCAAACCCCGAGGATCAGGCCAACATAGGCAAAATCCCACAAAAATCACCAGACCAGAGAACCAAAATATAACACCAACTGAGGAATCCATATACCCACGGACCCCCAGAGCAATTTAGCACCAACTTCAAGGACCCCCCCAACCGCCACAACAAGGGTCTTTTGATCACCTCAAAGACCCGAGACTCCCCCATGCCGAACTGCTATAGCCCTCTCGATACCATTTTGTAAACCAAGTGCCCATAAATCTATGCCCACAGCATTCAAATGCACATCATCTCCCAACAAAAATTCTTCACCCCCATCCTCCAGCTCAAAATGCCGCACAGCCACACCACCATTCCGAAGGACAAAACCGACCACCGCCCGATTAACTTTAATTCTTGCCTTATTAATCCTATCAACAGATCTAGCGCAACGCTAGCATCTACGCGCAACAATATCCGGCCAAACCACCATCATGCCACTAAACGACAACCATAACCGTAACAAGTCGTGTTTAATGTCCCTAACCAATTTGCGGCAAGGGCAAACCCCCATGTCGTTCCCCCCACGTGTAGCACCAAAATATCTGGAGGCATATCAAGCCGTGCACTACTGTGTACCTCTTGAATGACCCTGTTCCATTCCATGCCCCTGAAACCCAACCAACAAACAACTGCCTCGTCCTGATGAAAACAGAGCTGCCTTCCTTTATGCCGCATATCAGCCCGCCGTGTGCCCCAGTGGAAGTAGGAATGGCCCAAGATCCAGACCAAGAGGGGTTTGGCACCAACAACAAAAAGAGAAACTTACCAACAAATCTTACACAGTAACAACAAATCACCCCCACATTGCCCAACGAATACATCCCCATCCCTTAAGGCCTAATGTAACTCTTATAGCGTTTGGAATCCCACTTACCGATCCTCTGTACCACTTCAGGTGCCAAACCTCCCGCCACTGCTTCAGTTGCCACCCCAATTTGAAATGAATGGGATGCGAACCGAGCAGCGTCCAAACCCAACAAAGCCAGACCTTGCCGGAAAACCGCCACAAACTGAAACTTCGAAAGAAACAAACCGTCAACATGACACAATAATGGTCCCGTTCTCTCTGGCTAAAAATGAACAAAAACCTGAAAACAACAGATCGGGCACATCAAAGAATCAGCTACTGCACCCAAAACCACCCGTTTACCCTTTCCTTCTTGATCCGTTTTAGACCGCCGAATCCAAAATGACCATTAAACCATTAGATAGTAACACATCCCTAGCCAACAAACCTCCTTGCCTACACCTGCTCAGAGCCACGATTTCCCCAATCCTAAACGCCCCAAAGAAAGCCAACGAAAAAGCCAAGCGAAAAAGTGCAACCTCAAACTCAGAGACGCAAATAACTGACAACCTCTCCCCCAATTGCTCTAACAATTGAAAAGAGACTGGGCGCCTCCGATCCCCCTGACCACCCCTTTGTCTAAACCCCCTTAAGCGCCTGCCTTACCAAAAACATTTTTGTCAAATCCCTCTGCCCCAAGCCTAAAGCCAAGAGCCAACACTGCACTAATTCGCCCCGCCTTAGCTGCGGACCACCCTTCAGTGGCTACACTACTCAACCACAGCAATAAAGCACCCACCCGATCGTTTCCGGAACCGCTGCTCCTACACTATCCAACCACCCCTCCCATAACCCCCATACCGATTGATAAGCGGCCCAAGTGCTGGGAGCCAAAGACGCCCTTATCAAATGTTCTGCCGCCCTGAGACCACGCTCCAAAGTTCCAATGGGCATTCCAGACCCAGTTCCTCCGCCTCTGGGGCCAGCAAACGGAAATGCTCTCACTGCAAATGAGAATTAATCAGCAATGGAATTCTGAACACGAGGCACATGTGAGGCCGTAACATGTGAATTTATTGACAGACAAGACAAAACCAACTGTCGAAGAACCCGTATCACTGGAGGTGACGCCGCCGATAAACTATTGATTGCGCACACCACACCCAATATTGTCGCAATTGAAACGGACTCTCCTGTTTTGAAACTCAGCTTTCCACAAATGTACCATCACCAGAATGGGAAAAATCTCCAACAGAGTTACATTCTTGACCCAACCTTTTGTAAACCATTCTTCGGGCCCCCTCATCGAACACCACTGTCCTTTGAAATAGGCCCCAAAACCAATGCCACCGGAAGCATCCACAAACAATTCCAAATCAGTGTTGCCCACAACGTCATCTATCAACAATGAATGGCCATTGTAGTCTGCCAAAAACCGATCCCAAACTTCCCTTGTGTTCACCTGACAGGTGCACAAAATGGTGCGGCGCCCACACCCCACTCGTGGTGGAGGCCAACCTCTGGGAAAAAACCCTCCCCATTGGGATGATGCGGCACGCAAAATTCAATTTACCAAGAAGGGATTGAACCTCACGCAACGACAGCTTTTTCAAACGCCTCGCCCTCGCCACTTCCACCCGTAATGCAACAAACTTTTCCTCTGGTAACCGAAACTCCCAGTTGACAGTGTCAATCACAATGCCTAAAATGGAAAGGCTCGTACAGGGCCCCTCCATCTTACCCGGAGCTAGAGACATGTCAAAATGTTCTGCCACCTAACAGACCGTCTTCAAAATTAACTCACAGCATCTGGACTGCGCAGGTCCAATGCACAAAAAATCGTCCAGGTAACGTATCAGGGAATCAAAACCTGAAACGTCCCGAACAACCCACAAAATGAAGGAACTAAATGCCTCAAAATATAAACAAGACAAGGAACAGCCCATTGGTAAACATCTATCAACAAAAAAAGCCCGTTCCAAAAACATCCCAACAACCTCGAACTCTCGGGGTGTAGAGGTAACAAACAAAAAGTGGATTCAATATCGGTTTTAGCCAGAAGGGCCCCCTTGCCACAACGACGTACCCAACAAGGAGCTTCATCAAAAGATGTATACACCACGGAACAAAGCTCCGGGTCAAGCCCATCATTTACCGACCTGCCACGCAGATATGACAAATGGTGAACCAGTCTAAGTTTGTTTCTTTCTTCGGCACAATGCCCAAGGGGGAAACCTCCAAGTCTACCAACGAGGGAAACTGAAAAGGTCCGGACATTCTGCCCAAAGCAACTTCTTTTCTCAATTTCTCCGAACAATCTCAGTAGATTGCTCCGCTGACCTGAGATTCTTTACAGTCTCAGGAATTTTAAAAGGAGGGGCCAGGATCCTAAAACCTTCCTGAAACCCCGACAACAAAAGATCTGCCCTACTCCTGTCCGGGAACCTATTTAGACAGGGGACCATCGCGTCCAGCTTCACTGGCGGCACCCCCTTTTGAATTACTAGATTCTGACTTAGGCTTGCTCTTTTTGAAACATCTTGCAGCCCCGTGAGAGGACCCATTGCAGTGCGAGCACACATGCTTGAACTTGCATGTGGATCCAAATTTACACTGGCCATCATTAAATTGCCAGCATAAACCATGTTTCTGTACTCCTGATTTACCCCCGGACCCTTGAGCATTCCCTTGCAAGGTGGACTGGCCGGTGACCCCACCCCACTCCCCTGAAAGGAATGACCCAACCTCGTCGGTGCCATGACCCGAAGCCACAAACCAATATCCTTCTGATCCCATCGGATTGCCGGGCGCATTGCTTTTCTCTGCCTAAACTGCTTGTCGTAGCTAAGCCACGCCTGGCCCCCATACACACTATGCGCTTCCCCAATCGAATCCATGTAGCAGAATAGGCCGGAGCAATTCTCAGGCACCCTCTCCCCTACCACACTAGCCAAAATGGCAAACGCCTGTAACCAATTAGCAAACGTCTGCGGTATGAGGCGCCACCTCCGTTTTTCCTCCTCTTCCTTCTTATTCTCATCTTTTTTACCTTTATCCAAGTTAAGTTTTTCCAAAGGAAGAAGTGAAAAGATTTCCACATATTCATCCTTCCAAATCTTCTCCCTCACTTCTTTCTTAAGATGCACCCCAAGCGAGCCCTCAAAACAAACATAAACCTCCCCATGTGCCCTGTCATCTAAATGTATCCTACACTCCTTTTCCTTCTCTGTCTGCACGGACACCGACACCGGCTCAGAACTACCACTGGGCGCAACCAACCCCCAAATTGGAGCACAGTGACCTACCCCTCGTGGTCCCACCCAAGCGGCTAACAGACCCGGTGCCAACCTATCCCCATCTAAACGTTCAAGCAAATCCCGCACATTACTCAAAAGCTCCCGAGCCCCAGCACCCCCAAATTCAGCTGAAGACCCATCACCTTGGCCCGCTACTACCGACCCCACTGCCTGACTAACCCCCAACGAATGTGACAAGGGAACCAACGGAGACGGACACAACATAGAGCTATACTCATCAGGCTGCGAGGGAGCTGGGATCCCGCCAGCCACAGACCGCGCGTCCATCCAGCCGACCGCTGATCTAGCTCCTCCCAGTGGACCCTCAGGGGCCTGAGGTCCGCACACCGACGACCCAGTGGATCCTGATGATGTAGCCCCGACCGGCCCAATGAAACTCGCAACGCCGGATCCGCATGCCCCAGGTGACCCAGCAGGCCCGGCAAGGAAGGAGTCCCCTTGAGGTACAAGCCCACCACCCACCCCGCTTCCCGGTAATAACCACTGTGATTCCTCACCAGCCCTACTGGACGACGACGCTGCCAGTCTGCAATCTACTGGCAGGTCTGGCAGCCCCGCATCCACTGAGGCCCCAACTGCCGCTGCATCAAACATGGGCATCCCCCGCCGTCTCCCTCCTGAAGAAGAAGCAGGTCGCCTGACAGGACCATTGCCACGGAGACCTGCCATGACATCACCGGAAGTGGCCGAAGTCCTGACGCATGTAAGCTCCACCCCTGGCACTGGAGGGGAAGGCCTGGACACCACCGCAGGCCCCAGCCCGGCTGACAGATTCCTCCCAGACCGGCGCTTGCAGGCAGGCACCCGGCCCGGAGGATCTCTGGAGGGGCTCCTGCAGCAGCGCTGTGACCGAAGAGGCACGTTGGGGGATAACCGCTCAGTATGCCGTACCCGTCGGGACCGCCGCGCACCTGCCGGGTCAACCGACGTCGCCCCCCCCCCTCCCCCCCGCTGCCTCCGATAATGGCCGCCACCGGATTCTCCAGCCATCCGGGTGGCTGCCTCTCCGCCGCCAACCGAAGAGCCTCCAGGACCTGCGCCACAGACCCCATGGTGAGTGCTGCAATATGGAGGCTGCTCCCCGTGAATCCGCAGCAGGAACTGCTAAACTCCTTCCACACTAGCCCTATAAAATCACCCTCCTTTGCATAACCCCCTCATTAATGATATCCCCCACCCCATGTCATGTCGGCCTTTGCCTACGCCGCGGGGGGAGGGGCGGCTTGCTACGGCCTGTACTAAGTCCTTCTTCTATGCTCGCCCAGTACTCATAATGCATCAACTGACAAATAGTGCCCAAAGTCGAGCCCTTTAGTGTTTCTACCCACTATGATGCCTCTTTCATCGCTCCTGATCAGCATGATGACCATTCAACAGTATGATGCCCCACACACAAACACAGTATGATGCCCCACACACAAACACAGTATGATGCCCCACACACAAACACAGTATGATGCCCCACACACAAACACAGTATGATGCCCCACACACAAACACAGTATTATGCCCCACAAACACAGTATGATGCCCCACACACAAACACAGTATGATGCCCCACACACAAACACAGTATGATGCCCCACACACAAACACAGTATTATGCCCCACAAACACAGTATGATGCCCCACACACAAACACAGTATGATGCCCCACACACAAACACAGTATGATGTCCCACACACAAACACAGTATGATGCCCCACACACAAACACAGTATGATGCCCCACACACAAACACAGTATGATGCCCCACACACAAACACAGTATGATGCCCCACACACAAACACAGTATGATGCCCCACACACAAACACAGTATGATGCCCCACACACAAACACAGTATGATGCCCCACACACAAACACAGTATGATGCCCCACACACACAGTATGATGCCCCACACACAAACACAGTATGATGCCCCACACACAAACACAGTATGATGCCCCACACACAAACACAGTATGATGCCCCACACACAAACACAGTATGATGCCCCACACACAAACATAGTATGATGCCCCACACACAAACATAGTATGATGCCCCACACACACAGTATGATGCCCCACACACAAACACAGTATGATGCCCCACACACAAACACAGTATGATGCCCCACACATAAACACAGTATGATGCCCCACACACACAGTATGATGCCTGACACGCAAACACTTTATGATGTCCCACACACAAACACAGTATAATGTTCCAAAATGAATCTCATACGTACAATATGATGCCCACTCAGTGCCCCCTCACAAAGTATGAGGCCCCACAGTGCACTTCATATATAATTATGTTTTCACAGAGTTTCCTATAAGTATGATGCCCCTACGTTGACACACTCACACGTAATGATGCCCACGCAGTGCCAGTACACAATATGGTGTACCCATAGTACCCCAGCAAAGATGATACCATCACTGTGCTCATCAGACAGTATGATTTCTCAGCAGTGCCCATTCACATAGTGTAATATGGTTTAGTGCTCTATGCATTGACATCCCTGCAATACCCTTGAAAACCCAGCCATCACCATGTGGTACTACAGGCATCACCGAGCTGCTGCCTTGCTTCATTATAGACATCACTAATCCCGTGCCATAATTCACTTTAGACATCATGCAGCCCCTACCATGCTTTATTGTAGGAATAACTAAGCCCCCACCATACTTCACTGTAGACATCTTTGAGCCACTGCCATGCTTCACAGTAGGCAACACTGACTCATTGTAATGCTTCACTTTAGGCATCACTGAGCCACCACCATGCTTTAAGTAAGCATCATAGAGCCACCACCATGCTTCTTTGTAGGCATCATCAAGCCGCAGCCAAGCTTCACTGAAGATATTACAGAGCCATTGCCATGCTTCACTATAAGCATTCAAAGCCACTGCGATGCTTCACTGTAGAGATCACTGAGCTACTGCCATGCTTCACTGTAGGCATTATTGAGCCACCATCATTATTTACTATAGATATCACCGAGCAACCACCATGCTTCACTCTAGGTATCATAAAAATCCCTACAATGCTTCACTGTAGACATCAACAAGTCCCCATGAACCAACAATGAAACCACAGTGCCTGCTGCCACCATATCTTCCAGCTGTATTACTAGGGATATTCAATATGTTTGCAATCTTTTATCTCCTTTTCATGGGTTGTGCAGGTAAAGATTTATTCTCTCCACTTTTTGGAGAACTTTCTTGAGAACTCAGTAATATTAGTGACCTGGAGGTCATTGCCCACAGGGAACGGGCTAAGATTCCTCAGAAACACTGCCAGAAGCTGATGTCTGGTTATGCATGATGTATGCAGCAGTTCATAACAGCCAGAGGGGCAGCAGGTCATAACAGCCAGAGGGGCTCTACTTCTGATAAGTACTGAAGATGCTGGTCATGAAGGGAGTAGGTAATCCTGAAACTGCAATAGTCAGCAAAAGTGACATTTTGCGGTGAATTTGGAGAAACCTATTATATTAGTTGTATAGAATTTGCATTCTTCTTATTTCATTGTTTATTACAAATAGCAGAAAGCTTGTACATTTCGCAAAAAAAACATAAGTTGTACTTGGGGTGAATAAGTATTGACTGTAGCTGTATTGTGAGTATAGGTTTAACCCTTTAACGGGGGTTATAAGATGGAAACAGGAAAGGTGAAAAATATTAGAGATGAGCAAATTTATTTGAAGCAAATTGAATTCGCCTTGGATTTTACAAAAAATAAAATAAAACCGGATTCACCAGTTGCTTAATTTTTCGAGATTCCTTTCGAGCAAATCCAGCAAAGCGGTGGACAGCAGATTACGGCTGGGAAAAGGTTGAAGGTAAAAAAAAAACCTGTCATGTTTAGTCTTGCGTTTTATACTTTTTTCACAATTGCACATTTTTTGGGAAAAACATAATCATTTTCTTTTCCTGCATTCTCATAGCAGTAGGTTTTTTATTTTTCTGCAGTCACACAGTATGGGGGCTGCTGTCTACAGAATTGTGCAAATTAATTGGGACAAAGCATTTTTTAAGTAAAATCGTAAGTTGGTTACCAGTCAGTGATTCAAACCAGTTTTAATATATAATAAATAAATCTTGGTCAACTAGCCAGTGGAAAAAGGAGATTTTCAGCGATGAAACCCATCTTTTTGTTCAAGGGTACAGAGCAAGTGTTGTTAGAAGAAGCAAAAATGAACCATTGCGAGCTGATCATATTCAACAAACTGTAAAACACCCTTAAAAAAAAGATGTTTGGGGGCTTTTTTACAGCTGATGGTACACGGAGCTTATTTCCTGATGATGGTATGATGAATTCATCCAAATACATAGACTTTTTTTGAAACGTTTTATTGTGCCATTCATTCGTAAATTTGAAGGGACATTCCAACAAGATTTGGCTCCATGCCACAATTCCAAGTGTGCGAAGAAATTCCTGGAAGAAAATAAAGTAAAAGTGCTGGACTGGCCTGGCAATTCACCAGACTTAAATCCTATAGAAAATTTGTGGAGCATTGCGAAGAGACGTCTTGGCAAAATGGACTGTACAACCAAAGAACCCATGATAAACAGTGCCATACAAGTGTGGTTCCATGATGAAGAATTGAAGAATTTATGCTAAAACTTGGTAGAATCAATGCCACAACGCATTGAAAATCTCATATCTGCTAAAGGAGGACATATTTCTTAGGCTACTTTCACACTAGCGTCGGAATCTCCCCGTCGGAATGCGTCGGGGAGAGATTCCGACCGACGCTAGTGTTTAGCGCATTGCACAATGGAGGCAGCGGATGCATTTCTCTGGTGCATCCGCTGCCCCATTGTAAGGTGCGGGGAGGTGGGGGCGGAGTTCCGGCCGCGCATGCACGGTCGGAAAAAGCGGTCCGTCAGGAGCAAAAAACGTTACATGTAGCATTTTTTGCTCCCGACGGTCCGCAGAAGCACGACGCATCCGTCGCACGACGGATGCGACGTGTGGCAATCCGTCACAATGTGTCGTCAATACAAGTCTATGGGGAAAAAACGCATCCTGCAAGCACTTTTGCAGGATGCGTTTTTTCGGAAAAACGACGCATTGTGACGGATTGCAGTTAACGCTAGTGTGAAAGTAGCCTTAGTAAAATTAGTATGTAACAGTGCATTATAACATTTTATTATTAAATATTCAAAAATATGTGTTTTTTTTGCTTTGTCCCAATTAATTTGCACAGCATTGTAATTTCGTGGGTCGAGTCAAAAGTTTGGAGAAATCGTAGCATAAAACTAAAGATCAAAGTAGGCACCAGCAACTCTATAGAGGATTTATCAAAAGGAATCCGTGAGAATATTCATTATGGGAAATGTTAATTGAGGGAATTTTAATTACGTATATCGTAACAAACAGATAAGAAATGAGACTTCAGTCGGAGACTACTGGGGAATGAAGAGACACGACAACCAAACAGAAAGTTCTATGAAGAGTGAGATGGGTACATGACTCCTGGATACAAGATGGACCCTCTCTCCACCGTAAAACACTGATAAATACAATACTGTAATACCCCCCACAGTCCGACATACCGTCATGAGCCATAAAGAACGGCATGCACTGGTTTGCCATTCTAGCAGAGCCAGAAAACTGTAAAGGGAAGCTGTCATGAGAAAATAACCCATTCTTTAAATTAGGTTTTTGGGTTATACAGTATCTGTTTTTTTCCATATCACAATTATTAGTGAAAACAAACTTAGTAATCTTGTAATTTTCACATTGGCCACTGGAGCTTTTTTAGACTCATTCTAAAAAAGTCCAATCCGAGAAAGTTTTCTGCAGTCTCATTATCATCAGATAAAGAAAAATAATGGCACTCGTGGATGGGTATGGCTCAAGTAGGGTCCAAAACCAATTAAATATTTCAAAACCCTTTTTCCTCTAAGCTAGAATACTTACTCTGTGGGAGGCGGTGTGCACTTTTTCTTTTACTTTACCTGTGCATTTGGTTACACTGATGAAGGTCATTTCATACGATGCACTGTTCTCCCTCCCCCACTGCATCTAGTTCACTCTCTGACTTTGAAGCAGTTACAGAAGAAGAAGTAAGCAGGCTCCTTGCATCTTCTCGCCCGACCACTTGCACCAGTGACCCCATTCCGTCACATCTCCTCCAGTCCCTTTCCCCGGCTGTCACCTCTCACCTAACAAAAATATTCAACCTTTCCCTCACTTCCGGTATTTTTCCCTCCTCATTTAAGCATGCCATCATACATCCATTACTTAAAAAACCATCCCTCGATCAAAACTGTGCCGCTAATTATAGACCTGTCTCTAATCTTCCCTTCATCTCTAAACTCCTCGAACGCCTGGTCCACTCCCGTCTTACCCGCTATCTCTCAGATAACTCTCTTCTCGACCCTCTTCAATCTGGCTTCCGCTCTTTACACTCTACTGAAACTGCCCTCATTAAAGTCTCTAATGACCTACTAACAGCTAAATCTAATGGTCACTACTCCATGCTAATTCTCTTGGATCTCTCTGCAGCATTCAACACTGTGGATCATCAGCTCCTCCTCACTATGCTCCGCTCCATCGGCCTCAAGGACACCGTTCTCTCCTGGTTCTCCTCCTATCTCTCTGACCGATCCTTCACTGTATGTTTTGCTGGTTCCTCCTCCTCTCACCTTCCCCTTACTGTTGGGGTTCCTCAAGGATCAGTCCTAGGCCCCCTACTCTTCTCGTTGTATACTGCCCCTATTGGACAAACAATCAGTAGATTTGGTTTCCAGTACCATCTCTATGCTGACGACACCCAATTATACACTTCTGCTCCCGATATCACACCGACCTTTTTAGAAAACACCAGTGATTGTCTTACCGCTGTCTCTAACATCATGTCCTCCCTCTATCTGAAACTAAACCTGTCAAAAACTGAACTCCTCGTGTTCTCTCCCTCTACTAACCTACCTTTGCCTGACATTGCCATCTCCGTGTGCGGTTCTACCATTACTCCAAAGCAACATGCCCGCTGCCTTGGGGTCATCCTTGATTCTGACCTTTCATTCACCCCCTACATCCGATCACTGGCTCGCTCTTCTTACCTGCATCTCAAAAACATTTCTAGAATTCGCCCTTTTCTTACTTTCGACTCTGCAAAAACTCTGACTGTTTCACTTATTCATTCTCGTCTGGACTATTGTAACTCTCTACTAATCGGTCTCCCTCTTGCAAAACTCTCCCCGCTCCAATCTGTCCTGAATGCTGCAGCCAGGATCATATTCCTCACCAACCGTTACACCGATGCCTCTACCCTGTGCCAGTCATTACACTGGCTACCCATCCACTCCAGAATCCAGTACAAAACTACTACCCTCATCCACAAAGCACTCCATGGCTCAGCACCACCCTACATCTCCTCCCTGGTATCAGTCTACCACCCTACCCGTGCCCTCCGCTCCGCTAATGACCTCAGGTTAGCATCCTCAATAATCAGAACCTCCCACTCCCGTCTCCAAGACTTTACACGTGCTGCGCCGATTCTTTGGAATGCACTACCTAGGTTAATACGATTAATCCCCAATCCCCACAGTTTTAAGCGTGCCCTAAAAACTCATTTGTTCAGACTGGCCTACCGCCTCAATGCATTAACCTAACGATCCCTGTGTGGCCTATTTATAATAAAAAAAAAAAAAAAAGGTTCCTCGCATCATGTTCTCATACACTTTATGCAGTTAATAGCCCTCTGTGTCTGTACTGCTACATACTTAGGCAGGTAACTGGTTCATGCAGCTTTACATGAACACCCGAGCCTTACACTATAGCTGGTCCGAATAACTAAAGCAATTGTTACCATCCACCTCTCGTGTCTCCCCTTTTCCTCATAGTTTGTAAGCTTGCGAGCAGGGCCCTCACTCCTCCTGGTATCTGTTTTGAACTGTATTTCTGTTATGCTGTAATGTCTATTGTCTGTACAAGTCCCCTCTATAATTTGTAAAGCGCTGCGGAATATGTTGGCGCTATATAAATAAAAATTATTATTATTATTATTATTATTATTTGAGACCGAAATGTCTGTACTTATTTATGGACTGCAATTAAAATCAAGAAATTTGTTCCAAAATTCCTTTGAGTGCCAAGTTTTTGATAGATGTCTATTGTGCATGGACAAAGAGTTATAGATTGGACAAATAATTAAGACAGCAAAAGGTCTTTTTTGAGAGTTGGAACAAAGATACTAGTGTTTACACATAGATAGCAAAATGGAAGGGGCTTAGTCCACAGCAAATGCATCTTGAATTCAGGTGACACTTCTGTTTCCTGTGAGGCAAATGATGTATATTGACCCAGACATATGTCTGCAAAGGAACATTATGAAATATTGGAGTCTGTATAGATACGATAGTGATGGGACATACATTTTCAATTTCTGGGCAAACCAGAAGATACATGTTTTTTACATAACTATAACCCCTGCCTATAAGCCACAAATCAATTGTGGACAGACTGCTGACAACAGGCATGTCACGTTTGGTCTCTTGGGAAAGGTAAAAATCCCAATAAGAAATATGTTGGTGATCTCGAACGTCTGTGATCATCAGGAGTGAAGTTATCACATATGTTGGGAATTTCATAAAATCCTGAAGGGCTGAGGATATCCTACAAGCCGGCCCACGTGATGTCATCACAGGGTTGGTGTGTGGGTGTAACTCAGGTACTGATAAAATGTAAAGAAACATTATGATCTGTGTTGAATTCTGAGGAAGATACATACCAGTGTCAGCTTGATCCCAGAAGTCTGATTGCTTTCATCCCCTAAGCTGAATAATTTCTGTGATTGGCATACTAAGTCTTTTGTTAATCCCTTTTATTTTCTGTAATTGTATATGCCGTTTTGCTTGGTCCTCTTTGTAAAATCTTTTGGATATTTTTTATAAACTCTGCCTATCGTCTGGATTAAATATAAAATGTAATGCGCTTCTAGAACCAGAATCAGGCCTCCAGTCAGCCTGTAAAACACAACTGGTGGTGGCAGTGATTAGTCTGGAGTTATCGTGGAGTTTGCAGTGACTGTTTTGGGGGTATTTACATATATGCCATGCTTTGGAATTGGAGGTGTATACTATACGATCACTGTTAGTTTCCTGATAACTGGCCTATTAGTGTAAACAGCCTGTGGCCTCCTCCTTTGATCATCAGTCAATCATGTAATTGTCAGGATGATAGGGGGCAGCAGTATGCTGTTGGCTCCAAAGACAACAGCAGATAGATTTGAGAAACGATCCCTCTGGCTGCGATCTTTGACAAATTAGTGGCATTCTAAGTGTCCCCTCCTTGACAGGTTCCATTAAACATTTTGCACTGTTTGGCATCTACAGGAACTTTGATTCCATACACATGGAACTTTGATGTGGATCGAGGTCATAAATCAGCTGAGAGGAGCCCAGAAAAATGCAAAGAAAAGACTTTGAAACCCTCCCATTAAATTGATTCCAGATTCATAGCAGGCACTCAGCATGCAACCACAGTGTTCTGCGATGACTGCCATCGCAACTGGATTGCTCTTAGTCGGAAAATCATTTGTGTTGCAATAGGACGATGACCCAAAACACCTTCAGGCAATGTCACCAAGAAAGAGATGGATGGAGGCTGCGTCAGAGGACACGGTGCCTACTTTCACCAGACCTCAACCCAACTGAGATGGTTGGGGATAAATTGGACACAGACTGAAGGTAAAGCAGCCGATAAGTGCTCAGCATGTCCTGGAACTCCTTCAGGACTGTTCGAACCCATTCCAGGTGAAAAATTGATGAAGCTGCTGGACAGAATACCAAGGGGGTGTAAAGCCATAATCTGAGTAGTATCTAAAGTGTAATACATATTCTTGTTTGTTTAACGATGTGTCTCTTTACTCCTTAATGGAATGTGCACATTATAGATTCAGACTACAGGCAGCAAAACCAAGAAGGAACACTTAAGGAAACAAAAAAAACCAATCATGTGTATATGCTTGCAATGCTGTCGTCCATGTTTTGAGGTTGGACACTCAAGTCAGGATTGTACTGGACCACAGGAGAACAGGAGAATCCTCTGGTGGGCCCCTGTGCCACCACCCTCTTATATGAGTGGTACTTGGCACAATATGCTTCAATCACTATGTACAGACACAGGCAGCATCTAATTCATTTAATAATCTACCAATAATCTGCCAAGTTCATTGTTATATAAATTTGTGATTGAGAATAATGTCACATTTGCATGTGGGGCCCTGGAGTTGGTCAATGGTAGGTCCTTGCACCCCAGTCCGACACTGACCGCAGCAATCTGTTTCCGTTGTGTACCTTGGCGATTCCTCGTCTGCTGATCACTTTTGCATTGTAATATAAAGGTCGTGCGAACTCTATTCAGTTGGAAACAGAAATTTCATGTAATGTGTGGAATGTGTGTGACACCCGGGATGTCTGACAGATGGACTATAGTGAATGTCACATACATTTTATGGTCTCGCATTTCCTGGCATGCACACGTAGAAAGCAAACAATAGCTGGACTTTATCCCAGATGGCTTCCAAGAAATGCTCCCGGCAAATTGATCATGAAAGCGTGATGTGAGATTCGACATGCCAGAGTCGCCTCTAAGTGATGCCGGGATCAATAACGTCTGAAGAGCAGCGGTACTCCAGAGCAACGGAACATGGCTACTGCCCAAAATATCAATGTACCCGCAACGGTTACATGCAAACACAGATTCATTAATCATGGTACCAGTGTATAACCTGTAACAACACCCCCCATATGTATTATACTTGTTTCTTCTGATGTGGTCTTTCTTACCCCCTCAAACACGCAGGTTTAGGTGTGCTAACTCTGCATATTTTCCAAAAGTCCTGGATTTGCGAGGACTGTCCCAATTATTTGGGAGCCATCTCCGAAAATATGGGGTTATCTTGGAATGAAAGTAGATGTTGTCTACACAAATGTTAGCCTTGTATAGGTACAACAGGGTGGGGTTAGTGAGTGGTCCCATGTGGTGGAAAGATATCCCAAACTTGCCAATATCAATGCTGATAATTATGACTCTGCATCCCTTATAGCTACTTTACTTTTAGGCCACGTTCACATGTTCAGTATATGGTCAGTATTTTTCCTCAGTGTCTGTAAGCCAAAATCAGGAGTGGAACAATCAGAGGAAAATTATAATGGAAACACGTCACCACTTCTGCATTTTTTGCTCCCTCTTGGTTTTGGCTTACAAATACTGATGTAAAATACTGACCAAATACTGAACATGTGAGTATGGCCTTAGCTTTACGTTTTCTAATTACTGTACTTAGGGATCGAAAAAAAAACCAAAAAAACAGATGTCCAAGGGAGAAAGTTTCATAAAGTCAGTTGTTTAGAGACTCTTAGAGAATGAGAAAACAGCTCTGGTCCTGCATGTGACTCTGTCCTCGAAGAAGTTCTCCTTCCTGACAACATCTTCGAACACCAGGAAGATATTTGTAAAAAGGAGACTCTTAATGTTATGACTGAGCCCAAACACTCACATGGGGGTGAGCAAACCAGGGGAGATGATAAACTGAACACCACAGGTTAATATACAGACTAGGCAAATCCCTAACGTGACCCTGATTTTGTCCCTGCCTGAATGCGGAAGTTGGCATCCCAAAATGGGAAAAGTGCTGAGAAGGGGAACACGCAAACAAACGGCAGGAGAAGCAATACAGAAAAACTCAAGAAGAAAATCCTTCACTGGGGATCTGGAACTCCAAACATCCATCTAACCTGGAATATAGCCCGCAACAACTGTATGTGCCAGGAGAGTATAAATAACCCCTCTGAAGATGGGATAGGACAAACCAAAGTGAGGATGTTAAAACACCTGCATAGAAGCAACACAGCAAATCAAAGACAAGAACATTATCAGCAGTTGGACAGAGAAAACACAGGCTATGGTCCAACAGAGAAGGAAACTGATGACATAGCTAGTGATCACCGGATCGAGCCTCAGAGCTGAGCCATGAAACCTGGTAGGGATGGCAAATCTCCTAGGGACTTCCTAAAGGGAAACCTAATCCATTCCTGGCCCTGGCAATAAGTCCTGCATGGGGGAAGAAAAGAGAAGCTCTAGTCAAACCCCACTACCACTAAAGACAGGTGGGATACACAAACAAGGGGAACATTTAGCTTGAATGGATTGAGACAGAAACACAGACATCCTCCAGCAACACCAAGAAGGAAGATAGCCGACTGCTATTGCGGCGCCCCGGGGTCCTGGTCGTCGCAGTGGTATTGCTTTGCTCTCGGGGAGAGTGATGCTATGTTTGGAGGCAAAGAAGGACAACTGCATCCAGGTATCACAAACATGCAACACATTTCACACTCCAGGCAACCAGGGGGAGGTTCTGCTCCTATTTATTAGGTCACTCTCCACATTGGTAAAACTGGTAGTCTGTAGGGAAAGTGAGTTCAGTTCCTGTCAGAAACAGAGAGGAAGGACACAGAAAGATGTGGTAGAGGAGAGATTGCCAGAAGGGAGCTTGTCGTAGAACATCAGCTGAGGCGGAGTTGGTACGATAGGAGAATAGCTGAGCAGGCGTGGGAGTCTGCAGCTCCTGGCAGAAAGAGGGAACTGAGAAGGAAGGACCATCGTTCAGTTGCTGACAGAGAAAGTTCCAGACCAGAGTCTGAGAAGGATTGAGGGTCAAAGGAGCTGTGAATGCCCTCAGAGCTGCAGCTCCCAGAAAGAGACATTGAAGGCAGAACTGTATTGCAGCAAGCGTGCCATGAAGTCGTTGCAAAGGAGTGGATATCAGAAGGGGACCAGCCCTACACAGGCTGCCTCCTTCTGAGGCACAGAGCCCGGTAGCCGGAACACCGAGGGAGTAATGATCTTTATGCCTTGCTCCAGAGACCAGCAGGACAGCTAATTTCATGTTACCTGTCTGCCCTACACCCAGGAGGCACGGTGACACCCTTGACCTTTCCCTTTTACACGGACGTCCCAGGGCCACGGATCGGGTCAGCCACTGTGACATCCCCCTGTGAACCGAAGGACCCGGTACCGAGTACCCCTCTGCCCTGATGGGGCGATCCACTATGGCTCTAAGCCTCAACAGGGAAATAGAAATATCAACTGCAACTTCCAGCAACAAGCCAGCAGAGATCAACAGGCTGGCACAACAGGCGGGTGGGTAGTAACTACCTGCTTGTTAGTTTTTAGGCCCGTTTTAAAAAAAAAAATTATCCCAGATAGCTCATTTAATTGTCTATTGACTTTTTTTTATATTTTGCCATCACGGGCAGTGAGCGAGCAGCTTTGTGCTGGTATATAATATTTTGTGCACAACGAGCATCGATCGCTTTTTACTCCATGGGAGATCTTCTATGAATAATTGAGTTAGACATGCTTGCACAATCCATTACATGAAGGAGACATTCATCCGCTTCTCACTTTTTGACTGAATTTAGCCGACCTCGGTTAATTACACGATGGAGAAACAAGTGTTTTACTTCGATTAATTTAATTAGCTGAAGGTAATTAAGCCGAGCAGGAAATGGAATGGAAAAAAATAAATAAAAATCATCTGATTATCAAACTCATTTGTGTATCTGGTATGAGAGATCGGGCGATGCATAATGAAGCAATGTATATGGATATTGCATGTGTTATCATCAGTTCAGGGGCGTAAAAAAAACTGACCCGCTACATACAACCCAAAGCATAGGTCAGAGTAATTTTACAAAAATAGTGATTTTTTTTAAATCCAAATTTTTTGTGACTTGCTTCACGCTACTTCAGCAAAGTAGTTTGTGTAGGGCCGAGAAAGGTGTGAAAAAAAATTAATAGATGGGGAAAAAACTCCACTGCTGACCTCAGCTCTCACCAGTCTTTGTGGTCCTTCAGCATTTCACGCGACGTCCTCTTCCTGCATCTTCACTCTGCGCCTGTGCAAACATCAGCAAACCGAACTTGAATTGAATTTGAGTGAACTGATAAATTTGAATTTCAGAAAATTTGCTCTTGACTAGAGCAAAGTTATCAGTCGTTCCGTAAGTTGATGTGGAAGCTGGAAAAATGGGCCAAATTGTGACCTCTTGTAGATCAGAGCATGTCGAAAATGATTGGGTTTATTGGGTTTTTGCAAGAAAAGAAAACTGGAGAATTGGTGACAGGCTCATGGGCACCCAAGACTCCCGTTCACATGAATGATAGTGTTACAGTTTCATTCACAAACACCATACAATTTTGTCCCGTCCCGATGCTCCATGGACCCTTTCATCGGCTAATCCTGGGGAGTTGACTCTTAAATTTTTGCTGAAAACCTTGGGTCCCAGCAAAATGTGGATGGGACATGTAACACCTACATAAACATTGTACAAGACCCCCGTTCATGGCTGTAGGATTCTCTACCGTCAATACCTTTTTCAGTAGAACAATGGTCGGTCAGGAATGGTCTGAAGAACATGACAAAGATCAAGGTGGTGATTTAGTTCCTATTGAAATTTTGGGACTTTGGAAACATCATCTATTGGATAGGCTGGAAAGCAAGTCTGATCCTTCGAGCAACGCACAAGACTTACAGGATCTACTGCTGATGTTTCATTCATTTTTTGCAGTTGCATTTTTCAGGGCTAGACTTTATATACCACTTGGATATTTATTTTTTATTCCAAACATTGAAAAATATTTGGCTGTCGTGAAAACCTTGAGCCTTAAGTCAGACCAACATTCATCCTGATGTATCGCTGCAGATGATTTACATGACATAAATCTGCCTCTCTCCAGCCTATAAATATTTAATCACCGATGGCTGGGTATAATGTGGCGACTTACAAGTGGCGACAGTCAGTAGATGGAAGACATTGCTTGCTGAGTTATCTGCATGAAGATGTCTGAATACTGAGATCCTTCAGCACTTGACTTTCTTGGTTATTCACTTTCTGCAATTTTTTTTTATACTTACTTTTTACCTATTATTGCAGATTTTAATGGACGTTTTATATAGGCTATAGGTATCATTCTTCTGACCTAACACTGTAGGGATGCTAGGGTCTAAAGGGTAACATCTCTCCTTACTAGTGGGTTCCATGCCAGTGTAAGGAGACTTATAGGCTATGCAATGTTACTCTGGGAAGTTAAATATGCAAATATCTTCTTCAGAGTAAAAGAGAACTTGAACTCTAGCGCCTCCTATTGGAAATTGTAGTCCTAAAATTCAATGTTGACCTTTTATTGAGCCATGAGTTTGAATAAGAAGCCAAATCAAGAACTCCATTTACATACACGTGTTTCGGGGTATTCGCCCCTCATCAGTGTAAAGCAGGAGGTCTGTTTGGATGGATGAGATATTAGGTATCTATAAAGGTATTTATTTATAACAATGGTGTTATTTACTGCATGAAAACCCCAGATATTTGCTACCAAAGACTCTACAAAAGGTTTCAATTTGGCAGCTCTGGTTCCACTCTGTTTTTAATATTGCTTTTTCCTTTCAGGACCATCGAGGGTTAATGTCAGTTTTTCCCCTGCTGGAAAACTGGTGTAACTGCAGGGCTGTTAGGTCAGCTGATGTGATGGTTACCACTCCCACCATCCTTTAAATGGTCACCTGATGCATCAGCTGACTGTTGGTGATAGAGTTTCTCTGTTGAGACCAGCCTGGCAGGAGCAGCTCTCTGGTGTCAGCCACTTTGGGTGTTTCGGAGCCCAGTTGCTGTGCTATATGCGGTGTGGAGCTTGGCAGCGTTGTCTGAAAGCTAAGTGTGGTGTTTTCTCCTTGTCTCTTTTGTGTTTGTCACTGTCCCTTGTGTGTTACTATCTGCAGTGGTGAGGCTAGTGCTCCTTGCCGGCCAGTGAACTAGCCAGGGCAGTGCTAGGTGTCAGTGAGGGATGAGGTTCCTGACAGCAACGGGGTGAAGAACCCGCTTAGGGCATTAGGGGAGTGCAGAGTCAGGCTCAAGTTTGAGCAGGAGGTGACCATTCCTTCATTTCCCTATTAAAAGAGCCTTCCTCCCCCTTTTCCATCCCGTTGTTTGTTTGTTGTGCAGTCTGCTACCGACTGCTGTGGGGTCACTATACGAATCGTGACATCCTTAGTAGAGAGGATGTGCACTCAGTTGCTGTTTTATACAGACAGCACTCGGGTCCAACTGCTGGGATTGGAGATAGTTTCGATTACAGTTGGTTAACCTCTTAGATGCCGCTGTGAATTGTGACAGCGGCATTTAAAAGTTTGGAAATATTGGAAGTTGACCCCTCTTCCTGTCATATCTGTACATTAATGAAGATCAGCCTGCAGTAATTTTACAATACACTGCAATATTACAGCACTAGAGTATATTGCACAAGTGATTGCAAGCTCAAGTCCCCCAGGAAAACCAATAAAAAAAGTAAAATAAAAAAAATAAATTAAAATATTAAAAATAAATATAAAAGATGATATCACCTCAAACATTTTTTTCCTGGGGCACAATTAAAAGGATTTTTTTTTTAACTACCGAGTATTTGAACAAATGAAATATCAGAATATTTATTGCATAAATAATAAAAATAAATAAATAAGGCAGTATCGCTGTTGTTTTTGTTCTATTTTTTGAGAGTCCAAAGAGGCAAAAATGGTAATGATAAAAACAATATCTTGGACTGCAAAAATCAACTCCTGATACAACATTACTGGCTGAAAAAAAAACAACTTACGGTATAACTCTTGTATGGAGAGAAGGAAAAATAAGAAGCCAAGAAGGGTCCAGAGGGAATCACCCAAGAGCTGGGGCTCATCACGAAGGCAATCACTCACTAACACATTCACATGCTTACATGGTCAGAAGAGAATGGATGATGTTTGGGCAACAAGGACATCGCTGAAAATGAAGCCATGAAGGTTTGGTAATTAAAAAAATATTTGTTTTTTTTTAAGTGATTTTATTATTATTATTATTATTATTATTAATAATAATAAATCTGGGTTGGACAGTTTCTAAGAAAACTACAAAGCAAAGAAATTTCACTCCTCTTCTGATTTTATTTTAAATTAATAGTGGTTAAATATAATAAGACACGAAGATTTCCTTCCACCATTTCCTGAATATAAATAGCGGTATTAACATAGATCATGCCGATACTATCCCTCAGAGTCCCATGAAGGCCAGGGCTAATTAGTAGGAACCTAACCTCTGTATATTATTACCTCCGTTACAGCATGGATTCGCCTTTTACTATGGGAATATCGGAAGGCAGAACAGGATGAGATTTCAGACTTGCGTTTCTGGGGAATTTGCAAAACCTCAAATCCATTATTTTTCTAAAATATACACTACCGTTCAAACGTTTAGGGTCACCCAGACAATTTTGTGTTTACCATGAAAACTACTTTTATTAATCAAATGAGTTGCCAAATGAATTGAAAATCTAGTCCAGACATTGACGAGGTTCGAAAAAAAGATTTTTATTTGAAATAATAATTTTCTCCTTCAAACTTTGCTTTCGTCAAAGAATGCTCCCTTTGCAGCAATTCCAGCATTGCAGACCTTTGGCATTCTAGCAGTTAATTTGCTCAGGTAATCTGGAGAAATTTCCCCCCATGCTTCCAGAAGCCCCTCAGAAGCAACACAGGTTGCTTTGGCTTCATGGGCACTTTTTGGCACCATACAGTCAAGCTGCTCCCACAACAGCTCAATGGGGTTGAGATCTGGTGACTGTGCTGGCCGCTCCATTACAGATAGATACCAGCTACCTGCTTCTTCCCTAAATAGTTCTGGCATAATTTAGAGGTGTGCTGGTTAGAGCCTGTTTGTGCTCTTCTCTGAAGGGAGTAGTACACACTGTTGTAGGAAAGCTTCAGTTTCTTGGCAATTTCTCGCATGGAATAGCCTTGATTTCTAAGAAGAAGAATAGACTGTCGACATTCACATGAAAGTTCTTTTCTTCTGGCCATTTTGAGAGTTTAATGGAACCAACAAATGTAATGCTCCAGATTCTCAACTAGCTCAAAAGAAAGTCAGGTTTATAGGTTCTCTAATCAGCCAAACTGTTTTCAGCTGTGCTAACATACTTGCACAAGCGTTTTCAAGGGTATTCTAACCATCCATTAGCCATCTTTCATAGTTAGAAACACAATATACCATAAGAACACTGGAGTGATGGTTGTTGGAAATGGGCCTCTATACACCTATGAAGATATTGCATTACAAACCAGATGTTTGCAGCTAGAATAGTCATTTACCACATTAACAATGTATAGAGTGTATTTCTGAATCATTTAATGTTAGTGTCATTGGAAAAAACTGTGCTTTTCTTTAAAAAATAAGACAATTTCTAAGTGACCCTAAACTTTTGAATGGTAGTGTATGTCTGAGCATCTACAACATCAGAGAATGGAAAGTTCCCGGTCTCTGAAGTATTACTACACTGACTTCATATTTTGCTTTATGTATGAGTGTTCCTGATTTTACCTTTTAGAACACTTTTCATTCCATTGATTTGGTTTAAATTGGAACTGTACTGTCAACAAACTTTGCATACATCAATAATACAGGTGAATACAAGAAACTTGTTCCCCTCTCGCTGCCTCTTGAACTGGTAATCCACTCTGAAAAAAACAGCTCAACTGTCATGACATTGAGATGTCATGTTACACCCCCTATTATAGTCTATCAAGAGAATGGGTGGGGAAGAGTGAGTGAGTGAGTGAGTGAGTGAGAAAGTGAGTAGAATAGTTCTGTTATAAAGCTCAGCATGGTCTTTTTGTGTCTCCTCTTTTCTCACTCTGCTCCTCATGAGAGCTGGATTCACAGCCATACTGCTCACTACTAACGTACAATGTCTGCCACACCTCCTCTGCTTCTGTCTGTCTGCTAACTAAGGAATGCAGAGCAATAATTATTCATGACTGTTCTGGGGAGAGATCATAGCAGCTGTTCTCATACCACTACGTCAGAGTGAACTAAAAATTAAAAGATAGAGCCTTCAGAGAGAGAAACTGCTGAAACTGCAGGATACAAGTCATATAATGGCTAGAGATAGTGTTATTCCTTATTTACACACATGACAGCTTCGTCTGAAAAGTCATTTGAAGCCACAGCTAGCCTTTAAAGGGGTAGTCTGAAAGTAATATGAATTTTCATCCTAAATGTCTCTCTATTTATTTTAATAATATAATAGTTTTTCTAATATGGTTTAATTAAAAAGTCCCGCATTATCAGTGACATCAGTTTCAGGGGCTGGGCTAGTCTCTGCTCTACTGTTCACGCGTTGGTCGTCATTCCAACGTACAGTCAGTACAAGCACATTTCTTACTGTACAATATTCTACTCAGAGCACAGTGACAGTGCACTGGCTTGCTGGCTGTAATTAGAGGTGATGATCTGGCAAAAGTGCACACTGTCAGTGCACATTGTAAACACAGAATATAGCAAACAGAGACAAGCCCTTTCCCAGAAAGTGAAGTCTGTTTTGAGGATGGGACTGGTCTCTACTGTCACGTTCTCGCCTTAATAATAATAATTTTATTTAGGTAGCGCCAACATATTCCGCAGCGCTTTACAAATTATAGCAGGGACTTGTACAGACAATAGACATTACAGCATAACAAAAATCACAGTTCAAAATAGATACCAATAGGAGTGAGGGCCCTGCTCACAAGCTTACAATCTATAGGGGCTAATCATTTATAAAAACACCTTCCTTCTTATCTGGCGCTGTGAAACCAGAGCTGTCAAACAAAGGAGAGGAGGTGGAGATTGAGAGAAATCAAGCAGGTTGGGAGGAGTATATAAAGGACTGGCTGCACCGTGAAGCACTGAGGAGTGGGACTTAGTTTGAACAGTCATCATGTACGGACAGAGACCCTTTACATAATAATAATAAAAAAGTTTATTCCCACCTTATCTGTTGTGTTCTCATTCCTTCACTATTGAGTTCTCTGTGTGCATTCAGGAGAGGGTTGTTAGTCATTTATCAGGCTAGGCCTGCTTCCCATGGCAGGGACAGAACGCCGGCGTCCCTCCCGCACCCAAGTCAAGGACAGAGTGCCGGCTGCCCTCCCATGCCCAAGGCAAGGACAGAGCGCCAGCAGCCCTCCCGCGCCCAAGGCAAGGACAGAGCGCCAGTTGCCCTCCTGCACCCAAGGCAGGGACAGAGCACCGGCGGCCCTCCCGCGCCCAAGGCAGGGACAGAGCGCCGGCAGTCCTCCCGCGCCCAAGGCAGGGACAGAGCACCAGCGGCTCTCCCGCACCCAAGGCAGGGACAGAGCGCCGGCGGCCCTCCCGCACCCAAGGCAGAGACAGAGCACTGGCGGCCCTCCCATGCCCAAGGCAAGGACGAGCACCAGTGGGCCTCCTGTGCCCAAGGAAAGACAGAGCGCCGGTGGGCCTCCCGCACCCAAGGCAAGGACAGAGCGCCAGCGGGCCTCCCGTGCCCAAGGCAAGGACAGAGCATCGGCGGGCCTCCCGGGTCAAAGGCAAGGACAGAGCGCCGGCGGCCCTCCTGCACCCAAGGCAAGGACAGAGCGCTGGCGGGCCTCCAACACCCAAGGCAAGGACAGAGCGCCGGCGAGCCTCACGCGCCCAAGGCAAGGACAGAGCGCCTGCAGGCTCTACCGGAATGTTCAGTTTAGTAAATATTTGAGTTGTATGAAACCGGTCTTATACAGAAAACATTAAAAAAAAAAACAACTTTGATACACAGAACAGGAATGAGTTAGATCCATTACAATGTGAACTGACAGTGTGCTCATTTGCTGGGTTTTCACTTCTCTTCAGACCCGGCAATGGAGCACACTGTCTCTGTGCACTAAGAAGAATATTGCAGAGTTAGAAGGGAGCTTGTACTCAGCATATGTCAGAATTGACAACCAACGCATGCGCAATAGAGCAGGAACTAGCACAGCCCCTGAATCAGATGTAACTTATAACACTTCGTTTCAGGGTAGGGACAGAAGCTAAGGCAGTGACCTGAGCTTCTGCTCCTTAATGATGGTTTTGTTTGGTTATCGCAGCATGCACTGGGGATTCTTTAATGAAACGTCATCAAAACAAAAGGAAGAGAATAAAATAAAATAAAACAGTTAGATTACAGAGGGAAGGGTAGGAACTTTTTTTTAACTAAACCATATTAGAAAAATGATTATATTATTACAATAGAGAGATATTTAGGATGAAAATCAACATTAGTTTCGGACCACCCACTTAAGTCTTGATGCTGTATTGGTCCCCAGACTTTAAAGGGAAGTTTCCATCAAGGAACTTCATGGCATATCATCAGGATGGGACCCTCATCGATGAGGAAAAAATATGTGGCCACGCGTGCACGGGTCTCTCCATTTATTTCTACTGTAGCCCTGTAAATTTGCAAAACCCACCAGCAATCAGCTGTGAAGATTTGGCCAAACACCCAGATCTTGTAAGTGCAGCAATCATCCCTAAAAGATTATGTTATCCCCAAACTACAGGATAGGGGCTAATACACTGATCACAGGGGGCATGGAAGCTGTGACTCCCTTCACCATCTAGAACTCGGCGGCTCCGGAACATCCCGTTTGAATGGAGCACAGATGTCTAGACTTGACCTCCACTTCATACTACATCCATGATCCTGCACCACTATACTTGGCTATTTCCAATGGTCCCATAGAGAACGGAGTAGAAAGGGAGCATGTGCTCCTGGGGTCCATGCCAGATATGGTTTTTCCAAGCCCCCTCAATTTCCACAGATCCATTCCTAGGAACATTGGGCATCCCAACAATCTATCAGTGTCCCATAGATAGGGGATAACTACCTAACAATAGGGGCTATCTTATTTTAGAGGGTTACTGTAAATGCCATGTTTGTAGATACTGCTATGGAGTTCAGCTTTAAGAAATATTATATTCACACATCTATCTATAGCTAATCCCAGACGTGCGTGTCTGCTCTGCTGAAAGCTGGAGATCTCTAGACCAGATGGTCGCTCCCAAGAGGCCATTATCCAGAAGTATAATTCTTGTATTGGCTTGTAATAGTTTGGTGTCTTCGGTGTGCCGTTAAGCAGCCCCTCCAAACCAGTGCATTGTGAGGTTGTATGGCTTGGGATGAATCTTTTCACATCTAATACCAAGAACATGCAACCATGCAATGAAGGAACCTTGTCAATAGACATTAGTCCGAACAGGGCAAAATGCGCACTATCTGCTCCAGTGCCAAAGTACTCTCCATCTGAACCAATAATGTCAAAAAGTCTGTCGCAGTGCAAAGTCCTCTGGGCTTTTGTCTCCCGTTCCATAGTCTCAGAGTGCAATTCATAGCCATGCACTGGCACAAGGTCCCCGACCTACGAGCTTTACAGTACCTTTGACAATGGCAAAAAAACATTCTGCTCCGATATCAGTAAGGGCCAGTATAGCAGTGCCCAGGAGCAGAACGCTTCTTAGGATGGACCTCTGCTACCTCCATTGGCCGTCATGTGTATGGATCCATTTTCCTTCACTTTGCATTTTTTTGTATGGTATTTAGGACGTATTTCATTATTTTCTTCAAGCTATGAAACAGAATGCCGCCACATTCCGCAAACTGACCTGTTATTCAGGACAGAAGACGTGGGAGAGAAGGCTCCATTATCTCAGCGCACAGACCTGTTCTGTCAATACCCGACATGACTCCACACGAGCAGCTCTTTATTATGTCCGCCATTCAGTTCATTACCATCCAAAATTAATAACGATTCCATTCAGGGGACTGGAATTTGTAGCCTGAGAGAATTACTAGAAATCTGAGAATATGTTCAGCTCCTTACAACAGAGCTGTATTCAGAGGTAATGTTTTCAGTTCTCCTGGAGCAATGAATGTACTGGACTTTGGAATATGGTGGTGCTATTTAGGCCACGTATGGACACTGCAGACATGAAATGGTCTCTCAACTTTCAGACAACATGATCTTATTTTCACAAATCATTATATTTAAAAATGATGTTCTTTTAGCCCCCTCAAAACAATTGTTCCAAAGTACCCACCACCAACCTCTCTGTTAAACTTTCTGTCTTCTGACTGTTGTCAAGTGTAATCCTTTTTTAAACAGAGAAGCAAAAACACTGAGAGGGAATATAGCAAGTTGGAGTCAGGTCTTTCTCTCTACAGGAAATATGAAATGCTTTTTTTGTCTCTCTACAGGAAGTTTGAGAGGGTCTTTGTCTCTCTACTCTAAGTGGGGGAGAGTATCTTTCTCTTTACAGTAAGTGGGTGAGGGTCTTTGTCTCTACAAAAAGTGGGAGAGTGTTTTTGCCTTTATACATTAAATATGTTAGGGTCTTTATCTCTATACTGTAGCGTGGCTAAAGGATGTCTAATCGATGGGAGATATGTGTCTTATAGATGGCTTGTTGCTGTGATGTAACCATGGCTACCTATATGTGTTTCAGGACCTGTGGTGATGTCACAACCACATGTCTGGTCATGTGATGGGTTCTGGGTGTGGTTAGACATATAAAAGAAAGCCTAATGCTTAACACAGGTAGATATGTGTGGAGGTGAAACCCTCCTGAGTGTGTTACGGCTTCAGGTCTGAGCCGGATGAACTGGACACTTGTTTTTCTTTACCTGAAACAAAGGCTATTTGTTTTCTGTTGTTTGCCACATGGTTTATGAAGCAATAAACCCAGTGAACTTTAAAGGAACACGTCTCCTGAGTGTCAGCCGTCGCAGCTGAGTGAGTGAAATCCCTACAATTGGTGGAGAATGCGGGCAACGTTCCCAGCGGAGACGTGAGTTTATTTTGAATGTCCTGGGTCAAGGCTGTTGCAAGCCAGCAAGCATTGCCGGAGAAAATGGAGGACCTGCTGAAACAATTGGTCCAGATGCAGTCACAGCAGGAGAAAAGGCAGCAAGAGACCAACAGGCTGTTGATGCAGCAGATACAACAGAGCCAGCAGGAGCAACGGCAGCAGATGCAACAAAGCCAGCAGGAGCAACGGCAGCAGTTACAACAGAGCCAGCAGCAGATGCAGCAGAGCCAGCAGGAGCAACGGCAGCAGATGCAGCAGAGCCAGCAGGAGCATCAGCAGCAGATGCAGCTTCTGGCAACCGCCATCCAGGGCAAGGCGAGCGCCCCAACCCCAGGTTTGGCTGATGACACCCACGTCCGGAAAACGGTAAGACGCGCATTGCAGAAAATGACTCCCGGGGATGATGTTGAGGCCTTCCTGATGGTGTTTGAGAGGGTCGCTGAGAGGGAAAAACTTCCGCCAGAGCAGTGGGCAGAGGTACTTGCGCCATACCTGACGGGAGAACCCCAGAAGGCGTACTATGATTTGACCTTGCAGGATGCCAAAGAGTATCACAAATTGAAAGCCGAGATTCTCGCACGTTTGGGGGTGACACTGACTGTCAGGGCACAGCGAGTTCACTCCTGGGGCTATCACCGGGACAAACCACCTCGTTCCCAAATGTTTGATCTGTTGCACCTGGTCCAGAAATGGCTGCAGCCAGAGTCCTCTGTGCCTGCACAGATGGTAGAACGGGTGATGATGGATCGGTTTGTCCATTCCCTCCCGAGGCCTATACAGTCTTGGGTTGCCCAGGGTGATCCCCAGAATGCCGACGAGCTGATCGGACTGGTTGAGAGGTACCAAGGGTTGGAAGGCTCCTTCGGGAGGAAGCCTATGCCGTACTGGGGATCCCAGAAGGCAGCTGAGTCCCAAAAAGGGGTGGTGCATCCAAGGTCACAAAGGGCGGGGGAGGTGGTGCCCAAGGTCCCCACGGGTGATATTATTTGTTGGAGGTGCCACAAGCCAGGACATATAGCTGCCCGTTGTTCCCAAACCACTGAGCAGATGGACTGCAGCATGGGACGCCGTTGTTCATACTATGCGTATCCAGCTTGCAGTGTGAACTCTCCGCCCAACGAGGGACCTCAAGCATGTCCCGTGAAGGTGAACGGTCAAGCAGTAACGGCACTGTTAGACTCGGGGAGCCTAGTGACCCTGGTGAGGGCCACTTTTCCTCTCCACCTGCTCCCGGGAAAGAAGGTCGGAGTGCGGTGCATACATGGTGATGCAAAAGACTACCCTGTGGCCAGTGTGAACATTGAAACGACATGTGGCACGGAGTCCCACATAGTCGGCGTCGTTCAGGACTTGTTGCACCCTATAATTATTGGCCGGGATTTCTGTTTGTTTTGGGATTTGTGGGGGAAAGGTTCTGAGCTCCCTAGCAAGAGTAGGGAACCAGTGAACCCGGGAAGGGTGGTGCCACACCCAGAGTCAGACAGATTTCCTTTTTGTGTCCTGGCTGGAGATGAGGAGGAAGTGTCCCCTGTATCTGACATTCTGGAGTTAGAGGTATCCGGTGAAAATTTTGGGACTGCCCAACATAGGGACCCCACTCTGAGGGAAGCCTTTAATAATGTCACAGTTATTGACGGGGTGGTACAGGAGCCGGGGGCAGACACAAGATTTCCCCATTTTCTAATGAGCAGGGAGTTGTTGTACCGGGTCACGAAAATAAGGGAGGAGTTGGTAGAGCAGTTGGTAGTGCCGGGTCCATATAGACGGAAGGTGTTGGACATGGCCCATTCACACATCTTGGGTGGACACCTAGGGGTGGAAAAAACGCAGGAACGGGTTGTGCAGAGGTTCTATTGGCCTGGGTGCCACCGGGAAATAGTGAACTATTGCAGGTCCTGCGCTACATGTCAGCTAACTGCTCCCACTCCTCATTTCCGGAACCCCCTTGTGCCACTGCCCATTATTGAGGTGCCATTCGAGAGAATTGCCATGGACTTGGTCGGTCCCTTAGTTAAATCAGCCCGGGGCCATCAGTATATATTAGTCATCCTGGACTACGCCACACGCTATCCTGAGGCAATTCCCTTGAGAAATTCTTCTTCAAAGAGTATAGCTCGCGAGTTGGTCCATGTCTTTTCCCGGACAGGTCTGCCGAAGGAGATCCTGACTGACCAGGGGACACCTTTCATGAGCAAGGTGATGAGGGAACTATGCAAAGCCCTGAAAATCTCCTAGTTGAGGACCTCGGTGTACCATCCCCAGTCAGATGGCCTTGTTGAGAGATTTAACAAGACACTGAAGAGCATGCTGAGAAAAGCTATAGAGAAAGACGGTAGAGACTGGGATTGTCTCTTACCCTATTTGATGTTTTCCATTCGTGAAGTTCCACAGGCCTCCACAGGTTTCTCACCGTTTGAGCTTCTGTATGGCCGACATCCACGAGGACTCCTGGATATAGCCAAGGAAACCTGGGAAGCCGAAGTCACGCCCCACAGAAGCGTCATTGAGCATGTGGCCCTGATGCAGCAGAGGATTGCAAAGGTGATGCCTATCGTGAAAGAACACCTTCTCCAAGCACAAGAAGCTCAGGCCAGGGTCTACAACCGGTCTGCAAGAGTGAGGCAATTCAATCCGGGAGACCGAGTTCTTGTGTTAGTTCCGACAGTGGAAAGCAAGTTCTTGGCCAAATGGCAAGGGCCATATGAGGTTGTCGAGAAACTTGGTGAAGTAAACTATAAAATTCACCAACCAGGAAGACGGAAACCATTCCAAGTATACCATGTCAACCTTATCAAGCCGTGGCAAGATAGAGAGCCGACAGTAACTCCATCGTTGTTAAGCAACCCAGAAGATGAGGTTGGAGCGGTTACTATAGCGGAGACGCTATCGGAGTCCCAGAAACAGCAATGCCGGGAGTTACTCCAGAAAAACAGGGACCTGTTTTCCGAGTTGCCTGGGTACACGAAGGTCATAGAGCATGAGGTCCTGACAGAGCCCCATGTGCGCGTGAACGTGAAGCCCTATAGAATTCCTGAGGCCCGACGAGAAATAGTCTCCAAGGAAGTGGAGCGTATGTTGAAGCTTGGAGTCATTGAGGAATCCAAGAGCGGTTGGTCGAGCCCAATTGTCCTGGTCCCAAAACCTGATGGGGAGTGGAGATTTTGCAACGACTATAGGAAGTTGAATGAGGTCTCCAAGTTCGACGCATATCCCATGCCCCGAGTTGATGAGCTCATCGAAAGGCTTGGGCCCGCCAGGTACATAACCACCTTGGATTTGACGAAGGGGTATTGGCAGATCCCCATGGCACAGGAAGCCAAGGAGAAGACGGCGTTTTCTACACCAGATGGATGCTTCCAGTATGTCCGGATGCCATTTGGCCTACAGGGAGCTCCGGCCACCTTCCAAAGGGCTATGGATAGAGTCCTTGCACCCCACAAGGCATACGCTGCTGCGTACCTAGATGATATCGTCATCTTTAGCCCGGACTGGGAGAGTCATCTGGAGAAAGTCCAAGCGGTGTTTGATGCTATAAGAGAGGCCGGATTTACAATAAACCCGAAGAAGTGTGCATTGGGTAAAGAAGAAGCTAAGTACCTTGGATACATAGTGGGTCATGGAGAAATAAAACCCCAAATCAGTAAAGTGGAGGCAATTCAAACATGGCCAAAACCAGTTTCCAAGAAGCAAGTTAAAGCCTTCCTGGGAATCGTGGGATATTACAGGAGGTTCATCCCAAACTTCGCCACAATGGCGGCGCCTCTGACTGACCTGCTAAAAGGGACAAAATCAGTAATGGTTAAGTGGTCCGAAGAAACAGATTCAGCCTTCCAAGAAATGAAAGAGGCTTTATGTAAGCAACCCGTTCTGATGGCCCCAAACTTCAAGAAAGAGTTTATTCTTCAGACAGATGCCTCAGATGTTGGGGTGGGAGCAGTCCTTTCCCAAGAACTACATGGAGAGGAGCATCCTGTTCTCTATCTGAGTAGGAAGCTGTCCTCGTCTGAAAAGAACTACTCAGTCGTTGAAAAGGAGTGCTTGGCCATAAAATGGGCAGTCGACACATTACAGTACTATTTGCTGGGACGTAAATTTAGACTGTTATCCGACCATGCCCCACTTAGGTGGATGAGGGAAACGAAGGGTAGAAATGCTAGGGTCACCCGTTGGTTCTTAGCCCTGCAGGACTTCTGTTTCCATGTGGAACATAGGGCCGGAAAGCTGCACGGTAATGCTGATGCCCTGTCAAGAATCCCTTGTCTAGTGGGAGAAAGTGCCAAGCCCCACGGCTTTAGGCAGAGGGGGGAGGTATGTAGCGTGGCTAAAGGATGTCTAATCGATGGGAGATATGTGTCTTATAGATGGCTTGTTGCTGTGATGTAACCATGGCTACCTATATGTGTTTCAGGACCTGTGGTGATGTCACAACCACATGTCTGGTCATGTGATGGGTTCTGGGTGTGGTTAGACATATAAAAGAAAGCCTAATGCTTAACACAGGTAGATATGTGTGGAGGTGAAACCCTCCTGAGTGTGTTACGGCTTCAGGTCTGAGCCGGATGAACTGGACACTTGTTTTTCTTTACCTGAACCAAAGGCTATTTGTTTTCTGTTGTTTGCCACATGGTTTATGAAGCAATAAACCCAGTGAACTTGAAAGGAACACGTCTCCTGAGTGTCAGCCGTCGCAGCTGAGTGAGTGAAATCCCTACAATACCATAAGTAAAGGAGGGATTTTGCCACTCTACAATAAATTGTGGAGGGACCTTTCTCTCTGTTCAGTAGGTGGGTGACAGTAATTTGGGAGGGTCTTTGGCTCTTTACAGAAAGCAGGGGAAGGTTTTTCTTTCTTTACAATATGTTAGGGAGGGTCTTTTTCCTCTCTACAGTATGTGGGTGAGGGTCTTTGTCTTTCTACAGTAAGTGGGGAAGAGTTTTTACCTCTCTAAAGTAAGTGGGGGAGAGTTTTTCCTTCTACACAACAAGTTGGGGAGGGTCTTTTCTTCATCTTTACAGTAAATGGGTGAGGGTCTTTGCTTTCTACAGTAAGTAGGGTAGGGTATTTGCTTTCTACAGTAAGTAGGGTAGGGTCTTTGCTTTCTACAGTAAGTGGAGGAGGGTCTTTGTCTTTCCATAGTAAGTAGGGTAGGGTCTTTGCTTTCTACAGTAAGTAGGGTAGGGTCTTTGCTTTCTATAGTAAGTAGGGTAGGGTCTTTGCTTTCTACAGTAAGTAGGGTAGGGTCTTTGCTTTCTACAGTAAGTAGGGTAGGGTCTTTGCTTTCTACAGTAAGTGAGGGAGGGTCTTTGCTTTCTACAGTAAGTGGAGGAGGGTCTTTGTCTTTCCATAGTAAGTAGGGTAGGGTCTTTGCTTTCTACAGTAAGTAGGGTAGGGTCTTTGCTTTCTACAGTAAGTAGGCTAGGGTCTTTGCTTTCTACAGTAAGTAGGGTAGGGTCTTTGCTTTCTACAGTAAGTAGGGTAGGGTATTTGCTTTCTACAGTAAGTAGGGTAGGGTATTTGCGTTCTACAGTAAGTAGGGTAGGGTCTTTGCTTTCTACAGTAAGTAGGGTAGGGTCTTTGCTTTCTACAGTAAGTAGGGTAGGGTATTTGCTTTCTACAGTAAGTAGGGTAGGGTCTTTGCTTTCTACAGTAAGTAGGGTAGGGTCTTTGCTTTCTATAGTAAGTAGGGTAGGGTCTTTGCTTTCTACAGTAAGTAGGGTAGGGTCTTTGCTTTCTACAGTAAGTAGGGTAGGGTCTTTGCTTTCTACAGTAAGTGGAGTAGGGTCTTTGTCTTTCCATAGTAAGTAGGGTAGGGTCTTTGCTTTCTACAGTAAGTAGGGTGGGGTCTTTGCTTTCTACAGTAAGTAGGGTAGGGTCTTTGCTTTCTACAGTAAGTAGGGTAGGGTCTTTGCTTTCTACAGTAAGTGAGGGAGGGTCTTTGCTTTCTACAGTAAGTGGAGTAGGGTCTTTGTCTTTCCATAGTAAGTAGGGTAGGGTCTTTGCTTTCTACAGTAAGTAGGGTGGGGTCTTTGCTTTCTACAGTAAGTAGGGTAGGGTCTTTGCTTTCTACAGTAAGTAGGGTAGGGTCTTTGCTTTCTACAGTAAGTAGGGCAGGGTCTTTGCTTTCTACAGTAAGTAAGGTAGGGTCTTTGCTTTCTACAGTAAGTAGGGTAGGGTCTTTGCTTTCTACAGTAAGTAGGGTAGGGTCTTTGCTTTCTACAGTAAGTAGGGTAGGGTCTTTGCTTTCTATAGTAAGTAGGGTAGGGTCTTTGCTTTCTACAGTAAGTAGGGTAGGGTCTTTGCTTTCTACAGTAAGTAGGGTAGGGTCTTTGCTTTCTACAGTAAGTGGAGTAGGGTCTTTGTCTTTCCATAGTAAGTAGGGTAGGGTCTTTGCTTTCTACAGTAAGTAGGGTAGGGTCTTTGCTTTCTACAGTAAGTAGGGTCGGGTCTTTGCTTTCTACAGTAAGTAGGGTAGGGTCTTTGCTTTCTACAGTAAGTAGGGTAGGGTCTTTGCTTTCTACAGTAAGTGAGGGAGGGTCTTTGCTTTCTACAGTAAGTGGAGGAGGGTCTTTGTCTTTCCATAGTAAGTAGGGTAGGGTCTTTGCTTTCTACAGTAAGTAGGGTAGGGTCTTTGCTTTCTACAGTAAGTAGGGTAGGGTCTTTGCTTTCTACAGTAAGTAGGGTAGGGGCTTTGCTTTCTACAGTAAGTAGGGTAGGGTCTTTGCTTTCTACAGTAAGTAGGGTAGGGTATTTGCGTTCTACAGTAAGTAGGGTAGGGTCTTTGCTTTCTACAGTAAGTAGGGGAGGGTCTTTGCTTTCTACAGTAAGTAGGGTAGGGTATTTGCTTTCTACAGTAAGTAGGGTAGGGTCTTTGCTTTCTACAGTAAGTAGGGTAGGGTTTTTGCTTTCTACAGTAAGTAGGGTAGGGTCTTTGCTTTCTACAGTAAGTAGGGTAGGGTCTTTGCTTTCTACAGTAAGTAGGGTAGGGTATTTGCTTTCTACAGTAAGTAGGGTAGGGTCTTTGCTTTCTACAGTAAGTAGGGTAGGGTTTTTGCTTTCTACAGTAAGTGGAGGAGGGTCTTTGTCTTTCCATAGTAAGTGGTCAAGAGTCTCTGTCTCTCAACAGTAAATGGAGGAGGGTTTTTGCCTCTCTAAAAGATGATTGAGAGAGTTTTTGTTATTCTACAGTAAATAGGTGAAGGTCATGGAAACTCCCAACCACTAAATGTGGAGAGGCAGTCTCTATACAGTATGCGGGGGAGGGCCTATCTCTGTAGATTAAGTGGGGGAGGGTCCTTGCCTCTCTACAGGAAGTGGGGATGGTCTATAGGAAGTTGGAGGTGGGCATTTGCCTCTCGCCTGGAAGTGGGGGTGGGCTTTTGTTTCTCTACAAAAAGTATGGGTGGGTCTTTGTCTTTCCACATGAAGTGAGGGTGGGTCTTTATCTCTTTTCATATTTTCCTGTCTCTTCACAGTAAATACAGACATAACAAAGAGGCAAAGGAAGCCATTAGATAATGGCAAGAGTAACTCATGTTTGGAAAAGGAGGGCGAAGAAGTTTCTGTACCTATAGTGAGATTTTATGAAGAGGAACTACACGCGAAAAAGTATAGCAATCTAAAAGCATGAGAATCAGGACAGTTCCTGCACATATTAGACTGGTACGTGCCACAAAATTACTTTCTACCTCGCCACCCTTGTCTAGGGGTTGTATCTGGTGTTGTAACTCAGGTCTATAGAAGTTAGTGGGGCTGAGCTACAACCTGTGGATGAGGGTGGCGCTGGTTTTGAAAAGAAATTAGCCATGATTTAATTATCCTGGATAGGATGAGTTGCAATATCGGACATAGCCCTACAGGGGGCAGCATTTTAAAAAAAAAATCTTTGGAAAGTGCTTTGGTAAATAGTTAGAATTACACAAGAGAACTAGAGACAGATATGAATAGGTAATTCCAAGTTTTAAGCACGAAAAATCCCTACATCCTGTTATATTATCCCCCACAACGACTTGTAACATCGTTGACTCCCTAATTTTAGCGAGTACTCCTTTCCAAGTGCACAGATGTTTGCTACTGGGACATGACAATATTTTAATTTTTGCGAATCTGATGAATTGCTTTCCAGTGTCAGGCCGGTAACGGAATGCAAATTCTAGTCCTTGAATATGAGAAGTTTGTGTTTCATTGCCGCAGGGTCCTTGTTTGTGCAGCGATGTTGGAGGATTATCGCCAGGAGATGAGGATCAGCCAGAAAACTGGAGTAACGTAAGGATATGTGACCTTAAATCTTCTGCAATGATGAGTTATACCGTCTAGTACCTCACAGCCTCGGCCGTTGTTCTCATACTGATCCCATAAACTAAGGCGATAAGGACAGTAAAGTGTCAGTGCCCGCTTCCTCCACCATCTGTGGCTAGTAACATCCTTCTCCAAAATCCAAACTTAAAATCCTTCATGTATTAGAAGATGTGGAAATACATTACATGGCCTGAACAATGCCAGTTGGGCAGTGGTATTTATGCATTGTACAGTATGTCGGTATCATTTATACACTATACATTTATGTTTTTGAGCACCATATGTGTTGTGAATTCTGTTGTCGAGCTCCCTCCTGTGGTCGTGAACGGTACTTCGGTAAGTTCTGTCCGTGGGCTCCCTCTGGTGGCTGTGAGTGGAGCTGCTGCTTCTGAGGTTCCTTACACAGGTGACGTGGTTTATCCTTTGGTTGGCTGCTCTATTTAACTCCACTTAGATCGTTTCTCCATGCCAGCTGTCAATGTTTCTGCATTGGTTCAGTTCACTCTTGGATCTTTCTGGTGACCTGTCTACTCCAGCAGAAGCTAAGTTCCTGATAGTATCTAATTCGTTCATTGTTTTCTTGTCCAGCTGGATATCATGATTTTGTCTTGCTTGCTGGAAGCTCTGGGATGCAGAGTGGCATCTCCGCACCGTTAGTCGGTGCGGAGGTCTTTTTGCACACTCTGCGTGGTCTTTTGTAGTTTTTTGTGCTGATCGCAAAGTTACCTTTCCTATCCTCTGTCTATTTAGTAAGTCTGGCCTCCCTTTGCTGAAACCTCTTTCATTTCTGCGTTTGTGACTTTCATGTTTACTCACAGTCAATATATGTGGGGGGCTGCCTTTTCCTTTGGGGAATTTCTCTGAGGCAAGGTAGGCTTTATTTTCTATCTCTAGGGCTAGATAGTTCCTAGGCTGTGACGAGGCGCCTAGGGAGTGTCAGGAGCGCTCCACGGCTATTTCTAGTGTGTGTGATAGGATTAGGGATTGCGGTCAGCAGAGCTCCCACATCCCAGAGCTTGTCCTGTGTGAGTTTTAACTATCAGGTCATTCCGGGTGCTCCTAACCACCAGGTCATAACACATATGGCTGTGTATTTTGGGCAGTCTTTAATGATATTGTTTAGGAACTTAGTGTTCTTGAACTCTACCTCTGCAGAATTATTAGAGTACTATATTGCGGTATCATTTATGCAGCATGTAATAATGTTATTTGGACATTGTATAGTGGTATTATCCTCCACTCAGACCTCGTTTTCCATTATGTTTGGCCCCATGTACCCAGAATATGCCAAAAGTGTGTCTTTTTTGCATACCCCACCATGAGATATAGATTTTTGTTTACAATTGTAATCAACTGACGACGTAAGCTAAGAAATAAATTATTTATGTAAGAAAGATCACCTTTACTACAATATTATAGAACTGTTTTGACGAATGAAGTAATTTTGTAGATAGCCTTAAAAGGCTTTTGGTGAATACTGTTAGACAGAGCCTGAAAAATATACGGTAAGCATTTTTGCAATTTACGGTTTCTTAAAACGTGTAGCCGTTCTTGAGATATTAACATTTTTCTTTGTTTATAGCTTGTTACCTAGGAGACAGACCACAGCTGCTGTCAAGCTTGTAAGCGCTGTACTGAGGCTGGCTAGGATTAGGAGGTAACCACACCCTCCGGCGATCCTGGCCAGCTTCAAAACAGCGCTTACAAGCTTAATAGAAAAGAGCTTGTAAGTGTAGCATATGTTTTGCTATCTAGCAGCGGTGGTCGATCGTCAAGGAAACGAACCGTAAACAAAAAAAAGTCTTACGATCTCAAGAACGGCTGAACATTTTAAGATGCAGTAAATTTCAAAATTCCTTGTATCCACAAGCACTATTCGACAATATCGATCAATGAAGATGGGAACATAACCCTGTAATTTCTTTATTTCAAAGTCTCCTACCATCTACAGCTCTGCAAGCATGTGTGATCTAACTGGACAGACAGAAAGGAGTGTGACTACAGGATCAGACTGTTTGTAGTCTGTTACCATAGAGACCTTAGAGAGATTTTTAAAAATTTGCTCCAGTATTGGAAATGTTATATAATATTCCCACCTGCTCCATTGCTCTGCCGTTTCTGAAAACTATTACATCCCATCTATAAGTCTTTTGACCGCTGGAGCCAAACGCTACTGACTGCAGAGGACAAGTAACTCAAGGACAGGCCTTTTTTTTTATCTCCGGTTCCAGAGGGAACCACCAGTGCGGTGGTGCTGGCATAGTGAGGATTTCAAGGGGTAAGTAATACTTAATTCTGTATTTTAACATATTGCACAATATAAAATCCCTTTAAGGTCTGCATAGGAGCTGGCTACACAAAACGGTAGAGGCTTTATAATTGAAACTATCTGTAAGGTTGCCTCATTTTTCATTTTAATTTATTGGAGCACTAAATTTATTTTAGAAGGTGGAAAATCAATAGTCTTCGATAAATGTTGAGAGGAACTAATAAATGTCCCCGGCCAAAGAATGATCGTCATCCTGTACAAATTCAGCGGCGAGAACATCAGAGGCCGTCAGAGTTGGCTCGGCCAGGGAATGTCCTGTTCGGATCCCGGCACAGAGGCGTCGTTCCAATGGTGCTGCGGTTTATCAGGCCTACACAGCTGCACGAGCCTTGAAATGATTAAATCACATTTATCTTCCGCTAAACACCTGGGACTCCGGATAGGAGCGCGATATGGATCGATGACCGGATGACGCGGTTGTCAAGTGTTTACAAGCAGTCCAGGCCAAATATTGTACATTTGTTCTACACCTGAGCCCCGCCGCACGTGAAAACATCGTAAATAAGACAAACAATGCAAAACACAACAACAAAGCATCCGGGATGTTGTTAAAATCATGTCATTTACTGCATAAATAAAAAAAACAGCACCAGAGAAGAGTTTTTTTTATGCTTACAGCAGACGAAGGGTTAACCTATGAAGAAATTGATAGCAGCTGACAGCAGTGATGAAGAGGGAAACTTGTTTGTAGAGAACATACACTATGTTGCAACAGCGTTTGTAGCGTGAACAAGACCAGATAACAAGGGGAAATGCCCCCCTTAAATATTTGGTTGACTTTACATACTGAGATTTTGAATGTTTTGATTCATTCTGTCTGAATTTTCAATACTCAGCAATACGGACCCATAGTAATTGTGTTCAAACGCTGATAATTTTAAGGAAGTATTCACAAAACGTGCGTCGGGGCAGAGGGAAGCACAGTCAGAGACCACAGTACTACATAGGATCTTCATGATTCCGGACTTCTATAGGTAAAAACTCTTCTGTCACACTGTAGTACTGAGGGTTAAGGCAGAGTAACACAGACTCCACTAGGTGGCAACAGAGTGGAGAGTGAGCTGAATATCCTGCTGTGAAGCAGACCCACAGTAATACAGCGAAGTTACCACTAGGTGGCAGTGGAGTAGTCAGAGAGCCGAGTCAATACCAGAAGCTAACGCAGTATCAAAGTGAAAAACCTAGGAGCAGAGTCAGATGAGAGCAAAAGATCAATACCGGTTAGTAGCGGAGATACCAAAAGGGAGGGACAGAATCAGGTCACAGCCAAGCTAAAGTCAGTACTGGGGAATCCAAAAACACAAGGGAAAAGGAGCAGGAACGGGTATGTGGAAGGTAAACAGGCAAGGGTCGGGTCAGGAAAACGCAGCAGGACAGATCAGGAACTCACTGGACCCAGCTAGCACGCCGAAGGCAAGCAACATAACTGGCACTGCCACACAGGTAGCAGCGCCAAGATATAGCAGACCAGACACGGGAACGAGGCAGGGAAAGTTAACCCCTGACATAATCAGACCGGGAAAGGAAAGACAAAACCAAAACCCGGCCTGGATCATGACATCTTCACTTTATTTTTGACAAGGTGCTCTAGGCATTTGGACATTAGCACTAAAAGGTCCATTGACCTATACGCACTTGCACTTTCTGATCATTGCAAACTCTCAATACAGTTAATTTCAACAAGCCTGTGACTATGCAGACTATGCATAGTATACATATAACCTATTGAACGTAAAAAAGAACCCTCTGACATGATCCATTCACTGATCAATGCATCTTATTACTACTAATTTATTTAGGGATTAGCTGATGTTCAGCCCTCATACATGAGGCACCTTCTGTTTTGTTTTATCACTACCGAATGATTTGCTGATCTTAATATTAATGAAATAAAGTATACTGTTCTTAATAATTCCCCCTCAGTGGTTATCTTTGCATGCCTTTTCCCTCTCATGTGGATTGATTAGAGGCAATACATGTTAATTTGCATAATAATGACTTATAACCTGAGTGCATTGTAATAAAACACAAAAAAACAGATTAACAATATATAAGGTATAAATAGACAGAGAGAGATACATGAAGTAATGAGTAGAACAGTGAGTGCCCTTCGGCAGAGCAATAATGCAGTTATAATCACAGCTGTCTTGGCTTTTTCTGGAAATTTATAGCATTGCAAAGAATTTATTAAATGAAAAAGGCACTTCTGCTAGTGTGTGAAGTAAAATGATGTCCTCAAGTCAACTATTACTTGCCAGTACCGGCTCTAGGGCCAGGTCCATGCTCCCTTCCTCCATGGCCACCCACCTTTACTGTGCCTCACGCCAAATTTTACAAGTGAAATTCAGTGACATTACAAAACATCTCATCAAACTCCTGTTGTTTCTACCAGTTGAATGTACTAATTGGCTCAGTCCTGCAATTACCCCTTCATCTGCTGTGAGCATAACAAACTGTTATCTGGATTTGTTCACACTACAAACGCTGCTTCCAATACAGGTGAGTACATACAGTACAGACCAAACGTTTGGACACACCTTCTCATTTTAAAGATTTTTCTGTATTTTCTTGACTATGAAAATTGTGAATTCACACTGAAGGCATCAAAACTATGAATACACACATGTGGAATTATATACTTAACAAAAAAGTGTGAAACAACTGAAAATATGTCTTATATTCTAGGTTCTTCAAAGTAGCCACCTTTTGCTTTGATGACTGCTTTGCACACTCTTGGCATTCTCTTGATGAGCTTCAAGAGGTAGTCACCGGGAATGGTTTTCACTTCACAGGTGTGCCCTGTCAGGTTTAATAAGTGGGATTTCCTGCCTTATAAATGGTGTTGGGACCATCAGTTGTGTTGAGCAGAAGTCTGGTGGATACACGGCTGATAGTCCTACTGAATAGACTGTTAGAATTTGTATTATGGCAAGAAAAAAGCAGCTAAAGGTACCTTCATACTGACCAACTTCACAACGATATCGCTAGCGATCCGTGACGTTGCAGCGTCCTGGATAGCGATATCGTTGTGTTTGACATGCAGCAGCGATCTGGATCCTGCTGTGCCATCGTTGGTCGGAGCAGAAAGTCCAGAACTTTATTTCGTCGCTGGACTCCTGCAGACATCGCTGTATCGGCGTGTGTGACGCCGATTCAGCGATGTCTTCACTGGTAACCAGGGTAAACATCGGGTTACTAAGCGCAGGGCCGCGCTTAGTAACCCGATGTTTACCCTGGTTACCAGTGTAAATGTAAAAAAAAAAAAAACACTACATACTTACATTCCGGTGTCTGTCACGTCCCCTGGCGTTCTGCTTCCCTGCACTGTCAGCGCCGGCCAGCCGTAAAGCAGATTACAGCGGTGACATCACCGCTGTGCTTTACGGCCAGCCGGCGCTCACAGTCAGTGCAGGGAAACACTGGTTTCCAGGGGACATTAGCACTGGTAACCAGGGTAAACATTGGGTTACTAAGCGCGGCCCTGCGCTTAGTAACCGGATGTTTACCCTGGTTACAAGGGGACTTCGCATAGTTGGTCGCTGGAGAGCTGTCTGTGTGACAGCTCTCCAGCGACCACACAGCGATGCTGCAGCCATCGGCATTGTTGTCTAGATCGCTGCAGCGTCGCTAAATGTGACGGTACCTTAAGTAAAGAAAAACGAGTGGCCATCATTACTTTAAGAAATGAAGGTCAGTCAGTCCGAAAAATTGGGAAAACTTTGAAAGTGTCCCCAAGTGCAATTGCAAAAACCATCAAGCACTACAAAGAAACTGGCTCACATGAGGACCGCCCGAGGAAAGGAAGACCAAGAGTCACCTCTGCTTCTGAGGATAAGTTTATCCGAGTCACCAGCCTCAGAAATCGCAGGTTAACAGCAGCTCAGATTAGAGACCAGGTCAATGCCACACAGAGTTCTAGCAGCAGACACATCTCTACAACAACTGTTAGGCCGGGGTCACACTAGACCGTAATACGGCCGAGTGCAATGCGATAAAAAATTCCATTGCACTCGGACCAATGTTACCGTATTGGGCCGCTCCCACCAGCCGACTTTTTGACGGCCGTTTTCCTCGGTCCGAGACAATCGCAGCATGCTGCGATTGTCTCGGACCGAGGAAAACTCTCGGCTCACTCGCACCCATATAAGCCTATGGATGCGAGTGAGACAGCGCACACCACTCGGATATCATCCGAGTGATGTGCGCTATAAGCGGACCCCAGCAATGGAGGAGATGGAGAAATTCATTTCTCCGCCTCCTCCGCAGCTGTGCTCCGATCCTCCCTGTGCGAGAGAATCGGAGCACAGATGCATGACACTCGGCTCCTGCTCTGCTGCGAGCAGGAGCCGAGTGTCATTAGCATATCGCATCGGATGCAATACGCTAGTGTGACCCCGGCCTTAAGAGGAGACTTTGTGCAGCAGGCCTTCATGGTAAAATAGCTGCTAGGAAACCACTGCTAAGGACAGGCAACAAGCAGAAGAGCCATCCATGTATATATTCCAGCTCCAGATAAATGGTAAAAACTTTTTCTTTATTAATCCAATAAAAACAGGATGATCCTTACAGATGGCAGACGGAATAAGTGATTGCGCAGAGAACGGCTACGCGTTTCGACCACAGCGGGTCTTACTCATGCCTAGATAATCTCTGAAATGGTAGCTATATATATAGCACCCCAGAAGCTATCACAAACACTTGATCCGTCACATGACTAAATACACAGGTCCTGGAAGTGCATAAAAGACAAATACAAATACTGCATATAAAAGTAAAATAACGCATACGTAAATGCAAAATATAAAATTGTCAAACCTACCTATTGCCCTAATTAGCAAAACCTGGATCCAAAACCTGGCTTGAATGCAAGGGTTTCTTTAGATGCGGCACTGCGGCTTGCAGTACCTGTGCACATTCTTGTGTAGGCAACACCTTTCAAAATACCGAAAAAACTAAAAGTTACAAAATTAATAGTTTTATAAATTGTCACAATAAAAATGTGATCTACAAAATAGATTGTTTAATTTGCCAAATTTCATACATAGGGTGCACATCAAGAAAGTTGAAAACACGCGTCTCTGAACATCTCAGGGACGCAAAAAATTACAACATGATTAATAGGAATATCTCAATGGTATCCAAACACTTCGGTATGACACATAATGGAGACACCGCAGCTCTTAGAGTACACGGCATAGAGAGAGTTTTTCCTCAAAGCCGCGGGGGTGACATAAAAAGACGCCTACTTACTAGGGAGGCGTTTTGGATGTATAGTCTGAACACTCGCTTCCCCGCAGGTATGAATAAAAGAAACGAAATACTTTACCATTATTGCTAACTAGGGCAATAGGTAGGTTTGACAATTTTATATTTTGCATTTACGTATGCGTTATTTTACTTTTATATGCAGTATTTGTATTTGTATTTTAATCCACATGGAGATAAGTAGAACCGGAGAATAGAAGCCGCGCAGACCACAATAAAGGTATCAGAGTTACACACACACTCTGTTTGAAACGCGTAGGCTAATAAACAGAGTGTGTGTGTAACTCTGATACCTTTATTGTGGTCTGCGCGGCTTCTATTCTCCGGTTCTACTTCTCTCCATGTGGATTTGTTCTGCTTGCCGGGAGCTTGCTGCGACCATACGTGCTGATCCAAGGGAGTTGTGACCTGTCACAACCAGACCAGGTGAGTCTGTTTTGTGGGGGTCCACGTGATTGCGACACCTGAAGGTATTACTCTATGTGCGCTTCTTTTTCTTATTTGTATTTTATGCACTTCCAGGACCTGTGTATTTAGTCATGTGACGGATCAAGTGTTTGTGATAGCTTCTGGGGTGCTATATATATAGCTACCATTTCAGAGATTATCTAGGCATGAGTAAGACCCGCTGTGGTCGAAACGCGTAGCCGTTCTCTGCGCAATCACTTATTCTGTCTGCCATCTGTAAGGATCATCCTGTTTTTATTACGTTGGATTAATAAAGAAAAAGTTTTTTACCATTTATCTGGAGCTGGAGTATATACATGGTTGGATCTGCTGCTGCTTGGAGTCCCGGGTCAGGACTTACTTTCGTGCTCCACATCTGATGGTCTGGTTGGTGAGCTGGCTGTGGCTCTTGTTAGCCGTTTTTATTTTTTTGGCTTAACAAGCAGAAGAGACTTGTTTGGGCTAAAGAACACAAGGAATGGACATTAGACCAGGGGAAATCTGTGCTTTGGTCTGATGAGTACAAATTTGAGATCTTTGGTTCCAACCACCGTGTCTTTGTGCGATGCAGAAAAGGTGAATGGATGGACTCTACATGCCTGGTTCCCACCGTGAAGCATGGAGGAGGAGGAGGTGTGATGGTGTGGGGGGCTTTGCTGATGACCAGCATGGCTACCACAGCATCTTGCAGCGGCATGCTATTCCATCCGGTTTGTGTTTAGTTGGACCATCATTTATTTTTCAACAGGACAATGACCCCAAACACACCTCCAGGCTGTGTAAGGGCTATTTGACCAAGAAGGAGAGTGATGGGGTGCTACGCCAGATGACCTGGCCTCCACAGTCACCAGACCTGAACCCAATCGAGATGGTTTGGGGTGAGCTGGACCGCAGAGTGAAGGCAAAAGGGCCAACAAGTGCTAAACATCTCTGGGAACTCCTTCAAGATTGTTGGAAGACCATTCCCGGTGACTAGGGTTGAGCGACCTTTTTCTTTTTTAGGGTCGAGTCGGGATTTGCGAAACCCGACTATCTCAAAAGTCGAGTCGAGTGGAATCGGCCGATTATCGCAAAAAGTCGGGGATCGACCGAAACACGAAACCCAATGCAAAGTCAGTGGTTTTTTTTTTTCTTCTCTCTCTCTCTCCCCCGTCCGTCCCTACACAGAAAAGCTGGGTTTACACATTGCAAATCGCTACAGCGCGCAAGCAAAAAAAATGCCGATAGATGTGCACGCCCCTGACACCTATGTCATCACTTTGCCCACGCTCCTTCATTGGCTGAAAAAATGGCGCTAAACACGTCATACGAAACGCGACTTTGGCGCCAAGATCGCCGACCGCATGGCCGACCCCACACAGGGATCGGGTCGGGTTTCATGAAACCCGACTTTGCCAAAAGTCGGCGACTTATGAAAGTGAACGACCCGTTTCGCTCAACCCTACCGGTGACTATTTCTTGAAGCTCATCAAGAGAATACCAAGAGTGTACAAAGCAGTCATCAAAGCAAAAGGTGGCTACTTTGAAGAACCTAGAATATAAGACATATTTTCAGTTTTATTCACACGTTTTTTGTTAAGTATATACAGTAATTCCACATATGTTAATTCATAGTTTTGATGCCTTCAGTGTGAATTTACAATTTTCATAGTCATGAAAATACAGAAAAATCTTTAAATGAGAAGGTGTCCAAACTTTTGATCTGTACTGTATGCTCCCGTACGATACAGGCGATGTGACAGTTGATTTCCTCAAATCAACTGTTATTAGCCTGTATCAGATATGGGTCCTGGTCCTGCTCCCTTCCTTTATGGCCACTACCCTTTACTGTGCTGCACGTTGGTTTTTACAAATTACCCAGTGAACTTAAGTGACATCAACCAAGGACGTTTTCGTCCGACTTTGTGATCCATGTTTATCTGAGTATTGAGGTTTTATGTTCAGTTACTTTGCGCCTTGGAGTTTGTCACCCCAGTTATTTCAGCTGCAATCATCTCAACAAAGTCCTGTTCATTTCAACAATCTGCATTCACTTCTTGGCTCTGACCTGCAATTACCCCTTCATCTGCTGTAAGCATAACAAACTGTTATCTGGTCTACAAACACTTCTGCAACAGAGTGTATCTTTTCAACAATCTAGTGTTCCTATTTATCGCTGCTGTTATTGGCTATCCATTTGTTTACTGATTATCTCAATCTGCTGTAAGCATAACAAACTCTTCCCTAGAGTTGTTCACACTACAAGCCCTGGCCCAACTATATATATTCAGTTCCTGCACCGCTGCCAGCCTGCTGTCCAAGATACTTTGCTGTCCTGGTATATCTGGAAAGTCTTGCCCACTTTGCCATTGCCTTGTTCATCCTGACCAGCGACTTACATTGTTCACCTCACCACGTGAGTCCACAACATAAACTTAATTTTTGAGTTTCCTACAGTTCTTAGGAAATATGGGTGATAACCATTAGTGGAACTGAAATGGTGGCCAATAGGTTCAATAGTGGTCATCACTAGGGTTGAGCGAAACGGGTCGAACATTTTCAAAAGTCGCCGACTTTTGGCTAAGTCGGGGTTTCATGAAACCCGATCCGACCCCTGTGCGGGGTCGGCCATGCGGTACGCGACTTTCGCGCCAAAGTCGCGTTTCAATGACGCGAAAAGCGCCATTTCTCAGCCAATGAAGGTAAACGCAGAGTGTGGGCAGCGTGATGACATAGGTCCTGGTCCCCACCATCTTAGAGAAGGGCATTGCAGTGATTGGCTTGCTGTCTGCGACGTCACAGGGGCTATAAAGAGGCGTTCCCGCCGACCGCCATCTTACTGCTGCTGATCTGAGCTTAGGGAGAGGTTGCTGCCGCTTTGTCAGAAGCAGGGATAGCGTTAGGCAGGGTCCATTAACCACAAAACCGCTTGTGCTGCAGCGATTTGCACTGTCCAACACCACCCTCGGTGTGCAGGGACAGTGGAAGTTATTTTTTTTTTTTTCCCCTCAGCGCTGTAGCTCATTGGGCTGCCCTAGAAGGCTCCCTGATAGCTGCATTGCTGTGTGTACGCCGCTGTGCAAACCAACTGCTTTTTTCAAAGCACAAATCCTCTTGTTCCTTCCTTTCTGCACAGCTATCTTTTTTGTTTGTCCACACTTTTTATTTGATTTGTGCATCAGTCCACTCCTTATTGCTGCCTGCCATACCTGGCTGAGATTACTGCAGGCAGGGAGATAGTAGCTGCCTGCCATACCTGGCTGAGATTACTGCAGGCAGGGAGATAGTAATTGTAGGACATTCCCTGTTTTTTTTTTTTTTTTTTTTTTGGTGGGAGATTAAGATTGGCAATTTGGCATTTCTGCTAGAGTGCCATCCCTGTGTGTGCCATCTCTCTCACATAGTGGGCCATAGAAAGCCTTTTCATTTTTCTGTATTTTTTTTTGTGGGGTGTATAAATTCTCCCTGATAAAAATACAGTGGGAGATTAATATTGGCCTTTGGGCTTGTGTGCCAGTCCTGAGTGTGCCATCTCTCTCACAAATAGTGGGCCATAGAAAGCCTATTTTATTTTTTTTGGGGTTTTATAAATTCTCCCTGAAAAAAAGGGAGATTAATATTGGCCTCTGGGCTTGTGTGCCAGTCCTGAGCGTGCCATCTGTGCCAGCCCTGAGCGTGCCATCTCTCTCACAAATAGTGGGCCATAGAAAGCCTATTTAATTTTTTTTTTGGTTTTATAAATTCTCCCTGAAAAAAAGGGAGATTAATATTGGCCTCTGGGCTTGTGTGCCAGTTGTGAGCGTGCCATCTGTGCCAGTCCTGAGCGTGCCATCTCTCTCACAAATAGTGGGCCATAGAAAGCCTATTTAATTTTTTTTTTGGTTTTATAAATTTTCCCTGAAAAAAGGGAGATTAATATTGGCCTCTGGGCTTGTGTGCCAGTTGTGAGCGTGCCATCTGTGCCAGCCCTGAGCGTGCCATCTCTCTCACAAATAGTGGGCCATAGAAAGCCTATTTAAATATTTTTTTGGTTTTATAAATTCTCCCAGAAAAAAAGGGAGATTAATATTGGCCTCTGGGCTTCTGTGCCAGTCCTGAGCGTGCCATCTGTGCCAGTCCTGAGCGTCCCATCTCTCTCACAAATAGTGGGCCATAGAAAGCCTATTTTTTTTTTTTTTTGGGTTTTAGAAATTCTCCCTGAAAAAAAAAGGGAGATTAATATTGCCCTTTGGGCTTGTGTGCCAGTACTAAGCGTGCCATCTCTCTCTCTCTCTCAGTCAGTGGGCCATAGAACGCCTATTTTTGGTTTTATTTGTTTTCTAAATTCTCCCTGAAAAAATCATTTTATTTTATTTGGTTTCTAAATTCTTCCTGATAAAATCATATTTTTTTTATTATTTTTTTTTCTAAAGTCTCCCTGAAAAAAACAAAACAAAAAAAAAAACAAACAAAAAAAACAGTGGGGGATTAATATTGGCCTTTCTGCTTGTGTGCCAGTCTTGACTCCTGTGTGCGTCATCTCTCACTCAGTGGGCCATAGAACGCCTATTTTTTGTTTTATTAGTTTTATAAATTCTCCCTGAAAAAATCATTTTATTTTATTTGGTTTCTAAATTCTTCCTGATAAAATCATATTTTTTTTATTATTTTTTTTTCTAAAGTCTCCCTGAAAAAAAAAAAAAAACAAACAAAAAACAGTGGGAGATTAATATTGGCCTTTCTGCTTGTGTGCCAGTCTTGACTCCTGGGTGTGCCATCTCTCTCTCTCTCTCTCTCTCTCTCTCTCTCTCCAATTGTGGTCCATAGAAAGCCTATATTTTTTTTCCTTGATTTGGGTTCCAAAATCTACCAGAGAAAATAACTACATCAATCATTGGTAGAAAAATATTGGCCTCTGGGCTTGTGTGCCACTCCTGACTCCTGTGTGCGTCATCTCTCAGTCAGTGGGCCATAGAACGCCTATTTTTGTTTTTATTTGTTTTATAAATTCTCCCTGAAAAAATAATTTTATTTTATTTGGTTTCTAAATTCTTCCTGATAAAATCATATTTTTTTTATTATTTTTTTTTCTAAAGTCTCCCTGAAAAAAAAAAAAAACAAAAAAAAAAAAACAAACCCAAAAAAAAAAAGGGAGATTAATATTGGCCTTTCTGCTTGTGTGCCAGTCTTGACTCCTGGGTGTGCCATCTCTCTCTCTCTCTCTCTCTCTCTCTCTCTCTCTCTCTCTCTCTCTCCAATTGTGGTCCATAGAAAGCCTATATTTTTTTTCCTTGATTTGGGTTCCAAAATCTACCAGAGAAAATAACTCCATCAATCATTGGTAGAAAAATATTGGCCTCTGGGCTTGTGTGCCACTCCTGATTCCTGTGTGCGTCATCTCTCACTCAGTGGCCCATAGAAAGCATATAGTTTGTTACATTTGTTTTCTAAATTCTCCCTGCAAAAATCTTTTTTTTTTTTTTTTTGGGGGTTTCTAAAGTGTTCCTGAAAAAAATAAAAATAAAAAAAAAATAATAGTGTGACATTAATATTAACATTTGTGCTTCAGTGACAGTCCTGCGTGTGGGGCATCTCTCTAATTTGCAGCCACCAAAAACAGAGTGTGTAACATTGGGCCTGATTTTCGCTGTGGTCTCACCAACCTGTAAAGGGGTAGCTAAATCATACTGAAGTTATAGCTCACCGTGTAAGTTGTGTGACAGCAACAAATAACGTTAGTTTGGTTACGTTTTTAAAACAATGAGGAAGTCTAGTGGAAGAGGTCGTGGCCGGGGGCGTTCATTGTCAGCTGGTAATGAGGGTAGTGGTAGTGGTGGAGCATCAGGTGGTCGTGGGGAAAAAAATATTGCACCTAAGTCTGGAGCTGTGGAGCCAGGTTCGTCGTCCGGCTACACAAGGCCTCGAACGCTCCCTTTTCTGGGATTAGGAAAACCACTTTTAAAGCCGGAGCAGCAAGAGCAAGTTTTTGCTTATCTTGCTGACTCAGCCTCTAGCTCTTTTGCCTCCTCTCGTGAAACTGGTAAAAGTAAAAGCAGCGCGTCGTTAGTGGATGTTCACGGTCAGGGACAAGTCACTTCCTTGTCCTCTTCAGCAAAAACAACAACAGAGAAGAATGCAGCAGGCGACACAACGGGTTACTCCATGGAGCTCTTTACACATACCGTCCCTGGCTTAGAAAGTGAAGCAGTTAACAGTCCATGCCCATTACAAGTTGAATCTGACATGGAGTGCACTGACGCACAGCCACAGCCAGACTACTATGCTGGTCCTTTGACTCAGACCACAACATTGCCCTCGCAGGGTGCTGATCAAGAATCAGACCCTGATGAGACTATGTTGCCCCATCACGAACGCTATACCACCGAACGACACGGTGACACAGACGAAGTTGCGCAGGAGGTACAAGAAGAGTTATTAGATGACCCAGTTCTTGACCCCGATTGGCAGCCATTGGGGGAACAGGGTGCAGGCGGCAGCAGTTCTGAAGCAGAGGAGGAGGAGGGGCCGCAGCAGGCATCAACATCGCCACAGATTCCATCTGCCGGGCCCGTATCTTGCCCAAAACGCGTGGCAAAGCCAAAACCTGGTGGAGGACAGCGTGGCCATCCGGTTAAAGCTCAGTCTGCAATGCCTGAAAAGGTATCCGATGCTAGAAAGAGTGCAGTCTGGCATTTTTTTAAACAACATCCAATTGATCAGCGCAAAGTCATCTGTCAAAAATGTTCTACTTCCTTAAGCAGAGGTCAGAATCTGAAAAGTCTCAATACTAGTTGCATGCATAGACATTTAACCACCATGCATTTGAAAGCTTGGACTAACTACCAAACGTCCCTTAAGGTTGTTGCACCCTCGGCCAATGAAGCTAGTCATCAACGCAACATCCCTTCCGGCAGTGTAGGACCACCATTTAGCGCACCACCTGCTGTATCTGTGCAGGTATCTTTGCCAGGCCAAAGCAGTCAGGGTCAGGGAATCACCAGTTTCGTAGTAGGAAACACTGCATCTAGGGCACCGGCGGCAACAATACCATCTCCCACCGTCTCTCAGTCTGCCATGTCCACCGGCACCCCCGCTAGTTCCACGATCTCCAGCTCTCCAGTCCAGCTCACCCTACATGAGACTATGGTTAGAAAAAGGAAATACTTAGCCTCGCATCCGCGTACACAGGGTTTGAACGCCCACATAGCTAGACTAATCTCGTTAGAGATGATGCCCTACCGGTTAGTTGAAAGCGAAGCTTTCAAAGACCTGATGGACTACGCTGTACCACGCTACGAGCTACCCAGTCGACACTTTTTTTCCAGAAAAGCCATCCCAGCCCTCCACCAGCATGTTAAAGAGCGCATCGTCCATGCACTCAGGCAATCTGTGAGCACAAAGGTGCACCTGACAACAGATGCATGGACCAGTAGGCATGGCCAGGGACGTTACGTGTCCATCACGGCACACTGGGTAAATGTGGTGGATTCAGGGTCCACAGGGGACAGCAAGTTTGGGACAGTTCTGCCTAGCCCACGGTCTAGTAAACAGTTGTCTGTAGCCGTTCGCACCCCCTCCTCCTCCTCCTCCTCCTCGTCCTCCTGCAGAAGCAAGAGCTCGTCCACAGACCGCAGTCGCACAAACACTCCATCCGCACCTGCCACTGTTGCACACCAGGTCTCCCATTATGGGGCAGCTACTGGCAAACGTCAGCAGGCTGTATTGGCTATGAAGTGTTTGGGCGACAATAGACACACCGCGGAAGTTCTGTCCGAGTTCTTGCAGCAAGAAACGCAGTCGTGGCTGGGCACTGTAGATCTTGAGGCAGGCAAGGTAGTGAGTGATAACGGAAGGAATTTCATGGCCGCCATCTCCCTTTCCCAACTGAAACACATTCCTTGCCTGGCTCACACCTTAAACCTGGTGGTGCAGTGCTTCCTGAAAAGTTATCCGGGGTTATCCGACCTGCTCCTCAAAGTGCGTGGACTTTGCGCACATATCCGCCGTTCGCCTGTACACTCCAGCCGTATGCAGACCTATCAGCGTTCTTTGAACCTTCCCCAGCATCGCCTAATCATAGACGTTGCAACAAGGTGGAACTCAACACTGCACATGCTTCAGAGACTGTGCGAACAGAGGCGGGCTGTTATGTTTTTGTGGGAGGATACACATACACGGGCAGGCAGTAGGATGGCAGACATGGAGTTGTCAGGTGTGCAGTGGTCGAAGATTCAAGACATGTGTCAAGTCCTTCAGTGTTTTGAGGAATGCACACGGCTGGTTAGTGCAGACAACGCCATAATAAGCATGAGCATCCCCCTAATGCGTCTGCTGATGCAAAGTTTGACGCACATAAAGGATCAGGCGTCTGCACCAGAGGAAGAGGAAAGCCTTGATGACAGTCAGCGATTGTCTGGTCAGGGCAGTGTACATGACGAGGTACCGGGCGAAGAGGAGGTGGAGGATGAGGAGGATGATGGGGATGAGTATATTTTTAATGAGGAAGCTTTCCCGGGGGCACGGGAAATTGGTGGCGTGGCAAGGCCGGGTTCTGGTTTTTTGAGGGACACAAGTGACGTAGATTTGCCTGCAACTGCCCCTCAACCAAGCACAACCGCAGATTTGACAACGGGAACTTTGGCCCACATGGCGGATTATGCCTTGCGTATCCTCAAAAGGGACACACGCATTACAAAAATGATGAACGATGACGATTACTGGTTGGCCTGCCTCCTTGATCCTCGCTATAAAGGCAAATTGCAAAATATTATGCCACATGAGAACTTGGAACTAATATTAGCAACAAAACAATCAACTCTTGTTGACCGTTTGCTTCTGGCATTCCCTGCACACAGCGCCCGTGATCGTTCTCACACGAGCTCCAGGGGCCAGCAGACCAGAGGTGTTAGAGGGGCAGAAATCAGAAGTGGCGTTGGCCAGAGGGGTTTTCTGACCAGGTTGTGGAGTGATTTTTCTATGACCGCAAACAGGACAGGTACTGCAGCATCAATTCAAGGTGACAGGAGACAACATTTGTCCAGTATGGTTACAAACTATTTTTCATCCCTTATCGACGTTCTCCCTCAACCGTCATTCCCATTTGATTACTGGGCATCCAAATTAGACACCTGGCCAGAATTGGCAGAATATGCATTGCAGGAGCTTGCTTGCCCGGCAGCTAGTGTCCTATCAGAAAGAGTATTCAGTGCTGCAGGTTCAATACTAACAGAAAAAAGGACTCGTCTGGCTACCCAAAATGTAGATGATCTAACCTTCATTAAAATGAACCACAACTGGATTTCAAACTCTTTTGCCCCACCCTGCCCGGCTGACACCTAGCTTTCCTATGAAAAGGTCTTGCCTGTGGACTATTCTGAATGACTTTTCCAATCTCGTAATTTTCTTCACCTGATTGTCCAGCATACGACATGTTTGCACCTCACGAAATGGCCAAACTCCCCACACGGGGCCGTGCTATCGCCACTTTGCGCTTGGACCCTTGAGAGTGCTGTTTGTCTGAAGAGGTGGGTGTGGCCGCTTTTGGTCGACGGCACTGCCACTGGGTCCCTCATAGTACAATAAAGTGTCCCTGGCGGTGGTGGTGCGCACCCAACGTCAGACACACCGTTGTAATATGAGGGGCCCTGTGCCTGTACCGCCGGCCACAAGACAGTTCCCCCCCCCAGCTCAAACAGTGCTCTACCACTAGCAAAATTATCTCTCACAGCTTCACCAATGTGTAGTCTAGGCGCTGACATCCTTCAATGCCTGGCACTGACAATACCATTGTTTTGACATTTTTGTTATGTTAGGCCTTCGAAGCCTGTCTGCGGTCCCTTCTTTCTACAACTACTACACTGACCAGGCCACTGCTGGCCGTGTTACCCTGGAACCAATTTAAAAGTGCCTACAGTCAGCCCAATTTTGTTATGTTAGGCCTTCGAAGACTGTCTGCCGTCACTCCTTCCACTAGACTTCCACTGACCATACACTGCTGCCCATGTACCCCTGGAACCAATTTAAAGTGCCTACAGCCAGCCCAATTTTGTTATGTTAGGCCTTCGAAGCCTGTCTGCGGTCACTCCTTCCACTAGACTTCCACTGACCAGACCACTGCTGCCCGTGTACCCCTGCAACCAATTTAAAAGTGCCTACAGCCAGCCCAAGTTTGTTATGTTAGGCCTTCGAAGCCTGTCTGCGGTCACTCCTTCCACTAGACTTCCACTGACCAGACCACTGCTGCCCGTGTACCCCTGGAACCAATTTAAAAGTGCCTACAGCCAGCCCAAGTTTGTTATGTTAGGCCTTCGAAGCCTGTCTGCGGTCACTCCTTCCACTAGACTTCCACAGACCAGACCACTGCTGCCCGTGTACCCCTGGAACCAATTTAAAAGTGCCTACAGCCAGCCCAAGTTTGTTATGTTAGGCCTTGGAAGCCTGTCTGCGGTCACTCCTTCCACTAGACTTCCACTAACCAGACCACTGCTGCCCGTGTACCCCTGGAACCAATTTAAAAGTGCCTACAGCCAGCCCAAGTTTGTTATGTTAGGCCTTGGAAGCCTGTCTGCGGTCACTCCTTCCACTAGACTTCCACTGACCAGACCACTGCTGCCCGTGTACCCCTGGAACCAATTTAAAAGTGCCTACAGCCAGCCCAAGTTTGTTATGTTAGGCCTTGGAAGCCTGTCTGCGGTCACTCCTTCCACTAGACTTCCACTGACCAGACCACTGCTGCCCGTGTACCCCTGGAACCAATTTAAAAGTGCCTACAGCCAGCCCAAGTTTGTTATGTTAGGCCTTGGAAGCCTGTCTGCGGTCACTCCTTCCACTAGACTTCCACTGACCAGACCACTGCTGCCCGTGTACCCCTGGAACCAATTTAAAAGTGCCTACAGCCAGCCCAAGTTTGTTATGTTAGGCCTTCGAAGCCTGTCTGCGGTCACTCCTTCCACTAGACTTCCACAGACCAGACCACTGCTGCCCGTGTACCCCTGGAACCAATTTAAAAGTGCCTACAGCCAGCCCAAGTTTGTTATGTTAGGCCTTGGAAGCCTGTCTGCGGTCACTCCTTCCACTAGACTTCCACTGACCAGACCACTGCTGCCCGTGTACCCCTGGAACCAATTTAAAAGTGCCTACAGCCAGCCCAAGTTTGTTATGTTAGGCCTTGGAAGCCTGTCTGCGGTCACTCCTTCCACTAGACTTCCACTGACCATACACTGCTGCCCATGTACCCCTGGAACAAATTTAAAAGTGCCTACAGCCAGCCCAAGTTTGTTATGTTAGGCCTTCGAAGCCTGTCTGCGTCCCGTTCTTTCAACTACAACTACACTGACCAGGCCACTGATGGCCGTGTTCCCCTGGAACCAATTTTAACTTGCCTACAGCCAGCCCTATGTTATTATGTTAGGCCTTGGAAGCCTGTCTGCGTCCCGTTCTTTCAACTACAACTACACTGACCAGGCCACTGATGGCCGTGTTCCCCTGGAACCAATTTTAACTTGCCTACAGCCAGCCCAATGTTAGGCCTTTGATGCCTGTCTGCCGTCACTCCTTCCACTAGGCCTCCACTGACCTGTCTATTGCTGCCCGTGTACCCCTTGAACCAACATCATTAAATATAAAAAAAATTAATTTGATTATAAAAAATAAGATCGTGTTGAGATCTCAAATGCAGACATTTTAACAATCAAAACAAACACACAACAAATATCTGGAACTGTACTACAAAGGTCCAACAGCTACAATTTCTTTCTCCTGCAAGAAGTTAACTGAAAGTTTTTTGGAGTTGTTAACACAGATATGGCATCCACCGAGTGTTGTCCTGTCGCGTCTCCTTTAAATTATTTCCAATAAGATGTTAAACTATTAATTTAATAAAATCAATAATTAAAAAAATAATTGAGTAAGTCAAAAGCACATTGCAAATAAACATTAATTACAAATCAAGAAGCATGGCGCGTCCGAGGGTGAGTAGATACCGAATAAGAATATAATCACCCTCGGACGCGCAATGCTTATTTACAACAGCCTTCCTTCCTAAGAATCAGCCCTTTCGTGGTGTAGAGAGAGGTTGTGTTACACTCCAAGGTGTTCCCCGGGTTGCCTTTCATGAGCTTCGATCTTCCGGCTCTCGTTTAGTAGTTGGTGGAAACTACGCTGCATTAGGCCTACAAATTTGGTATGGGGTGTAGAGACAGGTTGTGTTACACTCCAAGGTTTTCACCAGGTTGCCTTTCCTGAGCTTCGATCTTCATGCTCTCGTTTAGTAGTTGTAGAAAAGTACGCTGCATTAGGCCTACAAAATGGGTATGGGGTGGAGAGAGATGGTGTGTTACACTCCAAGGTGTTCCCCAGGTTGCCTTTCCTGAGCTTCGATCTTCATGCTCTCGTTTAGTAGGTGTCGGAAAGTAGGCTGCATTAGGCCTACAAATTGGGTATGGGGTGGAGAGAGATGGTGTGTTACACTCCAAGGTGTTCCCCAGGTTTCCTTGCCATTGCTTCGGTCTTCCGACTCTCGTTTAGTAGTTGTAGAAAAGTACACAGCATTAGGCCTACAAAATGGGTATGGGGTGGAGAGAGATGGTGTGTTACACTCCAAGGTGTTCCCCAGGTTGCCTTTCCTGAGCTTCGATCTTCATGCTCTCGTTTAGTAGGTGTCGGAAAGTAGGCTGCATTAGGCCTACAAATTGGGTATGGGGTGGAGAGAGATGGTGTGTTACACTCCAAGGTGTTCCCCAGGTTGCCTTTCCTGAGCTTCGATCTTCATGCTCTCGTTTAGTAGGTGTCGGAAAGTAGGCTGCATTAGGCCTACAAATTGGGTATGGGGTGGAGAGAGATGGTGTGTTACACTCCAAGGTGTTCCCCAGGTTTCCTTGCCATTGCTTCGGTCTTCCGACTCTTGTTTAGTAGTTGTAGAAAAGTACACAGCATTAGGCCTACAAAATGGGTATGGGGTGGAGAGAGATGGTGTGTTACACTCCAAGGTGTTCCCCAGGTTGCCTTTCCTGAGCTTCGATCTTCATGCTCTCGTTTAGTAGGTGTCGGAAAGTAGGCTGCATTAGGCCTAAAAAATGGGGAATGGGGTGGAGAGAGATGGTGTGTTACACTCCAAGGTGTTCCCCAGGTTTCCTTGCCATTGCTTCGGTCTTCCGACTCTCGTTTAGTAGTTGTAGAAAAGTACACTGCATTAGGCCTAAAAAATGGGTATGGGGTGGAGAGAGATGGTGTGTTACACTCCAAGGTGTTCCCCAGGTTGCCTGTCCTGAGCTTCGATCTTCATGTTCTCGTTTAGTAGGTGTCGGAAAGTAGGCTGCATTAGGCCTACAAATTGGGTATGGGGTGGAGAGAGATGGTGTGTTACACTCCAAGGTGTTCCCCAGGTTTCCTTGCCATTGCTTCGGTCTTCCGACTCTCGTTTAGTAGTTGTAGAAAAGTACACAGCATTAGGCCTACAAAATGGGTATGGGGTGGAGAGAGATGGTGTGTTACACTCCAAGGTGTTCCCCAGGTTGCCTTTCCTGAGCTTCTATCTTCAGGCTCTCATTAAATTGTGGTTAAATGGAACAACTGCATTTGGCGTACTAGTTGGTTTGGGGCCTACTATCGGTGTCTGCCACTCCTTGCTGTTCTCCTGGTTTCCTGTCCTGAAATTCCATTTTCAGCCTCTCGTTAAGTAGTTGTTAATGTTAGACTGCATTTGGCCTACTAGTTGGGTTGGGGCCTACTATCGGTGTCTGCCACTCCTTGCTGTTCTCCTCCACTGAACAAAGCTGTGCCGCCTGTTTACTACGGTTGCCAATTTTGAACTGCATTTCGACTACTTACTGATTTGGCCCTACTCTCTGTGTCAGCCTCTCATTCCAGTTGTCCTCCACTGCAATGCCCCCTGGTTATTCCTGTGTTACCAATTTTGAACTGCATTTAGCCCACTTTCTTCTTTGGGCCTATATCTGTGTTTCCACTTCATCGTGCCCATTGCCCAGCCAGTGATAGATGAGTCTGCTGGTACATTGACCCATAACGCAACATTCCCCGTGCACGCTACACAACAACATTGTGACCCTGCTGAAAGTCAGGTTGCTCTTCCCGCATACCATACCACCTTACACGGGGACAAAGAGGAAGGTGCAGATGAAAGTGCAGGTTCCTTCATCAGGTGGGGGGAGGAATACTAGTTGGCGACGTCACTGGCACAGGGCCTCTCATAGTACGCAAAAGTGTTGCTGCCGGTGGGAGGCGCCCCCGCCGTGCAAACACACCGCTGTACTTTGAGGGGCCCTGTGCCAGTGCCAATGCCAACGAGTGGGCCCCCCCTGCTTGCTCAGGTTCACAGCACTTGCAAAGTTGAAATACTTACCTCTCCCTGCTCCACTGCCGTGACGTGGTCCAGATTTCCTGGGCCCACTAATTACTTGAACCAGCCCTACCCACCACAACTTTAGCCAAATGACCCCCAATTTCAAATGCCTTCCAATTATTATAAGGTAAATTACGCTTGACAAGCTTCATTAAGAAGAATGGATGGTTTTGACATTAAAATGGGCACTCTAGGTGTTTTCCTGGCCCCCACTCACTGCCGACTATGCTGCCCCATTGACTTGCATTGGGTTTCGTGTTTTGGTCGATCCCGACTTTACGTCATAATCGGCCGATTTCACTCGACCCGACTTTGGACATAGTCGGGTTTCGCAAAACCCGGCTCGACTCTAAAAAGGTCAAGGTCGCTCAACTCTAGTCATCACCCCATAAAATGTGCTCCTGGTCAGCCAATGCTATAAATCACCAGAGCGTGATCAAACTATTCTGCCCGTGGAAAGAAAATGACAATAGGGTGGTGTCATAATTCCATAGCCACGCCCATTTGACTCCTGTGGATGACTGGAGATAGCAAACGGAATACTGACAGAGATTACAGCTTTGCTAATCGTTTTCCATTCATTTCTGAGGAAGTCACAACCAGAGAAAAATGTACCCTGAACTAGAGATTTAAGAAATACCTGTGGATCCGCTTATCTAAGCCCAGCGCGGTCATTAGCAGCACGCGGCATCTGTTATACGTACGCGGCGGGGGAGCGGCACTAAACCTGAGCCCAGGAGTTATAAGAAATAGAATTTTTAATTGTAATTTGACAGATTAGTCGTCGACCGGAGTCCTCCATCACTTGTATCTCTCGCCTGGTAAATGAATTTCTTTGAACTGTCAGCGAACGTCAAACAGATCAATTAATGCCGCGTGAGGGAGCCATAATCCTCTATAATAGAAAGGTGGGACGGGAAAGATCTCCGGAGAAACGTGTGCGCAGCCTAAATACACTGCACGGAATTATCAGATGTCGGCACCTCTGGGTGAAGTGCACAGGATCGCTCAGGGATGGCCCCTGGGGGGCGGGCTCTGATAAGCCACGCACCGCGTCAGGGGGCTGTCCCACTAACATCAGGACTGTTGGTGGGGTCAGGACTGTGGGACCAATCCCTGAACATTCCCTGCAGATATGAGCAGGAGTAAAAACAGGACCTGAGTGAGCTGAATGTCTGTATGTCTAGTATGGGGTCTGTATTGGTTTAGGGGGTCTGCCCAGGTGTCTGTATAAGTATATGGGTCTGGTATGGGGTCTGTATTACTTTATGGGTCTGGTCTGGGATATGTATTAGTTTATGGGTCTGGTCTGGGGTCTGCATTAGTTTATGGGTCTGGTCTGGGGTCTACATTAGTTTATGGGTCTGATCTGGGGTCTACATTAGTTTATGGGTCTGATCTGGGGTCTACATTAGTTCATAGGTCTGATCTGGGATCTACATTAGTTTATGGGTCTGATCTGGGGTCTGTATTAGTTTAGGGGGTCTGGGTTGGGGTCTGTATTAGTTTATGAGCCTGGTCTGGGGTCTACATTAGATTATGAGCCTGGTCTGGGGTCTACATTAGATTATGAGCCTGGTCTGGGGTCTACATTAGTTTATTGGTCTGATCTTGGGTCTGTATTAGTTTATGGGTCTGGGTCTATATTAGTTTATGGATCTGGTCTGGGGTCTGCAATAGTTTATGGATCTGATCTGGGGTCTGCATTAGTTTATGGGTCTGGTCTGGGGTCTGCATTAGTTTATGAGTCTGATCTGGGGTCTGTATTAGCTTAGGGGGTCTGGTCTGGGGTCTGTATTAGTTTATGGGTCTGGTCTGGGGTCTGTATTAGTTTATTGGTCTGGTCTGGGGTCTGTATTAGTTTATGGGTCTGGTCTGGAGTCTGTATTAGTTTATGGGTCTGGTCTGGAGTCTGTATTAGTTTATGGGTCTGGCCTGGGGTCTGTATTAGTTTATGGGTCTGGTTGGGGGTCTGTATTAGTTTATTGGTCTGGTCTGGGGTCTGCATTAGTTTATCGGTCTAGTCTGGGGTCTGCATTAGTTTATTGGTCTGGTCTGGGGTCTGTATTAGTTTATGGGTCTGGTCTGGGGTCTGCATTAGCTTATGGGTCTAGTCTGGGGTCTGTATTAGTTTATGGGTCTGGTCTGGGGTCTGCATTAGCTTATGGGTCTGGCCTGGGGTCTGCATTAGTTTTTGGGTCTGTTCTGGGGTCTCTATTAGTTTATAGGTCTGGTCTGGGGTCTACATTAGTTTATAGGTCTGGTCTGGGGTCTACATTAGTTTATGGGTCTGGTCTGGGGACTGCATTAGTTTTTGGGTCTGTTCTGAGGTCTCTTTTAGTTTATCGGTCTGGTCTGGGGTCTGCATTAGCTTATGGGTCTGGTCTGGGGTCTGCATTAGTTTATGGGTCTGGTCTGGGGTCTGCATTAGCTTATGGGTCTGGTCTGGGGTCTGCATTAGCTTATGGGTCTGGTCTGGGATCTGCATTAGCTTATTGGTCTGGTCTGGGGTCTGTATTAGTTTAGGGGGTCTAGTCTTGGTTGGAGTACCCGGTAGTATTGGGGGGCTTATCACATCGCTTTGTGGTTGGTTATTAGGGGGTCTCCTCCTGCACTCACTTGATCCTTTTTCTTTGTTCTTTTATTGAATTCCGCACATAGGAATAAATCTGGTAGAGAATTTTCTGCCATTATTTCATGATTTTCAGCAATTTCCTCCTGATGTTGAACTTTTTCCCTTTTTTTCAGAAGTCTTTCCTCTGCTAAGTCTCTTACATATCTGAATGCCGACACTTAACGTGATTTCCTCTTCTGGGACCCTATTATATACACCCACGTGTCATATCCTAACACTTCACTATTCTCTTTCTGAGTCTGCAGAAGACGTTACTACTTCTGAGCTTCCTTTACTGCTCCACAATCACGTCGCTCGCTGGACGGGTTCATTCTTAAAGGAAATGCAATGACGCAGGTAATGGGGGATATAGATTTCTCTCCTCAGGAGACAGATTCACCAGATGGAAATCTTGCTCCTCATTATAGTAAATTTCCAGTCTTCAATACCATTTTCTGTTCTCTAAGTTTAATAGTTTCAACATTCGGTACTGACTGTGCTCTAAATCCCCTGCAAAGGCAAAAGCAAACACATGCAGTGTCCGCAGCCACCACAAGAGGGCGCTATAGAGCTGAAATCATACTGATAGTATGCAGTTAGCTCGGAAGCTCCCTCTAGTGGTGGCTGCAGGTATGCTCTAAATCTGTGTATCACTATAATGGAGAAGTATAAACACATCGGACGCCTCAAGCACTAAGAAGCATCCCAACAGTAGTCCTGCTTTCTTTGTTTCTTCCTTTTTTTTTATTTTCACTTTATGGCATTTATTGTTCGTGTAAATAAATGTGACATATTATTAATTTTTACAGATGTGGAAATAATTTTTTTTTTTTTCTTTAGCCAGATCTGAAGACGGACACATTTTATGTGGTTTTGCTTCAGAAATGTTGGTATTTAGCCCATAAAAAGAAGCGGCTCACATTCTGAGCGCCAAGTGCTTTAAGATACTATTAACTCCTGACTAGAGTCTAGAAAGTGAGGTTTAGTCCAAAGGGTTTGTCGAAGTCTTATATATTGATGACGTATCCTCATCAATGTCACATCTGAGGGTGGGGGGCGTCCGGTCTGACACCCGGTACCCCCATGATGAGCTGTTTACAGGTATGACATGGTAGTAAACGGTGGATGGAGTTGGAACAGCACAGTCTACTGGCCGTTCTTGGGTACTGCAGCTCAGATCATAGTCACCTAAATTGGCGCTGAGTTGCAGTACCGAGAACGGCCACTACATAGTATGGCGCTGTTTAGGCTTCATACAATACAGGAGCTGCAAACAGCTGACCAGTGGCGGCTTAACGTCAAGGAAAAGTCACCAATATTAAAGTCCTGGACAAACCCCTTTAAGAGAATTTGTAAACTACAGCAGATTAAAAGATGGTATGCACCATAGTTTTGGCACAAAAGTTGATTTATAGCAAACTAGTCAAAAAGTGCACACAAAAAAAAAAAGTTTCTAGCACATCTGACAAAATGACCCAAACTGTTCCCCTAGCATCAGTCACTGTGATACATTTTCTCCTTCTCCAGTTTAATTCCATCTTATTATTAAATCTGCCCCAATATCTCATCTAATCGAGGAGACTAAAAATGCACGTAAATGAGACATTCCCTTTAAGAGCGGAGCAGCGGGGACTATATAGGATTATGGGCTTACAGCCGCCCTTACACAAGGTTTTTCCATGGGGGTGAAGAAATGCTAAAACTTTTAATCCATCATCTACAAGTCAATTTAAGACTCAGTTTGGTCCATAATTAGAAGAGTTGGGGATTTAGCCCACGAGATGGGAGCGCCGCCGTCTGCGCTTATAAATCCCTTCCCTCGTTCATATCGCCCCGTGATTTTCTCCAGTAATTGACATTATTCGGTTTATTATGGTAATTATATGTAATCTATTGGAAGCAGATTTCCCAATGGATTTTGTATACGAGAAACTGAAAAAAAAATTAAAAAAAAATCGCTAATTCAGATTTGACCAAAATCGAGGGAAGGTTTAATAAAGTGATGAAATCCCCGGACGATAATTACTGTGGATGACACGACTGCTGAACGTTCGTGAGTGAGATAGGTGCTGCTGGGATTCTCCACCCTCTATGGAGGCGCCATTACAAAAAAAACATAAAAATGCAGCAAAACTATATAGTGGCACGCAGATGCAATGGATCCGGAATAGTACCAGATGTCAGCTGCAAAAGATGGGAGAATATAACAGAAGGGCGAAGGGGGCTCAGTGCCCAACGTCTTTGCCTTCCCCCCTTGCCACTAGAGGTAGAAAACAGGAACACTGTCTCTTTAAATACTCTTTTGGTTCATTAGCATAAACCAACATGAAGGGAAAAATACACATAGCCCTTCGGCAAAACAGGAAAAATGTGGTAACACAGTCCATACATCTGCGGGGAGCTTCCAGCTCTGGAGAAACACAGGGTCAGAAAAGGTTCAGTCTTTCCTCCTCAGGACACATAATATTGGAGTTCCTCTCTCCAGCCCTACTGAACTCTGCCTGCCTATGGAGGCCAGTTCTTTAAGCCCCAGACCACACCCTGGGGTGGAGATAAGGTGGACAACCTCCCACCAGCTCTGTGGTTGTCCACAAAAAAACAGCCCTTTTAGGCTGGTTTCACACATGCGTTTAAAAAAAAACCGCATGGTGAAAAACGCATGTAAACGCGTGCAAATGCCGGGTTTTTTTGACGCATGCGTTTTTGCATGTGGTGAAAAAAACGCGGTGTTTTAACGCGTTTACATGCGTTTTTTCATGCATTTGCGTTTTTTAAACGCATGCAGATAAATGTGTGACAGCTGCCAATCATCAAAATAAAGTAAAAAACCCACTATAAACAGAAAGAGCTAGGGTTAGGGTTAGGAATCTTAACCCTAAAGGGATCCTAACCCTAGCCCTAGCCCTAACCCTACCCCTAACCCTACCCTTAAAAGGATTAGGGGTAGGGTTAGGGGTAGGATCCCTTTATCAATTTTATGGTGTGGGGTGGTTTATCAGTGTGTTTTTTTGTTTTTTTTTAATAAAAACGCATGCAAACGCATGTGGTTAAAAACGCATGCGTTTACATAGACAGCAATGCATTTTTTTGTGGCAAAAAAATGCATGCGTTTTTTTGCCGCAAAAAAAACGCCGCTAAAATTACTACATGTTGCATTTCTGCAACACAACGCATGCATAACAAAGACACATGCGGTGGAAAAATGCAGCAAAACGCATGCAAAAAAACGCATGCGTTTTTAATGTTAAGTATAGGGGAAAAAAACGCATGCGTTTTTAATGTTAAGTATAGGGGGGAAAAACGCATGCCTTTTTTTGCGTTTTTTACCGCAAAAACGCAAATGTGAAACCAGCCTTACAAATTGGCTGTTAACCCCTTGCAACACTTAATGTGCTGAAGGAAAACTCCTGGGTTTCACATCACTGAAGCCATTAACCTCAGTGAAACATATTTCCCCTCCAGCACCTTGCCAGTGACTTTGTCACAATGTGCACGACCTTAGAGACAAAACCTGCATGTAAGTGTTAGGCCGGCGTCACACTTGCGAGTTTTACGGACGTAAGAGCGCAGAAACTACGTCCGTAAAACTCGCAAAAAATACGGCACAATTATTCTCTATTCCCCTGCTCCTATCTGCCGTATTTTACTGATCAGTATTATACGGCTTTCTACGGCCGTAGAAAATCGCAGCATGCTGCGTTTGTCACCGTACTGCGCAAGAAATACGCCAATGAAAGTCTATGGAAGCGTGAAAAATACGGATTACACACGGACAAGCAGTGTGACTTGCGAGAAATACGCAGCGCTGTTAGAGAGAAAAGCCGGCAATTCAGTGCGGTGTACAGTAGAATCACACTGACAGCTGACATTAGAATAGGTAGAATAAATGTGTACACATAGAATAGGTATATATATATATATATATATATATATGTCAGTGACACACATATATGTATATATATTAATATTTATTCCAGCGCTATACAGCTTGAAAGCCGGTAATTCAATTACCGGCTTTTTCTTTCTCCTTCCTAAAACCCGACATGATTTGAGACATGGTTTACATACAGTAAACCATGTCTTCTCTCCATTTTTTTTGCAGATTCCACACTACTAATGTTAGTAGTGTGTATCTGCAAATTTTGGCCGTTCTAGCTCTTAAAATAAAGGGTTAAATGGCGGAAAAAATTGGCGTGGGCTCCTGCGCAATTTTCTCCACCAGAGTAGTAAAGCCAGTGACTGAGGGCAGATATTAATAGCCTGGAGAGGGTCCATGGTTATTGGCCCCCCCCCTGGCTAAAAATATCTGCCCCCAGCCACCCCAGAAAAGGCACATCTGGAAGATGCGCCTATTCTGGCACTTAGCCACTCTCTTCCCACTCCCGTGTAGCGGTGGGATATGGGGTAATGAAGGGTTAATGCCACCTTGCTATTGTAAGGTGACATTAAGCCTAATTAATAATGGAGAGGCGTCAATTATGACACCTATCCATTATTAATCCAATTGTAGTAAAGGGTTAAATAAAACACAAACACATTATTTAAAATTAATTTAATGAAATAAAAACAATGGTTGTTGGAGTATTTTATTCTACGCCCAATCCAGTCACTGAAGACCCTCGTTCTGTGAAAGAAAAAACATAATAAACCAACAATATACTTACCCTCCGCAGATCTGTAACGTCCAACGATGTAAATCCTTCTGAAGGGGTTAAAACATTTTGCAGCAAGGAGCTTTGCTAATGCAATGCTACTCCTCGCTGCAAAACCCCGGGGAATGAAGGTAAAGTAGGTCAATGAGCTATATTTAGCTTCATTTGCGGTGAGGCGCCCTCTGCTGGCTGTTCATAGATCGTGGGAACTTTCCTAGAAAGCCTGGGAGCTTCTATGAACATCCAGCAGAGGGCGCCTCACTGCAAATGAAGCTAAATATAGCTCATTGATCTATATTTAGCCTCATTCCCCGGGGTTTTGCAGCGAGGAGTAGCATTGCATTAGTGTTATGTTTGCTAATGACAGGTGTTATGAAGGCAATCCAGAAACACAGTGTGCTTAGCGATCAGAGCGCACACAGTGATCTGACAAATACCCAAAAATACAAGAACGAGCTCTGAGACGTGGAAACTCTGTAGACTGCACACCTGATCCTATCCTAAACACAACTAAAAGCGGCTGTGGATTGCGCCTAACAACTACCTAGGCAACTCGGCACAGCCTAAGAAACTAGCTAGCCTGAAGATAGAAAAATAGGCCTGACTTGCCCCAGAGAAATTCCCCAAAGGAAAAGGCAGCCCCCCACATATAATGACTGTGAGTAAGATGAAAATACAAAACGTAGGGATGAAATAGATTCAGCAAAGTGGGGCCCGATATTCTAGGACAGAGCGAGGACAGTAAAGCGAACTTTGCAGTCTACAAAAAACCCTAAAGCAAAACCACGCAAAGGGGGCAAAAAAAACCCACCGTGCCGAACTAACGGCACGGCGGTACACCCTTTGCGTCTCAGAGCTTCCAGCAAAACAAAAGACAAGCTGGACAGAAAAAAAGCAACAAAAAAACAAAAAGCACTTAGCTATACAGAGCAGCAGGTCACAGGAACAATCAGGAGAAGCTCAGATCCAACACTGAAACATTGACAAGGAGCAAGGATAGCAGCATCAGGCGGAGTTAAGTAATGAAGCAGTTAACGAGCTCACCAGAACACCTGAGGGAGGAAGCTCAGAAGCTGCAGTACCACTTGTGACCACAGGAGTGAATTCAGCCACAGAATTCACAACACATTAGCAAAGCTCCTTGCTGCAAAATGTTTTAACCCCTTCAGAAGGATTTACATCGTTGGACGTTACAGATCTGCGGAGGGTAAGTATATTGTTGGTTTATTATGTTTTTTTACTCACAGAACGAGGGTCTTCAGTGACTGGATTGGGCGTAGAATAAAATACTCCAACAACCATTGTTTTTATTTCATTAAAATAATTTTAAATAATGTGTTTGTGTTTTATTTAACCCTTTACCAGTATTGGATTAATAATGGATAGGTGTCATAATTGACGCCTCTCCATTATTAATCTGGTTTAATGTCACCTTACAATAGCAAGGTGGCATTAACCCTTCATTACCCCATATCCCACCGCTACACGGGAATGGGAAGAGAGTGGCCAAGTGCCAGAATAGGCGCATCTTACAGATGTGCCTGTTCTGGGGTGGCTGGGGGCAGATATTTTTAGCCAGGGGGGGGCCAATAACCGTGGACCCTCTCCAGGCTATTAATATCTGCCCTCAGTCACTGGCTTTACTACTCTGGCGGAGAAAATTGCGCGGGAGCCCACGCCAATTTTTTCCGCCATTTAACCCTTTATTTTAAGAGCTAGAACGGCCAAATTTTGCAGATACACTCTACTGACATTAGTAGTGTGGAATCTGCAAAAAAAATGGAGAGAAGACATGGTTTACTGTATGTAAACCATGTCTCAAATCATGTCGGGTTTAGGAAGGAGAAAGAAAAAGCCGGTAATTGAATTACCGGCTTTCAAGCTGTATAGCGCTGGAATAAATATTAATATATATACATATATGTGTCTCACTGACATATATATATATATATAGACAGTATATATATATATTTTTTTCTTTTTGGGACACATGGATCACTTCTATAGCGCTATGTCGGTTTTGCAAGCCTGCGAGAAAACCACGCAGTACGGATGCCATACGGATTACATACGGAGGATGCCATGCGCAAAAAACGCTGACACACCCTGCCTACGGAGGAGCTACGGACCACTATTTTCGGGACATTTCAGCGTATTACGGCCGTAATATACGGACCGTATTTTCATACGCTGAGTGTGAAGCCGGCCTTAGAGGCGGATATACCTTACTGCCAAAATTCCAACGTTGGCGATATTGGTGCAGAAATTTCTATGCCTAAAATCTTGGTTATAATTGCACCTCAATGGGGTGGTTTCAGTTAATTTAGAAACATCTATTATTTCTACTTAAATACGTGTACTTGGTGCTAAAAATCAGTTTTGTAATTGGGTTTTATTAAAAAGTTTGCACCGTTTGCCTCCTGCATCCTCCGTGGTGCGGTGTCTATTGCAAGCTGCAGAATGAGTTAACTGAGAATCCGTCAGCGAGCTCACTATGACGATCTGATGAGGAGTTTGTGACGCCTTTATCTGTGCTTTTTTAGCTCCTTTCAGCTCGTTTATGATCGCCGACAAGAAAGTATTACCTATATTTATTTAGCTCCTCTTATGACCACATGTGCAGAAAAATCGAGACCCTGTAATAGCAAAACGGTGCCAAATTTTTAATGAAACCCATTTAAAAAAATAATTTTTAGTTCTGAATTCATGCATTGAAATAAAAAAAAAATAAGAAAAAGAAAAATTGCCCCTAATAGTGGACAACTCTTTTAAATGAATTGAGGCATTGAATTCTAGCCATCACCACTAGGTGGCACTAGAGAGATAGTTTTCTTCTGGCTTTAATTTGCATACTTGTTTTCCCATGGTGCATTGCTGATTAATAATCAGACAAGCTAACGAGTTTTAGCAAGTATCACTCAAACCTTGACCCCCTGTATTGATCTGCTCCGCTCTGTAGCGGGGGGCTCATTTATTACAGGCTGCTGATGCTGGCACGGATTGACAGCACAAATAGACGGCACATTCCTCATGTAAAGTATCGCCTTGTTGCGTCTACGTAGCTGGAATAATTCCAGAAATATGCAATTAACAACTGCGACGTCCATAATATTGATGTGTCTCATATTGCAGCTGTCAGCATGATATATGGGCGGCACGGTGCAGCCGCGATCAGTGACCCATCTATAGCGCCATCACTGCACCATGGAGACTCCAGGTTCCTGCCATAAAGCAATAGCAAGTCCTATGTCCTCAATGACCAGTGCTAACAGAGCCAGCGGCAATGCATCCCTATGTGCTTAAAGGGATTGTCCACCTTAGATGACAATTTCTAATTTTTTTGCCAAACTTCATGTATTTTCGCCTAAAAATCATCTTTGTAATTGGGTTTCATTAACCCCTTTACCCCCAAGGGTGGTTTGCACGTTAATGACCAGGCCAATTTTTACAATTCTGACCACTGTCCCTTTATGAGGTTATAACTCCGAAACACTTCAACGGATCTTAGCGATTCTGAGATTGTTTTCTTGTAACATATTGTACTTCATGATAGTGCTAAAATTTCTTCGATATAACTTGCGTTTATTTGTGAAAAAAACGGAAATTTGGCGAAAATTTTGAAAATTTCACAATTTTCCAACTTTGAATTTTTATTCTGTTAAACCAGAGAGTTATGTGACACAATATAGTTAATAAATAACATTTCCCACATGTCTACTTTACATCAGCACAATTTTTGAAACAAACTTTTTTTTTTCAAGGAAGTTATAAGGGTTAAAATTTGACCAGCAATTTCTCATTTTTACAACCAAATTTACAAAACCATTTTTTTTAGGGACCACCTCACATTTGAAGTCATTTTGAAGGGTCTATATGGCAGAAAATACCCAAAAGCGACACCATTCTAAAAACTGCACCCCTCAAGGTGCTCAAAACCACATTCAAGAAGTTTATTAACCCTTCAGGTGATTCACAGCAGCAGAAGCAACATGGAAGGAAAAAATTAACATTTTACTTTTTAGTCACAAAAATGATCTTTCAGCAATAATCTTTTTAATTTCCCAAGGGTAAAAAGAGAAAATGGACCTCAAAAGTTGTTGTCCAATTTATCCTGAGTACGCTGATACCCCACATGTGAGGGGGAACCACTTTTTGGGCGCATGGCAGGGCTCAGAAGGAAAGGAGCGCCGTTTGACTTTTTCAAGCTAAATTTGGCTGGAATTGAGATCGGACGCCATGTCGCGTTTGGCGACCCCCTGATGTGCCTAAACAGTGGAAACCCCCCACAAGTGACCCTATTTTGGAAACTAGACCCCCTAAGGAACTTATCTAGATGTGTCATGAGCACTTTTATCCCCCAAGTGCTTCACGAAAGTTTATAACGCCCGGGCGTGAAAAAAAAAATTCCTATTTTTTCCACAAACATGATCGTTTAGTCCCCAATTTTTTATTTTCTCAAGGGTAAAAGGAGAAATTGGACCCCAAAAGTTGTTGTCCAATTTGTCCTGAGTACGCTGATACCCCATATGTGGGGGGGACCACTGTTTGGGCGCATGGCAGGGCTCAGAAGGAAAGGAGCGCCGTTTGACTTTTTCAAGCTAAATTTGGCTGGAATTGAGATCGGACGCCATGTCGCGTTTGGCGACCCCCTGATGTGCCTAAGCAGTGGAAACCTCCCACAAATGACCCCATTTTGGAAACTAGACCCCCTAAGGAACTTATCTAGATGTGTCATGAGCACTTTTATCCCCCAAGTGCTTCACGAAAGTTTATAACGCCCGGGCGTGAAAAAAAAAAATCCTATTTTTTCCACAAACATGATCGTTTAGTCCCCAATTTTTTATTTTCTCAAGGGTAAAAGGAGAAATTGGACCCCAAAAGTTGTTGTCCAATTTGTCCTGAGTACGCTGATACCCCATATGTGGGGGGGACCACTGTTTGGGCGCATGGCAGGGCTCAGAAGGAAAGGAGCGCCGTTTGACTTTTTCAAGCTAAATTTGGCTGGAATTGAGATCGGACGCCATGTCGCGTTTGGCGACCCCCTGATGTGCCTAAACAGTGGAAACCCCCCACAAATGACCCCATTTTTGAAACTAGACCCCCTAAGGAACTTATCTAGATGTGTCATGAGCACTTTTATCCCCCAAGTTATTCACGAAAGTTTATAACGCCCGGGCGTGAAAAAAAAAATTCCTATTTTTTCCACAAACATGATCGTTTAGTCCCCAATTTTTTATTTTCTCAAGGATAAAAGGAGAAATTGGACCCCAAAAGTTGTTGTCCAATTTGTCCTGAGTACGCTGATACCCCATATGTGGGGGGGGACCACTGTGTGGGCGCATGGCAGGGCTCAGAAGGAAAGGAGCGCCGTTTGACTTTTTCAAGCTAAATTTGGCTGGAATTGAGATCGGACGCCATGTCGCGTTTGGCGACCCCCTGATGTGCCTAAACAGTGGAAACCCCCCACAAATGACCCCATTTTTGAAACTAGACCCCCTAAGGAACTTATCTAGATGTGTCATGAGCACTTTTATCCCCCAAGTGCTTCACGAAAGTTTATAACGCCCGGGCGTGAAAAAAAAAATTCCTATTTTTTCCACAAACATGATCGTTTAGTCCCCAATTTTTTATTTTCTCAAGGGTAAAAGGAGAAATTGGACCCCAAAAGTTGTTGTCCAATTTGTCCTGAGTACGCTGATACCCCATATGTGGGGGGGGACCACTGTTTGGGCGCATGGCAGGGCTCAGAAGGAAAGGAGCGCCGTTTGACTTTTTCAAGCTAAATTTGGCTGGAATTGAGATCGGACGCCATGTCGCGTTTGGCGACCCCCTGATGTGCCTAAACAGTGGAAACCCCCCACAAATGACCCCATTTTGGAAACTAGACCCCCTAAGGAACTTATCTAGATGTGTCATGAGCACTTTTATCCCCCAAGTGCTTCACGAAAGTTTATAACGCCCGGGCGTGAAAAAAAAAATTCCTATTTTTTCCACAAACATGATCGTTTAGTCCCCAATTTTTTATTTTCTCAAGGGTAAAAGGAGAAATTGGACCCCAAAAGTTGTTGTCCAATTTGTCCTGAGTACGCTGATACCCCATATGTGGGGGGGACCACTGTTTGGGCGCATGGCAGGGCTCAGAAGGAAAGGAGCGCCGTTTGACTTTTTCAAGCTAAATTTGGCTGGAATTGAGATCGGACGCCATGTCGCGTTTGGCGACCCCCTGATGTGCCTAAACAGTGGAAACCCCCCACAAATGACCCCATTTTTGAAACTAGACCCCCTAAGGAACTTATCTAGATGTGTCATGAGCACTTTTATCCCCCAAGTGCTTCACGAAAGTTTATAACGCCCGGGCGTGAAAAAAAAAATTCCTATTTTTTCCACAAACATGATCGTTTAGTCCCCAATTTTTTATTTTCTCAAGGGTAAAAGGAGAAATTGGACCCCAAAAGTTGTTGTCCAATTTGTCCTGAGTACGCTGATACCCCATATGTGGGGGGGGACCACTGTTTGGGCGCATGGCAGGGCTCAGAAGGAAAGGAGCGCCGTTTGACTTTTTCAAGCTAACTTTGGCTGGAATTGAGATCGGACGCCATGTCGCGTTTGGCGACCCCCTGATGTGCCTAAACAGTGGAAACCCCCCACAAGTGACCCCATTTTGGAAACTAGACCCCCTAAGGAACTTATCTAGATGTGTCATGAGCACTTTTATCCCCCAAGTGCTTCACGAAAGTTTATAACGCCCTGGCGTGAAAAAAAAAATTCCTATTTTTTTCCACAAACATGATCGTTTAGTCCCCAATTTTTTATTTTCTCAAGGGTAAAAGGAGAAATTGGACCCCAAAAGTTGTTGTCCAATTTGTCCTGAGTACGCTGATACCCCATATTTGGGGGGAACCACTGTTTGGGCGCATGGCAGGGCTCAGAAGGAAAGGAGCGCCGTTTGACTTTTTCAAGCTAACTTTGGCTGGAATTGAGATCGGACGCCATGTCGCGTTTGGAGAGCCCATGATGTGCCTAAACAGTGGAAACCCCCCACAAGTGACCCCATTTTGGAAACTAGACCCTCTAAGGAACTTATCTAGTTGTGTGGTGAGAATTTTGAACCCCCACGTGCTTCACTAAAGTATATAATGCCCAGGCGTGAAAATAAAAAATCCTATTTTTTCCTACAAAAATGATATTTTAGTCCCCAATTTTTAATTTTCCCAAGGGTACCAGGAGAAATTGGACCCCAAAAGTTGTTGTCCAATTTGTCCTGAGTACGCTGATACCCCATATGTGGGGAGGAACTACTGTTTGGGCACACGTTGGGGCTCGAAAGGGAAGTAGTGACGTTTTGGAATGCAGACTTTGATGGAATGTTCTGCTGGCATCATGTTCCATTTGCAGAGCCCCTGATGTGACTAAACAGTAGAAACCCCCCACAAGTGACCCCATTTTGGAAACTGTACCCCCTAAGGAACTTATCTAGTTGTGTGGTGAGAATTTTGAACCCCCACGTGCTTCACTAAACTTTATAATGCCCAGGTGTGAAAATAAAAAATCCTATTTTTTCCCACAAAAATGATATTTTAGTCCCCAATTTTTAATTTTCCCAAGGGTACCAGGAGAAATTGGACCCCAAAAGTTGTTGTCCAATTTGTCCTGAGTACGCTGATACCCCATATGTGGGGAGGAACTACTGTTTGGGCACACGTTGGGGCTCGAAAGGGAAGTAGTGACGTTTTGGAATGCAGACTTTGATGGAATGTTCTGCTGGCATCATGTTCCATTTGCAGAGCCCCTGATGTGACTAAACAGTAGAAACCCCCCACAAGTGACCCCATTTTGGAAACTGTACCCCCTAAGGAACTTATCTAGGTGTTTGGTGAGAAATTTGAACCCCCACGTGCTTCACTAAAGTTTATAATGCCCAGGCGTGAAAATAAAAAATCCTATTTTTTCCCACAAAAATGATATTTTAGTCCCCAATTTTTAATTTTCCCAAAGGTAACAGGAGAAATTGGACATCAAAAGTTGTTGTCCAAATTGTCCTGATTACGCTGGTACGCCATATGTGGGAAAAAACTGTTTAGGCACACGTTGGGGCTCGAAAGGGAAGTTGTGACGTTTTGGAATGCAGAAATTGTCTGCGGTCGTCATGTTCCGTTTGCAGAGCCCCTGATGTGCCTAAACAGTAAAAAAAAACCACAAGTGACATCATTTTGGAACCTAGACCCCCCCCCAAGGAACTTATCTAGATGTGCCCCCTTTTTGGAACTAATGTACGCTTTCTTGTAAAGTAAATTAGTAGTGCATGGAGGTGTGGTACAATCTGAAGCAATCCTTCATACACAGGCCAGGTTTTTCGGGGCAGGTGTCGCATTGATAAATGGTGTCCTTGCGTATTCCCCTTTTGTAACACACTCGGCACCTTTTTTGCGGCTTACCTTTTCTGCCGGTTGGCGGGACCACCCCCGGAAAATGCTGGCCTGGTACGATACGAGCACCTTCAGTTCCGGAAGTACTGGGGCCCTCTCCTTCCGGAGTACCAAATATCAGGGCCTTAACCACTACCTCCTGGAACTGAAGGTACGACGTATCGGTGTGGCGTGCACATCGTAACAGCAGGAAAGCGTTGAGCATTGCCATTTGTACGATGTGGACGGCCAACTTTTTGTACCACACCTTGGCCTTTCTCAAAGCACTGTATGGTTGGAGGAGTTGATCAGAGAGATCAACCCCCCCATGCTTTTGTTGTAGCCCAGTACACAGTCCGGTTTGCAGACCTGTGTAGAGGTACCCCGTACAGTGCTGAGGGCTCTGCCATCACCATGTATGGTGGTCAAGAGAAGGACATCCCTCTTGTCCTTGTACTTGACCACCAGCAGGTGGTCGCTACATTGGGCCTTGCTCTCACCTTTTCTGAGCATCTGCCGAAGTAGCGTCTTTGGGAGGCCTCTCTGATTTTTGCGCACAGTACCGCAGGCTGCGGTACCTCGCGCAGAGAGGGATTTGTAGAGTGGGATGCTGGTATAAAAGTTATCAGTATAGAGGTGATAACCTTTATCCAGCAGTGGGTGCACCAAATCCCACACGATCTTCCCACTCACTCCCAGGACAGGAGGACACTCAGGGGGTTCAATCCTGCTGTCCTTCCCTTCATACACTCTAAACCTGTGGATGTACCCTGAGGCACTCTCACACAGCTTGTAGAGTTTGATTCCGTACCTGGCCCTTTTGTTGGGCAGGTATTGACGGAATCCGAGCCGCCCCTTAAAATGGACCAAGGACTCATCCACGCAGATGTCCCTTTTGGGCACGTACACTTCAGAAAACTTTTTGTTGAAGTGTTCGATGACCGGCCGAACTTTGAACAGACGGTCAAAGTTGGGGTCATCTCGTGCGGGACACTGTGCATTATCGGAATAATGCAGGAATTTATGGATGGCCTCAAAACGTCTCCGAACCATGGCCATTCGGAATACTGGAGTGTTATATAAAACATCTACACTCCAATATTGCCGCATTTCTGGCTTCTTCACGATCCCCATGTGGAGGACCAGGCCCCAAAACTGCATCATTTCAACTGCGTCTACAGGAGACCAGTTGGAAAATGATGTACCGGGGTTTTGCTCCAAAAATTGACGAGCATACAAATTAGTTTGCTCCACCATGAGGTTAATAAAATCCTCAGAGAAAAAGACTTTGAAAAAGTCTGTTTCTGTGAGGCCCGTGGTGTCAAACTTGATTCCTGATTCTGCCACAAAATCAGGAATCAGTGGCTCGTAAATTTCGGGGGGCGAGGTCCATGTGGGTTCCGCAGTGGGGAGCGCTGGTTCAGGAGTGGTGGGGGCTGCCTCATCTTCTGTCCTGGGGCGTCTGCGTGGTGGTTCCGCAGGACCCGAGGAGGAAGAGGAGGAGGAGGAGGAAGAGGAGGAGGAAGAGGATGAAGAATCAGAAAAGTGAAGAAAAGTGGGATCCTCTCCCTCGCTATCAGTGTCGGAGGCAAGGAAAGCATATGCCTCCTCCAATGAATAGCGCTGTTGGGACGAACGGGACGAGCGGGACATTTTTGTGTGAATATGGTGATTGGGTGCACTTTATTGATAACTGTATGTGTATGTGTGGGGGGATAGTGATTTGTGCAAACTTATCTGAAAAGAAAATGCTAAAAGGAGAAGAAAAACCTGTAAAAAAAAAAAAAAAGGCAGGCACAAACTCTGATAAGAGAACTGCGTCACTTATCAAAGTTTGGCGGCTGCGGGATGTGTGTACGGAGGTTGCGCAAAAAGGCTGAAGGGAAAAAAGCGAGCGCGAGCGTTGATCGGTGAACTGCGTCACCAATCAACGCTCGGCGGCTGTTAAATGGGCGCACGGAAGGAGGTGCAAAGGGGGGTAAAAAGAGGGGGAAGGGAGATGGGGGTGGAAGTGGGGATTGGGCAGGGATCAGTGATCAAAACGTACGGTTGTAGTCAGGTGGCGCAAAAGGGGGGTGAAAAAAAAAAAAAGGAAAACGGCAGGCACAAACTCTGATAAGTGAACTGCGTCACTTATCAAACTTTGGCGGCTGCGGAATGTGTGTACGGAGTTGGCGCAACGGGGGTGAGGGAAAAAAAGCGAGCGCGAGCGTTGATCGGTGAACTGCGTCACCAATCAACGTTCGGCGGCTGTTAAATGGGCGCACGGAAGGAGGTGCAAAGGGGGGTAAAAAGAGGGGGAAGGGAGATGGGGGTGGAAGTGGGGATTGGGCAGGGATCAGTGATCAAAACGTACGGTTGTAGTCAGGTGGCGCAAAAGGGGGGTGAAAAAAAAAAAAAGGAAAACGGCAGGCACAAACTCTGATAAGTGAACTGCGTCACTTATCAAACTTTGGCGGCTGCGGAATGTGTGTACGGAGTTGGCGCAACGGGGGTGAGGGAAAAAAGCGAGCGCGAGCGTTGATCGGTGAACTACGTCACCAATCAACGTTCGGCGGCTGTTAAATGGGCGCACGGAAGGAGGTGCAAAGGGGGGTAAAAAGAGGGGGAAGGGAGATGGGGGTGGAAGTGGGGATTGGGCAGGGATCAGTGATCAAAACGTACGGTTGTAGTCAGGTGGCGCAAAAGGGGGGTGAAAAAAAAAAAAAGGAAAACGGCAGGCACAAACTCTGATAAGTGAACTGCGTCACTTATCAAACTTTGGCGGCTGCGGAATGTGTGTACGGAGTTGGCGCAACGGGGGCGAGGGAAAAAAAGCGAGCGCGAGCGTTGATCGGTGAACTGCGTCACCAATCAACGCTCGGCGGCTACTAAATGTGCGCACGGAGGCGGCACAAATGGGGGTGGAGGGGGTAAAAAGAGGGGGAAGGGGGGATTGGGGTGGATGAACGGGGATTGGGGTGGATGAACGGGGATTGGGGTGGATGAACGGGGATTGGGCAGGGATCAGGGATAAAACTTACGTTTAGTTGTCTTCTTTCTTTAGCAGGGATTGTGGTGCTACAGGCTGCTGTGGCACCACAATACCCAGCACGGCAGGGAGATCCAGGCACAAAATCCAGCAGGGAGATCCAGCAGTATGACCGCTCTGTAGGAATCCTCAGCTAGAATGAGGACCCTGCAGAGCGGTCATACACAGGTCAGGCAGGTGACACAGACAGGTCACAGAGCGGTCATGCTGCTGCTGTGACCTGTCATTGGTGGGATCGACCATAACATCGATCCCACCAATCAGAGCTTTCCTGGTGACCTGGCTGTGACCTGCCTAGGATCGGATCTGTTCGCGCCATCCTAGGCAGGTCACAGCCAGGTCACCTGCAGGGCACAGAGCGGTCACAGAGTGATCGCCGCTGCGCCCTGTGATTGGCGCGATCGACGATGACATCGATCGCGCCAATCGGCTCCTGCAGGCCCTGCTGGGCCTGCACTGTGTCCTATCCTAGGATCGGTGCTATTAGAGCACCGATCCACGCAGGTTCCGGCAGGGCACAGCGCGGTAATACCGCGCGGTGCCCTGCGATTGGCGCGATCGATGCGATCGGCGATCGCGCCAATCCGGGGTGTTCTTGCCGGTGCCTGGCGTTGCCAGGCACCGGACCTAGGATCGAGTACATCGGTACTCGATCCTAGCCTGTGACCTCATTGTTTCAGCCGCTCCGATTGGCTGAAACAATGAGAATGGCTGTGATTGGCTGTTCAGAATTGAACAGCCAATCACAGCGATCGAGAGGGCGGGTGGGCGGCGACAATGCCCTGGATGCCGAGGCCATCTCCCCCCAGGTGAGATGGCGTCGGAATTTTAATGCGATCACCGCGACTTAAGTCGCGGTATCGCATTAAAGGGCAGGACGTACTATCCCGTCAAGGGTCAGATAGGCCCAGGGCACCTCGACGGGATAGTACGTCCAAGGTCACAGAGGGGTTAAAACTTGTGCACCGTTTGCCTTCTAAATCCTCTGAATTGCGCTGTAGAATGAGTTAAATGAGAATCTGTCAGCGAGCTCATTCTGACAATCTAAGTGGAGAGTTTCTAACTCTAATCTGTCTTTTTTGCAAAATTCTAATTTTTTTTGTGCAAAATTGATTATTAGCCCCAAATACATGCATTTAAGTACAACAACAAAAATTGATCCAGATAACCCCTTTAAGGGAGTTGTCCAGCTGACAGTATAATCCATATGTGCTTATAGAGAGGTCTAAGAAAATAAATACTTTCCTGCTTCACGGATCCCCCGCAGCTCCTGACCGGCGCTTACTCCGTCTGCATGCGTCTCTATTTCCTGGTCCTGTCTTGATACACAGGAAATCGACAGGATATGATAGCTTGGCCAATCAGTGGCCGCACCAGCGGGGGGCACAGAGATGGGTGGCTTGGGCACAAAATTCTTACGGATGCAAAATTTGGAGATTTTGGGGCAGTGCACATGCCAAAGACTTCGAGCAAAGTGCCTCTAATCTCTGGGCAAGTGCCATATTCGCATCAACCTGACGCAGATACAGTAGAGACCTGTGGTAAAGAAGGAAACCGCCGGCCCCATCATTCTCTAACCAGATCTATGGGCAAGAAATCACCAACTTCCCGGCACGAGTGCCACCATGACGTCACTGTACTGCCCCACTTTCGCCGGGAGAAGAGTTCTCAATTGCTTGGATTAAGGGATTATAAACTTTATTTTTACTTTTAGAGGGGTTTCGAGGAACATTTCACTGGCAGTGAAGACACGGGACGTACTGTACATAGTTTGGTGATTACTGTAGTAACATACGGATGCGAGACCTGGACGATAACGAAGTGAGACAAAAGAAGATTCGAGGCCATCAAATGTGGTGCAGGAGAAGGATGTTAACAATACCATGGAAGGGAAGAAGAACAAACAAATCAATACTGGAGCAAATCAAACCAGACAGGTCACTGGAAGCAAGGATCACCGAGATACGACTTGGCAACTTTGGACCCATCATACGAAGAGAACAATCACTAGGGAAGGACATCATTGTGGGAAGAATAGAAGGAACAAGGAGAAGAAGAAGACCAGCAATCACTGGAGAAGGACATCATGGTCAGAAGAATAGAAAGAACAGACGAAGAAGAAGACCAGCAACCTGATGGCTTGATACTATAAAGATAACGGAGGAAAAGACTCTGGTGGACCTATCTAGGCTTGATCAAGATCAATCTTCCTATAGATCCTCTATATACAGAATGGTTCTCTACGAAGAGAGCAATCACTGGAGAAGGACATCATGGTCAGAAGAATAGAAAGAACAGACGAAGAGGAAGACCAGCAACCTGATGGCTTGATACTATAAAGATAACGGTGGAAAAGACTCTGGTGGACCTATCTAGGCTTGATCAAGATTGATCTTCCTACAGATCCTCTATATACAGAATGGTTCTCTACAAAGAGAGCAATCACTGGAGAAGAGCATCATGGTCAGAAGAATAGAAGGAACAGACGAAGAGGAAGACCAGCAACCTGATGGCTTGATGCTATAAAGATAACAGTGGAAAAGACTCTGGTGGACCTATCTAGGCTTGCACAAGATCGATCTTCCTACAAATCCTCTATATACAGAATGGATCTCTACGAAGAGAGCAATCACTGGACAAGGACATCATGGTCGGAAGAATAGAAGGAACAGACGAAGAGGAAGACCAGCAACCTGATGGCTTGATACTATAAAGATAACGGTGGAAAAGACTCTGGTGGACCTATCTAAGCTTCATCAAGATCGATCTTCCTATAGATCCTCTATATACAGAATGGTTTTCTATGAAGAGAGCAATCACTGGAGAAGGACATCATGGTCGGAAGAATAGAAGGAACAGACGAAGAGGAAAACCAGCAAGCCTAGGGCTTGATACTATAAAGATAATGGCAGAGAAGACCCTGGTGGACCTATCTAGGCTTGCACAAGATCGATCTTCCTACAGAGCGTTCATCTATCAATTCGAGATCAAACTGAAAACCAATAAATAATAATTTAGAGGGGTTACCCGAGGATAGCATTACTTTTTTAGGGTGCACTGAGGTGGCATTAATACTTTTTAAAGTGGGAAAAATTATTGGGTCAGGTAGCACAACAACTGCCTTGCAAATAAGAAAATTAAACGCAAAAAAAAAACTTGATAAAAACTCTTCAATGCCATCCAAAACCCCAGGCAATGCGGCCTCATTCATTATAAAAAAAAACTATATATCCAAAGTGACCAAAATTAACAGAGGACACTAAACAGTAAATGTTATTTTAGTATGAATTTTGCAAATTAAAAAAAAATATATAAAGAACTGTATTTTTTTTACCATTTTCTTTTTACAATGTAGTCCTAATAAATTTACAAAGGTTGAAAAAAAAATAAAAAATAAAATTAGGTTATATGAAAAATGGTGAAAACGCTAGAAGCGTCCAGTCATTTACACTGATCATTAATGGGTTAATGAACCCATTTCTTGATCTCTGCGTAGTCCAGGCTGGTGCCCAAGAAGCTGATAGCATAGAACATCAGCACTGTGTTACACTAATATAATCCTACAGCCCCTCGTGATAGAGGAACACGCAGCCCCGTGTGCAGCTGGAGCAGGCGAGGCGGCCTGGAGCCACGGGTGAGGCTGGAGCTGAGGCAACGGAGGAGCTGCAGATACTCCAGTGTCCCAGACATCGCTATGGGGGGTGTAGAGGCAGCAGGCGCACCTGGGCCCTGGAGCCGGAGGGGTCCCAAAGGTCTCTCTGCCACATCAGACTCCAGTGTTATAGATGACACATGGCAAGTGGGGGCCTGGTGCAGATTTTGCATTTTCACAGTGAATTTCACCTTTTGCCTTCAGAAATATTGAATTGCTCTAACACAAAAATTGAAAAAAATTGAAAAAAAAAAACAAAAACGCCAACTTTGTATTGTTTTTCCAACTGCAGATTTATAGTTCCGGAAAATACACATCGTATGAGTCTGCTGTAGATGCGCCCCTGGCCATTTTTGGGGCATACGAACGACCTTTTGATCTATTTTCATTGAATTTTTCTTTAGTGAGTTGACAAAACCAAACACAGCGATTCTGCTATTTAGATTATTTTTGTGTTTCAGGAAACGGAGAGTGATATGAAATTTAAACATTTTTTAGATTTTTATTTTTTTCCCCCCATTTTATTAGTCCCTCAAGGGGACTTGTGCTATCCTGAGGAGCAGTGGACCTGAGCATTTGACAAGGTTTGCTGGTTGCGGACACTAGGCCCAGAAGCAGCCTTTGGGTTCATGAACAAGGCACTGTGTGAGCAGGAAGCTAACGAGATACTCAGATCACACTTCACTCTCCTCTCTGCTTGGGTGCTGCTTTGAAGTTCCATCCGTTCAGCTGAAAAGCCCTGTGATGTGCTGATCATTGGAAGGCCGGTTTCACACGTCAGTGGTTCCGGTACGTGAGGTGACAGTTTCCTCACGTACCGGAGACACTGACTCACGTAGACACATTAAAATCAATGTGTCTCTGCACATGTCAGCGTGTTTTCACGGACCGTGTGTCCGTTTTGAAAACACAGAGACATGTTAGTGTTTGTGGGAACGCACGGATCACACGGACCCATTAAAGTCAATGGATGCTGTCCGTGTGCAGTGCAGGAGACAGCGCTACTGTAAGCGCTGCCACCCCAGCTTGTGGTGCTGAAGCCCCATTCATTTCTTCTCTCCAGCAGCGTTCACTGGAGAGAAGGAATAAAAAATCACTTTTTTTAAAAAAAAAATGTTTTTAAAATAAAGTTCCCGGTAATCTCCCCCCTCCCACCCCTTGTGCGCCCGCCCGCTGGCATTAAAATACTTACCCAGCTTCCTCGGCGCTTCCATCCTCTCAGCGTCGCAGCTCTTCCTGTATGAGCGGTCACGTGGTCCCGCATATTACAGTGATGAATATGCGGCTCCACCTCCCATAGGGGTGGAGCCGCATATTCATCACTGTAATAAGCGGCACCACGTGACCACTCATACAGGAGAAGCTGCCAGCACTGAGAGGAGAGAGGAGACATCACGGGAGCTAGGTGAGTATTTCTATGCAAGCGGCCGGGCGGCACACGGGGGATGGGAGGCGGGAGCTCACCAGCAAACTTTATTTTTAACAAAAAAATAACAAAACTTTCATCTTTCATCTCTTCTCTCCTGCGGGGGAGAAGAGATGAATGCCGGCTTCAGCACCACGCAGGGGGGACAGCGCTTAGTGTAGCGCTGTCTCTCCAGCACGGTCCGTGTGGTCCTCAGGCGGCACACAGATGCCGCACGTGTGCCACACTGATGTGCCACGTGAGCACACGGACACACGGACATGGATAATTCCGGTACCGATTTTTCCGATACCGGAATTATCTGGACGTGTGGGACAGGCCGAAAGTATATTGCAGGGCTTGTCAGCTGAACAGACGGCACTTGTGAGCTCGGTCATGCCTGGTGCCAACTGAGTATGCTGATGCTTTGAAGTGCCGTTTCCAAATAGTGAGGAGAGTGAAGTCTAATCTGAGCATGCGTTCTCAGAATGTTGTCACTCACCAAAATGTAGCTTCACCAGTGACACAGAGCCAGAATCAGTACAAAAGGATATATGACCCACAGAGAGATAAGACTACAGGAGCAGAGCAGGTAATAAAAGTATATAAGAAAAGTGTTAGGAAGAGATAGGACTAATAAAAGGTAGTTAAGTCAGTAGCGGAAATCCTCTTTAAAAGTTAAGTGGGAACTTAAGTATTATTGTTGTAGGGGCACTAAGACTACTGTGACCATCTAAGGTGCACATGGAGCATTATTACATTCTAGGAGCATAATGTGGACACTGTTTTCTAGGGCACTTGTGAAACGCCCACCAGGGTCGTGGGGTACTCGGTACCGGGTCCAGTACTTAAAGGGATGTGGCACGGTGGTAACAACCCTATCCGTGGCCCTGGGTGCCTATGTTAGGGGAAAAGTCTTTAAACGGATTTTGTGAATACATTTTGTTCGTGATGCGTCCTTTGGTTCTCAGTTAGTGGTGACCAACGCTGCTTAAATGGGTCCGCTGGGGTGTTGTTATGGCAGCTAAGATGGTATGGCTTCCCACAGGTGAAGCTGGGTCACCAGGGCTTCCGATGTAGTGGGGACAGGTGGTGTGGAAAGAAACGGAGGACACAGGGTTGCAGTCTCTTTACCTTTTTACTGAAGGTTCAGGCAGCCACAGTCCAGGGTACCGCATCACAGGTGTTGTTGGTCCGGCCGGCTTGGAAGGGAATCTAGAATCCCCCTTACCAGGTGAGGTTGGAAGCCTTCCTTCTAGCGCTGTGATGTAGTCCCTCGCTGCCTTAGGCCTCACACAAGGTCCTCACGTGTTCTCTCTGTCCCCCTTTAGGTAGGACAATACCTGTATGACAGGTAACTCGAGCCTTTTTACAGGATCTCTATCACGACCCAGGCTCCATTGTGTTACTGTGTCTTCAGGTGTGTGGTGGACAGGTAACTTGCAATTAGCTATCCCGCCAGTTTCTGCTGTGAGATGTAGAATCCTGCACAACCTTAGTCTTCAGGCTACCAGTATCTGCGCCCAGTCACAGCTATTCTCCCCCAGTTCTTCACTCTCCTGCGCTTCGTTTCTCCTTCCCGCTCTCTACAATCAGTTCTGCTTTCTTTTCTATCTCTTTCCTAAGAGCTACAGCACTTCTCGTGGCAGCACGGACTCTCTGCTTCCTTCTCCTCTGTCTCTCTGACAGGAACTGACTAACTTTCCCTCCAGACCAGAATATATCTAGGGGAGCCACACACAAACTGGATCAGAGCTCCCCTTTCTGGCCTGGAGTATGAACATGTTGCATGTCTGTGATTACCTGATAAAAGAGATCCTTCCTCGCTTCCAAGCATGACATCACTCTCCCCATGAGGAAAGCAATGCCACTGTAAAAAAACAGGAACCTGGGGTGTTACACTTGCACAGGGCATTAATATTTTCTAGGGGGCAATTTTACCATCTAGAGGGCATTTTACTAAGTAAGGGGCACAGTGGTGGCATTATTATATGGGGATCAGTGGTGGCATTATTATGTGGAGGCATTATTATGTGGGGGGCACAGTGGAGGCATTATTACTATGTGGGGGCACAGTGGAGGCATTATTATTATGTGGGGGGCACAGTGGAGGGATTATTATGTGGGGCACAATGGTGGCAATATTATGTGGGGGCACTGTGGAGGCATTATTATGTGGGGCACAGTGGTGGCATTATTACTATGTGGGGGGGCATAGTGGAGGCATTATTACTGTGTGAGGGGCACTGTAGAGGCAGTATTATGTGGGGGCACAGTGGAGGCATTATTATGTGGGGCACAGTGGTGACACTATTATGTGGGGCACAGTGGAGCCATTATTACTATGTGGGGGACACAGTGGAGGCATTATTATGTGGGGGCACAGTGTTGGCATTATTATGTGGGGGGCACAGTGGTGGCATTATTATGTGGGGGCACAGTGGTGGCATTATTATGTGGGGGGCACAGTGGTGGCATTATTATGTGGGGAGCACAGTGGAGGCATTATTATGTGGGGTACAGTGGTGGCATTATTATGTAGGTGCACAGTGGAGGCATTATTATGTGGGGTACAGTGGTGGCATTATGTAGGTGCACAGTGGAGGCATTATTACTATGTGGGGGGCCCAGTGGAGGCACTATGTGGGGGGGCACAGTGGTGGCATTATTATGTGGGGCACCAAGAGGAGCACTGTTATTGTGCCCCATGAAGGTCTCTGGATACTATATCTGTACTACGCACAATGCCATGAAGTCCTGTAATATGCATGTTGAAGGGGTTTTATTTCCAACAAACTAATTTTTATAGCTAAAAAAAAATAAATTGCTTACTAATTTTAAGACCTTTCTCTTTTACGGAAGACCCGTGTGTGTATAAATACGTCACAGTTCCATGATGGGCCCCGGGTGGGCGGCCAACGTGGATGTGAGTACAAGGATAATTCCAGGCTGTCATCACAGAGACCTGACAAGTGGGAATGTGTAAAGGTCTCGGAAAGGTCGTGAGGTGATAATTGCCGATGTCAGCTCTATAACTGGTGTGTTAGACACCAATGAAGTCTTCAGTTCCTGCAGGATGAGCTTTGTGCAGGGCTACAGCCTCCGAATAAGAGTTTTCATTCATTGGCTGCAAAAATAAATGATAAAAATGGTAAAAATACCATATTAAAAACCTGTATGCACTGACTGAGCTTTATAGATCATTTGTATAAAGACTAAAAGCTTTCAGTGGTTGTCCAGGTCTTAGATACTAAGGGCTTTTCCTTGTGCACATAACCGTATTTCCAGTCCAAGTGTGATCCGATTGCACTCAGACCAATGTTATTTTATGGGGCTGTGCACATGTCTGAGGAAAAAAATGGCAGCGTGCACAAGTTGCATCCGGTGTCCGGAATGCACTCGGCCATGCAAGTTACTGAATCCACGGAAAAAAATTCGACTGCACTATTCGGGTATGGTTCGATTTTCACAATGGTGAAGATGGAGACTTTTTTCGCGAGGGTTGGGAAGATTGTGGCATCTGGTTTTACAAACTCCTGCACTGATTAGAAGTATTTCACCATTTTATTATACAATGCAGATTTTTTTCCTTGCTGGCAGTGCAAGGGTTAATCTGTTCAGGTGAAGCTCCCAGAGCTTTTCCCGCTTGGATTGTCGCAGCTGTTCGGTGTTGGCCTCTCCCTTCTGCTATATACAGTATGCTCACCACTGGCACTTAGGAATTGCCAGTGATAGATCTTACTGCCTGCCTTTGGAGTGTTGTTTATGAGATTGCTGCTTGGAGTTTTGTTTGTGTGTACATCCTCAACCTCTCCTATTTGGTTTCCCCTTCCTTTAACTCGCTGTGTTCCACTCTGCTGTTTGGTGAGTATATATTCTATGATTGGTATTTTCATTTATCTCTGTCCATCTTCCTTTGTTTGTCTGGTTAGTATAATCCTTTACACTTCGGCTTCCCACTGCCCTGGGTGGGAGAAGGGGCCGATAAGGATTAAAGTTTGCTACCCACTGATACATGTATCATCAATAAATGAAAAAAGTAAAGAAAAGTTTAAAGTTCACAACCTAAGATGTAGTCATGGGCCACAATGCGCATTTACCTAATGTATATCATATGTGCATTTACCTAATGTAAGAGCAGTAATCTAGCTTACAATTATGTTATTTACCCTATGAGATCTGAATCAAGGAATATGAATACTATATGAGATTTGACCTCTTTATGACAAAGTAACCTGTATTTGTGCTCTTTCTAATACCAATATTGCACACCTGGTGTTTGTAGCCTATATTATACCTGTATCTCCATTGGAAAGATTTTAATTAAATGTTGTATGTTTAATAAAGGTGAAAAATATTTTTTAAAATACTTGGCATTGACTTTCCTTTATCTGCAGGAGTATATATTAATGGAAGTGCCATTCAGCTCGGCCTGTGGTAATTTTGGTACTCTTTCCATCCGGTTGATGGCTGCAAACAGCTGACTGAGGGGCACCAGACCATCACCCATCTGATATTGATGACCTATTATTTGATAGTGAGTGTTACTAGTTGGTTCTGGTTGATCTTGTGGATTCTCGCTGATGTTCCTATGGCTTAATTCTGCACTGTCCCGTTTGGGGACTTCTTTACTACTCTGGATATTGACCTTGGTTGACTCCTGACCGCTTCCTTCCTCCTTGTGTGCTTTGATGTCTGTCTTCTTACTTCTGTGTATGACCCCACTCCATCATCGTTAACTGTGACCAGTTATTTGGCCGTTACTCCAGGATTTGTGACCCTGCGGACGCATTGCAGCAAAATTCACTTCCCTGTATAAGGGTGAAAGGTGACCCATAATATTATGATCTTTCCATTTCCCTGGGGGGCATTTACTATTGCCTTTAAATTCTAAAAAAACTTCAGAATAGAGCAATAGGTTTGGAAAAAAAGACATAAACATCGGAACCCTCCCCAGACTGCTCTGCTCACAGCGGAGATCAAGCAGGAGGAACACAGAGCCAAGATGTCCTGCTGAGCATGATCTGGGTCTAGGGGTCACCTTTTCTCTTTTGGGGGGCCATTAAGCTGGCTTAGAAGTCTTAAAAGTCTGCGTATGTAAACTAGTTCTTCTCAGACTAAAATAAGCAGTCTCTCGGTCTCTATAGCGCCCCCTGTTGGAAGTCGTTATTTTATGCTATCACGTATGAAACATTCTTTCTCAGGTTTTGCGTTGGCCGTTTGGTTCAGAGCGGCAGTGGAGTCTGTCTAATGAAATGCGGCATGTTTAGCACAATAAGCACATTTTCTTGCCATTATCTATTTCCTTGGATATAGATATTAGGCCGTGTTCATACTTATTCAATTGTTCACCTGTCCTGGCTCCAATGTCAGGCACTGCGTCCTCCTTTTCATTCCCAATGCACTCCTGTGACATCGGTCTCTTGGGCCATATACTCCAGCTCAGTTGGCCACACATCGCCTTGAGTATTCAGGTAGTTAGCATTCACGCCATTACTGTAGACTTTCTGCCAACATTTGTATTGAACTCTATGGCAAATGCAGCTCTGCTACTCCTTTCTCATATTATTATTATTTTTATTATTATTTATTTATATTTCTAGGTATCACTGCTAAATCGCCAGGCCAGCTCTGCTTTTTAAACTCTGTTACAAACTCAGCTCTACAACACTTGGTTCTTCATCGCTGAGCACAACTCTACTATATTTTTCCATATTAGTTTTTCCATATTAAACTCCACTGCAAACTTAGCACTGATACATCGCAACGACATCTCAGTTATATTGAATTTTGCTGCAAATTTACTTCGGTTGCATCATTGAGTCAACTGCGTTTCATCTTTGTACTTACTTCACTAAACCAGTTGCCATTACTCCAACTCTGCTCCATTTCTGATTACAACTCTGCTACTCTAGTTGTCGTAAAGTAGTTGTCGTGCTTCATCATCCGCCTCCATTGTTCCTACAAATATCCCTGCTGCACCGGTGCCACATGTCCGTGATACATAAGGACTGCATATACCTAGACCAAGGGCTTCAACAATCTACCTTAGCAGACGTAACAGTTCAAGGACTCCATCAGGAGTTCAGTGGTCCGATCGGTTACCTTTTGCAGCATTCTCACCGTCAAAATGATTTAAACATTGGGTAAACCCCAGTAGCCGGCCATATTAAATTAACAGAGTCCATAAGTCACTTCCAAGATCTGCGATTGGGTACGAAGGATCAGATATAGTGTAATCATTGTCTATTTCCAGTGTAGTTTTTGGGAAACCAATCATTATACTAAATGGTCCACCAGGTGTCTTCCCTCTACCGGTGGATACGGTGTATACACTTTACCTATTGGAAGGGTCATCAATGTTTTAGTACTGAGGGACTTCTGTAACTTCAGCATTTGCCCTCTTGAACCTTCACCAATGACCATCTCCTTCCATAGGAAAGCATGAAGCTGAACCTCCTGGTCCTACTCCCTTTATATGTTTTCATTTTTTAATTTCTTTCTTTATTTTTTCTTATTTTGACATTTGATTTGCAGTTGATGATCGAGCACTGAAATGCTCGAGTGCTCGGTACTCGAATTGGGCACATGGGATGCTTGTAGGGAGCATAATGGAAGTGAAAGTGAAACTCGAGCATTTTTCCGGAGGACGGCCTCTCTGTCTCTCTCTGTCTCTCTGTGCTAGAGTTCTGCAGCTCACAAAGAGTCCGGCAGACAGAGGAGTCCCTAAGCTCCCGGCAGGAGAAGATGCCGCTTCAGTGCGGTGCATGGCTCAGATGATTCAAATGAGCTTCTCATGGGGACCCGAGCACTCGAACACCACACGATACCAGGCACCACTCAATACTTGATCGAGCACCCCGATGCCAAGCACGCTCGCCTATCACTATTGATTTGTACTTTGAGAAGGTGATTCCATTTGACCCTTGGTGGGTTTCCTCGGTGCCGCTTACACGCTTTCCATCACCATCATGTAAATGTCCTACGGGAAAAGTCAAGTATGTAAAAAATGTGCAGGTGTATGCTTACAGTGTATGCTTAGCAGGTTTGCTTTGGCTGCAGGGCATTTTTCCACTCAGTTTTTGATGTTTAGCTGATTACATGAAATTAGATGTTACCTTAAACTTCGCCTTTCAAAAAGAAAAAAAGTGTGTGCAGAGCTTCCCTAGAAAGAGAAATGTACTCTATAGGAATCCAGGACTGTGCACCGTGCCATGGTGGTGGCTTTATGGTGGTGGCTGCAGAGGGTGCCGCAGATCTTGGCCTCCGATCTGCGTCTTTCCAACTGTTCTGAAACTACGAGTCTTAATATTTCCTGAGAGACACAAGATTTTTTGTAAATTTTCAAGGTACTGTGGGTCCGAATCTGTCACTTGTAGGCCCGAAACTAATCGCTCATGTACTCTAGTGGGGCTATATTTATTTATTTGCACTTCGGCTGCTCAAATGCAAAATTGCAAGCTGTTCTTTACAATCTCCAGCAGCTGCCGCCTGTCACTGGGCTGCACAGCAGAAGTAGTCACTTCATGTTCTGTAGAGATCACTTTTCAGAAGTTATCTCATTATCATCACAGACAGGATTCTAAAGACAGAGAGTAAGTGATTGCTGCATCTCACATCCTCCCCTTCACTGCAGCAGGACCTCTGCACAGGTGATAGAGCACACCCACAACACTCTCAATGAACATCTTCAGACTATTCTTTGCCTATGGTCCATATGACTGATGTAGAGTATATCTCCAAATTGTTACTCACGTGTCCCAACTCCATTCTCAAGCTTTTTGTCCTTCCTCTTCACCTTCTTGCACATGGTCGCGGTGTCCTCTATATGGCTTTTTGCAAACTGCTTTCAAAAATGCCTTTCTTCTTGCCACTCTTCCATAAAGGCCAGATTTATGGAGTTGACGACTAATAGTCTTCCTGTGGACAAATTCTCCCACTTGAAATGTCGATCTCTGCAGCTCCTTCAGTGACCATGGGCCTCTTGGTTGCTTCTCTAATTAGCGTTCTCCTTCCTTGGGATGTGAGTTTAGGTGGACGGCCATGTCTTTGCAAGTTTGGAGTTGAGTCATTCTCCTTCCATTTTTGGATGAATGATTAGTGCTCTATGAGATGCTCAGAGCTTGGGCTATTTTTTATAACCTAACTCTGCTTTCCTCTCCTCCACAACTTTATCCCTGACCTGTCTGGTGAGCTCCATTGTTTTCATGATGTTGTTTGATCCCCAATGTTCTCACACAAACCTCTGAGGCCTTCACAGAACAGCTGTAGTTATACTGAGAAGAAATTACACCCAGGTGGACTCAATGTCCTAATTATGTCTAATCGGTCACTCAGGATTTTATTTAGGGGCATCAGACTACAGGGGGGCTGAACACAAAAGCATGTCACAATTTTCAGATTTATATTTTTAAAATATTTAGAAAACCTTGTATCATTTCTTTGACATGTCACAAGTATTTGCTCTTAGTGCGGGTATCACAGAAAATCCCCAAAATACATTTCAGTTTCTGGATGTAACGTGAAAAATGAGGAAAAATTCACGGGGTATGAATACTTTTTCAAGACACTGTAATTACACTCAATGTCGCAGCTAACCTATCGGCTTAACTATCTAACCTGCCATTTAGGTGTCTTCTGACACAACCAGCTCTGTTACAACTGAAGGGTTATGCTACAACTGCTCATCATGGCGAAAGGCTTCATAAATCCATCTCACTAGGGAAGACTTAACATAAATGCTCAGACACGGTGGCCGCCCCCATAATGATGTGCAGAAAGTAATAAAATAATGAAAAAAAATATAAATAAATAAATAAATATATATATATATATATATATATATATATATATATATATAATAATAAAATAAAGACAGATTGGAAAAAAATATTATGCATCAGTATTTTAATTATTAAAAATAATAAAGACTTTATATTGCCGCCTATAAGAGCAGGTTAAACTAGTTGTACAGAAGAAACAGCGCCACGCCTGTACATGTCTGGCATTGCAGCCCAGATCTACTGTAGTGAATAGAGATGAGCTGTAATACCACACACAACCTGTGGGCAGGAGGGGCGCTGTTCTCTGAAGAAAATAGACATGATTTTCTAATCCTGTACAACTCCTTTAATATCTGGATAATGACTTTTTGTAGAATACAGATTCTCTTTTCGTCTCAGGAGTAGACGCACGAGACCGAAGTATATGTAGTAGTGATAAAATATCATATTAATGAAAGTCGGGTCTTCTCTATTTTTATATCGCACCTAGACAGTAACGTAATTGTAATATTAGCTTTAAATTGGTTGATTGATGCTTTTACCAAGGCAGGATATTAAGTCGAGATTTCTAAGAACTGAAAACGGAGATAAATGGCGTCTTATACTGAGTGCAGAATGACGGCCACAGTCAGAGCCGCACTAATGGACTCATTCTACCCCCGCAGAATGTGTAGCAATTGCATGAAGTTGATGTGTTGAGGCGTACTCCAACTTTGTCGGACTAAATTTCCCCCCCAAAAAAAATCATAGTCGACATTCTCACATCCAAGAGCAATTTTTTTTCTTAGGTGTCGTCCCAGTTGCAACAGATTTTTTCACATTCCTTTTTTTTTCCGCAGATCCCAATGGCCAAGTCTGATCCTCAAATTGGTTGAGAATAGGGCGCCTTCTGAGTCTCACCGACCTGTTATTAAAACTGATGTGTGCATAGAACGAAGAAACTTTATGGGTCACTGTGCTGTCGAGAAAAAAAGGCCAGCACTAGGACATGTCAAATGGATGCGTGAACGTTGGGGGGAAATTGATGGCCCATTGGGGTGACAACACTTGATAATGGATACAGCATTCCCAATTACTGCCATATTAATAAAATTGGTGTGAAAATGGGTAGGGAAAATAAAGAATAAAACATTTTTTATTTTTTTTTTTACATTTTTTTCCTCCATCTTTTTTTTTTTCTACTTCTCCAAAAATCAAAACTTTAACTTGATCGTAAGTCTGTCTAGAGGAATATTGGCTCGGAAATGGCATTCAAACATTGTGAACTTTTCATCCCAGCGTTCAGCTGTTTTATTCTGCTGATCTCGGAGAACATCCCCGAACACCAATTTCCTATGTAATGAAAGCAAAAAAGAGGCCATAAAATGCAAATACCATTTCCCATCTACACCCACAGGGAACGGAATATTGGCAGCAAGCGAGAATCTGTGGAACACGTGTTGTGCAAATGGTTCCAATATCTGGATTCCAACACGTAACATCAAATTCATAGAAAAGATCCGTAAGGCCATATTTGTATCAGGAGCCCCCTCTGCTCCATTCTTCCCGCCAAGATGGTGGACCCCATTATTCAGATGTATCCACCCTTGATTTTCTACAAAATTCTGGAAGTAGTGGCTCAAACTCAATTCATTCTCATACACATTAGTCAAGCCCACCACAAGCTGAAATTTTTCCACCTTCTAGGAAGCCATTATGATCCCGATTCATCATTCTCCTTGTTTTTTTGTCCAGTTTTGCACTTAATTCATGGATTTTAGCGATTCCAGATGTTTTCGCCTAATTTGTCAAATGCAAATGTTTGCAAATTTGGACCAACTCCGTTCCGATCCTTCTTCTCCTGGAGTATGTTTTTTTTTAAAAGAAGATCAATATTTAGAGGACGTTATTTGTGCCATTTTTTGCAATCCTGGGATTTTAATAAAAAAAAAAAAAATTCTAGACTTAACATGTTAGAAGTTTTGTGAAACAGTTTTGGCCGTAAAGTTTCTGCAGTCCCCATTGAGAGGCACATGGAAGGGGGCAGAGATCAATCACAGACCCCAGGATTACAGCAGGAGTCTCCAGGGGTTCATCTGTCGCACCGCTTGGCTCTGTCTGGTACCTGGTGGAGTGTAGGTGTGCAAATGTCTACAGCAATCAGAAAGCAGGGAGCATGATGTCCGCAGAGACCCAGAACCCTTCACTTTCCTCCGACTCATCTGCTCATAGACGATGCAACATAGAAAAGAAAATCAGCGGAGCATGAAAGTCTCCAATGCTCCTGCTTAGCTCATATCACCCCTGACTTGGACTGTTTTCCCAATCTTACCGCCGGTTATACGTGTCTTATGCTTCTATATGTTTCACGCTTGTGCCATAGCAATAAGTAGAACCAGATCACTGGTCCCGGGGCCCACTACACCCATGATACAATCAGGACGGGGTAATAACCTGTGAATGAAGAGGACACATGACTCAAGTCCACCACGTAACATTATCCAGCCGGTATCGGCCACTAACAGCGTCAACCGGAGCAAAACTCCAGTCGCTGTTGTCTAATCCCTCAATACCCTAGACTTGGCCTTATTAGGAAATTTGTATTTTTAATCATTAATTTTATTGATGAGCATCTCCAGCGCTGTCGGTCACTCCAAAAATTTAATAAACCTGAAAGTTTACGAAATTAAAAGTGCACTTTTATCGTTCTTAGGAGAACATCTCTGTGAAAAATTATTGGACAAATAAGGAAAAATGTAAATTTTCCTTCTCAATTGTTTATTTTAATCAGTTATAATGATAATAAGAATCAAAAACCTCAGTATACAAAATACAGTTAGGTCCATATGTATTTGGACAGAGACAACATTGTTCTAATTTTGGTTATAGACATTACCACAATGAATTTTAAACAAAACAATTCAGATGCAGTTGAAGTTCAGACTTTCAGCTTTCATTTGAAGGTATCCACTTTAAAATTGGATGAAGGGTTTAGGAGTTTCAGCTCCTTCACATGTGCCACCCTGTTTTTAAAGGGAACAAAAGTAATTGGACAGATTCAATAATTTTAAATAAAATGTTCATTTTTAGTACTTGGTTGAAAACCCTTTGTTGGCAATGATTGCCTTAAGTCTTGAACTCATGGACATCACCAGACGCTGTGTTTCCTCCTTTTTGATGCTCTGCCAGGCCTTCACTGCGGTGGTTTTCAGTTGTTGTTTGTTTCTGGACCTTTCTGTCTGAAGTTTAGTTTTTAACAAGTGAAATGCTGCTCAATTGGGTTGAGATCAGGTGACTGACTTGGCCATTCAAGAATATTCCACTTCTTTGCTTTAATAAACTCCTGGGTTGCTTTGGCTTTATGTTTTGGGTCATTGTCCATCTGTAGTATGAAACGACGACCAATCAGTTTGGCTGCATTTGGCTGGATCTGAGCACACAGTATGGCGGCTCTGAAGACCTCAGAATTCATTCCTGTGTCACATCATCAATAAACACTAGTGACCCAGTGCCACTGGCAGCCATGCATGCCCGCGCCATCACACTGCCTCCACCGGGTCTTACAGATGATGTGGTATGCTTTGGATCATGAGCTGTACCACGCCTTCGCCATACTTTTCTCTTTCTATCATTCTGGTAGAGGTTGATCTTGGTTTCATTTGTCCAAAGAATTTTCTTCCAGAACTGTGCGGCTTTTTTAGATGTTTTTTAGCCTTTTTATTCTTGATGCTTATGAGTGGCTGCACCGTGCGGTGAACCCTCTGTATTTACTTTCATGCAGTCTTCTCTTTATGGTGGATTTGGATATTGATACACCGACCTCCTGGAGAGTGTTGGTCACTTGGTTATCTGTTGTGAAGGGGTTTCTCTTCACCATGGAGATTATTCTGCGATCATCCACCACTGTTGTCTTCCGTGGGCGCCCAGGTCTTTTTGCATTGATGAGTTCACCAGTGCTTTCTTTCTTTCTCAGGATGTACCAAACTGTAGATTTTGCCACTCCTAATATTGTAGCTTGGGTTTTTTCTGTTTTCGCAGCTTAAGGATGGCTTGTTTCACTTGCATGGAGAGCTCCTTTACCGCATGTTTACTTCACAGCAAAACCTTCCAAATGCAGCACCACACCTCAAATCAACGCCAGGGATTGCCCACACCTGTCCATGAAATAGCCTTGGAGTCAATTGTCCAATTACTTTTGGTCCCTTTAAAAACAGGGTGGCACATGTTAAGGAGCTGAAACTCCTAAACCCTTCATCCAACCCTCAAATGAAAGCTGAAAGTCTGAACTTCAACTGCATCTGAATTGTTTTGTTTTAAATTCATTGTGGTAGTGTCTGTAACCAAAATTAGAAAAATGTTGTCTCTGCCCTAACTGTACATTCCTTAAAATTGCCCAAAAAATCTCATTGATCAATATAGTAATATGGCCGCCCTTCTTTTCCATAACAGTCATAAAGTCCATCCATGGAGTCTGTTGATGATCAACTTTTTGGGCAGCATCAACCACAGTCCCAGACATTGATCAGAGAGGTGACAGTTCTCCTTCACCATAAATCTCTAATTTATGAAGGGTCCAAAAGTTCTCAGTAGGGTTTAGGTCAGGTGAGGAAGGGGCTGGGTCATTATCCTTTCATCAGGCATTTCCTGGTTCCGAGCAGTGGAGAGTTTGATGCAGCCTGAACAATCCTGGTTCTCTTGAAAGCAGCAGACTTTTTCATGTACCACTAGAAGAAAGTGTCTTCTAAAGACTGGGAGTTGCTCTTATCTCATCAGTACATAAAACCTATGAACAATCTGTATTCAGAAATTTCTTGGCCCAGTTTTGACGTTTACACTTTTATGTCTTGCTCAGTGGTGGTAGGGCTCAGCTTCCTTACTTCGGCCATGTCTCTGAGCACTGAACACCTTGTGCTTCTGGGACTTGCTCAGTGGTGGTCAGGCACAATCTCCACACCTCGGCCATGTCTCTGAGAACTGAACACCTTGTACTTCTGGGACTTGCTCAGTGATGGTCAGGCTCAACCTCCACACCTCAGCCATGTCTCTGAGCACTGAACACCTTGTACTTCTGGGACTTGCTCAGTGGTGGTCAGGCTCAACTTCCACACCTCGGCCATGTCTCTGAGCACTGAACACCTTGTACTTCTGGGACTTGCTCAGTGGTGGTCAGGCTCAACCTCCACACCTCGGCCATGTCTCTGAGAACTGAACACCTTGTACTTCTGGGACTTGCTCAGTGGTGGTCGGGCTCAACCTCCACACCTCGGCCATGTCTCTGAGCACTGAACACCTTGTACTTCTGGGACTTGCTCAGTGGTGCTCAGGCTCAACCTCCACACCTCAGCCATGTCTCTGAGCACTGAACACCTTCTACTTCTGGGACTTGCTCAGTGGTGGTCAGGCTCGACCTCCACAACTCGGCCGTGTCTCTGAGCACTGAACACCTTGTACTTCTGGGACTTGCTCAGTGGTGGTCAGGCTCAACCTCCACACCTCGGCCGTGTCTCTGAGTACTGAACACCTTGTACCAAGGAGGCTGCAGCTCACGAAAATGACCGTACTGGAGGATAATGGATTCCTCGTCACTTTACGTTTGACTCTTCTCAAATCTTTGGTGTCTTTTTCTCAATGTGCTTTTTACGACCCTGGTGACTATTTGCAACAAAACTTTTGTTGGTTCTTTAATCGCGGCAATATCTGAAAAATTTTAGGAGCTGCTTCCTCTGTAAGAATGGAAATTTTTTTTACTTTTCCGAGCCGGTGACATTTAGTTTTTTTGGCCCATTTTGCCTAATAATTCGGCACACCCTGAAAAAGGGTGTTGTATCATTAGTCCACACCTCCCTCATTACACATCACCTGATCTGCTTCATCCAATAAGCATTCACGTTTATACAGCGCGGAGGTGGAAAATCTGCATATAAATGGTGATATGGTCAGTCATTTGCTTAAAAATTCTGCACTCAGTGTATATAAGACCATCATTTTCCCTACAGTATATGCTACGATAGTGCAGCAGAATATAGGCCAGGAGATCAAAATAGATTCAAGTTCCCTATGGGGACCAAAAAATAATTCAGTAAAGTAAAGTAAATCACGCTAAGGGCGCAGTTATATGGTCATATAAATCGGAACTAAATGCATGGATTGGCCGGCGGCTCTCCTGACCCGATCATGCCAGCTTCATGTGTTTTTATGCATTTGTCACGCTCAGGATGCCGTCGGCCGGTCCGTGCACTGAGTTCCGATCCCAGTCTGATCTATATGGCCGATCGAATGAGCCCTAAAGGGCATATCCACTGCAACTACAGTGTATACAAAACATATTTCCTCTATCAGGCAAAATGTACAATGCAATTAACTTAATAAAAAATAAATATAATGTTCAGACTGTTTTGGTCACCTTCCACCCTCCTACAATGGTGCCACCCACTGTGAATTTTGTTCCTCGTGGGTGGTGCCTTTACATCAAGGCATGACGGCAGAAAAGTAGCATGAATTTCGGGGGTCTCAATGCCAAACCAATACCAGGGTACCCACTAATACAATTTCTCACTTATAATACTGGTGTCTTCTTACTGTACATGGCAGAGGGACCCCTTAGGCCACGAGGTTGGGTCTGACCACTTCCCATATATTTATGTCTGGAGCGCCCCCATGGGGCTGTGGGGTACTCGGTACAGGGTCCTGCAGTTCACAGGGGGATGTCACGGTGGCTGACCCAGTGCGCGGTCCTGGGACGTCCGTGTAAAAGGAAAAGGTCTTTAAAGGGATAGAGTTTATGTCCGTGACGCTACCTGTGGTATTTGGTCAGGGTGACCGACGCTGCTTTAAGGGGTCCGCTGGGGTGATGTTATGGCAGCTAGATGGTATACCCTCCTACATTTGAAGTATGTCGCCAGGGCTTCCCGGTGTGTAGATGGTGGATGGTGAGAGGCGCAGAGAAGAACGAGGACACAAGGTTGCAGTCTCTTTACCTTTTCTGAAGACTTCAGCATCCACAGTCCAGTGCACCAGATCACAGGGCAGGCAGAGTCCAGCCGGGTTGGAGGCAAGTCCAGAGTCCCCTTGTCCAGGTGGAAATCAATAGCCTTCCCTTGCGCTGCAGTGGTGTAGTCCCTTACTGCCTATAGCTTCACATAAGGGTCTAACAGTTGCGATGTTTCGCTCTCTCTGTCCCCCATATAGGATAGGACAAAACCTGTATGACTGGTGGCTTGAGCCTGTTTATAGGGACTCTAGCAAGCCCCGGCCTCTAAGGGATGCCACCGTGCCTCCTGGGTGTAGCTGCGGACAGGTAACCTGCAATTAGCTGTCCTGCCGATCTCTGGAGCAAAGCATAAAGGTCCTTACTCCCTCGGTGTTCCGGCTACCGGGCTTCTGCGCCTCAGAAGCAGGCAGCCTGTGTAGGGATGGTCCCCTTCTGATAACCTCTCCTTTGCTTTGCTTTCCTTGCACGCTCGCTGCAATACAGTTCTGCCTTCTGAATCTCTCTTTCTGGGAGCTGCAGCTCTGAGGGCATGCACAGCTCCTTGAACCCTCTGTCCACCTCAAACTACTGTCTGGAACTGACTACCTTTCCCTACAGACTACCAGTTATATATATATATGGGGAGTGACCTAATAAATAGGAGCAGAAGCTCCCCCTGGTGGTCTGGAGTGTGAAATGTGCAGCATGTTTGTGATACCTGGATGCAGTTATCCTTCTTTGCCTCCAAATTTGGCATCACTCTCCCCGAGAGGAAAGCAATACACTGCGATGACCAGGACCCTGGGGCGCTGCATGTCCATAGCCAGTAGGTGAAAAAACAATATAAGACAGTATACAGAGTTTATATTCTTTTTTTTTTTAGCTGGATGCCAAGAAATGAGCCAGAGATTGACCATTGTACAACCAGAGATAGCATCAGCGTCAACGTCTATTGCCCACTTTTCAGACTTTTCGATAACGCCCATGTTATTGTATCTTGCCCAAACAGATTTTACATAAAACTTTTTTTTTTTTATCACTAATAACACATTACGGCGAGTTATATTGAACGCCAATAGACCGTGACCCGCTGTGCCTGTTCTGATCTACAGTAATGGAGGCACAGGGAAGGTGACGAATTCTCCTCCTACACCCACCTGCTCGGAGTAACATTAATTTTATGTTGTCATAATGAAATGTAATGAGTTTTGTTTCCTTTCTGTTATTTCGCTTATTGCTGATTTTTTAATTACAATTATTACCGGTATTTTTTTTTAACTTTCTGGTTATGGAAAGCGGAGATGTGACAGTAAAATTACATAGTTACGGTGATGTATAAGACGACGTGTGAATGGAATATTTCCTCCAGACATGCTGTAACACCTTAAACATCGTTTCCTAACATTTCGTGAAATGACTTAATAATCCGGGCAGTTTTATCGCTTGGAGCGACAGCGTGACCTACTGCACAATGCAGCCTGTAGCCCGCACATTGAGGTCTTCTTGCTCTCGCTGTGTACATGTCAGATACGCTTTGCCCGCTTCCTCGGCTTACTTAGGATTTCACTTTCTTTCAAATCCAAATTAATTGCAGGAGAATTTCTACAAAAGCCAAATATCTGCGTAAGATTTTGCATTCATCCTAAATCATAGACAATGGACGGTAGAACTTGATGCCACCTCAGGGGCTGCCACACGCTTTGTGCAAACGTTGGCCAAACCAGCCGATTTCGGTAGACTGAATGACCATCTGATTTGTATGGGGCACTCCCAACTTGTTTCATTTTAACCCCCTGATCCTTTTGTTGCTCCAGGAGATAAGACGCAGCCGACATTTACTTTCTTCTCTCTCCTAGGAATGAGCAAAACTCCCAAAATTAGATTTGAGTAGAGTCGCTAATCTCACTTGGCAAATTTGATTTGATCTGGGCAAAATTGGTCTGGATTGAAAGTAACCCAATTTCAAAGATAATACATTTTTTTATGCTCTGAGGTCTCTCCAAACTCAAAAACATTACATATGAATGAGAGAAAAGAGGTTAAAAAGTAATAAAATACATTATACTTTTCCAAAGTCCTCACATGATTGCAGCAACTATCAGATCCTCTGCCCGGATCTTTGGTTTTCCCATGACTCGGGCTGATGATTGGCCACATGTCGCCACATGGGGGTGGTACAAATCATGACATTGCTATTGGTCGATACCCAGAAGGCATTATCCCCTTCTTTTACTTTAACATCCCACACATTTGACGCCGAATGACCCACTCCAAATAACGACAGACTCTGAACTTGGATAATAATTGGCCACAGTGGCCTTTATTATAAACATACAATAACAGTAAAAATAACGTAGGGAGGAGTCCTTGAAGCTCCAAACTGGTGGTCAGCCATAATAGAGAGTGGACAAAAACATACCATAAATTTACTCCCAGCTGTTACCACCCAGGCTCGGGAGCACCAAAGTACCCCGAAGGGTTAACCATGTCCACTTAAAACCTGTGAATCCGGCCCACCGTTGCCAAGATCAACGGACCACCAGACCAAAAACTAAAATTTACACCAACTGAAGAATCCGTACCCCGACGGATCCCCCAGGCCAATTTAGCACCAACTCCAAGGACCCCTCCCACCGCCTCGAGCCACCATGACCCAAAACAATTACCGAAAAACGCTACAATACAAAAACACAAAAAACAGGGCGGGAGGGCGGGATCTTCCTGATGCTTCCAGAGCGGGAACTGGTAAGCACCACCCCCCTACCCTATAAACCCCCTGCTCGTGCATACGACCCTCCTCCCAAAATTAACCCCTACCTCTTCTGACCTTCTGCTCCCAAACCCCTGTCATGACGGCCTGCACGTACACCGTCTGTGGGGGAGGGGACGGCTCGCTCCGGCCTGCTCTAAGTATCCATTCTCATAAATTAAAGACATTGTTCAATTGTGGATCGATAAACTGTGTTATGTAGAAAGCTGGTTCCGTGGGGGCGGATCTTGACACAGTGAGTTTGAATATCTGTGTCTTCTCCGCCTCCTCAGGCTCAGCACTATGCATAAAACCGTGCATAACCTTGTATGTTGTGCCTCTTTAAAAATGCTAAATGTAGAAATTGCATTTTAAATTAAAAAAGAAATACAGTCCCCTCACTGTTTATTAGTCTGCTGCATTTTCCACATGATTCGTGCCAGTCTTCTAGAAATCCTGCCGAGAACATAAAGGCTGATCTGCTGCCGATCAGTTGGTCGTAGGCTCTAGCTTCACCCTTTTTAGCCAAGGCTGTGTGGCTCAGCAATTAATTGCCCTACTGCGCACAGGGCAGAGGGGGGAGGCTCCTGCTGCCGCTAGTTGTCGAACAGTTACAATAGTGAGGAGGAGGAGGGAACATGGGTGAGTTCATTAAATTCACAGAAGACTTCTTTATACATTTCCCAGATTTATTTGTCATATGATACAAAATAAAATTAAAAAAAAGGAGATCCAGGGAAGAAGTGTCGGGAATAATTCATCCATCATCTGCTTGGCTTGTGAGCCTGCATCAAAGTCAGGGAGGTGGCATGTGACATACCAGAATGTCATATGTCAGTAATGGGTTTAAACCCATTCCGCCCCTCATTTTATGATATGTTGCAGTCTAAAGAGACCACCGAGCTTAATAAAGGCAACAGGCGCTCTTTTGAATCAAACTGAATTTAATCTGGATTAAATTTCACCTGATGACAGATTCAAGGCAATCTGCCCATAAGGAATTTCGAGAGATGTGCTCTTCTCTAGTAATGTGTATAATGATGTGGAAGGGTGGGAGCTTAAAGGCTGCCATACACATTAGATGGTTCGCTCGATCGTACAGCCGGCAGCCATCTCAGATATCACTCCCACGTACTAGAGCGCTCGTTTGGCCGTGTTCTTCTTGAGAGAGCCATCATCTGCCCCTGGCTTGTATTCATTGAGTGGCTGCTGGCCAGTGAAGCGAGTTGGCAGAGAAAAGTCAGAAGACCAGGTCTGTATCAGGAGGTCAAAGTCAAGAACATAATCAAGAATCAGTCTCATAGTCAAAACATAAGCCAAGGTCAGGGATGGGAATCAACAGGCTGAATATGAGCAGAGGTGCAGGAGTGAACCAGAGTGAGCAGAACCTATAACTGGCAGCCAGAGACAGACTGCTGGGGATTTAAAGAGAGAGGAGCCCAGCCCATGGCTTCTGGCAGAGAACTAATCACACTGAAAAACACAGATAAACTGGAGGCAGGACAAGTCCCAGCTATCTGAATGTTAAACTGAAACACTCTAGTGTCGCCCAACAGCATCCACAGTATTACTGCGGCGATACCTAGTAGGAGGCACATGTTCAGGCACTGATGTTACAATATTGTAATTAATACTGGGTAATTTTGTGATTCATTATTTGTTGGGAAGAGCTCAGCTGAGCGATCGACCAACATTCTGGAACTGGTGATCCAGATCCATTTCTAGTCCTGGGCTATTAGTCACCAGTTAGTTGCCTTCTAGAACCAGCACTGAAATTTGCTGTCTCTACGACCCCAATGAACACTTTCAACTCGCTCCATAACTGGGTGTCTATTTTGTAATCTCATGCCTCCTTGACTACAGCGCCCCATTGGACAAACCATCAGCAGAATTGGTTTTCAGTTCTGTGTCTATGCTGATGACACCAGATTATACACATTGTCTCCTGACATCACCTCCATCATAATGCAAAATACCGGCGTTTGTCTGCCCACTGTCTCTAACATCATATCTTCCTGCTGCGTTACCTCCCTCTACTAACCTACCTATACCTGACATTTCTGTGTGATTAAACCATAGCTCCCAAGCAACATGCTGGCTGTCTTGGGGTCATATTTCACTCATATCTTTCCTTCACTCCCAATATATAATCACTCATTTGCTTGTGTCACCTGCATCTGAAAAACATCTCCAAAATTTGACCTTTTCTAATTTTTGACTCTGCAGGAGCTCGTATTCATTCTTGTCTGGACTTCTGCAATTCTCTACTGATTGTTTTCCCTCTTACTAAACTCTCCCCTCTCCAATGTATTCTGTATTCAGCAGGCATGCTTATATTTCTGTCCAGCTGCTACATTGATGCCTCCACTACTTTCCAGTCATTGTGCTGGTTGCCCTTCCGTTACAGAGTACAATATAAACTCATTGCTCTCAACCACAAAGTTCTGCAATATATCTCCTCCTCACCTCTTTCTAGCACCCTACCCATCCTTACTAAAGCGCTGCACTGCCCTATATCTCCTTCTCATCTCTTTCATTCACCCCACCCATGCTCTTCACAGTGCTGCACTGCCCTACATCTCCTCCTCATCTCTGTCTATCACCCCACCCATGCTCTTCACAGTGCTGTACTGCCCTACATCTCTTCCTCATCTTTTTCTACCACTCCACCCATGCTCTTCACAGTGCTGCACTGCCCTACATCTCCTCCTCATCTTTTTCTACCACTCCACCCATGCTCTTCACAGTGCTGCACTGCCCTACATCTCCTCCTCATCTTTTTCTACCACCCCACCCATGCTCTCCACAGTGCTGCACCGCCCTACATCTCCTTCTACCACCCTACCCATCCTCTCCACAGTGCTGCACTGCCCTACGTCTCCTCCCTCATCTCTGTCTAGCACCCTACCCATTCTCTCCATTTCACTAATGACCTAAGATTAATTCCATTATAATCTGAACTTTAGATCCATTGCCATCTCAAAGACTTCTCTTGTGCTGCACCAGTTTCCCAGGCAGTCTGATTAATTCCCAGTATCCACAGTTTTAAGTCTGCTCAAAAATCACATTTCTTTAATCAGGCCTAGCCCCTCACCTCCCTAATCAAACTATTTCCTGTTCTCCATTCCTAACCTTTCCCCATAAGGCTACTTTCACACTTCCGTCTTTTTGAAGACGTTGCAATGCGTCGTTCTGTGCAAAAAACGCATCCTGCAAAGTTGCCCGCAGGATGTGTTTTTTGCACATAGACTTGTATTACCGACGCATCGTGACGTATGGACACACGTTCCATACGTCATGCACTGGATGCGTCGGTAATTGACGGACCGTCACAAAAAAAATTCAATTTAACGCTTTTTTGTGCATTGAGTCCGCCATTTTCGACCGCGCATGCGCGGCCGAAACTCCTACCCCTCCTCCCCGGAACTCATAATGGGCAGCGGATGCATCTGAAAACTGCATCCGCTGCCCATGTTGTGCACTATTTGCATAACGTCCGTCGGTACGTCGGTACGTCGGGCCGACGGTTTGCGACGTCCCCGTACCGACGGAAATGTGAAAGAGGCCTAATCTTGTTCTTCCTGTCATATGCTCCCACTCCCTCCATGCACTCAGTGGCACTTTGTATCCGTACTTTTATAGATATTGGCTGATGACCGGTTCATGCAGAGTTATTTGAATCCCCGTATTCCTCATAGATTGTAAGCTTGTACTCAGGGCCGTCACTCCTCTTGTTTAATTGTTGCATAATGTATCACGGTGTAATGTCTTATATCGTTCGTTCACCTCCTCCCTGATTTTTTATTTTTTCAGAAATAGTCCAGGCAAATTTCTGGTGTTTTGGACAGAAAAAACCTTATACCTCGGGTTAGAATGAAACGGTGCACAGCAGCAGGGTGGGACTAAGGCTTCTTTCATACTAGCGTCGGAATCTCCCCGTCGCAATGCGTCGGGGAGAGATTCCGACGCTAGCGTTTGCTGCATTGCACAATGGGTGCAGCGGATGCATTTTTCCGGCGCATCCGCTGCCCCATTGTAAGGTGCGGGGAGGTGGGGGCGGAGTTCCGGCCGTGCATGCGCGGTCGGAAAAAGCGGTCCGTCGGGAGAAAAAAACGTTACATGTAGGGTTTTTTTCTCCCGACGGTCCGCCAAAGCACGACGCATCCGTCGCAAGACGGATGTGAAGTGTGCCAATCTGTCGCAAATGCGTCGTCAATAGAAGTCTATGGGGAAAAAACGCATCCTGCAAGCACTTTTGCAGGATGCGTTTTTTCTGCAAAACGACGCATTGTGACGGATTTAAAAAAACGCTAGTGTGAAAGTAGCCTAAGGCGTCCATTAATTGCCAACACCAATGTTGGTGATTTTGTGCCTGTGCCTTTTACCGCTTGCTCAGGTTCTGTGCCTGTGCCTTTTACCGCTTGCTCAGGTTCTGTACCTCGTCTACCTTTAGTGCTTTCCTTTAACTGTAATCGTGCACATACATGTTTTTTTTGTTATAATTTTACTCAAAATTGTGGCTTTATTGCACAGCGAAAAAACAAAAAAATCATACCTTTAATTTAGCTTTGCTATAAAGTTGTGCTACTGCATAATGTGACTGATCACTGAGTTCTAAAAAGCAAAATTAGGCATCCATAGATGTGTACGGACCCTACTGAACTTTAGAATGTCTACAATGGACCTGCCAAAACAATTGTATCAAGTTACAAGGGATTTTGCATTATGGAGATATTCTCTCTTACACCATATGGCGCCATAGAAACCTGCATAAATGTATGCACACCGATAGCTTATACATCTGACTGCGGACTGCCACTGCAAAATTCAACTGTTTTCTGAGGTTTTTGAAGCACTGAACCTCTATTAAAGGAAACCTGTCAGGACGATTGCATTATTAAACTAGTAGTATATCTGTATAGGTCCTAGTACGACAATAAAAATGACACCTGTCTTGTTGTAATCGGATGTGCCAGCGCTGAGAAATCAAGCTTTGAAGTCACAGGCAAATTTGCCGGGAAGTGCATTGGGGGCGTGTCTATACATTTGAAGAGCACTTCCAGGCTAATTTGCATGTTATTTCGAAGCTTGATTTCTCAGCGCTGGCACGTCGGATTGCTACAAGACTGGTATCGTTTTTATCGTTGCAATAAGACCTACACAGCTGTACCACTAGTTTCAGTAGTAATATGGTGCTGATAAGTTTCATTTAAAGGGATATTTACTGATGACCTTTTTAAATAATCCAAAATGTCAGAATTAAATTTTTTTGCAGCCAGACTCTCACAGATAGAAACAAATACTTGTACGTAAAGGATTATCCATATTCTTCCCTTCAAATATTGCAACTTGGCACTTATCACGTATAATGCTTCTTCAGCATTATTCTGTGTAAACTAGATTATTTAAAATCGCTTAGAAAACAACAACCCTCGTCATTCATTCGCCGTCCGCATGGCTGCTCCCTTTCTTCTACAAAAGGATAAAATTCTTCAAAGCGATCCTTTAAAATGCCAAACAAGCTGAGCGGCCCATTGTCTAAATCCAGTGTCCAAAACAGGCAGCTGGTACCGTCTGCGCTTTCACTGTCAACAGACGGTTTCTGGCTGCTTTATATTGGGTTATTAATATCCAAGCAGGAAAAAAAAAGCGACAGCTGTTTCTCTACATTTTGTAAGTCAAACAGAAAATCGGAAAAGCTTTGTAATTCTGAGACCAACGCAAAAATAAAGAGGCAGCGGCGTCCTTGTCTAAATTTAAAGGGGGATTCCAGTTTTAAGTGAGCACAGACAGCTTAAACGTCCTAGAAATATAACGTTCTCTAACTTTCTAATACACATTGACCTCTGATTAATAATTTTTTAAAATCTGTTTTCTTTTTGTCTTGTGGTATTCGATTTTTTTTTGTGCCAAATTCTTCAAAACGGCGCTCACAATTTATGAATTTTTTTCATTTTTTTTTTGCAATTTGTTACAGTATGAAGTTGCAAAGTATTTAAAAAGACGCAGAAAATGCACCAAAAACTCAACCAGAAACCTCACTCCAGAGAATAAAACTGAAGTGAGATGCACCAAAAAAGAAGTAAAAACAAAGTTGCATTTTATGAATCTGTCTAAAACATTGGATAAGAAAAGTTGTTGAGAAAAAAAAAGGCTTAGAAAAAGACATACAACGTAAAAAAATGGCACAAAATGTATGGGAAATAAGGCGCAAATACTGACGCCTCTAAAAGAAGAGCAAATTACTCCAGAAAACTGAAGAATCGCGGCCTCTGTAATCAATTTCTCTCCATTTTCTATATCTGTACTTGCTGTTAATGGAGCATGTTTAAATTATCGCTATACATCACTGGACCTGCTCTCAGCAATGTAGAACATGCTCTGTGAGCTAAGCATCACCGTCTCCAGACTGATACACACCAGCAGGTAGATGTGTGTAAGCTGCTGCTGAAGTACTTAGCTCACAGAGTATTATCTACACATGATACAATTATGATTAGCTCACAGAGCATTGTCTACACTTGATACAATTACAATGATGTTTAGCTCACAGAGCATTGTCTACACTGGATACAATTACAATTATGGTTAGCTCACAGAGCATTGTCTACACTGGATACAATTACAATTATGGTTAGCTCACAGAGCATTGTCTACACTGGATACAATTACAATTATGGTTAGCTCACAGAGCATTGTCTACACTTGATACAATTACAATTATGGTTACCTCACAGAGCATTGTCTACACTGGATACAATTACAATTATGGTTAGCTCACAGAGCATTGTCTACATTGGATACAATTACAATTATGGTTAGCTCACAGAGCATTATCTACACTGGATACAATTACAATTATGTTTAGCTCACAGAGCATTGTCTACACTGGATACAATTACAATTATGGTTAGCTCACAGAGCATTATCTACACTGGATTCAATTACAATTATGTTTAGCTCACAGAGCATTGTCTACACTGGATACAATTACAATTATGGTTAGCTCACAGAGCATTATCTACACCGGATACAATTACAATTATGGTTAGCTCACAGAGCATTATCTACACTTGATACAATTACAATTATGTTTAGCTCACAGAGCATTGTCTACACTGGATACAATTGTAACCAGTATAGACAACGCTCTGTGAGCTAACCATCCTGAAACAAACCCAGGCTGATACATTATATCAAACCTGCAGAGAGATTTGTGCATTTGGCTGATGTGTTTAGCTCACAGAGAATTGTGCACACTGGTACAATTGTAACCAGTGTAGACTATGCTCTGTGAGCTAAACATCCTTAAACCTAGGCTGATACATTATATCAAACCAGTAATAAGATCAGTGCAGCTACTGCTGATGTGTTTAGCTCACAGAGCATTGTCCACCACTAGATACAATTGTAACCAGTGTAGACAACGCTCTGTGAGCTAAACATCCTGAAACCGAGGCTGATATATTATATAAAACCTGCAGAGAGATCCGTACAGCTGCAGCCTATGTGCTTAGCTCACAGAGCATGGTCTGCACTGGATACAATGTACCCACTTCTCAGCTGAAAGCAGTAAAAACAACAGAAAGGCATACAAAAGGCAGTATAAGGGGCTAAAAAAGGTAGATTTTAACACAGTTGTAACCTCCGGATGGTCACTGTGCTACTGATGCAAATGATTGCCATAGGCTGTTGATCTGGTTCAGCAGCACCATGTTGAGTCTGACTGTTACCAGGGCCATATTTACAGCAAGCAAACCTAGGCCGTCCACTTGCCATTTTAAAGCTTTTTTTTTCTGTAATTTCAGGCAATATAATACTGCAATATAATGCAAAAGATAATTTTGCCAAATACAGCCGACATGACATATCATCCAAATATTGTGCAATACAACAATTTCCAAATATTACCACCAGGGAGTCAAAAGCAAACACCGGTCAAGTGTATATTGTTCCCATTACTAATCCTCCATATTGACCCTTTACACTAAATAGGAATTGATAAAATATGAACTGTTAAAGGTTTAATAGTTCATAAACTTTTAAAAAAGTTTTGTTGTAGCTGCTCTTTAGTAGTGACGATTAGTAGACCTCCACCATCAAAATTACTAAGAAGTATCTACAATGTATCAAGACGTTTTGTAAATTTTAGTGACCCCTGGATTCAACAAATCATGGAAACCATCAGTGGAACATGAGAATTTGATGCAGAAAAAACAATTTGTAATTAGTCCAAGATGCAAAAATAATTAAGTTGCGAATGTAGCTGTAGAATCTCAAAAGTTGGCCAGTCCAATCTCATCTTTCTGAAGTGATGAGTCCACCATAAAGACATAACAAGAGCAGCCCATGACTTTTTGACCCGCTTTCGTCACTTCACATCTCCATGGACAGAAATGCGTTGAGGACTACAAACATTGGAGGAGGGTGAAGAATTCTAGAGATGAGAGCATGAGAACATTGATATCTCCACATCGAGGACTCAACTACAGGGACAACTACAGTGGAAGCTGTGTTGGTGGCCATATTGGTTGTCAAAGACTTTTCTGTGATAACTAAGAAATGATAAACTTGTAAAAAACCATGACTTTTCAGATCTTGATATAATATCAATTAAGGTTCTTCTTACCAGTCCATTGCAAGCGCTAAAAGTTGCGTATCCGATCCCGACCTCAGGATGTAGCACCGTGCCGGTGAGATGACAGGTAAGTCCCGATCGAGGGGTAATCCTTACTCCACTTTGGTTCCCAGTTCGTCGTTCAAGAATATAGTCATCAGACAGAAATCCTTCATTTATGGTCATGTTAAAATATAAGTCCATAGTTCCCTGCTGGACCCTGTAGTGCACCTTCTCAGGACGGGAGTGCCGCTTTCTTCGCCTGAGATTTTCATGATGGGTTAGGGTATAGGATAAGAAATGTCCATACTCATCTACCTTGATGGGATCAACCAGTTCATACGCTGGAGGAACGTTCCAAGTGAGATGTTCTGAAAGAACCGAGAGATGGAGAAACTTAGCATCTTACGTCCGTACAACAATAACAATAAAGGTCTCTCTCCATTATATAAAATATAACGACACCAACCAGACTCAGCCCAGCTTTCATTTTACCAAAACTATCTAGAGGTCCAAAGCTACATTGTCCGTCAAGCCTTTGTCTGGGCATAAAAGATGGTACATGACACATATTTGCCTCTTTTTGGGAAGTCGCATTGGGGCAATTCCAAAATTAGATGAACAGAGTTGACTCTCAAAGCGTACTCCAAGCGAGCAGAGGATATGATCTCCTTGAAATAAATACAGATTGGGACCTTGCGGCTTATATAAGTTTTGTCCATGATTACATGGACAAAACTAATATTAGCCGCAAGGTCTCATTTAATAACCATTTTCAGCCTCATTCCCTGAAGAAGCCATCAATGGCGAAACATGTCGGTGAGGCAGCTGATTCACATTTTATAGGAGTAGTCTATATTGGCAGCATATGCTAATTAGTGGTCCACGGCCACTCTAACTGAGAGAGGCAGCATTGAATAATACTTATCTCCACGGAATACCAACTAAACAGTGAAATCTTTCACCAACATTCTATTGAGAGGGGAAGCATTGAATAATACTTACCCCCTTAAAAGCTAACAGGCAGCAGAACTGTTCATAGTAAGCCCACTGTGAGGGGAGAAATTATACTCCCAGTGGTCAACAAATGGTCAGGACATTAATCAACCATTATAGATGCTGTGAGTCTAAAATAAGCACAATTAATATTATAATTTATTCTCATTAATGAAAGTTATATTTTAGTCTAAGAATCTATAGTTAGGGTCTGGCAATCTGGCAATTTGTGAATTGTAAACAAATACAGACCCTGGAAAATAATCACCAAAAGAGAAATAGAAAAATCACAGAACGATCCATAGAACGGTGACGAAAAAAAGGGTGTGACGCACACGGGGCTAGAGGCAGTACGCTCCCTCATGATGGATGCGCTGCTACCAGGCACAACTCCGGAAAGTGGAAAATCAGTTGTAGCTCTTTCCAACTAACCGGTAAGATGTGGGAGGTTGTCGATGAATCCAACAATGATTAAAAATACAAAGGAGCTGGAGTAACCTGGGAAGAATCTCAGTTGTCCTTTCTAAGCATTTATTCATACATTCATATAAAACCGTTGCTGCACGTTTTGGCAGTGAACCGGTGCCCATAATGCAGAAAGAAACATCAGAGATGTATAAACATGATAAATCAAGAAAAGTAAATGACGTCTTATATCTGGTTCACAACAGTGGAGAAGATGGGAAAAAATAGGCATCACTGGTAAAGCCCCCGGTGTTGGGTTTGAGCCCAGAGTTCCGGTAGTTGGCATGTACCAGTGTTGACGGTTCTGCCACAGAATTAGGACTCAAGGTCAACAGATATTTGTAACAATACACAAATACTACTGTGGAAAAGGAAAGGCAAAAAAAGAGAAAGAAGAAGTGTCCGGCCTGCACAGGAACATATGACAATGCTCCAAAGGCTTTTTGGCACATGGGAGCCGATTCATCAAGACGGGCATAGCACATGCTCGCGCAACACCAGTCTTACTGGATTACAATGTGCCGGCGCTTCACCTTGAACTGCGCCACCAATAATACTCCATTTCTGTCTAAATAATATGCAGACTACACATAACTCTGACTACAGGAGGTCACAAAACACTGGCCTGTATGTCTCACATGAAAAATTATGATGGGACACTGTCGATAGAAGATTGACAACTCAAGTTAAGGCTTCAACAGACAGAATTTGAACAAGTCACCCCAACTAGAAGGTTCCAGGTGAACCTTGGGAATTCATCCTATAACCCCTCTGCAGGGATCTGGATTTATGCAGGGCACCTTGGGTTGTGTCAGTGGAGTGGCTGCTGGTCTGGGGAGCAAGCTGGCAGAGAAAAGTCAAAGAATGTTTCTGAAGGTCATGGTCAGGATTAAAATCAAGAAATGTTGCTGGTTTTCAAGACTTTCACACCACTTTTGTGGTATAAATGCTCTGACGAGTCTGCCCCATGGTGTTTCAGGACACTTTGACATTGATGGTGTAACATATTATTTGCTTTTGTCATTAATTTTATGTTATACCTCTCCATACATCTCAGTAGCTCAGAAGATTAAATTGTTTGTTTTCACCTTGTTTGTATCTGTGTAACCCTTCCCGTCGTGCTGTTGAGTGTCGTCCAGCCACATTATGTTTCTTGCCCTTTTTATTCCTTGCTAGTATTTATTATGGATTGTGACAAACATCTTGTGACCTGGAGTCCTGGTTCAGTGGCCGAGCGGCCGACATTGGTGCAGTCTAAATTCTGGAGTTCTGGGCTCCAACTCAGTCATTTAGAAATTCTATTTTTCATCTTCTTTGGTGCTTTGACCATTAACCTGTATGTAAGATGTCATTTTGTTTTCCTGTTTACTCTTGTATATGAATATCTGATGTTTGTTACATCATGTGCGTTCATAGCTGATGATGATTTTTTGCTTCACATATCATTGTTGGAGCACTGCTATGTGTAGTACAAGCGATCAGAAGATCACAGCTTCAAGTTTAATGAAGCAAGTGAAAAAAATGTTTTTTTAAAGAAATTTGAAAAAATTTAAAAATTTAAAAAGTTCAAATCATCCCCCTTTTGCCCCATTCAAAATAAAACAATAAAAAAAACAAAAAATGCACAATATTTGGTATCACTGCATTCAAAAACGCCCGATCTATCAAAATATAAAATGAATTAATCCAATCGGTAAACGGCGTAAAAAAAATCAAAGCGCCAGAATAACTTTTTTGTTTGTTTGCCACAACATTGCAATAAAATGTAATAACAGACGATCAAAACATCGTATCTACTCCAGAATGGAAGCATTAAAAACGGCAGTTCAGTACGCAAAAAATAAGCTGTCACCTGGCCCCAGATCCCGAAAAATGAAGACGCTACGGGTATTGGAAACTTTTTTTTCACCACTTAAATAAAAAAGAACCTAGACATGTTTGGTATCTGCGAACTCGTAATGACCAGTTTTAGCATTTACTGACCATACCGTAGTTAAAAAAAAAACCTTCAAAAAACATTTGTGGATTTGCACTTTTTTCTTTTTTCATTTTCACCACACTAGGAATTTTTTTCCCATTTTGCAGAACACTAGATGATAAAAACAATGTCTTTCAAAAGTACAACTCATCCCGCCAAAAAAAGCCCTAGCATGGCCATATTGACGGAAAAAAATAAAAAAGTTATGGCTTTGGGAAGAAGGGGAGCGAAAAACTAAAACACAAAAATGGAAAATCACAAGGTCGTGAAGGGGTACTTAGGATACTAAAATTTTGCAAAAATGATGGACGTTTAATATTTGATCAAAGAATCATCTCACCAAGTTTCTACAGCCACACAATGAATGCTGCTAGAAAAAAAAAGATTGTGTTTCTTTCCCACCATTTCATCTCAATTACAATGTTTTTCCTTTTTTGCAGTCATTATATGGTAAAGTGAATGGTGACATTAAAAAACTACAACTCGACACGCAAAAAACAAGCCCTCATATGGCCATGTCGAGGGACAATGAAAAAAGTTCTGGCTCTTAGAAGAAGAGGAAGAAGAAAAATTAAAAGGTAAAAATGAAAATTTGCTTTGCCCTTAAGTGGTTGAAGAGGATGAGGAAGGTTGTTTAATGAATGTGCGAAAAAGTGTTGGAAGGACGCTGGATTTTCCTTCTCAGCTTTATTCTCATTTGCACATGGAAACACGAGAAGCAATGGGATGAAACTTATGGGCATGTGGAGGTACAGATTTTTAATCCTCACAGAAAAAGGTATATATATATTTCTTTATATAGCACTAACATATTCCGCAGAGCTTTAGAGACATTATCATCGCTGTCCCCGATGGGGCTCACAATCTAAATTCCCAATCAGTATGTCTTTGGAATGTGGGAAGAAACCGAAGAACCTGGAGGAAACCCACACAAACACGGGGAGAACATACAAACTCCTTGCACATGTTATCCTTAGTAGGACTTGAACCCAGGACTCCAGCGCTGCAAGGCTGCAGTGCTAACCACTGAGCCTCCGTGCTGCCCACAATATTCCTACAAGAATATGAGTATAGAGATAGAATGACCAGAAAATCCCTGATGCCCAATGAGGGTGAGTCTAATAAATCAAAAATTTACAGAAAGTGCAGGTATGCAGGAACACAGATCCAACAAACAATGTAAAGTGGACACTGATCACAGTGCTTATTTGCAAGCTAAATCAGGTTACGCTATATACCTATTATCTGTGTCAGTGCTGTTTAGCATATGGTTGCCGAGTAACATGCTGTCTCTCCCGACCCCGACGCGCGTTTTGCTCCTGCTTCTTCCTGGGGGCCTGAACTCCCCAGACATACCCTGTGAACAAATGCAACCCCCCAGACCTCACCCCATGAACAAACGAAAACCCCAGACCAGACTCGTGAACAAACGCAACCCCCAGACCAAACCCTGTGAATAAACGCAACCTCCCAGACCAAACCCTATGAACAAACGCATGACCCCAGACCACACCCCGTGAACAAACGCAAAACCCCAGACCACAACCTGTGAACAAATGTAAACTCTAGACTACGCCCCATGAACAAACATAAACCCCCAAACCACACGCCGTGAACAAATGCAAGCCTCATATCAGACCCCATGAAGAAACAGAAACACAAAGACCAGACCACCTAAACAAATACAAACCCCATGAACAAACACAAGACCACAACCCTTAAATAAGCGCAAATCCCAAACCAGACCCTGTCAACAAACCCAAACCCCCAGATCAGAGGCCCTAAACAAATACAAACCCTGCAAACCATGGTCTGTAGTCCATTCTTTAAGAACTTGAAACCCATAGTGAAGGTGTCATTGAGTGTTCTTTCCTCCCCCCCCCTTTTTGTAGAATGCATTCTTAACCCCTCATCATGATTCCTTTTTTCACGAGAACGTAAAAACAAGTCTATGTTGTACAGGAAGGAAGTTTCCTATTCCGCACATGTGCCATGTAGATGAATGTAGATACAAAAATGGTGGTGACCCAAATAGGTAGAGTAGATCCTGAATTAACGTGTCCTGAAGAAGGCACTAATCCTTCATACACCTCCAGGAGCTGGAGTATGACACCCATAGACATCTACGGGGCTGTATCGACCTCCGTCTGGCAAATTATGGCTACCGGTGAATTTTCCACGAGGTCATTGACTTCGTCGCTTTGTATTTCTCCAGATATATGGTTGTACTTTACGGACTTTGGTCATTTTACATGTAAACTACAGTGTGTGAATTCAGGGGAGGAATCTAATATACAGTAACATTGCGCGTCTAATGCTCCTCCTTATGTATTTGGACATTTTCACGATGAAATAAACATCTGCACTTCTTTATTTCCACGTCCAGTTTGATATTAACCTTAAAACAAGGATTCAGCAATATTTCCCTTGAAAAGCAAACAGACTCAGAACGGAGATAATGTTATCTGACTCTTCCCATCCCAGTTCTTCTTGCAGCTGTGGACGGAAAAAGGTGAATTATTTACACCGCGACCTTCCGGTCTTCCTGCGAATCTCACCGAATTGGAGACTCAATCTGCTTCTTATAAAATTTTCAAAAACTTTTTAATTACCGGTACTTTTTAATTCAATTAAATATTTATTTTCTAATCCTGTAGAAAATAAAACCAAGCGTGTGTATCCATCACGGAGTGGGTTGGGATCTGTGCAGCGGGCTCAGTAGCTGTTCCCGCTTTCCAAAGGGCAGGTGCCGGCTGTGTTATACAGCCAGCATCTGCCTCTAGTATGAGAGATAAGAGCAAACTCCTATCACTGCTGTATAGCTACTTAAATAACATTTGCAATCACTAAAATAAAGTCTAATGTAAAAAGATAGCCAAAAAAATCTAAAAAAACAATAAAAAATATATTAAAAAAGTGTAAAAAGAAAAGTTTTCCGTAGTAAAAAAATAAAATAACAAACATTCAGTATCTCAAAAAGAATTAATCTGCAGAGAAAAAGCCACACAAAAAATAAAACAGGAGGGTCCATATTGTCGTTTTTAGGTCACGGTACCTCCCCTCCCCCAAAAGTATAATACCGAGCGATGAAGATACAGTCATGGCTGAAAGTGTTGGCAGCTATGAAATTATTCCAGAAAATGAAGTATTTATCCCTGAAAATTATTGCAATTCCACATGTTTTGTTATACATAGGTTTATTTATTTTGTGTGTATTGGACGAACATAAAAAAGATTACAAAAAAGGCAAAATGGACAAAATTTCACACAAAAAAACCCCAAAATGGGTTGAAAAAAAATTGTTGGCACCCACAACTTAATATTTTATTGCACACCCTTTGGAATCAATAACTGCAATCAATCACTTCCTATAGATTAAATCACAAGGTCATCACAAGGTCACCAATGAGATTTCTGTGGGTAATATCTGGTGATATTGTCCTATGTGATAGTTACGCCACATACACAAGCACTGAAAGTTCCAACTAGCGGCTTTCGCCTTTCTGTACTTGAAATGTCGTAAGCAATTTTGCCAGACTCTTTGGTCAAGTGGATTATCAGTGAAAGAAGAATCAATAGGTCGAAGGAATGAGACTCTCGTATGATTTTCTCTATTTTTCTACATCGGTGCTTGACACGGGGGTGGCAGGAAAAAGAAAAACTGTATATTAAAGCAAACATACTACAACAGAAGACGCACGTTCACACTGGGGTCATTTCACAAAGAAAACCTAAAAAAACAAAAAGGCCAAAACAAAATAAGCACATAAATAGTAATAGTACATGTAAATAGCATGGGGTTCTAAGTTAATGCTATTTTGATCATCCTACCGCGACAAGGTGACCCATCAGGACGGTCCTAACCTCTCTCTAATTTTAAAAGCTTACTGTGTGACGTCAATGTGAATAAGAGCAGAAAAGAACAGGGGAAAACTGAGACACCCGTCCTGAAAGGTACAGGTTGTCCTCGTGGGATGGCTTTTATGCCTTTTTTGTAATAGTGTTAACTAAGTACCCTACGTTCTGTCTGGTAAATAGTAGAAAAGCAATAATATAGCCTGAAGATATCAGCGGCGACCGGTGGGTCTGACCACCAGGCAATTAGATTTTTATTTGCATAGATAAGTGTAAGCAGGGGCCTAATAGGAAGTGCTCAGGGGTGCGGTGTAGTCATTGCTCTACCTTCCTGATAGATGGTTCCCATTCCCTGTTGTGCTAAATACCGGTTTATCAACCTCAATATTCAGTTGTAACCTTTTATTTCCTCATGTACAGAACCAGTCTGGGCATCGTGTATGTTACTACGACTCCATGGCTTACAATATACCTCCCCGAGTCACTATTTCTCTTTCTTTAGTGTGTGCACTGCTATATATATATTGCTTAATGACAGTGCTGAGGCTGCTGTGATTAAAGGACTTTATTAGCAATCAAGTTTCCTCATCAGACACAGACGATGCAGACAAGATCCATCTATTATCTCTCTATCATCTATCATCTATTATCTATCTATCATCTATTATCTATCTATCATCTATTATCTATTATCTATCTATCATCTATTATCTATCTATCTATCTATCAATCAATCATCTATTATCTATCTATTATCTATCTATTATCTATCTATTATCTATATATCTATCAATCAATCATCTATTATATATCTATTATCTATCTATCTATCTATCTATAATCTTTTATCTATCTATTATCTATCTATTATCTATCTATCTATCTATATATCTATTATCTATCTATCTATTATCTATCTATCGATCTATCTATCTATCATCTATCTATCTATTATCTATCTATCTATTATCTATCTATCATCTATCTATCTATCTATCTATTATCTATCTATTATCTATCTAGCTATCATCTATTATCTATCATCTAATATCTATCTATCTATTATCTATCTATCTATCTATCATCTATCTATAATCTATTATCTATCTATTATCTATCTATCTATCTATCTATTATCTATCTATCTATCTATCTATCTATTATCTATCTATCTATCTATCACTATCTATCTATTGTCTATCGATCTATATATCTATCATCTAATATCTATCTATCTATAATCTATTATCTATCTATCTATTATCTATCTATCTATCTATTATCTATCTATCGATCTATCTATCTATCATCTATCTATCTATCTATTATCTATCTATCTATTATCTATCTATCTATCATCTACCTATCTATAATCTATTATCTATCATCTATCTATCTATTATCTATCTATCTATCATCTATCTATCTATCTATCTATCTATTATCTATCTATCTATCTATCTATTATCTATCTATCTATTATCTATCTATCTATTATCTATCTATCATCTATTATCTATCATCTATCTATCTATTATCAATCTATCTATCTATCATCTATCTAGTATCTATCTATCTATTATCTATCTATTATCTATCTATCGATCTATCTATCTATCATCTATCTATCTATTATCTATCTATCTATCATCTATCTATCTATCTATCTATTATCTATCTATTATCTATCTATCTATCATCTATTATCTATCATCTAATATCTATCTATCTATTATCTATCTATCTATCATCTATCTATAATCTATTATCTATCTATTATCTATCTATCTATCTATCTATCTATCACTATCTATCTATTGTCTATCGATCTATATATCTATCATCTAATATCTATCTATCTATAATCTATTATCTATCTATCTATTATCTATCTATCTATCTATCTATCTATTATCTATCTATCGATCTATCTATCTATCATCTATCTATCTATTATCTATCTATCTATTATCTATCTATCTATCTATCTATCTATCTATCATCTACCTATCTATAATCTATTATCTATCATCTATCTATCTATTATCTATCTATCATCTATCTATCTATCTATCTATCTATCTATCTATCTATCTATTGTCTATCTATCGATCTATATATCTATCATCTAATATCTATCTATCTATAATCTATTATCTATCTATCTATCTATCTATCTATCTATCTATTATCTATCTATCTATTATCTATCTATCTATTATCTATCTATCATCTATCTATCTATCTATCTATCTATCTATCTATCTATCTATCTATCTATTATCTATCTATCTATTATCTATCTATCTATCATCTATTATCTATCATCTAATATCTATCTATCTATTATCTATCTATCTATCTATCATCTATCTATAATCTATTATCTATCTATTATCTATCTATCTATCTATCTATCTATCTATCTATCTATTATCTATCTATCTATCACTATCTATCTATTGTCTATCTATCGATCTATATATCTATCATCTAATATCTATCTATCTATAATCTATTATCTATCTATCTATTATCTATCTATCTATCTATCTATCTATTATCTATCTATCCATCTATCTATCTATCATCTATCTATTATCTATCTATCTATCTATCTATCTATTATCTATCTATCTATCATCTATCTATCTATAATCTATTATCTATCATCTATCTATTATCTATCTATCTATCTATCATCTATCTATCTATTATCTATCTATCTATTATCTATCTATCTATCTATCATCTATTATCTATCATCTATCTATCTATTATCAATCTATCTATCTATAATCTATCTATTATCTATCTATTATCTATCTATCTATCTATTATCTATCTATTATCTATCTATCATTATCCATCTATCTATCTATTATCTATCTAACATCTATTATCTATCTATCTATTATCTATCTATCTATTATCTATCTATTATCTAACTATCTATTATCTATTATCTATCTATCTATCATCTATCTATAATCTATTATCTATCTATTATCTATCTATCTATTATCTATTATCTATCTATCTATCTATCTATCTATTGTCTATCTATCGATCTATATATCTATCATCTAATATCTATCTATCTATAATCTATTATCTATCTATCTATCTATCTATCTATCTATCTATTATCTATCTATCTATTATCTATCTATCTATTATCTATCTATCATCTATCTATCTATCTATCTATCTATCTATTATCTATCTATCTATTATCTATCTATCTATCATCTATTATCTATCATCTAATATCTATCTATCTATTATCTATCTATCTATCTATCATCTATCTATAATCTATTATCTATCTATTATCTATCTATCTATCTATCTATCTATCTATCTATCTATCTATCTATCTATTATCTATCTATCTATCACTATCTATCTATTGTCTATCTATCGATCTATATATCTATCATCTAATATCTATCTATCTATAATCTATTATCTATCTATCTATTATCTATCTATCTATCTATCTATCTATTATCTATCTATCCATCTATCTATCTATCATCTATCTATTATCTATCTATCTATCTATCTATTATCTATCTATCTATCATCTATCTATCTATAATCTATTATCTATCATCTATCTATTATCTATCTATCTATCTATCATCTATCTATCTATTATCTATCTATCTATTATCTATCTATCTATCTATCATCTATTATCTATCATCTATCTATCTATTATCAATCTATCTATCTATAATCTATCTATTATCTATCTATTATCTATCTATCTATCTATTATCTATCTATTATCTATCTATCATTATCCATCTATCTATCTATTATCTATCTAACATCTATTATCTATCTATCTATTATCTATCTATCTATTATCTATCTATTATCTAACTATCTATTATCTATTATCTATCTATCTATCATCTATCTATCTATTATCTATCTCTATCTATCTATCTATTATCTATCTATCATCTGTTATCTATCTATCATCTAATATCTATCTATCTATTAACTATCTATCATCTATTATCTATCTATCTATCTATCTATCTATCTATCATCTATCTATCTATTATCTATCTATATATTATCTATCTATCTATCATCTAATATCTATCTATCTATTATCTATCTATTATCTATCTATCTATCTATCTATTATCTATCTATCTATCTATCTACCTATCTATTAACTATCTATCATCTATTATCTATCATCTAATATCTATCTATCTATCTATCTATCTATCTATCTATTATCTATCTATCATCTATCTATCTATCATCTATCTATAATCTATTATCTATCTATCTATCTATCACTATCTATCTATCTATCTATTGTCTATCTATCGATCTATATATCTATCATCTAATATCTATCTATCTATAATCTATTATCTATCTATCTATCTATATATCTATTATCTATCTATCTATTATCTATCTATCGATCTATCTATCTATCTATCTATCTATCATCTATCTATCTATCTATTATCTATCTATCTATTATCTATCTATCATCTATCTATCTATCTATCTATCTATTATCTATCTATCTATTATCTATCTATCTATCATCTATTATCTATCATCTAATATCTATCTATCTATTATCTATCTATCTATCTATCTATCTATCTATCATCTATCTATAATCTATTATCTATCTATTATCTATCTATCTATTATCTATCTATCTATCTATCTATCTATCTATCACTATCTATCTATTGTCTATCTATCGATCTATATATCTATCATCTAATATCTATCTATCTATAATCTATTATCTATCTATCTATCTATTATCTATCTATCTATCTATCTATCTATTATCTATCTATCGATCTATCTATCATCTATCTATCTATTATCTATCTATCTATTATCTATCTATCTATCATCTATCTATCTATAATCTATTATCTATCATCTATCTATATATTATCTATCTATCATCTATCTATCTATCTATCTATCTATTATCTATCTATCTATTATCTATCATCTATCTATCTATTATCTATCTATCTATCTATCTATTATCTATCTATCTATCATCTATTATCTATCATCTATCTATCTATTATCAATCTATCTATCTATCATCTATCTATTATCTATCTATCTATTATCTATCATCTATCTATCTATTATCTATCTATCTATCTATCTATTATCTATCTATCTATCATCTATTATCTATCATCTATCTATCTATTATCAATCTATCTATCTATCATCTATCTATTATCTATCTATCATTATCCATCTATCTATCTATTATCTATCTATCTATTTATCTATCTATTATTTATCTATCTATCTATCTATCTATTATCTATCTATCTATCTATTATCTATCTATCTATTATCTATCTATTATTATCCATCTATCTATCTATTATCTATCTATCTATTTATCTATCTATTATTTATCTATCTATCTATCATCTATCTATCTATCTATCTATCATTATCCATCTATCTATTATCTATCTATCTATTATCTATCTATCTATTATCTATCTATCATTATCTAGCATCTATCTATCTATCTACCTATCTATTATTTATCTATCTATCTATCATCTATCTATCTATCTATCTATCTATCTATCTATCTATCTATCTATCTATCTATCTATCTATCATTATCCATCTATCTATTATCTATCTATCTATTATCTATCTATCTATTATCTATCTATTAACTATCTATCATTATCTATCATCTATCTATCTATCTATCTATCTATCTATCTATCTATCTATCATATCTATTATTTATCTATCTGTTTCTGCAACTGACATGAGCTGGGAGGAAGGAAACTGCTGCAATAATTCACGTCTTCTCCTTCTCTCATACTGAACCAATGAATGAATGGAGAGTGCATCCCAATGGAGCCAAATGAAGATAGGAACCGTCACAGAGAATTATTAATTTTGTTTTTAATTATAGATGCTTAAATGGAAAAATAATTCCAATGATGTCCCATAGAGACAGGATGCAAAGATTGCTATTCCTATCCTGTGTTGTAGGTGTTAACACTGTGGAAGAATAATGCTGCGCTCGCAGATAGAACGATGTTACAATGGGATTCTACAATTACAAATATATATATTTATTTATTTGAGCCAGTCACAATCATGGGATCTGTATGGTAAATGAAACCAGCGATAACACCTAAATGTCAAGGAGAAGGTCGGCAGTTTCATTCTTTTTAAAGGGTTTGTGCACATTAATATATTATAGGTTTGGAGCGCCCCCAGACACAGGGCCGCGGGGTACTCGGTCCGGGGTTGTCACGGTGGCTAGACCCGGTCCGTGATCCTGCTAAGGGGCGTCCAATGAAAGGTGATGGTGCATGGTGCAAGGTGCGAGGAATAACGAGGACACAGGGTTGCAGTCTCTTTACCTTTTTACTGAAGGCTTCGGGGTCCGCAGTCCAGAGCACTGCTAACAGGGCTGGTTGAGACCGGCCGATCCGATGGCACATCCAGAGTTCCCTTTGCAGGTGGGGATCAGTGTCTACCTTCTAGCGCCTGTGTATTGTAGTCCTTCCCTGCTGAGCACCACGGGATAGTCCTCACAACGGTCGTATCTGTTCTTCCTCTCTCCGTCCCCCAGATAATATGGCTAGGACGCACCCGTATGACAGGTAGGCCTGGAGTTATTCTGGGACCCTAGAGACGCCCCTCTCCCACGATTGCCTCCTATGTCCTTCTAGGTGATTTTAAGTCAGACAGCCAACCTGTAATCAACTGTCCTGCCGCTGTTTGAAGTAATGCGTGGAGTCTGTTACTTCCTCGGTGCTCCGGCCACCGGCTACGCGCCTCAGAAGGATGTTGCCACAGTCTTAGGGACACAACTCCTTCTGGTTCTATCTCCTTCGTACTATGATCCCGCTTCTCACTTCTCCACAATATACTTCGCTTCGTGTCCTTCCTTGAGATGCCGCCGCAACGTAGTGCAGGCGCGGCTCCGTAACAATCTGTCCTTTCTGCTAGGTACCTGCCAGGAACCCACCCCTAACAGGTCCTCTCCCGAGCTCTCCCGGGCTGCTTTCTCCCTAACTTCCTGTCCAACCCCCAGTTTTACCAGAGTGTGAGGAGTGGCCTAGTATATAGTGCCTTTTGCTCCCCCTGGTGGCCGGAGTGTGAAGTGTAGTGTGTGACTGTGATACCTGGTCAGGAGAACTCCTTTAGTACAATCAGACATAACATCGCTCCCCTTAGTGGCAGAGCGACATTACTGCAACGACCAGGACTCTGGGGCGCTGCAGGTCCATATAACCAAAGCATGGCTCCCATGACGTTTATGGGCTGATGGTGCAGGTCTTATTCTATACTGAGGCTGTAATACTGATTCCAACATAGATAATAATCCCGCCATGCCCATGGACGCAGTATTACGGCGTTATTCTTCTGCAGTAGACTAACCCCGTGACATAGTGTTCCTACACATACGTATGACTCCATAGTTTGGAGGCTCGTGGTTGTCCTGCGCCTCTGTACAGATCCACCGCCATTTAACACTTCACCTAATAAGTCCCAACAATCCACCAATATCAGGACAATCTACTAATGGATTTCCATGGCTCAGGGGGCTCCTAAATCACGATTGCAGGGTAAATGCGGGATATTGATTTCATGTTCTGCTAATGGAATGACCAATAAATCATTTTTATAGAAAAACACTGTAGATAGAGGACAAGAAAAGGGTCATCAGCAATGAAGGGCACAGAGCCTGTATGATGGTGGAGGCATGACCCCTTTCTATGGATCCATGTGCTGCCGTCTGGTGCGTCAGCGCCTCAGGGTCACAGGAGACATTTGTAATGTGGCATATGACGGAACGTTTTCTGAAAATCAGTAAAAAATCCATTTGTGTCCATCTGTCTGAAGCACAGTATGGACCCCCAGAGGCTGGAAAGTCTAATTTCTATCTAATTTAAAGGGGATGTCCAGTGAAGATATCTGGGGTATAAATTGGTGGAGAGGGGGACATCTTCTGGGACCAACGCACAGCCAATCCCTGCATGTGTTGTGGCTATCAGCCGTGAGATTTGCAGCCGCGGGGACAGGAACATACTTTTCGAGCCGCCAAATTCACTCGGTTAGCACCTGAGCATGTTCAGATGACACCTTATTCCAGAACGTTCTATCATCACTGTGAGGAAAATGTATGTCACGATAATTTAAAAACCATAGCTGAGGGATTGTTGCACTACTGACCTTGGTTCCAGAAGCATGGCAGCTGTAAAAACCCCGTCTCTTTCTTCCCCCCCTCTGAATACAACAAACCAGCCCTATGGCAGACACTGGGTAATTTGAAGCTAGTGTGTGAGCAGGGTGTGGCTTTAAACTGCAGGTGACCAATCCTGCAAAGCCACCTGTGGTCCCTCCCTTCTCAGTCAGGAATTTCTTTGTCTCCAGGGTCTGAAAATGTAAAGATCTCTGAGACATCAGTGAATATCATTAACCTGCCCTTTAGTGATGTCCCGAGGCTGGAGTATATAAGCCCCACACTTAACCCAGCCTGCAGTCTGAGTTTTTTTTGCCTGAGGACTGGAGCTATACTATGCATTGGGACATTTGGGGTCTGCCTGCAGCATGGTTTTGCCTGAAATGAACTGAGAACATGTGAGTTGTACCTTTTCTTATTTAATCCCTGTTTATTTTATAATTTACCTTGTACATATTTTCAATTGTCTCATATTGTAACATCTTTATATGACTTTTTATAAACACTGCCTTAAATCTTTTATGGAGTATAATATTTAAAATACTAGATTCGTTCTTCTGCTCTAAAACGTACCCTAAGTCTTCTGAAGGGAATTACGCTACTGTTTTGGGTTAGCTTCGGACCCGTTTAATCAGAGCTGGTGGCAGCATATCGTGTGCGGGGCCTTTGGGTGTCGTTGTAGTGACTGCGGCGTTGATAATTATTGTTCCTGCCTGAGTGGGAGTAGTTAAATCACCTCGCTGCAGCATGCCCAATAGCCAGTATATAGCAGGCAGCCTTTCTGGCGACTAATTACCCTAGGTGCAGTACCTAGTCTGACCTGAGGGTGAGGGGGGCACCAGAGAGCTGCAAGTTTCAAGTGGAACTGTAAAGCGGATATACATAATTTCCTGCAGTTCGTGGTATATTGAAGAGCAGTGGGATACCTAAAATAAGCCCCTGCTGTAAACTAAGAGGTCAATAGCCTTGTGTGTTTTTTTTTCATCACATTGTAGCAGTGGAGGGATAACTAAGGTAAGCCCCCTGCACATGTGATAGCCGTCTGTTGACCTAAAGTCACCCCGATCCATGACGTGGGGGTGACGGTCATGGTGTGAATCGTGACAATCACTCGTTATCAGCTATCCTATGGACAACCCCATTAAAGATAATTTCCGGTATATACAGATTGATGGGGGTCTGAACTTTAGGACCACCAATAATTCTTACAATGAAGGGGTCACAGTGCTAGTTAGGTTCCTTTCCAATGTTCACAGTTCATGTATGGCCCACAAAGTCCAAATCTTCCCTGGTTCTCCTGACTGAAACTAAGCCTCGTAGGAAATATATGAAGCTGTTGTGTGTCAGGAAAGTCAGGGATGGTCAAGTCATGGTGTGTAGAACCAGCCTTAGACTTTATGGTTCCTCCTGGCTTGTCTGAGAACGACCTCCTACCGTGGAGCTACAGATGGTCTACTCTTATTTTTCTTCAAGCCTCCAAATACAACACATCATAGCAACATGCTAGAAAAATAATCAACAGGCTGGAATAGACTCCACAACCACCGGACGGCCACAAATAAAGTAGTAGAAACTCGAGATGAGTGAATTTGATCTACTAGAAACATTTCCTGACAGAGCATCACCGAAACATGATTTACTTCCATGGAGGTCAATTTCACGAAAGCTGAGAGCAGAAGTAGAGACAGACACGTGAACATTGCAGTTCCCTGCTCAGGGGGCTGACAGGAGCACCACTGTCCAGGAAATCTCAAGATCATCTGCTGGTGACATATACATCCACTGCAGATGCAGATGGCAGGCTCAGGAGCTGAGCGCGCTCTGTACATTGCAGGTGCTGGCTGTGTTATACTGCCGACACCGGACGATAAGTGGTGAAACTGGAGCTAGCTTTGATTGCAGCAGTTTAACCCCTTAGAGACCACTGTGAGCTGCGTACAATATGCCACGTGCTGTAAGGCCAGTACTGAGCTTTGAGTATTTTACTACTTCCTTCCTTCATTGCAACTAATGATATTTAGATACTGGACGTAGGAAATCTGATGACATGTGTTTCTCGTCAGACATTTCCTGTGCACATGTTGTTACTGTCAGCGAGCTCCATAAGTGGAATGTGTCCGATCCTTGGCACATAATCGGCCATTTAATGCTTCGTAGGCCTCACAATTCAGGATGTTCTTATCAGTAAATGAAGCGGACGCCATGCGGCTCGGCAGCGCATTGTCTCCTTCGTGTCTCCTTGAACAGCGATGTCCCTTGATACATATTTTTCCATAATGTTATCACTAATCCTTCAGATAAAAAAAAATGAAACTCATTGAATTTACACATGAAAAGTGATATTAAAGCCTGCGGAAATGAAACAGACCGAGCGCCCTGCAGCCTGAGCATATCTGTCCGTTTGCGGACCTCCCATGTGGAGCCGCACATCGTCAGAGGGCTCAGATCTGACCATGAAGAAGAATGATGGACGTGAGAAAAAGCCGAAGAGACCACGTATATCTGCAGGGCTGGAGCCATTGTATATCATCTCTGATAACCACAGGGAACTACAAACACCAGCATGGGAACAAGGAAATAGGGAAAATAAAGAAAAGAAAAAGTGCTCAGATTTGGGCTTCAATTCCTCTACATTTCCAAGATATTCAGCATTGGCTGTCATTGAATGAGGACACTTGTTTCCATTCAAAGTCAGTGACCCTGTACGTCGCCGCTCCTGCTCTCAGCTGATACAAAGTATCCAGTGTAGACCATAATCTGTGAGGCAGACAATGCTCTCTGAGGCAGACAATGCTCTGTGAGGCAGACAATGCTCTCTGAGGCAGATAATGCTCTGTGAGGCAGAGAAAGCTCTGTGGGGCAGACAATGCTCTGTGAGGTAGACAAAGCTCTGTGAGGTAGACAATGCTCTGTGAGGTAGACAATGCTCTGTGAGGCAGACAATGCTCTCTGAGGCAGACAATGCTCTGTGAGGCAGACAATGCTCTCTGAGGCAGACAATGCTCTGTGAGGCAGAGAAAGCTCTGTGAGGCAGACAATGCTCTGTGAGGTAGACAAAGCTCTGTGCGGCAGACAATGCTCTGTGAGGTAGACAAAGCTTTGTGAGGTAGACAATGCTCTGTGAGGCAGACAATGCTCTGTGAGGTAGACAAAGCTCTGTGAGGTAGACAATGCTCTGTGAGGCAGACAATGCTCTGTGAGGTAGACAATGCTCTGTGCGGCAGACAATGCTCTGTGAGGTAGACAAAGCTTTGTGAGGTAGACAATGCTCTGTGAGGTAGACAAAGCTCTGTGAGGCAGACAATGCTCTGTGAGGTAGACAATGCTCTGTGCGGCAGACAATGCTCTGTGAGGTAGACAAAGCTTTGTGAGGTAGACAATGCTCTGTGAGGCAGACAAAGCTCTGTGAGGTAGACAATGCTCTGTGAGGCAGACAATGCTCTGTGAGGTAGACAATGCTCTGTGAGGCAGACAATGCTCTGTGAGGCAGACAAAGCTCTGTGAGGCAGACAATGCTCTGTGAGGTAGACAATGCTCTGTGAGGCAGACAATTCTCTGTGAGATAGACAAAGCTCTGCGAGGTAGGCAATGCTCTGTGAGGTAGACAAAGCTCTGTGAGGTAGACAATGCTTTGTGAGGCAGACAATGCTCTGTGAGGTAGACAATGCTCTGTGAGGCAGACAATGCTCTGTGAGATAGACAGAGCTCTGCGAGGTAGGCAATGCTCTGTGAGGCAGACAAAGCTCTGTGAGGTAGACAATGCTCTGTAAGGTAGACAATGCTCTGCGAGGCAGACAATGCTCTGTGAGGTAGATAATGCTCTGTGAGGCAGACAATGCTCTGTGAGATAGACAAAGCTCTGCGAGGTAGGCAATTGTGGCACCCCTAGGGGTATTTGCCACAAAAATAGTTACTGACACTAAATACAAGTACTAAGATAGCAAAACTGCACTACCACCTCCGGCCAGAAGGGGGAGCTCCAGAGACTCCCCTTGATCCATTCTGGTCTGAGAGAAAAACTGGCAGTTGGGCTAAGGAGCTGAAAGTGAGAGGTCATACAGCAGAATTTCTAACAGCCCTATGACGGTTTCCAGGCCCAAATCACCGGCCTGAGGAGAAGAGGGACAGAGAAAAAGGACATTGTGAGAATGGGGTAGCATTAACCACTACCCAGAACAGGCGCAAAGACAGATACCGGATCCGTGGCTGTATTCATTATATATAATACAGCAACTGGAAAACGTGAGGTGATATCAGCTTCACTAGGGCCGGACGCAGCAACAGACACAGAGTTCAGCGGTACTCCCGGAGGGGGTAAGCTGATAAAAGGACTCGGGTTGCCCGTCGAACCAGGACCCGGAGGGGACAGATTGGGCCGGCAGCCAGTTCACATACAGCAGCAGGGCCACATAGAAACTGCGTACAATAAGAGGCGAAGACCCCGGCAGGGTCAAAGTAACTCAGAGTTCCCATACAGACTCCGGTGACAGGACTGGTTGTAAATCCCTTCATGTTGAAGTAAACTGGTTAAACGTTTCAGTGCCTCAGTCTTTCATTTGGACAATAGCCATCTATCCAGGATTGGGATCATCACCGCTGGGAGAACCTGCTGCTGATCAAGTAAGTGCCTGTTCCCTCACGATACCCCTTACACTGTGCATTGCCTGAGACCACAGCACCGGGTCAAGCCACCCGTGACATCCCCCTCAAGAGACAGACCCCATTGGTCCGGTGCTGGGTACCCCGGTCTCCTGGGCGTCACAATTGGCGTCACGAACAGGATTCAGCCAGCCCGTATACCGGGTATTGTGTGCCGTGATTGGAGCCCAAAACTGTGAAAACTTGGATGAAAAATCTTGAAAATTGACTTTATTAAAGAAAATTCCATTTCCCATTAAAAACTATTGAAAGTGACTTTTCCCCATTGGTTATAATGGAGTAAAGATGGCCGCCATCACCTCATAACCGTTAGGCACGAGACTGTTAATTGAGCTACGCCATTACCTGAGCCCCAGTCTGACTGAAAAACTTCAGAATCCGCCATTACTGAGCGCGCGGCGGGCGGGGGCAGCAGGGGGGCGTGTCATTGTGGGCGGCACCAAGCTGAGCGCTCTGACGTCAGAGCAAGGGGAAAACCAATCCTGCTGCACAGCGGAACGAATCTACACTATCCCGACGGAAGCGGAGGACCGGAAGGGTCCAGATTAACTAAGGGGGCACAGTATGTCGCAGCACGGAGACGCCGCAGCACCCGGCGACGCTAATGCAGCTGAAAGACAGAGTGTCGATAGAGAGTCCAGTAGCGCAGCGGTGCAAGGAGCGGCGCCCATCATGCCGGTGCTGATGCCATATACCCCGGGTGGCCCGTGGCTTCGAATGTATGAAGGTGAGCCTAATACCCTTGACGATTTCAGAGAAAAGATGCTGGCCCATTTTGACATGTTCCCCGTGGGTGAAGTTCAGCGTGTTAGTCTCCTGATGATGCAGTTAAGCGGCCATGCTAAGCGAGAAGTCACAGCATGGGCAGCTGATCTAAAAGGCACTGTTGAACGCATATTTGCTGGATTAAAAGCTACATTTGAAACCACTGCCGGCAGCAAAGCTAAAGTACGATTCTTTAATTGCAAACAAAAAGCTAATGAGGGCGTGAGAGACTTTGCCTTAAACCTGCAGGAAGCCCTTAAATCACTTACACTGGCTGAACCCATTTTTAACAACGGAGCGGATAAACTGCTAAGAGATCAATTTATTGAGGGACTCTACACCCCTTCTCACCGGGGGCATGTGAGCATGCTTGTTTTTAAGAACCCTGAATTGACATTTGCCCAATTAAAGGAGAGCGTTATACGTCTCCAGCTGGCAGAGGCACCTCGGGATCAGGATCCTGCGCAACCTATGGCAGAGGCACCTCAACAACAGGGAGTGCCAGTGACATCAGCTATGTACGGGGCCATTGCTAAGCCCCTGGGGCCCAGTACTAATGAGGCTCTTCAACAAAAGCTTGACTCTTTAACTGATGTTGTTGCTTCAATGGCTAAAACCATGCAGGAGATGAGAGGACCCAAGATGGAGTTGTCAAACCGTAGAGAAGGTGTTCCATGGATGAGACCCCGGAGATACCCGACATGGAGAGGACGACCCCGCGACCGCTACCAACCGGATGGACAGCCCATTTGCCGCCGTTGCCAGCAGCCAGGCCACTTTGCACGAGATTGTGATTTAAACGGGAATCCCCTGGGAATGCGGGCCGCTTCGCAGGAATGAACTTTCAAGGCCCAACACCCTGGCACGACAGGTACATCGGAGGACGACCCATTATCCCTATCGTGCTGGACGGAATTCCCCTCAATGCTTTGCTGGACACAGGTTCCCAGATTTCATCTATACCGTATATCCTTTATAAGAGGTACTGGGCTGATGCAGATATTGATAAAGGGCCCTCTGATGTTGAACTAGATATATGGGCCAGTAATGGTAAGTTGGTACCGAAACTAGGATTCAGGGAGATGACCATAAAGATTGGTAAAGTAGAACTGAAGAAACAGGGTATAATTGTTGTTGATGTTGACCGGCGGAACTGTGAACCAACTGTATTGATAGGAATGAATGTGTTAGAGAACTGCTTTGCCGAAGTTATTTCTGTCTTACAGAAAATTGCTGAAACTGCCCAATCCTACCAGCAGAGAGTTCTCCGGAGGGAAATAAAAGTATTGATGTTAAGGCAACAGGTAGAAGTTGCAGGTGGAGAAATCGGCAGTGTGAGGGTAAGTGATCCAACGTCTATTGTAATCCCACCAAAAACAGAAATGCTGGTATGGTGTAGAGCAGCCATTGGTACTAAGGGACGAGATTATCAAGCCTTAATAGAACCAGTGTACACCGACAGCAGGCCCACTATACTCACAGCACGAGGGGTAGTCGAGGTACACCGGGGACGAGTGCCGGTACGACTTTTGAATTGTGGAGAGGAAGAGGTAACTTTGCCAAGGTATGCTACAGTGGCAAAGCTATATACTGTTGACAACAATGCCATCACAACCATTGAGCCCTTAGAACCAACCTGTCAGGTGGAAGTCAACGGCTCAGATGGAGAATTGGAGGATTGGTGCCAACAGCTACACGTGGGCATAAATTCAACACCTACCCATCAAAAACAAGGGGTGTATAGGCTAGTGACGGAATATGAACAAGTCTTCAGTAAACACCCATTGGACTTCGGACGGATAGAAGGGGTAGAACACACAATCCCCACCTGTGACCATCCCCCAATAAAAGAAAGATATAGACCCATACCGCCCGCTCACTATCAATGTGCAAAAGATATGCTGAGGGAGATGAAACAGGCCGGGGTAATAAGAGATAGCTGTAGCCCCTGGGCGGCCCCTCTAGTGATTGTCAAAAAAAAGGACGGAACCATGAGAATGTGCGTAGACTACCGGCGGATTAATAACATCACCCATAAAGATGCCTACCCCTTGCCTAGGATAGAAGAGTCCTTGACTGCTTTGAAATCTGCTAATTATTTTTCCACCTTAGACTTAACAAGCGGGTATTGGCAAGTCCCTGTGGCTGAGAGAGATAAGGAAAAGATGGCATTCACCACACCAATGGGTCTATGTGAATTTAATCACATGCCATTCGGACTCTGCAACGCATCCGGTACCTTCCAGCGGCTGATGGAATGCTGCCTCGGACACAAGAACTTCGAGACCGTCCTCCTGTACCTAGATGATGTGATCGTCTACTCAAAGACTTACAAACAACACTTAAAAGACCTGGCAGAAGTGTTCGAAGCCTTATCCAGGTATGGCATGAAAATCAAGCCATCCAAATGTCACCTTCTCAAGCCAAAGGTACAGTACCTGGGACACATCGTGAGTTCGGAGGGAGTAGCACCGGATCCCGAGAAAATAAGCGCCATAAGGGATTGGCCGAGACCTACCAACGCAAAAGAAGTGAGGCAATTCCTGGGATTGGTGGGTTACTATCGCAGATTTATAAAAGGATTTACCAAGTTGGCAGCACCCTTGCAAGACACCTTGGTAGGGCAGACGAAGAAACCTTCAAATCGAAACCCTCCTTTTCAGTGGAACGACGAAAGGGAAGACTCCTTTGAACAACTAAAGAAGGCACTAACCGGAGAAGAGGTTCTGGCATACCCAGACTACCATCAACCTTTCATCCTCTACACCGATGCCAGTAATGTGGGACTAGGAGCGGTGCTGTCACAAAAGCAAGAAGGTCGGGAGAAAGTCATCGCCTTTGCTAGTAGAAAGCTCCGGCCTACTGAAAGAAATCCAGAAAATTATAGCTCCTTCAAATTGGAACTACTGGCAGTAGTTTGGGCTGTGACTGAACGTTTCAAACACTATCTGGCCGCTGCAGAATTTATTGTCTATACTGACAACAATCCGTTGACCCACCTGGACACAGCCAAATTAGGTGCGTTAGAACAGCGATGGATAGCCCGGTTATCTAATTACAACTTCAAGATCAAGTATCGAGCAGGTCGCAAGAATGGAAATGCCGATGCCCTATCCCGCATGCCACACTTGAGAGATGTAGAAGAAGAAACGGGGGAGCTTGAAGAAATTGAACTACCAGCCTTCCATCATCCCAAGGCAAAACATCATCAGTCAAGTACCTATCAGAAACAACAAGAGGTGAATTTTAATCCGTTAGCACACCATAGATGGGCTGACACCCAAGACAGCAATCCAACTGTGAAGTTGGTGAAGGAACTGTTAACTGAGCAAAGTGCATATCCCGATGAGGATGCCCCAGAAGAGACGCATCAACTCTGGAAAGAGAGAGGCAAAATGTTCCTGTATCAAGGGAAGCTCTGTAGAAGGTACACCAATCCGAAAACACATGAATTGGTTTGGCAGATTATCGTGCCTAAACAAGATGTCAAGATGGTCCTCGAAGCTTACCATAATGGTGCTGGTCACTTCGGTTGGAAAAAGTTAGAAGTACTTCTAAGAGAAAGATTTTATTGGGTCGGGATGAGAAAATCAATCGAACAGTGGTGCAGAAATTGTGGCCCGTGCAGCCTCAGAAGAAATGATCAAAAGAACCAAAGAACACCACTGCAGCCCATAATCACCAAACAACCACTTGAACTTGTAGCCATGGACCACGTGAAGTTGACACCAAGCCGGTCTGGCTATGTCTATGCCTTGACCATCGTGGACCATTATTCACGCTTCTTGGTAGTAGTACCCGTAAAAGATCTGACAGCAAAAACAGCAGCCAAAGCATTCCAAACGTACTTTTGTAGACCCCATGGATATCCAGAACAGGTTCTCACCGACCAAGGTACAGCCTTTGAATCAGAGATCTTCAGAGAATTCTGTAATATGTATGGTTGCAAAAAGATCCGGACGACGGCCTATCATCCACAAACAAACGGCTTATGCGAGAAGATGAACCATATTGTAATAGACCTACTAAAGACTTTACCTGAGACAGAAAGGAATCAATGGCCAGAGAAATTGCCTGACTTGGTGGATCTGTATAATCATGTCCCGGTGAGCTCCACCAACTGCACCCCAGCTTACCTTATGCGTGCAAGACCCAGCCAATTACCAATCGATCTAGAAATGGGAATTCTGAAACCAGACGCAGAAGTTCAAGACTCCAATTGGGATATCATACGGCAAAAGCAGTATCGCCAAGTGCAAGAGAGTGTGGAAAGAAGCCTTCAGCAAACTAGAGAAAGACAAGAGCGAACTTTCAACCAGAATGCTCTAGCGACCCCATTAAGACCGGGTGACCAAGTGCTCAAGAGAAATCGTCGAACCAATAAACTAGACAATCAGTGGGAAGCCGTACCCTACACAGTTTTACCAACAAGAATGGATAATCCTAAAATGTGTCTCATTAGCAAAAACGGAGGCTTAACATCTGTACTAGTGTCAAGAGACAATCTTAAATTATGTCCGGAAGCATTGAAAGAGCCAGAAGTTGTCCAGCCAGAACCAGAAGTTATTCAACCCATACAGGTCCAACCAGTAAAGGAAAAAGAAGAGGAAATGTATCACACCTGTATAGGAGACTTTCCCAAAACCCTACTAACATACCATGGTGCAGTAGTGGTTCCCATGGTGGCCTTTTACCCAACACCGAACCCAATACCAGAAGACCCAAGACAGGAAGAGGCTGACCCCGTACTATGGGAGGTTCCAGGCCAGGAAGAACAGATTCCTGATCAGAGTAATCCCATTCACGGTGGACTTGCCAACTCCATAGTCGTGGAATTATCTTTAGCAGAGCGGGCAGATACTACATCCGCAGTAGACAGTAGTACACCACATGAAGAGACACCGCTATTACGTAGATCACAGCGTAGTACCCAGGGTCAATTACCGGCCAGGTATGCGGATTACCAACTATAAAACTATAGTCATTGTTATCATTCTGCAACGTTTAAGCCCAGTACCTACAGAGACTTGTCTGTATGAACTTATTGCATATTCTTGAACTTTTTATCAGCCCGGAGGCACTAAATCAAAGCTCCGGAAAGACTGCTTTTTGAACTTTGCTTTTTGCTCTTTTTGAACTTTCTTTAGACTTTATATTGACAACTCTGTTGGAAAAATGGAACTAAATTCCTGGACACAAAGTGCAGTGCCTTTCCTAGTACCTTCAAGGATAGAACTGTATTAATGGACGCTATTTGAAGTGACTTTTTACAGAACTCTATTTTTGTTTCCTTGAGTGGTTTTTGTAACTTTTCCTTTTTAAGACTCTGTACATATTAATTGTTATTTCAAAATGTTAACGTCCCACAGTCCAGGAGTACTGTTCTTAACTAAGGGGGAATGTGGCAGCCCTAGGGGTATTTGCCACAAAAATAGTTACTGACACTAAATACAAGTACTAAGATAGCAAAACTGCACTACCACCTCCAGCCAGAAGGGGGAGCTCCAGAGACTCCCCTTGATCCATTCTGGTCTGAGAGAAAAACTGGCAGTTGGGCTAAGGAGCTGAAAGTGAGAGGTCATACAGCTGAATTTCTAACAGCCCTATGACGGTTTCCAGGCCCAAATCACCGGCCTGAGGAGAAGAGGGACAGAGAAAAAGGACATTGTGAGAACCGGGTAGCATTAACCACTACCCAGAACAGGCGCAAAGACGGATACCGGATCCGTGGCTGTATTCATTATATATAATACAGCAACCGGAAAACGTGAGGTGATATCAGCTTCACTAGGGCTGGACGCAGCAACAGACACAGAGTTCAGCGGTACTCCCAGAGGGGGTAAGCTGATAAAAGGACTCTGGTTGCCCGTCGAACCAGGACCCGGAGGGGACAGATTGGGCCGGCAGCCAGTTCACATACAGCAGCAGGACCACATAGAAACTGCGTACAATAAGAGGCGAAGACCCCGGCAGGGTCAAAGTAACTCAGAGTTCCCATACAGACTCCGGTGACAGGACTGGTTGTAAATCCCTTCATGTTGAAGTAAACTGGTTAAACATTTCAGTGCCTCAGTCTTTCATTTGGACAATAGCCATCTATCCAGGATCGGGATCATCACCGCTGGGAGAACCTGCTGCTGATCAAGTAAGTGCCTGTTCCCTCACGATACCCCTTACACTGTGCATTGCCTGAGACCACAGCACCGGGTCAAGCCACCCGTGACATCCCCCTCAAGAGACAGACCCCATTGGTCCGGTGCTGGGTACCCCGGTCTCCTGGGCGTCACAAAATGCTCTGTGAGGCAGACAATGCTCTGTAAGGTAGACAATGCTCTGTGAGGTAGACAATGCTCTGCGAGGCAGACAATGCTCTGTGAGGTAGATAATGCTCTGTGAGGTAGACAATGCTCTGCGAGGGAGACAATGCTCTGTGAGGCAGAAACAGCTCTGTGAGGTAGACAATGCTCTGTGAGGCAAACAATGCTCTTTGAGGTAGACAAAGCTCTGTGAGGTACACAATGCTCTGTGAGGCAGACAATGCTCTGTGAGGGAGACAATGCTCTGTGAGGTAGACAATGCTCTGTGAGGCAGACAATGCTCTATGAGGTAGACAAAGCTCTGTGAGGTACACAATGCTCTGTGAGGTAGACAATGCTCTGTGAGGTAGATAATGCTCTGTGAGGTAGACAATGCTCTGTGAGGTAGACAATGCTCTGTGAGGCAGACAATGCTCTGTGAGGCAGACAATGCTCTGTGAGGTAGACAATGCTCTGTGAGGTAGACAATGCTCTGTGAGGTAGATAATGCTCTGTGAGGTAGACAATGCTCTGTGAGGTAGACAATGCTCTGTGAGGCAGACAATGCTCTCTGAGGCAGACAATGCTCTGTGAGGCAGACAATGCTCTGTGAGGTAGACAATGCTCTGTGAGGTAGACAATGCTCTGCGAGGCAGACAATGCTCTATGAGGTAGACAAAGCTCTGTGAGGTACACAATGCTCTGTGAGGTAGACAATGCTCTGTGAGGTAGATAATGCTCTGTGAGGTAGACAATGCTCTGTGAGGCAGACAATGCTCTGTGAGGCAGACAATGCTCTCTGAGGCAGACAATGCTCTGTGAGGCAGACAATGCTCTGTGAGGTAGACAATGCTCTGTGAGGTAGACAATGCTCTGCGAGGCAGACAATGCTCTATGAGGTAGATAATGCTCTGGGAGGTAGACAATGCTCTGCGATGCAGACAATGCTCTGTGAGGCAGAAACAGCTTTGTGAGGCAGACAATGCTCTGTGAGGCAAACAATGCTCTTTGAGGCAGACAATGCTCTGTGAGGCAGACAATGCTCTGTGAGGCAGACAATGCTCTGTGAGGAAGACAATGCTCTACGAGCTAAACACAGCTGCAGCTGCATGGATCTCTCTACTGGATTCTTACAATGTATCAGTCTGTTTCACTCACAGAGCATTGTCTACACTGGACACATTGCATCAGCTGAGAGCAGGACCGGCGATGTACAGGGTCACTGCCTGGGAAGCCCTTCCTAACAGAGTGAACAGGACCGATTGCTCTACAATTGCATCCAGGAGCACAATGAGCACTAAAATATATGAGAACATTGAATATATGAATACTAACTGGACTATATGGAGAAAAGTATGTGCCCCCTGTAAGTTCTCCCTCCAGGAGCTGTCCTAACCTCCCATCCTAGATCCATAGACATTATTATGGCGCTTCCCCTCTGCAAATATAACGGCTCTCACTCTTCTGGGGAGGATTTCTATCAAATCTGTGGGGGGTTTTCCCCCTTCATCCAGAAGAGCATTTGTGGAGTCAGAGTACACATCGGGGGCAATGAGATCGGATGTTACACACTGGGGGCACCACACCGACATTATTATTAAGGGCATTGTGTGGGGATGTGCTGCACAAGACCGCTGAAGAGAGAAGTCTGCAGAGATGAGATGTGAATATCAAAATTCATCATAGGTCTGCACAAGATGGAGGCGAAAAGATGAGAACGACTCCAATCTGAGACGACGTCACCAATAAGGTACCTAGGTGTAAATGTTTACTTGTTATACTACCTGTGTGCCATCAGTACTGTGGTTCCTGTGTGGTCCGCAGTCTGATGATGACTATTAACAACTCCCAGTATCGGCTTACCCTTGTTAAGGACATACTGGGAGTTGTAGGTTCTTGCGATACATGGGGCTGACCTGACATCAAACAATCACTGCATTAACCCCTTCACCCCAAAGCCTGTTTTCACCTAAGTGACAGAGCCAATTTTTACAATTCTGACCACTGTCAATTTATGAGGTTATAACTCTGGAACGCTTCAACGGATCATGGTGATTCTGATATTGTTTTCTCGTGACATATTGTACTTCATGATAGTGGTAAAACTTCTTCGATATGACTTGCATTTATTTGTGAAAAAAACAAAAATTTTGCAATTTTCAAACTTTTAGTTTTTATGCCCTTAAATTAGAAAATTATATCACATAATATAGTTAATAAACAACATTTCCCACATGTCTGCTTTACATCAGCACAATTTTGGAAACATATTTTTTTTTTGTTAGGAAGTTGACCAGCGATTTCTCATTTTTGCAACAAAATTTGCAAAACCATTTTTTTTATGGACCACCTCACACTTGAAGTGACTTTGAGGGGTCTATATGACAGAAAATGCCCAAAAGTGACACCATTCTAAAAACTGCACCCCTCAAGGTACTCAAAACCACATTCAAAAAGTTTATTAACCCTTCAGGTGCTTCACAGGAATTTTTTGAATGTTTAAAAAAAATTGAACATTTAACTTTTTTTTCACAAAATTTTTACTTCAGGTCCAATTTGTTTCATTTTACCAAGGGTAACAGGAGAAATTGGACCACAAAAGTCGTTGTACAATTTGTCCTGAGTACCCGGATATCCCATATATGGAGGTAAACCACTGTTTGGGCACATGGCAGAGCTCGGAAGGGAAGGAGCGCCATTTGACTTTTCAATGCGAGATTTGCTGGAATTGAGATCGGAGCCCATGTCACGATTGGAGAGCCCCTGACGTGCCTAAACAGTGGAAACCCCCAGAAGTGACACCATTTTGGAAAGTAGACCCTCTAAGGAACTAATCTAGATGTGTGGTGAGCATTTTCAACCTCCAAGTGCTTCACAGAAGTTTATAATGTAGAGCCGTAAAAAAAATTTCATTAATTTTCACAAAAAATGATCTTTTTGCCCCAAACTTTTTTTCCAAGGGTAACAGGATAAATTGGACCCCAAAAGTTGTTGTGCAATTTGTCCTGAGTACGCTGATACTTCATATATGGGGATAAACCACTGTTTGAGCGCATGGCAGAGCTCGGAAGGGAAGGAGCGCCATTTGACTTTTCAATGCAAAATTGGCTGCAATTGAAATCGGAACCCATGTCGCATTTGGAGAGCCCCTGACGTGCCTTAACAGTGGAAACCCCCCACAAGTGACCCCATTTTGGAAAGAAGTCCCCCTAAGGAACTTATCTAGATGTGTGGTGAGCACTTTTAACCCCCAATTGTTTCACTAAAGTTTAGAATCTTTCCACAAAATGATGTTTTAGCCCACATTTTTTTTTCCGCCAAGGGTAACAGGAGAAATTGGACCACAAAAGTTATTGTCCAATTTGTCCTGAGTACGCTGATACCCCATATGTTGGGGGGAACCACCGTTTGAGTGCATGGCAGAGCTCGGAAGGGAAGGTGCGCCGTTTGAAATGCAGACTTAGATGGATTGGTCTGCAGGTGTCATGTTGCATTTGCAGAGCCCCTGACAGGGCCGGCGTCAGCACCCGGCACAGCGGGCAAATGCCGGGGCCTTGGGAAGAAAGGGGGGCCCACTAGCAGCTGGGAGAGCAGAGCAGGAGATAACATGCTCTCTCCGCCCACAAAGTCACTGCTGCCTGCGTTCTCTTAACCCCTATGTGCCAGCTCTGACACAAGCATCTTCTCACTCAGTCAGTGCAGCCAGGCAGGCACACATAGGGGTTAACAGAAGGCAGCCAGTGTGACATTGTGGGCGGAGAGAGCACGTTCTCTGCTCTGGCCCCTGGCTGGCTGCAGACAGTGCTGCTGAGCTGAACTTATCAGGAAGATTCCGGAGGAGCTCCGTCCTACCAGAGTGCAAAGGTATCCAGCAATAATTGCAGTTGGTCCTGTGGCTCAGTCTGCTGCTGTCTGTCTCTGCTGCCTAAAAATGTGGGTGATGTCTGGAAGAGCAGCTGGTGGAGTGCAGCCTGTAGCCGCCCAGCTCTCCCAGAATACATGCATGCTGCACCAAACCTGCACCAGTGGGGTAGGAAGAAGCTTAACCCCTTCCCATCTGTATGAAGGTTATTGCTAAACCTTAAAGATAACAATCCGACCCGCATAAATGGGGTTAACCAGATGCCAGGAGGAAGGGGAGCTGCTGCCATGTGGGCTGTATGTTGGGGCCCCGTGGCCCCAGGCTGGTGACTGGAGGGACTCTGCCCAGTGCTGGCATGTGGGTGATTTCTGCTCCGGAGTCTCAGCTTCTCTCCTCCACATCACACTGTGCAGTCACAGCAACATTGGTTGTGTCTGTCCAGGTCCCAGCAGCTGCCACTGCTCCCACCAAGGACATGGCATCACTTAACCCTTCCCCTGCAGCCACCGGCAACAAATCCACATTATTCCTTGATTAAATCAGGTTCCAACCCAATAGAGGAGCAGACATTTCCTGCAGCCATTAGGGTCCGGGAGGGGGTGACATTGGCTGCCCTGCTACTCTGTAGTGGGGGGTGACAAGTGTAACATGGGGTAACGATGAAGGAGAAATGCACAGGATAATAGTGAGAGCGACAGAGGGCAGTGTATGGTATGGAGCAGTCACGGGTGGGCTGCAGGATCCCCCCATACTGTACATGATTGCTCGGGACAGGGAGGCGTTTAATGAGCTTCTAATGACGGGGCACTAATTGGGTCATTAGGGTTTGTGGAAAGGATTCAGCATCAGGTCCCTCATTAATGCCCGAGCGATGTTACTTTGTAGCACAGATCTGTTAGGGCCGCAAAACCAAACAACGTTGTTTATGTAGAAAAGTCTTTGTTTCATAGAAAAACTCAAAACAGAAAATATTTTCTGATACAACAACGCCCTGCTCACGACACTGCACAGCACCTCTCCTGTATATATACACTGCACAGCACCTTTCCCCCTGTATATATACACTGCACAGCACCTTTCCTCCTGTATGTATACATTGCACAGCACCTCTCCTGTATATATACACTGCACAGCACCTTTCCTCCTGTATATATACACTGCACAGTACCAATCCTCCTGTCCTGTATATATACACTGCAGAATTTACAATAGCTGTCACTCATGTAAGAAGTGAAATCTGGCATTGTACTATACATTTCTCTGCCGTATCTGTGCATCATAAATCGGGTATGTGTTAAAGGGGGGGGCCCACTGAGACTCTTTTGCCCGGGGCCCTCAAAAACCTGGAGCCGGCCCTGGCCCCTGATGTACCCAAACAGTACAAACCCCCCACAAGTGACCCCATATTGGAAACTAGACCCCCCAAGGAACTTATCTAGATGTGTTGTGAGAGCTTTGAACCAACAAGTGTTTCACTACAGTTTATAACGCAGAGCCATGAAAATAAAAAATATTTTTTTTCCACGAAAATGATATTTTAGCCCCCACATTTTTATTTTCCCAAGGGTAACAGGACAAATTAGACCCCAAAAGTTGTTGTCAAACTTGTCCTGAGAACGCTGATACCCCATATGTCGGGGGAACCACTATTTGGGCGCAAAGGAGAACTCGGAAGGGAAGGAGCAGTGTTTTAGTTTTTCAAAGCAGAATTGGCTGGAATTGAGATCGGACGCCATGTCGCGTTTGGAGAGCCCCTGATGTGCCGAAACAGTGGAAACCCCCCAATTCTAACTGAAACCCTAATCCAAACACACCCCTAACCCTAATCCCAATGGTAACCCTAACCCCAACCCTAACCCTAGCCCCAACCCCAACCCTAACCCTAGCCCTAACCCTAGTCCTAACCCTAGCCCTAACCCTAATGGAAAAATGGAAATAAATACATTTTTTTACATTTTATTATTTTTCCTTAACTAAGGGGGGTTTGATTTACTTTTATAGCGTTTTTTTGGCGGATTTTTAGGGTTGGCAGCTGTCACACACTAAAAGACGCTTTTTATTGCAAAAAATAGTTTTTGCATCACCACATTTTGAGAGCTATAATTTATCCATATTTTGGCCCACAGAGTCATATGAGATCTTGTTTTTTGCGGGACGAGTTGATGTTTTTATTGGTACCATTTTCGGGTAGATGACATTTTTGGATCGCTTTTTATTCCGATTTTTTTGTGAGGTGGAATGAACAAAAACCAGCAATTCCTGAAATTCTTTTAGGGGGGGACGTTTATACCGTTCCACATGTGGTAAAATTGATAAAGCAGTTTTATTCTTTGGGTCAGTACGATTAGAGCGATACCTCATTTATATCATTTTTTTATGTTTTGGTGCTTTTACACAATAAAACCAATTTATATAAAAAAATAATTGTTTTTGCATCGCTTTATTCTGAGAGCTATAACTTTTTTATTTTTCTGCTGATGATGCTGTATGGCAGCTTTTTTTTTGCGGGACAAGATGGCGTTTTCAGCGGTACCATGGTTATTTATATCCGTCGTTTTGATCGCGTGTTATTCCACTTTTTGTTCACCTGTATGATAATAAAGCAATGTTTTTTGCCTTGTTTTTTTTTTTTTTTTGCGGTGTTCACTGAAGGGGTTAACTAGTGGGATAGTTTTATAGAGCGGGTCGTTACGGATGCAGCGATACCAAATATGAGTACTTTTATTTTTTTTTTAATTTTCATAAATAAATGGATTTACTGGGAAATGTTTTTTTTTCTTTATTTGGGGATTTTTTTAATTTTTTTTTATACATTCTATTTTTTTTTTTTACTTTCTACCATTGTCCCAGGGTGGGACATCACTGTATTAGATCAGATCGTTGATCTGACAGTGTGCATAGCACTCTGTCAGATCAACGATCTGACAGGCAAGTTCAGGAGGCTTTCCGGCGCCTGCTCTCAGCAACTCTCAGCAGGCGCCGGCTAGCCAGGTCATTTCATGACCCGGAAGGAGTCCCGCAGCCATCTTGGATCTGGAGACTCCTTCCGGGTCACCGGAGCAACGCGATCTCATCGCGTTTCTCCGGTGGGAGAGCGCAGGGAGCCCCCGTCCCTGCGCGATCCCCCTCTATGCCGCTGTCACTACTGACAGCGGCATCAGAGGGGTTAAATGCCCGCGATCGGCGCTACCGCCGATCGTGGGCATTGCTGCGGGGTGTCAGCTGTCATATACAGCTGACACCCGCACCTGATCACCGCGGCGCTCAGCGCGAGACCGCGGTGATCAGTGCGCCGTACTAGTACTGCTGCTGGCACAAATGCAGTGCCGGCAGCGCAGTACTAGTACGGCGCATGTCACGAAGGGGTTAAGCGTGGCAATATATTCAAGTAGTAATGATGGTTCCGGTGCTATATTCATGTACTTATGGTGATTCAGGTGCTGTGTTCATGTACTGATGTTGGTTCTGGTGATGTTTCATATGTAAAGACTGTGCAATACAGAAATACAGTTGTGAAACTATAACTTCCAACATTCTCTAACTCTCTGGCTTATATGAGACGTGCTTTAGTTGGAGCTTCAAATATAGGTCATGCTACACAATAGTATAATATAGTGTACGTAAACTGTACATGATCATAGACAGTCTTCATGGAGTATATATCTTATATGATTACACTTCATCCTGTATACTTGTCCTTTGGGAAGACTATCACTTAAAAAAAACAATTTTCACTGTACGTTTGGGTGATTATATAAAACTAGATGGCAGCCCGATTCTAAAGAATCGGGAGTCTAGAATCCATATATACTTGAAATTCGGCAGGAGCTTGAAGAGCAACGTCACTGGGCCCGCCTCCACGCAGTAGAAACTTGCTGTGAGGTAAAAATTCAAAAATCACACCAAAATGGCGGGCGGAGTGTGTCACAGTACGGCACGTTTCTGATTGGTCGCTTGCAGCAGGCAGCAACCAATCAGACACTGGACACTGTTGACAGGCGCGGGCTGGCCCAGGTGGCAGAAATGCATATGCCCCCCGGGCCGGTGTCTAAGCAGCTGCACAGGGCCGCTGGAGGACTGGCAGTGACTAATACATAGCGCACCTGTAGTGCGCGATGGTGTCATCCCGCCAGCAGCCCTAACATGCAAGCTGCAGGGGTATGTGATGAGCAGGCTCCTATGCGCCACTGCCACTCTGAGGGAGAGAGCCAGCAGCCAAGATGAAAGGTCAGCATACCGGCATACCGGCCTGTGTGTGCACGGAGCTCCGGCTTCTCCTGCTCTTATCTGCTATCCCGGCAGAGAAGAAGAGATGGGGGAGGTGCCGGGACAGTGCAGAGCTGTGAGCAGGAGAAACTGAAGAGCTGCACATGGACATCAGCCGCCCCTGCACCACAGAGGAGAGTGTCTGTGTGTGTATGAGGAGAGAGTGTGTGTGTGTATGAGGAGAGTGTGTGTGTGTGTGTGTGAGCTGCGTGCGTGCGTGCGTGTGTGAGCTGCGTGTGTGTGTGAGCTGCGTGCGTGTGTGTGGGCTGCGTGCATGCGTGTGTGTGTGTGTGTGAGCTGCGTGCGTGTGTGCGTGTGAGCTGCGTGCATGTGTGTGTGTGAGCTGCGTGCGTGTGTGTGAGCTGCGTGCGTGTGTGTGCTGCGTGCATCTGTGAGCTGCATGTGTGTCATTATACAGTGGGGCCGTGCGTGTGCGTGTCATTATACAGTGGGGCCGTGCGTGTGCCTGTCATTATATAGTGGGGCCGTGCGTGTGCCTGTCATTATACAATGGGTGTGTGTGTGTGTGTCATTATACAGTGGGGCCGTGCATGTGCCTGTCATTATACAGTGGGGCCATGCGTGTGCGTGTCATTATACAGTGGGGCCGTGCGTGTGCCTGTCATTATATAGTGGGGCTGTGCGTGTGCCTGTCATTATATAGTGGGGCTGTGCGTGTGCCTGTCATTATATAGTGGGGCTGTGCGTGTGCCTGTCATTATATAGTGGGGCTGTGCGTGTGCCTGTCATTATATAGTGGGGCCGTGCGTGTGCCTGTCATTATATAGTGGGGCTGTGCGTGTGCCTGTCATTATACAGAGGGGGGCTGTGTGTGTGTGTGTCATTATACAGTGGGGCCGTGCGTGTGCCTGTCATTATACAGAGGGGGGCTGTGTGTGTGCCTGTCATTATACATTGGGGCCGTGTGTGTTTGTCATTATACAGTGGGGCTGTGCATGTGTGTCATTATACAGTGGGGCCGTGCGTGTGCCTGTCATTATACAGTGGGGCCGTGCGTTTGCCTGTCATTATACAGTGGGGCCGTGCGTGTGCCTGTCATACAGTGGGGCCGTGCGTGTGCCTGTCATTATAGAGTGGTGCTGTTGCGCGTGTGTGTGTGTGTGTCATTATACAGTCGGGCTGTGCGTGTGTGTGTCATTATACAGTGGGGCTGTACATGTGTGTGTGTGTATGTCATTATATAGTGGGGCTGTGTGTGTGTCATTATACAGTGGGGCTGTGCGTGTGTGTGTCATTATAGAGTGGGGCTGTGCGTGTCATACAGTAGGGCTGTGCGTGTGCCTGTCATTATACAGTGGGGCTGTGGGTGTGTGTTTGTCATTATACAGTGGGGCTGTGCGTGTGCCTGTCATACAGTGGGGCTGTGCATGTGTCATTATACAGTGGGGCTGTGCGTGTGTGTGTCATTATACAGTGGGGTTGTGCGTGTGTGTCATTATACAGTGGGGCTGTGCGTGTGTGTATGCCATTATACAGTGGGGCTGTGTGTGTATGCCATTATACAGTGTGGTTGTGCGTGTGTGTGTGTCATTATACAGTGGGGCTGTGCGTGTGTGTGTCATTATACAGTGGGGCTGTGCGTGTGTGTGTCATACAGTGGGGCTGTGCGTGTGTGTGTCATACAGTGGGGCTGTGTGTGTGTCATTATACAGTGGGGCTGTCTGTGTGTCATTATACAGTGGGGCTGTGCGTGTGCCTGTCATTATACAGTGGGGCTGTGCGTGTGCCTGTCATTATACAGTGGGGCTGTGCGTGTGCCTGTCATTATACAGTGGGGCTGTGCGTGTGCCTGTCATTATACAGTGGGGCTGTGCGTGTGCCTGTCATTATACAGTGAGGCTGTGCATGTGCCTGTCATACAGTGGGGCTGTGTGTGTGACATTATACAGTGGGGCTGTGCGTGTGTGGGTGTCATTATACAGTGGGGCTGTGTGTGTCATACAGTGGGGCTGTGTGGGTGTCATTATACAGTGGGGCTGTGGGTGTCATTATACAGTGGGGCTGTGTGTCATACAGTGGGGCTATGTGTGTGTCATTATACAGTGTGGCTGTGTGTGTGTGTCATTATACAGTGGGGCTGTGTGTGTCATTATACAGTGGGGCTGTGTGTCATTATACAGTGTAGCTGTGTGTGTGTGTCATTATACAGTGGGGCTGTGTGTCATTATACAGTGTGGCTGTGTGTGTGTGTCATTATACAGTGTAGCTGTGTGTATGTGTCATTATACAGTGGGGCTGTGTGTCATTATACAGTGTGGCTGTGTGTGTGTGTCATTATACAGTGTGGCTGTGTGTGTGTGTCATTATACAGTGGGGCTGTGTGTCATTATACAGTGTGGCTGTGTGTGTGTGTCATTATACAGTGTGGCTGTGTGTGTCATTATACAGTGGGGCTGTGTGTCATTATACAGTGTGGCTGTGTGTGTGTCATTATACAGTGTGGCTGTGTGTGTGTGTCATTATACAGTGGGGCTGTGTGTCATTATACAGTGGGGCTGTGTGTCATTATACAGTGTGGCTGTGTGTGTGTGTCATTATACAGTGTGGCTGTGTGTGTGTGTCATTATACAGTGTGGCTGTGTGTGTGTGTCATTATACAGTGGGGCTGTGTGTCATTATACAGTGTAGCTGTGTGTGTGTGTCATTATACAGTGGGGCTGTGCATGTGTCTGTCATTATACAGTGGGGCTGTGTGTGTGTGTGTGTGTGTGTGCCATTGGTGCATTCACTCTGTCATTCTTTGGACTGCAGACTTGTGCTTCTCACATTGCTGGCAGTGCTGTGGTCATTTGGCGGGTGTGTGGCTGTAATGCGGTCACATGCCGACCAGACTTGCATGGCCTAATGCAACTGTATTGAACAAGGCCCAAAACAGTCTAGTCGAAATGTGGCTGGGAATATATATATCGCATGCTTGCAGTCACAAGACCACCTGTTGCCGGCACCAGAGAATCTTCATAGCGCATGATATGAGGATTCACACATAGTGTCTGTAGACATGTAGCATAAGATCCGACAACCCCTTTAAGGATGAGCCGCTACTCATGGGCCACTGCTATGTGCTTGCCCCCCAGGCTAAAATTTGCCAGTCAGCCCCTGACTGTTGACGTCACTTATCTCCGGACATTAGCTCCGGACATTAGCTCCGGACATTAGCTCCGGACAAAGCCACGGAAGTTGGCACAAATTGCAGGAAGTAGTATTCTAGGCAATTATATATAAGATAGGTTTTTATCAGAGATGGGTGAACCAATGGATGTTGAGACGAACATTTTTAAACCCTTCACCCCGAAGCCTGTTTTCACGTTCCTGACCAGGCCAATTTTTACAATTCTGACCACTGTCACTTTATGAAGTCATAACTCTGGAATGCTTCAATGGATCCCACTGATTCTGAGAATGTTTTCTCGTGACATATTGTCCATCATGAAACAAAAATTTCTTTGATATGACTTGCGTTTAGGCTGGTTTCACATTTGCGTTTTTTGCCGCTGCGTTTCAGTGCAAAAAAACGCATGCGTTTTTTCCCCCCTACTTAACATTAAAAATGCATGTGTTTTTTTGCATGCATTTTGCCGCATTTTGACGACGCATGCGTCGTTTCTATGCTTGCGGTTTGTTGCGGAAATGCAACCTGTAGTAATTTCTAGCGGCGTTTTTTTGCCGCAAAAAAAACGTATTGCTGTCTATGTAAACGCACGCGTTTTTAAGCACATGCGTTTGCATGCATTTTTAAGCGCATGCGTTTCAATAGAAAAACACAAGAATACACACTGATAAGCCACCCCCCAACCCTAACCCTAACCCTAGGTATCCTAACCCTAACCCTAGGTATCCTAACCCTAAGGGTTAGGATCCTAACCCTATCCCTAAGGGTTAGGGTTAGGATCCCTAGGCTTAGGGTTAGGATCCCTAGGGTTAGGGTTAGGATCCCTAGGGTTACTAGGGATCCTAACCCTAACCCTAAGGATCCTAACCCTAACCCTAGGGACCCTAACCCTAACCCTAGGGATCCTAACCCTAACCCTAGCTATTTCTGTTTATAGTGGGTTTTCTAGTTGATTTTGATGATTGGCAGCTGTCACACACTTCTCATCATGCGTTTCAAAAACACAAACAGGAAAAAACGCATGTAAACGCGTCAAAACGCCGCTTTTTTTTGCCACATGCAAAAACGCATGCGTCTAAAAAACGCAGCGTTTGAACGCATTTACATGCGTTTTTTACACCACCTGCATTTGCGTAAAAAACGCTGCGTTTTTTAACGCAAATGTGAAACTAGCCTTATTTCTGAAAAAAAAAATGGAAATTTAGAGAAAATTTTGCAGATTTCAAACTTTTAATGTTTATACCCTTAGATCAGAGTCATATCTTGCAGAATAGTTAATAAATAACATTTCCTACATGTCTACTTTACATAAGAACAATTTTGGAAACATTTTTTTTTGTTAGGAAGTTAGAAGTTTTTTTTTTCGTGACCACCTCACATTTGAAGTGACCTTGAGGGGCCTATATGACAAAAAAATACCCAAAAGTGACACCATTCTAAAAACAGCACGCCTCAAGGTGCTCAAAATCACAATCAAGAAGTTTATTAACCCTTCAGGTGCTTCACAGGAATTTTTGGAATGTGGAAGGAAAAAACAAATATTTACTTTTCTTTCACAAAAAGTTTCCTTTAGTTTATTTTGTTGTGCTATTTATCCTTAGCATGTCGATACCCCATATGAGGGGGAAATCTACTGTTTGGGCGCACGGCAGGGCTCAGAAGGGAAGGAGCACCATTTCACTTTTTGAATGTAAAATTTGCTGGCATAATTAGCAGACGCCATGTCATGTTTGGAGAGCCCCTGATGTGCCTAAACTGTGGAAACCCCTAACATGTGACAGCATTTTGGAAACTAGACCCCTCAGGGAACTGATCCAGATGTGTGGGGAGTACATTAAACCCTCAGGTGCTTCACAGAATTATATAACTTTGAATCATAAAAATAAAAAAAAATCTCATTTTTCCCACAAATATGTTTTCAGCACAAAATATTGCATTTTTATAAGGGAAAAGGGAAAAATTGCACCATAAAATTTGTTGTGCAATTTATCCTGAGTGTGCAGATGCCCAATATGAGGGAGAAAACTACTGTTTGGGCACATAGCAGTGCTCGGAAGTGATGGAGCGTCATTTTACTTTTTTTAATGTTAAATTTCCTGGAATCAATAGCGGACGCCATGTCATGCTTGGAGAGCCCCTGATGTGGAACCCCCCCAAGTGAAACCATTTTGGAAACTAGATTCCTTAGGGAACTTATCTAGATTTGTATTGAGCACCTAGAACCCACAGGTGCTTCACAGACGTTTATAACGTAGAGCAGTGAAAATAAAAAAAAAAATCACATTTTTCCCAGATTAATCTTTTTTAGCTCAAAATTTTGCATTTTGATAAGGGTAAAAGGAGAAATTGCTCCACACAATTTGTTGAGCAATTTACATTTATCGTGAGCATGACAATACCCCATATGTGGAGGAAAAAAAATGGGTGCACGGCATGGCTTGGAAGGAAAGGAGCGCCATTTGATTTTTTGAATGTAAAATTTACTGGAATAATTAATGGATGCCATGCCACGTTTGGGGAGCCCCTGATGTGCCTAAACAGTGGAAACCCCTAATAAGTGACACCATTTTAGAATCTAGAACCCTCAGGGAACTTATCTAGATGTGTATTGAACACCTTGAACCCCCAGGTGCTTCACAGAAGTTTATAATGTTAAGCCATGAAAATAAAAAAAAAATAACATTTTTCCTACAAAAATTATTTTTAGCTCCAAATTTTGTATTTTCACAAGGGTAACAGGAGAAAATGGACTCCAAAATTTGTTGATCAATTTCTTCTGAGTATGCTGATACCCCGTATGTGGTCGAAAACTGCTTTTGAGGCACAGTGCAAAGATCAGAAGGGAAGTAGTGCCATATTACAGTGCAGATTTCACCACACTGGTTTGCAGGTGCCAGAACAGCAGAACCCCCCATAATTGACCCCATTTTACCAACTAAACCTCTCAATGAATTCATCTAGGGGTGCAGTGATTATATTGACACCACACGTGTGCCATGGAATTTTATACCATTGGGAAGTGAAGAGAAAACAATTTATATTTTTACCACCAAAATTGTGTGTTAGCCCCAAATTTTACATTTTCATACTGGGGAAAACAGTAAAAATGGCACCAAAATTTGTCTGCTTAGCCACACGACGAGACTACCATCACTACAGAAATGCCAAACATGTGGGCGTTAAATGTTGTTTAGGCACATGGGGTTTCAGAGGGGAGGAGGGCCTTTGGATTTAGGAGCGGAGAATTTGCTGAATTTCTTTTGGGGGGCGAGGAACCATTTTGCTTTTCCAGAGTCTTTGTGCTATCAGTAGCATGGAAGCCCCTATATTTCCGTTAACAGATGACAGACCTGAGTGGGGACTTGCTTTTTTGGGAATTAAGTTGAAGCTTTTATTGGGAACATTTTACATAACGTTTGGGATCACATTTATCCTGCGCTCTACTCTGAGCACTTACTTTGGGGTTTCTGTTATGATCCGGTGACCTTGGAGCAGCATGAATACTTTCACTGGTAACTATACTGACCGCAAATCCTGATCTTAACACCGCAACTAGAAGTAGCCGTGGGGTGTACCTAACAAACCCTAGACACCTCGTCACAGCCGGAGGACTAGATACCCCTATAGATGGAAATAGGACTACCTTGCCTCAGAGCAGAACCCCAAAGGATAGGCAGCCCCCCACAAATATTGGCCGTGAGTAGGAGAGGAAAGACAAACACAGGCAGAAAACAGGATTTAGCACAAGAGGCCACTCTAGCTAAAATAGGAAAGGATAGAACAGAGTTCTGTGCGGTCAGTATTAAAACCCTTCCAAAAATATCCACAGCAGATCATACCAAAAAATTCATCCATCTAACTAAAGACGTGGAACGTATATCTGCAAACTCCAGAGACTCCGACACTCAGAGCAGGAATACAATCAAAAAACAAGCACACAGCTTGTGTGCCATAGAAAAAGAAACAGACACTTATCTTTACTGAATTGGCAGCTAAGCAGAAGCCAGACAGAGATCCAACACTTCCCAAGAAACATTGACAACTGGCAAGGACTAATGAGTCCTGCAAACCTAAATACCCCAGTCAGAATTGCAATCAGCAGATAAACCTGTCCAGGACTGCAGGCCAGGGACAACTGCATTACCACCTACAACCACCGGAGGGAGCCCAAAAGCAGAATTCACAACAGGTTTCCATCTAAATCTCCGAGTGACGTGACAGTTGAAACTCCCGAGTGTTTCATTCACTATAATGAGGCAGCAGAGTTACTCTGGACTCCATCTGGCTTCTGTTCAGCGGTGTCCTTCTTTTCAGAAGTGCAAAAAACTGTTTCCGATGCCACTTTTATGCAATCCTAAAAAGATGGACACCACCAGATCACAGGTCAGTCGGCGTCCACAGTGCCTCCATCTGTCTCATTATAAGGAATCTTCCGCCGGGGTTTCTGTCTGAATCACGTATTTCAGAGATTTACACAGAAACCCCAGAGTAAGCGCTCAGTGCACAGTCCTTGATTTTTTTAAAGGTAGCGCTGACAGCTGAGAGCTGCAGCCTGAAGCTGTCAGTTTTGCCTGCGCTGGTTGTAATTTTTTAAATTTATATCCATTTCTATCAATGAGAGCAGGCGTACGATGATGAAAGTAGTACTCTCACCTGCCGATGCCTGTGACCAGGGGTAACCTTTTTACCGCTGATCAGAACTGCTGGCTCACATGCTGTCATCTGTATAACAGGGTGAGAACGCAGCGCTCTGACTGGCAGTATCGAACTTACCACCAATCAAAGCTACTGTTCCTCACGCTGTCTGTTGTGAATTCTGTGGCTGAATTCACTCCTGTGGTCACAAGTGGTACTGCAGCTTCTGAGCTTCCTCCCTCAGGTGTTCTGGTGAGCTCGTTGGCTGCTTTGTTATTTAACTCCACCTGATTCTGTCTTCCTTGCTCCTTGGCAATGTTCCAGTGTTGGATCTGATCTTCTGGATCTTTCCTGTGGCCTGCTGCTCTGCTTAGATAAGTGCTTCTTTGCTTTTGTTGCTACTTTTTCTGTCCAGCTTGTCAATTCGTTTTGCTGGAAGCTCTGAGACGCAAAGGGTGTACCGCCGTGCCGTTAGTTCGGCACGGTGGGTCTTTTTGCCCCCTTTGCGTGGTTTTTTGCTTTAGGGTTTTTTTGTAGACTGCAAAGTTCTCTTTGCTATCCTCGCTCTATCTAGAATATCGGGTCTCACTTTGCTGAATCTATTTCATCCCTACGTTTGTCTTTTCATCTTGCTAACAGTCATTATATGTGGGGGGCTGCCTTTTCCTTTGGGGTATTTCTCTGAGGCAAGTCAGGCTTGTTTTTCTATCTTCAGGCTAGTCAGCTCCTCAGGCTGTGCCGAGTTGCATAGGTAGTGTCAGGCGCAATCCACAGCTGCCTTTAGTTGTGTTTAGGATAGGTTCAGGTATTGCGGTCTACAGAGATTCCACGTCTCAGAGCTCGTTCTATTGTTTTTGGGTTATTGTCAGATCACTGTATGTGCTCTGATTGCTGGCACACTGTGTCACTGGATTGCCTACATAACAGTACAAGGAGCCTACCTAATGATTCTCAATAGAGGGAAAAAAGAAGTTCTAACATCATTTTTTTTTCTCAGCTCTGTGTTCAGTCTTTTTTTTCCCCTAGACATTTGGGTGTTTCAGGACACAGGTGTGGACATGGATATTCAGGGTCTGTGCTCTTCAATGGATAATCTCGTTACAAATGTACAAAGGATTCAAGATACTATTGATCAGAAATCTATGTTAGAACCAAGAATTCCTATTCCTGATTTGTTTTTTGGTGATAGAACTAAGTTTCTTAATTTCAAAAATAATTGTAAGCTATTTCTGGCCTTGAAACCTCATTCTTCTGGTAATCCTATTCAACAGGTTTTGATTATTATTTCTTTTTTGCGCGGCGACCCTCAGGACTGGGCATTTTCTCTTGCGCCAGGAGACCCTGCATTGAGTAATGTCAATGCGTTTTTCCTGGCGCTCGGATTGCTTTACGATGAGCCTAATTCAGTGGATCAGGCTGAGAAAAATTTGCTGGCTTTGTGCCAGGGTCAGGATGATATAGAAGTATATTGTCAGAAATTTAGGAAGTGGTCAGTACTCACTCTGTGGAATGAATCTGCGCTGGCAGCTTTGTTCAGAAAGGGTCTCTCTGAGGCTCTTAAGGATGTCATGGTGGGTTTTCCTATGCCTGCTGGTTTGAATGAGTCTATGTCTTTGGCCATTCAGATCGGTCGACGCTTGCGCGAGCGTAAATCTGTGCACCATTTGGCGGTATTGTCTAAGATTAAACCTGAGCCTATGCAGTGCGATAGGACTATGACCAGAGTTGAACGGCAAGAACACAGACGTCTGAATGGTCTGTGTTTCTACTGTGGTGATTCCACTCATGCTATTTCTGATTGTCCTAAGCGCACTAAGCGGTTCGATAGGTCTGCCGTCATTGGTACTGTACAATCCAAATTCCTTCTGTCCATTACCTTGATATGCTCTTTGTCATCGTATTCTGTCATGGCGTTTGTGGATTCAGGCGCTGCCCTGAATCTGATGGATTTGGATTATGCTAAACGTTGTGGGTTTTTCTTGGAGCCTTTGCGGTGTCCTATTCCGTTGAGAGGAATTGATGCTACACCTTTGGCCAAGAATAAACCTCAGTACTGGACCCAGCTGACCATGTGCATGGCTCCTGCACATCAGGAAGTTATTCGCTTTCTGGTGCTACATAATCTGCATGATGTGGTCGTGTTGGGGTTGCCATGGCTGCAAACCCATAATCCAGTATTGGATTGGAACTCTATGTCGGTATCCAGCTGGGGTTGTCAGGGGGTACATGGTGATGTTCCATTTTTGTCTATTTCGTCATCCACTCCTTCTGAGGTCCCAGAGTTCTTGTCTGATTATCAGGATGTATTTGAAGAGCCCAAGTCCGATGCCCTACCTCCGCATAGGGATTGTGATTGTGCTATCAATTTGATTCCTGGTAGTAAATTCCCTAAAGGTCGTTTATTTAATTTATCCATGCCTGAACACGCCGCTATGCGCAGTTATGTGAAGGAATCCCTGGAGAAGGGACATATTCGCCCATCGTCATCACCACTGGGAGCAGGGTTCTTTTTTGTAGCCAAGAAGGATGGTTCGCTGAGACCGTGTATTGATTACCGCCTTCTTAATAAGATCACTGTTAAATTTCAGTATCCCTTGCCATTGTTATCTGACTTGTTTGCTCGGATTAAGGGGGCTAGTTGGTTCACTAAGATAGATCTTCGTGGTGCGTATAATCTGGTGAGAATCAGGCAAGGAGATGAATGGAAAACTGCATTTAATACGCCCGAGGGTCATTTTGAGTATCTAGTGATGCCGTTCGGACTTGCCAATGCTCCATCTGTGTTTCAGTCTTTTATGCATGACATCTTCCGTGAGTATCTGGATAAATTCCTGATTGTTTACTTGGATGACATTTTGATCTTCTCGGATGATTGGGAGTCTCATGTGAAGCAGGTCAGAATGGTTTTCCAGGTCCTGCGTGCTAATTCTTTGTTTGTGAAGGGATCAAAGTGTCTCTTCGGTGTGCAGAAAGTTTCATTTTTGGGGTTCATCTTTTCCCCTTCTACTATCGAGATGGATCCGGTTAAGGTCCAAGCCATCCAGGATTGGACTCAGCCGACATCTCTGAAAAGTCTGCAAAAATTCCTGGGCTTTGCTAATTTTTATCGTCGCTTCATCTGTAATTTTTCTAGCATTGCCAAACCATTGACCGATTTGACCAAGAAGGGTGCTGATTTGGTTAATTGGTCTTCTGCTGCTGTGGAAGCTTTTCAGGAGTTGAAGCATCGTTTTTGTTCTGCCCCTGTGTTGTGTCAACCAGATGTTTCTCTTCCGTTCCAGGTCGAGGTTGATGCTTCTGAGATTGGAGCAGGGGCGGTTTTGTCACAGAGAGGTTCTGGTTGCTCAGTGTTGAAACCATGTGCTTTCTTTTCCAGGAAGTTTTCGGCTGCTGAGCGTAATTATGATGTTGGCAACCGAGAGTCGCTGGCCATGAAGTGGGCATTCGAGGAATGGCGTCATTGGCTTGAAGGAGCTAAGCATCGCGTGGTGGTATTGACTGATCATAAGAACCTTACTTATCTCGAGTCTGCCAAGCGCTTGAATCCTAGACAGGCCCGTTGGTCGTTATTTTTTGCCCGCTTCGATTTTGTGATTTCGTACCTTCCGGGCTCTAAAAATGTGAAGGCGGATGCTCTGTCTAGGAGTTTTGTGCCCGACTCTCCGGGTTCATCTGAGCCGGCGAGTATCCTCAAGGAAGGAGTCATTGTGTCTGCCATCTCCCCTGATTTGCGGCGAGTGTTGCAAAAATTTCAGGCGAATAAACCTGATCGTTGTCCGGCGGAGAAACTGTTCGTCCCTGATAGGTGGACTAGTAAAGTTATCTCTGAACTTCATTGTTCGGTGTTGGCTGGTCATCCTGGAATCTTTGGTACCAGAGAGTTAGTGGCTAGATCCTTCTGGTGGCCATCTCTGTCACGGGATGTACGTACTTTTGTGCAGTCCTGTGGGATTTGTGCTAGGGCTAAGCCCTGCTGTTCACGTGCCAGTGGGTTGCTTTTGCCCTTGCCGGTCCCAAAGAGGCCTTGGACACATATTTCGATGGATTTCATTTCTGACCTTCCCGTTTCTCAAAAGATGTCAGTCATTTGGGTGGTCTGTGATCGCTTTTCTAAAATGGTCCATCTGGTGCCCTTGGTTAAATTGCCTTCCTCCTCTGATTTGGTGCCTTTGTTCTTCCAGCATGTGGTTCGTTTGCATGGCATTCCTGAGAATATTGTTTCTGACAGAGGTTCCCAGTTTGTTTCAAGGTTTTGGCGAGCCTTTTGTGGTAGGATGGGCATTGACCTATCTTTTTCCTCGGCTTTCCATCCTCAGACTAATGGCCAGACCGAACGAACCAATCAGACCTTGGAAACATATCTGAGATGTTTTGTTTCTGCAGACCAGGATGATTGGGTGTCCTTTTTGCCGTTGGCTGAGTTCGCCCTTAATAATCGGGCCAGCTCGGCTACCTTGGTCTCTCCATTTTTCTGCAATTCTGAGTTCCATCCTCGTTTCTCTTCAGGACAGGTTGAGTCTTCGGACTGTCCTGGTGAGGATTCTGTGGTGGACAGGTTGCAGCAGATCTGGACTCAGGTAGTGGACAATTTGACCTTGTCCCAGGAGAAGGCTCAACTTTTCGCTAATCGCAGACGCCGTGTGGGTCCCCGACTTCGTGTTGGGGATCTGGTTTGGTTATCTTCTCGTCATATTCCTATGAAGGTTTCCTCTCCTAAACTTAAACCTCGTTTTATTGGTCTGTATAGGATTTCTGAGATTCTCAATCCTGTGTCTTTTCGTCTGACCCTCCCAGACTCCTTTTCCATACATAATGTATTCCATAGGTCGTTGTTGCGGAGATACGTGGCACCTATGGTTCCATCTGTTGAGCCTCCTGCCCCGGTTTTGGTGGAGGGGGAATTGGAGTATATTGTGGAGAAAATTTTGGATTCTCGTGTTTCTAGACGGAAACTCCAGTATCTGGTTAAATGGAAGGGTTATGCTCAGGAAGATAATTCCTGGGTTTTTGCCTCTGATGTCCATGCTCCAGATCTTGTTCATGCCTTTCATGTGGCTCATCCTGGTCGGCCTGGGGGCTCTGGTGAGGGTTCGGTGACCCCTCCTCAAGGGGGGGGTACTGTTGTGAATTCTGTGGCTGAATTCACTCCTGTGGTCACAAGTGGTACTGCAGCTTCTGAGCTTCCTCCCTCAGGTGTTCTGGTGAGCTCGTTGGCTGCTTTGTTATTTAACTCCACCTGATTCTGTCTTCCTTGCTCCTTGGCAATGTTCCAGTGTTGGATCTGAGCTTCTGGATCTTTCCTGTGGCCTGCTGCTCTGCTTAGATAAGTACTTCTTTGCTTTTGTTGCTACTTTTTCTGTCCAGCTTGTAAATTCGTTTTGCTGGAAGCTCTGAGACGCAAAGGGTGTACCGCCGTGCCGTTAGTTCGGCACGGTGGGTCTTTTTGCCCCCTTTGCGTGGTTTTTTGTTTAGGGTTTTTTTGTAGACTGCAAAGTTCTCTTTGCTATCCTCGCTCTATCTAGAATATCGGGTCTCACTTTGCTGAATCTATTTCATCCCTACGTTTGTCTTTTCATCTTGCTAACAGTCATTATATGTGGGGGGCTGCCTTTTCCTTTGGGGTATTTCTCTGAGGCAAGTCAGGCTTGTTTTTCTATCTTCAGGCTAGTCAGCTCCTCAGGCTGTGCCGAGTTGCATAGGTAGTGTCAGGCGCAATCCACAGCTGCCTTTAGTTGTGTTTAGGATAGGTTCAAGTATTGCGGTCTACAGAGATTCCACGTCTCAGAGCTCGTTCTATTGTTTTTGGGTTATTGTCAGATCACTGTATGTGCTCTGATTGCTGGCACACTGTCACTGGATTGCCTACATAACAGCTGTCACACAGATGACAGTGTTGGAAACACCAGCTGTTTGGGATGCTGAACCTGATTAGTAACTCGGACTTCCAGGAAAAGTCCATGTTCAGGGTCCGTGCACGGACAATAGGTGTTCGATACGGACTCCGAACTTTCCCGTTCGGGTTCGCCCATAAGTAGTTTTTATATCTGTTCTAATTATTTCATTTGTTTGTCTTGAAGCTTTTATTTTTCATGCACGGAAATATTGATCTGATTATAAGTAACTAATTCTCTTGGCCTCAAAGAACAGAGTTGCCAGACTGGAGCACTTGAATGGTGCAATTTGGTTCAGGCGAAATTCTACTGAATAATCAACATATATCTGTAGATACACAGCGGGTGAAATAAGAATTGAACAATTCACCGATTTTGAGTAATAATGAGAAATGACATTGGAAAACGTATTAAACACATGAAAAAAGAGAGGTGCAAAAGGACATGGAAAGTTCTGACACCAGCTGAAATCTATCAGAAAATAGAAAGCAATCCTGCCTCTAAGTGACACATAATATCAACTGGTTCAACTGATGGCCTATAAAAAGGTATAAAAAGGAGGTGTCTTATTACCAAGGTGCACATAAGAAACATCTCATGAAGGGTATAACCAGTGAGCTGTCTCAAGACCTTCACAACCTTATTGCTGCAAAACTTATTGATGGCATTGGTTACTGATATCTGGTGACAATTTCATGTCAATAGCACCTTTAGAAATACATTTACTTAGAAAATTGGTGTTCAATACTTATTTCACCTGCTGTATGGGATAGATAGATAAATAGATGGATAGATAGATAGATAGATAGATAGATAGATAGATAGATAGATAGATAGATAGATAGACAGGGTTACTGTCACCTAATGGAAAGAAGAGCAGTCTCATTCACTGACAGCAGAGAAAATTGAAAAATGAGATAGATAGACAGACAGATGAAGGACAGATCCGATCATTATCCAGATCAAAAAGTGTCCTTTGCAGTGAAGTGACAGCTGCCGCTCCTCGTCCCCCCTACACATCGGACATGTAGTGTGTAACATCTTCTCTTCACCCCCCATATGGTGTACGTCCATACAGTCCATACTGCGCACAGGCTAATAATACAGCGATGTGCCTGTACAGCTGTGTCACAGAGCGTCCATGCCTATATAGCCGTGCCACAGATCATATACGCCGCTGCCATACGCTGTACAGGGCATAAGTGGCAGCGTCTCCATTATAAATACCGCCATATACTGCACATATAGGAACAGCCAACAACGACACAAACACAGCGCCACACATGAAGGAATGGTCATACAGTGCTAATAATACTAATAATACTACTCATACATAAGGGTCGAATCATCTCAGACTTCCTCGGCCATATTGGAGTCACACACCTCCCACAGCGGTGTATGAGCTGTAAAGATTGGGAGTTACTTTACATAGAAATATTTTACACCTTCAGGAAGTGATGGAGGACAGCCCCTCCCCCAAGGAGCCAGGAATGACAGGGGGCTATATACAGAGCCTTACTGCGTGTATAGTGTCACCATCCTGCCTTATCTAGGCCTGACGTCATCATTAACTTCTCACCTTCTAATAATACTAATAATGATAAAGAGATGACTCTACTCATTCTTTCTCAGTCCGCACAGCAAAGCTGAAAAGTTAACTGCATAAAGCAGGAAGTGTCAGCGTTGTCTGTGCTCTAGTGGTCAGTGTGAGAACTGCAACATTTCAAAACACAACATTTTACATCGTGATCACCTGCAGCAGCTGAGGTGTATTATGAGGTTCTGCAGCAGCTGGGGTGTATTATGAGGTTCTTCAGCAGCTGAGGTGTATTATGAGGTTTTGTAGCAGCTGAGGAGTATTATGAGGTTCTGCAGCAGCTGGGGTGTATTATGAGGTTCTGCAGCTGCTGAGGTGTATTATGAGGTTCTGAAGCAGCTGGGGTGTATTGTGAGGTTCTGTAGCAGCTGAGGTGTATTATGAGATTCTGCAGCAGCTGAGGTGTATTATGAAGTTCTGAAGCAGCTGATGTGTATTGTGAGGTTCTGAAGCAGCTGAGGTGTATTATGAGGTTCTGCAGCAGCTGAGGTGTATTATGAGGTTCTCTAGCAGTTGATGAGTATTATGAGGTTCTGCAGCAAGTGAGGTGTGCAGTGTGAGGTTCTGCAGCAGCTGAGGTGTATTATGAGGTTCTGTAGCAGCTGAGGTGTATTATGAGGTTCTCAGCTGAGGTGTATTATGAGGTTCTGCAGCAGCTGAGGTGTATTATGAGGTTCTGAAGCAGCTGAGGTGTATTTTGAGGTTCTGCAGCAACTGAGGTGTGCAGTATGATGTTCTGCAGCAGCTGAGGTGTATTATGAGGTTCTGAAGCAGCTGAGAGTTGTGTAATATGACATTTCACAGTAGCTTAAATCCTTTGTTTCCCTTGTAGCTGCTGAAGAACCTCTTTTTTTAATTAAAGATGGAGCACTACACTTTTTTGGTTGTCATTGTAGAAGGTATTTCCCACAATAGTGATCTTTCACAGACCAATATGGCAAAAGAGATAAGCAGCTGCTCGCAGCGCCGCTCGTCTCCCTGTAATCATCAGATTCTGATATCACAAGATAGCGATTAAATATTACTGACGTATAATGTAAATATGTAAAGGGACAAATCACAGAAACACCAAACAGCCATAAGGTAGCCTGACACAGGAAACAGCAGGCGGCGCTCACACAAGTCACTCACCTTGCCTGCTGTGTAGAAGGTGCGCGTCTGCCTGACGGACATCTCCACCTCTGCAAGAAGAGACCATGTAGAGAAAGGGAATCAGAAAGGGAAGATGCCAGTCGCATGGCAGCATGTCTGAGACGGCCGCGAAGGAAGCGCAAAAATCTTCATTAAAAGTGCAAAAAGAAGGATTTCCAGAGAGTGAGTGGAGCACACACGAAGCCCAGTGTCCTGGTGCTGGGGGGACAGTGCATTCCTGTATTTGGGAGAGGGGAGTGATTCCAGGCCCCAGTGTCTGGTTTCTTAAGAGGAGGGTTTCATCTGGGAGTTCCCAGGGATCCTCTCCTTACATACTTCTGGTCTTAGATTCTAGTGTTTCATTAGCCCCAGGAAAATCTTCACTTTCCACTCCACACAATAAACTTTCTGTGACCCTCCTTCCATATCAGCGCAAGCAAACAGCCTCCATCTGTGTGCGAGGTAGCAGAGCTGAGATTGCTCCAGTGAACTAAGCGCAGCGTCTGCATGGAGTCCGTATGTTCTCCTCATGTTTGGTGGCTTTCCTGGGCTTCTCCCACATTCCGAAAACTCACAGACGATCCTAATGGATGGAGACTGGTGGGAGCGATGTCGATACCTGTACACCGCCGTGGAGTTTATTGGCGCTATACTAGCAACGGAAATGTTATTCCTTGGAGTTTGTCATTTTCTTTGACCACAGGACCAATGATGGAGCCTCCTTTCGTTTTTGGATAGCGTATATACAGCTACGTCATGTACCGTATACCCCAACTTGACGAACACAGCATGGCACAACTATTTTTTTTGATAGCTAACCATGCCAGTTCCTTTTATGTACCTACGCTAAAATAGTGCCGCCACTCAGAAAATGTGATGTCGAACTGATGCCCCCACACAGTAGCATGCCCCAACAGTCCTCCACACTGTATGATGTGATTGTGACCAGTGTCCTCCCCATACATAAAATGTTGCACCCACACACAGTATGATGGCCCCTGCGTTTCCCCAACAGATTGGAAACAACATGATGCCCCCAGTGTCCACAACACACAGTATGATGCATCCAGTGCCCCCCACATACAGTAAAATGCCCCAGTATGATGCATCCAGGGCTCCACCCTACAGAATGTGATGCCCCTAATGTCCCCCACACATACTATGATGCCTGCAGTGTCTCTCCTCACATTATGATGCCCACAGTGTCCCTCTCAGAGTATGATGCCCATAGTGTCTCCTCATATAGCATGATGGCCCCAGTGTTCCTCTCATATACAGTATAATGCCTCCAGTGTCCCCCACACACAGCATGATGCCATCAGTATCTTCCACAAACACATGATGACCATAGTTTCACCCCATATAATGATGCCCCCATTTGTCTCATCATCTAGTATGATTGCCCAGTGTCTCCCCACACAGAAAATAATTCACCTGGTGTCCCAGACATACTGTAATGGCCAAAAGTGTTGGCACTCTTGAAATTGTTTCTGAATATGAAATATTTCTCCCAGAAACCCCCAACTTAATATTTGGTTGTAAATAACTGCAATCAATCGCGTCCTATAAACAACAAGCTTCTTACACCTCTCAGATGGAATTTTGGACCTCTCTTCTTTTGCAAACTGCTCCAGGTCTCATATTTGAAGGCGCCTTCTCCCAACAGCAATTTTTAAGATCTCTCCATGAGTGATCAAAGGGATTTAGATCCAGACTTGTTGCTGCCACTTCAGAACTCTCTAGCGCTTTGTTTCCATCCATTTCTGGAGGCTTCTTGAAGTATGTTTGGGGTCATTATCCTGCTGGATGACCCAAGACCTAGGATGCAAACCCAGCTTTCTGACACTAGGCAGGCTCTATATTGCAACCCTAAATCCTTTGGTAATCTTCAGATTTCATGAAGCCTTGACACAGTCAAGGCACCCAGTCCGAGAGGCAGCAAAACATCTTTGAACCACCACCATATTTGACTGTAGGTACTGTGTTCTTTTCTTTGTAGGTATCATTCCGTTTTTGGTAAATAGTAGAATGTTGTGCTTTACCAAAAAGCTCTATCTTGGTCTCATCTGTCCAATCTGTCCACAAGATGCTCACATACACTTTGGCAGACTGCAATTACTCATTTTTTATGTCTCTGTGTCAGCAGTTGGGTCCTCCTTGGTCTCCTGCCATAGTGTTTCATTTCATTCCAATGTCGACGAATTGTTTGCACTGACAATGATGCCCCCTGAGTCTGCATGACAGCTTGAATTTCTATGGACCTTGTTTGGGACTGCTAATCCATCAACTGGACTATTCTATGTTGCAACTTTCATTATTTTTTTTCTTGCGGCCACGTCCAGGGAGATTAGCTACAGTGCCAAGGGTTGTAAACTTCTTGATTATGTTGCGCACTGTGGACAAAGGAACATCAAGATCTCGAGAGATGGACTTGTAACCTTGAGGTTGTTGATATTTTTCAAGAATTTTGGTTCTCAAGTCCTCAGACAGTTCTCTTCTCCTCTTTCTGTTCTCCATGTTTTTTTGTGGCACAAACAGACACATAATGCAAAGATTGAGTCACCTTCCCCCCTATTTAGCTGGTTTCAGATGTGGTTTTTATATTGCCCACACCTGTTACTTGCTACAGGTGAGTATGAATGAACATCACATGCTTGAAATAAAACTTGTGTACCCACAATTTTGGAAAGGTACCAACAATTTTGTCTAGGCAAAAGAGAGGAGAAGCCAGCGCTGCCTATGGTTAAAACGCAATACATAAAGTGCAAATGCACATATTGATTTCTAACTGTATTTTCAAAATGAGACATTTAGCAAACAATTGATCAATTCTTTGAGCCACCCCACCAAGTCACGGCATTCTCATAATGGGGCAGTCCTACTCTACACATTTAGCTTTCATTTAAAAAAAAACCTCAACCAAGTATACAAAAAAAAAATATTCCCCCAGTTTCATTCCGACAATGAGAAGACTAGATCTCCGATCTGTGCTGTGCCTGTTCCAGGAGCAGCATGTGCGATGTAGTGAGGTCATGACACCTTCTGTGCGGAGCCTCTAGAGCTGTAGACTCCGCCATTATATTCATCTGGATGTGCATCCTAAAGACACATATAGCAGGACATGCAGCCCACCTTCTAGGAGAACAGGACATCTCCTCTCATCTGGGATCATCATGCAGGATCTAGGAGATGGGACTGGTTCTGCATTCCAGTCCCATGTGTATGTCGCAGTTCCTGTACAAAGTATGGAAAGACCCCTATATAGCGCTAATAAGCAGGATCCTGGTGGTGGGTGAGGGGAGTTGGACCCCACATATCACAATGCAAGTATTCAATGACCAATCACCACGTTTATATAAGGACCTCTGCTCTTTCCATTCTTCTTAGCCTTTGGCTGCAGTGATAAGATATTCAGTGTGGGAGCGAAAAATTCTGAGGAATCCAGCAAATATTCCAAATTCTGAGATAATCATTCTTCTGGCAGGACAAAAAGGAGATAGGAATAGGAAAGCGTCTTCCTATGTCTCTCAATCATTTTTTTGCCTTTAGTACTTTTATACTGTCGGGACCATATGGCAGTACTATATGTTACTGTTATAACAGTACTGAATAACAGTGTTAATTGTCCCCTGCATATATTGTTATAATGGCAGGTCAGTGTTAGCATTTAGTGAATAGTAGTAGAACACCCGCGGCTTCGCTCATGGAAAATATGTCAAATTGTTGGTTATGATAGCTAAAGTAAAATTTTCAGTGTCACCTGAGGGAGCTCACATCTCAGTAATGAAAACCGCCTCACAGGCAGACTTGTCTAGTTGCCCATAGCAACCAATCAGAGCTCAGCTTTCACTTTACCTCAGCAGCCTCAGCGATGAAAGCTCCCTGTATAGTAAGCAATAATGACAATCTTAGGCTACTTTCACACTAGCGTTTTTTTTAATCCGTCACAATGCGTCGTTTTGCAGAAAAAACGCATCCTGCAAAAGTGCTTGCAGGATGCGTTTTTTCCCCATAGACTTCTATTGACGACGCATTTGCGACGGATTGCCACACTTCGCATCCGTCTTGCGACAGATGCGCTGTGCTTTTGCGGACCGTCGGGAGAAAAAAACGCTACATGTAACGTTTTTTTCTCCTGACGGACCGCTTTTTCCGACCGCGCATGCGCGGCCGGAACTCCGCCCCCACCTCTCCGCACCTTACAATGGGGCAGCGGATGCGCCGGAAAAATGCATCCGCTGCACCCATTGTGCAATGCAGCAAACGCTAGCGTCGGAATCTCTCCCCGACGCATTGCGACGGAGAGATTCCGACGCTAGTGTGAAAGAAGCCTTACTGTGAGGCATTTTTCGCCTGACTAATATTGCTGCTCAGTATTGTTCATCCGTGTCCGTAGAGTGCATGAGTGTGTGGTCCTTGTGCGTGTGTGTGTGTGTGGTGTGCATGTGGTATTTATGGGGTGGTGTTGTGGTATTTGTGGGGTGGTGTTTGTGTTGTGTGTGTCTAGAGTGGTCTGGTGTTTGTGTGGTGTGTTGTGGCATTTCTGTGGTGTTGTGATTGTGGGTTGGTGTATGTGTGCTGTCTGTGTGGTGTTTGTATGGTGTTTGTTAAATGTTTGTGTGTTGTGTGCGGTGGTGCGGCCCCTTTAGTAGCGACTCTTTGGCGCCATCGCTATAATCCGTCCCTGTCAGTCACAACTGTTGTTTTCCCATCAGCACTTTTACTTTCACCTTCACATTTCTCCATTATATGTATAGGGCCTGACTTGGGGGCCCCAATCTCATGACAGGGGACACCAGCGAGATTTAACGTGCGCAGTATTCTGCTCCTGTGGGTGGAGAGGAAGCGTGCCAAATTTCACCCAAATCGGGCGAGAACTGTGGATTTGTATAGAGCGGGCTACTACAGATTTTGAGTTTTATATACAGTATATAGACGGAAAAAAAATCAAAAAAACAATTGTGCAATTGCACTTTTTTTTCAATTTCACTGTACTTGTAATTTTTTTCCTGTTTTTCAGTGCACCATATGGCAAAATCTATTGTATCGTTCAAAAGTACAACTTGTCCTGCAAAAACCAAGTCCTCACATGGCCATATTGACGGAAAAATATAAAAATTATAGCTCTGGAAAGAAAGGGAGAAAAAAAAAACAAAAAACGGAAAACCCCAAGGTTGTGAAGGGGTTGAAGAGTCAATATTGACTTTTAGGATTGCTATGTCCAATAGTTGGTAGTAAAGTTTCTGACCTGTTGCTATTTTATGAGGCTATTTACATAGTGATATTTCCAGAGCAGCATTAAGTAAGTCTCCTTACGCTTTTCATAAGGAGCAGATTTTGGCAAAAACCCAATGTGTAATGAGGGTTGAATAAATTAGCGGCAATATTTGTGCATTGTACGGTTCTGTTATATTCTACTATCTGGTGTTCTTATCTGGGCAGTCCGTGACCTTTGGACAGGTGTGGTCAGCATATACTTTTAAGGTCTATAGAAGGGTCTTCATGTTTCTGCAAGAGCTTCCCCTTGCCCCGTATTTAATCTTCACACTACATGCTCCTGGATATTCCGCTTCTTGGAGTCTCAGTAAATTCAGATGTTTGCAGCAAACAATGGCCGCACATTCCTGGGAAGACGAGTGAATAATGTAAATAATCTGCATTATTGAGACGTCCTCGTCACAGGACAGAACAAGCTCGTCTCCTATAGTAAAGTGCTATTCAGGACTCTGAAAGGAGATATATGGGGTTTTGGCCTTTGCGGTGTCTCGTAAAGCAGAAAATGAGACGTCGGACCACAAAGATTTGTGCTACTTGTCTGCAACCTACAATTTAGAAGTGACGACAAAGCCAAATTGCATACGGATCACATGTGCTGAAGTCTTTGACGGAAAGGTTGTGCCTGACGTGTAACCAGAAGACCAACAGTGTTGGCTATTTTGTGACGGTCACAGTCGATCATGAGTCGCAATAAGACTTTGTCCAATGGAGCATGAATGGTCATCTTTGTAGTAGTAAAGTATATTGATTCATCTCCTTTGTGATTTCCTCCATCAGATGTCATATTTATTGACCATCACTTCCTAATCTGAATCTCAGGAACCCTACGACACTCGTGTAGCTGCTGCTAGTGGACATTATTGACAGGTTCTCAAGGAAAGAGTGGAGCAGAGACCATAAAATGGGCAGATTGTGATGTCACCTGTAGCAGGACAGGGCCCTTCCCAAACTGTTGGAAAATAATCCTTATAGCATTATCCTCCTCCACCATCTGTAGAGCGGGCACAATGCAGTCAGGGGGTAATGTCCTCCTGGAGCTACCAAACCCAGACTCCTCCATCAGAGAAGTGTGACCCGTCACTGCACAGAACAAGTCTCCTCCAGAGTCCAGTGGTTGCAGCTTTACACCACTCCATCCGAGGCTTGGCATTGTGATTGGTGATATAAGGGTTGCATGGCCAAGTTGATGTACATGAAGCTCCCAGTGTACAGTTCTTCTGCTGATGTCACTTTGTTAGGCAGTTTAGAATTTCATAGCAAGAAATTACATTAATGTGTCACACACTTCAGCATTTGGTGGTCCACTCAGTGAGATCACATGGTCACCTCTCAGGGGGTTTCAGCCACAATCTGACTCACTTCCAGTCTACAGCCATTATTTATACACTCTCTGATGCCAAAGAGCCATCTAGAGGCAATCATTAGCATTACAGGCAAAGGTTCAGTCCATCAAATGTGCCATGTGTGGGAAGGAGTCATCCAGCCATGGAGGAAAAGATTCAGTATGACTTGTACTGTGTATATTGAAACTGTTTCTCACTTTAGAATTAAGAGCCAAGTAGGCGGTACTAATCTGTGAACGAAGGCTGAGCCCTGAATAAGGACTACTAAACATAGATTTAAATATGCAAAATAGACGTTAACTGATTCTTCCTCCTGAAAGGTATATAGCAGTCTCATCAGCTTCTCCTCCTCTGTAACCCACTGCTTTCAGGTGAGACTCTATGTGCAAATGTTGCAGGTTCCGTTTAAGTTATACTTGTCAAGAGGATTGTCAAATTTATAATACTAACATTGCATAAAAAAAAAGAAAAAGTAATATCCTAACATTCAGTATGTGCCAAACTAGTGAAGCACAGCTGGAATAGTAATGACAGTTGAAGCCGAGCTAGTAGAGTGGAATGGTACAGACTTGGAACAACAGTGCTGAGAATTCAGCAACTAATGTAGTAGAACTGGAAAAGTGGATGCTTAGGAAAGCAGCTAAGATAAAGGCAGCTGAAGTATTAGAGCTGGAAATGTGGAGATGTAGGATAGCAGAGCTGAGATAAAGGCAGCTAAACTAGCAGAGCTGAGATAAAGGCAGCTAAAATAGCAGAGCTGTGATAAAGGCAGCTGAAATAGCAGAGCTGAGATAAAGGCAGCTGAAGAAGCAGAGCTGAGATAAAGGCAGCTAAACTAGCAGAGCTGAGATGAAGGCAGCTAAAGTAGCAGAGCTGAGATAAAGGCAGCTGAAATAGCAGAGCTGAGATAAAGGCAGCTGAAATAGCAGATCTGAGATAAAGGCAGCTGAAGTAGCAGAGCTGAGATAAAGGCAGCTGAAGTAGCAGAGCTGAGATAAAGGCAGCTGAAGTAGCAGAGCTGAGATAAAGGCAGCTGAAATAGCAGAACTGAGATAAAGGCAGCTGAAGTAGCAGAGCTGAGATAAAGGCAGTTAAACTAGCAGGGCTGATATAAAGGCAGCTGAAGAAACAGAGCTGAGATGAAAGCAGCTGAAGTAGCAGAGCTGAGATAAAGGCATCTGAAGTAGCAGAGCTGAGATAGCGGCAGATGAAGTAGCAGAGCTGAGATAAAGGCAGTTAAACTAGCAGAGCTGATATAAAGGCAGCTGAAGTAACAGAGTTGAGATGAAAGCAGCTGAAGTAGCAGAGCTGAGATAACGGCAGCTGAAGTAGCAGAGCTGAGATAAAGGCAGCTGAAGTAGCAGAGCTGAGATAAAGGCAGCTGACGTAGCAGAGCTGAGATAAGGGCAGCTGAAGTAGCAGAGCTGAGATAAAGGCAGCTGAAGTAGCAGAGCTGAGATAAGGGCAGTTAAACTAGCAGAGCTGATATAAAGGCAGCTGAAGTAACAGAGCTGAGATAAAGGCAGCTGAAGTAGCAGAGCTGAGATAAAGGCAGCTAAACTAGCGTGTATGAAAGTGTGTGAAAGTTAAGTGATTATTTTCCTCACAAGCTGCCATAGAAACTTCTGAGAGGAGCCTCCCAGCTCAGGGCCCACACATCCTGAGGTATCTTCCAGTTTGGGGCGGTTCAAGCTGCCTGGGAAGGCAGGGGAAGCAGACACTAATGCTACCAGCAGGTACAGACTAGGGCTGAAATTCAGCCCTGGCATTTGAAATCACACAGACCCATGTGGTCCCCATCCCCAAGCACCAGATGAGATATATTAGTAAGATTACCCTGGGTGGAGGAAGCAAGATCTACTACAAGAACAATATTTCTAATGTTCCCTATGGCCTGCTGGCACTTTGTGCTTTGTCACACCTCTTAACAGTATGGATGTCTTGAGAACACCGATTCTGTTATGAACATAGCAGACAATGTGGCCCACGACCAGACAGGCCCTTCTGGCATTTGCCAAAATTGCCCAATGGCCAGTCGGGCCCTGGCTACCAGTATAATTTTCCATGTGAGTCCACGCTAAGGGGACATTTTTCTCCTCATAATCATAATCTCCTCCACAAAGGAGTGAAGCCTCATACAGTCAGCAGAGATCACGCTACATATGTGCCCTCCTGAATGCTGGTTATCCTGATTGCTTCTAACCAAGACCAGATTCACGTGGCTGCCATGCCACCGGCCTTATTTAACCTACCCCCTGAGAAAGGGAACGGTAGGCTCAAAACTGTGAGTACTCCCACACTTTAGTGTATTTCCATGGAGAGCCAATCTGTGAATCAGTTAATATTTCTTGGACTAAGCATAGCACTTTTTCTAATAGCAAGTGAAGAGAACTCTGCTGCAGCCACCCTGAGAGGCCATAACCTCGCTTGTCTCATGAGGAGAGAAGCCTATACCGTTACCTCTTTAAGTAAAATTATTATGTTTACATGTCTGGCTGCTTGAGAGTGCACAAATAGCTCCCAACTGTCCCTCATTGCGCGAGACTGTCCCGATTTGGAGGCTTTGACCCGCAGTCCCGCACGGGACTCTGCTTCTCCCGCACACAGCAGAAGAAGCATCTGACACGCCCCCTTGTTTAGGCCACTCCCCTTCCGCTTCCATATGTTGTTTTTCCAGTGTGCGGTACAGCTCAGAGAGGAAGAGAGAGAGGGGACATTTTGAGGTACGTAACACCAGGGCTTACCTGCCGGACACAGCCTGGGTGCCAATGTCAGCAGCAGTGGAGGGAGCTAAAATGCCTGGGTAATCCTGCGTGGAATGAGTGGGGCTGAGCAGGGTGGGATGGACACTCACAGCCTCCTCTGTTACTGGCCTCGGTTGCTGTGATTGCAGAGCGACGTATCAGTAGTCTGTGCAGTAGTCCAGACAGTGAATGCTGGAGGAGGAGGAGCAGCTGCAGCTCCCTGAGAGAGGGCAATGACGCTTGGCTAATCAATGTGGCTTGCTATTTTTCCCCACTGGCAGCCTTACCAATAATTCCCATGCAATTGAGCCTCATTGGGTGCTGCAGCCTTGTAAAGCCTGACATTAAGTTAAGCCTGCGACTGTATCATGTGCTTTAAAATGAGACAGAAAATCATGGCACAATTGCTGGTACGTACTACACAATGTAAAATTACGCTCGACTTCTGCTCCGTACACACACGGCTCCGCTCTGTACACCTCGTACACACACATGTGGCTCAGCTCAGTATACCTCATACACACACACGCGGCTCAGCTCGGTACACCTCGTACACACACACATGCTGCTCCGCTCAGTACACCTCGTACACACACACACACACACACGCGGATCCACTCAGTACACCTCGTACACACACATGCTCGGCTCAGCTGTATAGATCAGCTGACATGTGCCCGATTCAGTGCAGGCTCAGCGCCGGAGCCCGCGCTGAAGCAGGGTTTATTACCTATGTCGTACTATTACGGCATAGGTAGTAAAGGGGTTAAAGAACAGCAGCAGAATGGGGGGGCACATACCAAGATAAGGGATATATATTACCAGGATGGGGGATATATATACCAAGATGAAGCCCAGTATAAGGGACATATACCAGTGTATATACTGTATATATATATATATATATATATATATATACAGTATATACTAGCTATTGAACCCGTTCTATGCCTGGGTAGTGAGCATTTATATTTGTATATGGTCTCCATCCTGGTATGTGCTGCTTCCATCCTGCACCCTAATCTTTTCATGTGCTGCTAACATCTTGCGCCCCCATCCTGTCATATGCAACCCCGATCCTGCACCCTAATCTTGTCATGTGCTGCTACCATCTTGCGCCCCCTTCCTGTCATGTGCAGCCCCCATCCTGCGCCGTCATCCTGTTTAGTGCACCTCCATTTTGTCATGTGCTACTCTCTTCCTGCGCCCCATCCTGTCATGTGCTCCCATCCTGTGCCCCAATCCTGTCGTGTGCTCCCATCTTGTGCCCCAATCCTGTCATGTGCTCCCATCCTGCGCCCCATCCTGTAATGTGCTGCTCCCATCCTGCTTTGCCATCCTGTCATGTGCTGCTCCCATCCGGCGCCCCATCCTGTCATGTGCTCCCATCCTGCGGTGCCATCCTGTCATGTGCAGCCCCCATCCTGCACCCTAATCTTGTCATGTGCTGCTACCGTCTTGCACCCCCTTCCTGTCATGTGCAGCCCCCATCCTGCGCTCTCATCTTTAGTGTGCCTCCATCTTATCATGTGCTACTCTTTTCCTGCACCCCAATCCTGTCATGTGCTCCCATCCTGCGCCCCAATCCTGTCATGTGCTCCCATCCTGCACCCCATTCTGTCATGTGCTGCTCCCATCCTGCTCCCGCATCCTGTCATGTGCTCCCATCCTGCGTTGCCATTCTGTCATGTGCTGCTCCCAACCTGCGACCCCATTCTGTCATGTGCTCCCATCGTGCGTCACCATCCTGTCATATGCTGCTCCCATCCTGTGTCCCCATTCTGTGATGTGCTGCTCCCATCCTGCACTGTGTGGCCATTATATAGTATGGAGCCTCATGTGTGGCCATTATACAGTATGGAGCCTCATGTGTGGCCATTATACAGTATGGAGCATCATGTGCGGTCATTATACAGTATGGAGCATCATGTGTGGCCATTATACAGTATGGAGCATCATGTGCAGTCATTATACAGTATGGAGCACTGTGGGCCCATTATACAATATGGTAAAAAACACAAGGAGGGCACCATCCTAAATATATAATATATAATTGCCTAGAATACTACTTCCTGCAATTTGTGCCACCTTCCTGTCCGGAGCTAATGTCCGGAGATAATGTCCGGAGCTAATGTCCAGTGTCTGATTGGTTGCCGCCTGCTGCGAGCGACCAATCAGAAACGTGCCGTACTGTGACACACTCCGCCCGCCATTTTGGTGTGATTTTTGAATTTTTACCTCACAGCAAGTTTCTACTGCGTGGAGGCGGGCCCAGTGACGTTGCTCTTCAAGCTCCTGCCGAATTTCGTCAAAAAAATGATACCATTTACCAAAACTATATATATTTAGTTGTGAAGTGGTTCAGTGACATTTTCACACCAATTTTGAACTTTTGTTTGGTGTTTTCTCCATATACTGCCTATTATTCACTGACTGTTATACTGAGAGACTGCTGTTTATTAACCTCTTCTTTGCCACATTGGGTATATTGCTCTATTATTTGCCACATAAGGACATTGTCCATTATTGCCCAGCAATTTCTCTGCAATATAAACTGCCTATTTATTAATATCTGCATTCCTGCAAAGAACTATTGCCTATTATTAACTGGCTATTTTCCTACTACCTGACATTGTTCTTAAGCAAAGAACCGTTGTTGTGGCATTTGCCACAACACGCAAAGTTGTCGTCTGATGTCTTTCATCCCTCCCCTCATAAGCATGTTCATGGATCCTGTGTAACTGTACCTTAAATAACAAGAATTGTCAAGAGCTGGTGAGTGCAGCCATTTTTTGTTCTTTCTTACTATTATTTATTAATTGTATTATTTTTACATTTGAATAAATAAAGTATATATGGATTCTAGACTCCCGATTCTTTAGAATCGGGCTGCCATCAAGTATATAATATTTAAAGGGATCTACCTACAGTTAGTCTGTAACAATACATGCACTAATTCAAGAACCAGAAGAGCAGAGATCACCTTATAACAAAGTAACAAAATATTTTTATTGCACACCAAAACCTACAACATGGACATATAAAAACAATTAAAAAACATTAACGCCGCTCAGTGTGATTATAACCAAACAGGTACATAATATAGATACATAATGCCAAATATTCAGAAAAATATATATATATACAGGACCATGGGGTACCAAGGGTTAACCCCTTCCCGACCTTTGACGCCACGTAGGCGTCATGAAAGTCGGTGCCAATCTGACCCATGACGCCTATGTGGCGTCATGGAAAGATCGCGTCCCTGCAGATCGGGTGAAAGGGTTAACTCCCATTTCACCCGATCTGCAGGGACAGGGGGAGTGGTAGTTTAGCCCAGGGGGGGTGGCTTCACCCCCCTGTGGCTACGATCGCTCTGATTGGCTGTTGAAAGTGAAACTGCCAATCAGAGCGATTTCTAATATTTCACCTATTAAAACCCCCAGCCCTCCGATCTGTCCGGTACACTGCTCCGGCTCCCCTCCGTCCTGTGCTCCGCTCCCCCCGTGCTCTTGTCCGCTCCCCCCGTGCTCCAATCACCCCCCCGTGCTCCGATCCACCCCCCGTGCATCATCCACCCCCCGTGCTCCGATCCACCCCTCCTGTGCCCCGATCCACCCCCCCGTGCATCATCCACCCCCCGTGCTCCGATCCACCCCTCCTGTGCCCCGATCCACCCCCCCGTGCTCCGTTCCACCCCCCCGCGCTCCGATCCCCCCCCCATGCTCCGATCCCCCCCGTGCTCCCCCCCGCCCCATCATACTTACCGATCCTGCCGGGGTCCGTCCGTCTTCTCCCTGGGCGCCGCCATCTTCCAAAATGGCGGGCGCATGCGCAGTGCGCCCGCCGAATCTGCCGGCCGGCAGATTCGTTCCAAAGTGCATTTTGATCACTGAGATATAATCTATCACAGTGATCAAAATATAAAAAATAATAAATGACCCCCCCCCCCTTTGTCACCCCCATAGGTAGGGACAATAAAAAAATAAAGATTTTTTTTTTTCCCACTAAGGTTAGAATAGGGTTAGGGGTAGGGTTAGGGTTAGGGGTAGGGTTAGGGTTAGGGTTAGGGCTAGGGTTAGGGCTAGGGTTAGGGGTAGGGTTAGGGTTAGGGTTAGGGCTAGGGCTAGGGTTAGGGTTAGGGCTAGGGTTAGGGTTTCGGTATGTGCACACGTATTCTGTTCCTCTGCGGATTTTTGATAAATCCGCAGTGCTAAACCGCTGCGGATTTATGGCGGATTTACCGCGGTTTTTCTGCGCATTTCACTGCGGTTTTACAACTGCGATTTTCTATTGGAGCAGTTGTAAAACCGCTGCGGAATCCGCAGAAACAAGTGACATGCTGCGGAATGTAAACCGCTGCGTTTACGTGCAGTTTTTCTGCAGCATGTGTACAGCGATTTTTGTTTCCCATAGGTTTACATTGAACTGTAAACTCATGGGAAACTGCTGCGGATCCGCAGCGTTTTCTGCAGCGTGTGCACATACCTTTAGAATTAGGCTATGTGCACACGGTGCAGCAGTGTTCCATCAGGTTTACAGCACCATGTAAACCTATGGAAAACTAAATCCGCTGTGCCCATGGTGTGGAAAATACAGCGCGGAAATGCTGCTTTGTATTTTCCGCAGCATGTCAATTCTTTGTGCGGATTCCGCAGCGTTTTACACCTGTTCCTCAATAGGAATACACAGGTGAAATCCGCACAAAATACGCTGGAAATCCGCAGGTAAAACGCAGTGCCTTTTACCCGCGGATTTTTCAAAAATGATGCTGAAAAATCTCACACGAATCCGCAACGTGGGCACATAGCCTTAGGGTTAGGGTTGGAATTAGGGTTGTAGTTAGGGTTGTGATTAGGGTTATGGCTACAGTTGGGATTAGGGTTAGGGGTGTGTTGGGGTTAGGGTTGTGGTTAGGGGTGTGTTGGGGTTAGGGTTGTGATTAGGGTTACGGCTACAGTTGGGATTAGAGTTAGGGGTGTGTTGGGGTTAGTGTTGAAGTTAGAATTGAGGGGTTTCCACTGTTTAGGCACATCAGGGGTCTCCAAACGCATCATGGCGCCACCATTGATTCCAGCCAATCTTGTATTCAAAAAGTCAAATGGTGCTCCCTCACATCCGAGCCCCGACGTGTGCCCAAACAGTGGTTTACTCCCACATATGGGGTATCACCGTACTCAGGACAAACTGTGCAACAATTACTGGGGTCCAATTTCTCCTGTTACCCTTGTGAAAATTAAAAAATGCTTGCTAAAACATCATTTTTGAGGAAAGAAAAATGATTTTTTATTTTCACGGCTCTGCGTTGTAAACGTCTGTGAAGCACTTGGGGGTTCAAAGTGCTCACCACATATCTAGATAAGTTCCTTGGGGGGTCTAGTTTCTAAAATGGGGTCACTTGTGGGGGTTTCTACTGTTTAGGCACACCAGGGGCTCTGCAAACGCAACGTGACGCTCGCAGACCATTCCATCAAAGTCTGCATTTCAAAAGCCACTACTTCCCTTCTGAGCCCCGACGTGTGCCCAAACAGTGGTTTACCCCCACATATGGGGTATCAGCGTACTCAGGAGAAACTGGACAACAACTTTTGGGGTCCAATTTCTCCTGTAACCCTTGGGAAAATAAAAAATTCTGGGCTAAATAACTATTTATGAGGAAAGAAAACGTATTTATTATTTTCACGGATCTGCATTATAAACTTCTGTGAAGCACTTGGGGGTTCAAAGTACTCACCACACATCTAGATAAGTTCCTTTCGGGGTCTAGTTTCCAAAATGGGGTCACTTGTGGGGGGTTTCTACTGTTTAGCCACATCAGGGGCTCTGCAAACGCAACGTAACGCCCGCAGAGCATTCCATCAAAGTCTGCATTTCAAAACGTCACTACTTCATTTCCGAGCCCCGGCATGTGCCCAAACAGTGATTTACCCCCACATATGGGGTATCAGCGTACTCAGGAGAAACTGGACAACAACTTTTGGGGTTCAATTTCTCCTGTTACCCTTGGGAAAATAAAAAATTGCAGGCTAAAAGATCATTTTTGAGAAAACATTTTTTTTTTTTATTTTCATGGCTCTGCGTTATAAACTTCTGTGAAGCACTTGGGGGTCCAAAGTTCTCACCACACATCTAGATTAGTTCCTTTGGGGGTCTAGTTTCCAAAATGGGGTCACCTTTGGGTGGTTTCTACTGTTTAGCCACATCAGGGGCTCTGCAAACGCAACGTGACGACCGCAGAACATTCCATCAAAGTCTGCATTTCAAAATGTCACTACTTCACTTCCGAGCCCCGGCATGTGCCCAAACAGTGGTTTACCCCCACATATGGGGTATCAGCGTACTCAGGAGAAACTGGACAACAACATTTGTGGTCAAATTTCTCCTGTTACCCTTGGGAAAATAAAAATTTGCAGGCTAAAAGATCATTTTTGAGAAAATAATTTTTTTTTTTTATTTTCATGGCTCTGCGTTATAAACTTCTGTGAAGCACTTTGGGGTTCAAAGTCCTCACCACACATCTAGATTAGTTCCTTTGGGGGTCTAGTTTCCAAAATCGGGTCATTTGTGGGGGATCTCCAATGTTTAGGCACACAGGGGCTCTCCAAACGTGACATGGTGTCCGCTAATGATTGGAGCTAATTTTCCATTTAAAAAGCCAAATGGCGTGCCTTCCCTTCCGAGCCCTGCCGTGCGCCCAAACAATGGTTTACCCCCACATATGGGGTATCAGCATACTCAGGACAAACTGGACAACAACATTTGGGGTCCAATTTCTCCTATTACCCTTGGCAAAATAGGAAATTCCAGGCTAAAAATCATTTTTGAGGAAAGAAAAATTATTTTTTATTTTCATGGCTCTACGTTATAAACTTCTGTGAAGCACCAGGGGGTTTAAAGTGCTCAATATGCATCTAGATAAGTTCCTTGGGGGGTCTAGTTTCCAAAATAGGGTCACTTGTGGGGGAGCTCCAATGTTTAGGCACACAGGGGCTCTCCAAACGCGACATGGTGTCCGCTAACAATTGGAGCTAATTTTCCATTCAAAAAGTCAAATGGCGCGCCTTCCCTTCCGAACCCTGCCGTGTGCCCAAACAGTGGTTTACCCCCACATATGAGGTATCGGCGTACTCGGGAGAAATTGCCCAACAAATTTTAGGATCCATTTTATCCTATTGCCCATGTGAAAATGAAAAAATTGAGGCGAAAATAATTTTTTTGTGAAAAAAAAGTACTTTTTCATTTTTACAGATCAATTTGTGAAGCACCTGAGGGTTTAAAGTGCTCACTAGGCATCTAGATAAGTTCCTTGAGGCGTCTAGTTTCCAAAATGGGGTCACTTGTGGGGGAGCTCCAATGTTTAGGCACACAGGGGCTCTCCAAACGCGACATGGTGTCCGCTAACGATGGAGATAATTTTTCATTCAAAAAGTCAAATGGCGCTCCTTCCCTTCCGAGCCTTACCATGTGCCCAAACAGTGGCTTACCCCCACATGTGAGGTATCGGTGTACTCAGGAGAAATTGCCCAACAAATTTTAGGATCCATTTTATCCTGTTGCCCATGTGAAAATGAAAAAATTGAGGCTAAAACAATTTTTTTGTGAAAAAAAAGTACTTTTTCATTTTTACGGATCAATTTGTGAAGCACCTGGGGGTTCAAAGTGCTCACTATGCATCTAGATAAGTTCCTTGGGGCGTCTAGTTTCCAAAATGGGGTCACTTGTGGGGGAGCTCCAATTTTTAGGCACACGGGGGCTCTCCAAACGTGACATGGTTTGGCTCCGCTAAAGAGTGGAGCCAATTTTTCATTCAAAAAGTCAAATGGCGCTCCTTCCCTTCCAAGCCCTGCCCTGCGCCCAAACAGTGGTTTACCCCCACATATGAGGTATCAGCATACTCAGGACAAATTGGACAACAACTTTCGTGGTTCAGTTTCTCCTTTTAAAATGAAAAAATTGTTACTAAAAGATAATTTTTGTGACTAAAAAGTTAAATGTTCATTTTTTCCTTCCATGTTGCTTCTGCTGCTGTGAAGTACCTGAAGGGTTAATAAACTTCTTGAATGTGGTTTTGAGTACCTTGAGGGGTGCATTTTTTAGAATGGTGTCACTTTTGGGTATTTTCAGCCATATAGACCCCTCAAACTGACTTCAAATGTGAGGTGGTCCCTAAAAAAAATGGTTTTGTAAATTTCGTTGTAAAAATGAGAACTTGCTGGTCAAATTTTAACCCTTATAACTTCCTAGCAAAAAAAAATTTTGTTTCCAAAATTGTGCTGATGTAAAGTATACATGTGGGAAATGTTATTTATTAACTATTTTGTGTCACATAACTCTCTGGTTTAACAGAATAAAAATTCAAAATGTGAAAATTGCGAAATTTTCTAAATTTTCGCCAAATTTCCGTTTTTATCACAAATAAACGCAGAATTTATTGACCTAAATTTACCACTAACATGAAGCCCAATAAGTCACGAAAAAACAATCTCAGAACCGCTAGGATCCGTTGAAGCGTTCCTGAGTTATTACCTCATGAAGGGACACTGGTCAGAATTGCAAAAAACGGCAAGGTCTTTAAGGTCAAAATAGGCTGGGTCATGAAGGGGTTAAGTACAGAGTAATAGAAAAATTCAAATATATTTTTCCAACAACAATTGCAGTATAGTTGATGATTGGCACCAAATACTGGAGATAGATTTATAACCATAAATTATTAATTAATTATTAAACAGGGAAAATATATCATATACAGCATGCCAATAATGGGTTAAATGCCCATTTGGAAAAATATCCGTTACACAACCCCTGAAAAACAATTCCTACTAAGGTTACCATGAAGCCAGTCATGCACCAACAAAAATACATTACCATTCATACCGCAGATACAGCGTACTCAAGGAGGACCCCGTGTCTCATAGGCTCTCAAGACAGTGGAAAGCCATAAAGATGCCCTGTTTGTCCAATGCGTATCGTCACAAACGTGACTTCATCAGGGGCACATAGAAAATTAAGTCATTCATACAGTATGGAGCACTGTGGGCCCATTATACAGTATGGAGTATCATGTGTGGCCATTATACAGTATGGAGCGTCATGTGTGGCCATTATACAGTATGGAGCATCATGTATGGCCGTTATACAGTATAGAGCATCATGTGTGGGCAGTTATACAGTATGGAGCACTATGTGGGGCAGTTATACAGTATGGAGCACTGTGGCCATTATACAGTATGGAGCGTCATGTGTGGCCATTATACAGTATGGAGCATCATGAGTGGCCATTATACAGTATAGAGCATCATCTGTGTGTGGGCAGTTATACAGTATGGAGCACTATGTGGGGCAGTTATACAGTATGGAGCACTGTGGCCATTATACAGTATGGAGCATCATGTGGGGCCATTATACAGTATGGAGCATCATGTGTGGCCATATGGAGCACTGTGTGGCCATTATACAGTATGGAGCAATGTGTGGCCATTATACAGTATTGACCATAATGTGTGGCCATTATACAGTATGGAGCATCATGTGTGGCCATTATACAGTATGTAGCATCATGTGTGGCCATTATACAGTATGGAGCATCATGTGTGGCCATTTAGAGTATGGAGCATCATGTGTGGCCATATTTTTTGCTTATAATTATGGTTTATGAACAGTGTGATCAGCAGTGCTGAATGGATGCGGTTGGGGCGTGGATATGGGTGTGACTAGTTGCGAAATGGGTGTGGTTAGAGAGGTGTGGCTTAAAATTTGCCATGGCACGATGCACGCGCCGCAATCTTTGTCCCTCTTTCCCTTCTTAAAAAGTTGGTAGGTATGCAAATACCACAGGTGCTCCAAAACCTGCACCCAAACACCACCGCTACAGGAGTGCCCCGGGATGTCTCATAACATCCACAAGTGCCACCTCGGGCTATTGACAATTGTGGACACGAGGGAAGTGTTGAGGGGTCCAGCGATCCACTTCAGCTACCGTGACATCATTATCTGCTGTCAGTGGGACTACATGCCCCAGCTGACCCTTCTGCAACATCTGGCGCCTCCCAAGTGGCCCACCACAGTTTTTGGCATCACGAATAGGATTCATCTGTGTGCCTATATCAGAGACTGTCTGATTGTGAGCAGTCACCTCAGCATCTACACCATGAGTGAACCCAGTGACAACAGCCAAGCTGGTGCTAGAAGCCCTTCCGTGCCCATCGCGTGCAACATGCCGTTATCTGTCCCATTTTATCCTGGGGCACCCTGGTTGCCACTCTACATAGGGAAGCCACACACCTTCAGGGACCTCCATGACAAGTTGCTGGCTCTCTTTCTGTTTTACCCCTTCTCTCCAGAACAGCAAGTGCAGATCCTCCTGGTCAGCTTGAGGGTGCTGCTTTCAGGGAAGTTCAATACTGGCACCATCAGAGAAGGGAATGCCTGAGCAAATCCTTGCAAAACTGAAGGATGCCTATGAAGTTACATCCATCTCTGAGGTCAAGATGAGATTCTCTGCAAGAGGGCAACAGTCAGGTGAGATCCTATGCTCTATCCCTCCAAGAGGCTTTCTCTGCTGTTCTATAGGTTGACAACCCCCCAGCCCCCCCACTCCGTGAAAGTGTGAACTCTGTCAAATCCTGATAGACTGTTTCATATAGGGGGCTGGTTCTGAACTGTGCCAGAGCCAACTCTGCATGCTTGCTCCACAACATCCCCGCTTCACCTTTGCAGACTTCAAGACCCTAGCCATCTGTCCTCAGCAATTAATATACACAGGGAAACTCTGTCACCCTTGCTCCTCTTCCTGGGTCTCTTCCTGCTAGCCCTCCATCTTTCCAGATGACATCGCCTATACCATGCAAGCTACACAAGCTGAGCAAACTTGAAGCCTGTGTAGATGACATTGCCAGAGGACTCGAGCAAGTCTCCCAGCAGATCAAAAACCTTATTATTCCACCTTCACACTCCAGGTAGCTACTTCAGACCCCTGGTGGACTGAGCTGAATGTGGGAGATGCCACTACTCCACTAGAGAGAGAATCAATGGAGTTCTGAACATTGCCAAGCGTCATCATCAAGCATTCAGTAAGCACCCTTTGGATTTCGTAAGACTACTCTGATTCATCATCAAATCCTCACAAGTGATCATACTCCCATCAAGGAGAGACATTGTTTCATATCATCTGCAAAGTATCAGCCTGTCAAGAAAATGCTTCAAGACATGAAAGACGCTGATGTCATACGTGAAAGTCAAAGCCCTTGGGCTGCACTGCTGGTCCTTGTGAAAAAAAGATGACTCCCTCCATTTCTGCGTGGATTACTGCAAATTAAACAACATCACACACAAGGATGCCTACCCCTTGCCACGGATTGAAGAGTCTCTGACTGCTCTTGGATCTGCCTCCTTCTTTTCTACCCTTGACTTAACCTGCAGATACTGGCAAGTTCCCATGGTGCCAGAAGACAGAGAGAAGACTGCCTTTACCACATCAATGGGGCTTTTTGAATTTAACTTTATGTCTTTCGGGCTTTGCAATGCCTCTGCTATGTTCTAATGGATAATGGAGAGATGTCTTGGCCACAAAAATTTCCAGAGTGTCCTCCTTTACCTTGATGATATCATTGTTTATTTACGGGCATATGAAGACTACATTCATCATCTGTCCGAAGTCTTCAAGGTACTAAGCCAACATGGCCTCAAAATCAAGCCCTCCTAATGGCACTTTCTAAAACAATGAGTCAACTACCTTGGACATGTGGTAAGCGTGGAAGGGGTACAACCTGACCCCGACAAAATTGCTGCAGTTCAAAACTAGAGAACACCAACTACCATCAAAGAAGTCTGAAGCTTTTTGGGATTTGCAGGCTACTATAGCCACTTTATTCCTCACTTTGCTCAAGTGTCTGAAGCACTTACTGAGTTGCTATGGGGATGTCCCAAGGAAAACTACAATCAAAGGATTCTAGTAGACTGGCACTGGACAAATACTTTGGGTATTTATCTTTAACCCCTGTATCTTTTTACATCATTGTGCCACATACTTCCATTTTTATGGACGCCCTCTCTATACCTGAGTGGGTTTATTTCCCCACCTGGCTGCTTTGCTTGTCGCATCTCTTTACTTAGCTAATATCTCTTTTTTTTATTATTATTATTCTCTTATGCGCTTATTGGGGCCCCATTGATGGTATTAGTCTCTTTCTCTATATTAGGGCACTTTATTTATTGCAAGGTTGTCTGGGGACGCCCAGACTCTTTATGCTCATATATGTTTATATTTGTATAGATATTGTTTATTGTGGCCATTTGAAATATTGAGTCATATTTTACCTATATAAGTATCAGGGGGTTCTTATTTTTCCATATTATAGGCCTTTCTCATATATTGTTTTGGGAAAGGTATGTATATATATATTCATGCATATACTTCTATGGTATAACAATCCAATTGTGGCATGTCTTTATTGTTGTCGTTTAATATCATTTATATTTGAGCTGTTTATATATGAATATCTTGGGACTAGAGTTGAGCGACCTTGACCTTTTTAGAGTCGAGCCGGGTTTTGCGAAACCCGACTATGTCCAAAGTCGGGTCGAGTGAAATCGGCCGATTATGACGTAAAGTCGGGATCGACCGAAACACGAAACCCAATGCAAGTCAATGGGGCAGCATAGTCGGCAGTGAGTGGGGGCCAGGAAAACACCTAGAGTGGCCATTTTAATGTCAAAACCATCCATTCTTCTTAATGAAGCTTGTCAAGCGTAATTTACCTTATAATAATTGGAAGGCATTTGAAATTGGGGGTCATTTGGCTAAAGTTGTGGGGGGTAGGGCTGGTTCAAGTAATTAGTGGGCCCAGGAAATCTGGACCACGTCACGGCAGTGGAGCAGGGAGAGGTAAGTATTTCAACTTTGCAAGTGCTGTGAACCTGAGCAAGCAGGGGGGGCCCACTCGTTGGCATTGGCACTGGCACAGGGCCCCTCAAAGTACAGCGGTGTGTTTGCACGGCGGGGGCGCCTCCCACCGGCAGCAACACTTTTGCGTACTATGAGAGGCCCTGTGCCAGTGACGTCGCCAACTAGTATTCCTCCCCCCACCTGATGAAGGAACCTGCACTTTCATCTGCATCTTCCTCTTTGTCCCCGTGTAAGGTGGTATGGTATGCGGGAAGAGCAACCTGACTTTCAGCAGGGTCACAATGTTGTTGTGTAGCGTGCACGGGGAATGTTGCGTTATGGGTCAATGTACCAGCAGACTCATCTATCACTGGCTGGGCAATGGGCACGATGAAGTGGAAACACAGATATAGGCCCAAAGAAGAAAGTGGGCTAAATGCAGTTCAAAATTGGTAACACAGGAATAACCAGGGGGCATTGCAGTGGAGGACAACTGGAATGAGAGGCTGACACAGAGAGTAGGGCCAAATCAGTAAGTAGTCGAAATGCAGTTCAAAATTGGCAACCGTAGTAAACAGGCAGCACAGCTTTGTTCAGTGGAGGAGAACAGCAAGGAGTGGCAGACACCGATAGTAGGCCCCAAACCAACTAGTACGCCAAATGCAGTTGTTCCATTTAACCACAATTTAATGAGAGCCTGAAGATAGAAGCTCAGGAAAGGCAACCTGGGGAACACCTTGGAGTGTAACACACCATCTCTCTCCACCCCATACCCATTTTGTATGGCCTAATGCAGTGTACTTTTCTACAACTACTAAACGAGAGTCGGAAGACCGAAGCAATGGCAAGGAAACCTGGGGAACACCTTAGAGTGTAACACACCCTCTCTCTACACCCCATACCCAATTTGAAGGCCTAATGCAGTGTAGTTTCCAAGAACTACTAAACGAGAGCCGGAAGATCGAAGCTCAGGAAAGGCAACCTGGGGAACACCTTGGAGTGTAACACACCCTCTCGCTACACCCCATACCCAATTTGAAGGCCTAATGCAGCGTAGTTTCCAACAACTACTAAACGAGAGCCGGAAGATCGAAGCTCAGGAAAGGCAACCTGGGGAACACCTTGGAGTGTAACAAACCCTCTCTCTACACCCCATACCCAATTTGTAGGCCTAATGCAGCGTAGTTTCCGACAACTACTAAACGAGAGCATGAAGATCGAAGCTCAGGAAAGGCAACCTGGGGAACACCTTGGAGTGTAACACACCCTCTCTCTACACCCCATACCCAATTTGTAGGCCTAATGCAGCGTAGTTTCCGACAACTACTAAACGAGAGCCGGAATATCGAAGCTCAGGAAAGGCAACCTGGGGAACACCTTGGAGTGTAACACACCCTCTCTCTACGCCCCATACCCAATTTGTAGGCCTAATGCAGCGTAGTTTCCGACAACTACTAAACGAGAGCCGGAATATCGAAGCTCAGGAAAGGCAACCTGGGGAACACCTTGGAGTGTAACACACCCTCTCTCTACACCCCATACCCAATTTGAAGGCCTAATGCAGTGTAGTTTCCAAGAACTACTAAACGAGAGCCGGAAGATCGAAGCTCAGGAAAGGCAACCTGGGGAACACCTTGGAGTGTAACACACCCTCTCGCTACACCCCATACCCAATTTGAAGGCCTAATGCAGCGTAGTTTCCAACAACTACTAAACGAGAGCCGGAAGATCGAAGCTCAGGAAAGGCAACCTGGGGAACACCTTGGAGTGGAACACACCATCTCTCTACACCCCATACCCAATTTGAAGGCCTAATGCAGAGTAGTTTCCAAGAACTACTAAACGAGAGCCGGAAGATCGAAGCTCAGGAAAGGCAACCTGGGGAACACCTTGGAGTGTAACACAACGTCTCTCTACACGACGGAAGGGCTGATTCTTAGGAAGGAAGGCTGTTGGAAATAAGCATTGCGCGTCCGAGGGTGATTATATTCTTATTAGGTATATACTCACCCTCGGACGCGCCCTGCTTCTTTATTTGGAATGAATGTTTATTTGCAATGTGGTGTTGACTTTCTCTATTATTTTGGTAATTAATGATTTTATTATTTTCATTATTTTGCATCTTCTCGGCAATAATATAAAGAAGACGCGACAGGACAACACTCGGTGGATGCCATATGTGTGTTTTCAATTTAAAAAAACTTTCAGTTAACTACTTGCAGGAGAAAGTAATTGTAGCTGGTGGCCATTTTTAGTACTGTACCAGATTAGAGTTGTGTGTTTGTTTTTAATGTTAAAATGTCTGCATTTGATATCTCACCAGTATTTTCTTTTTTATAAGCAAAATACTTATTTTTATATTTTCTGATGTTGGTTCCAGGGGTACACGGCCAGCAGTGCCCTGGTCAGTGTAGTAGTAGTTGAAAGAATGGACCGCAGACAGGCATCGAAGGCCTAAAATAATAACACATGGCTGTAGGCAATTTTAAATTGGTTCCAGGGGTACACGGACAGCAGTGGTGTGGTCAGTGGAGGCCTAGTGGAAGGAGTGACCGCAGACAGGCATCGAAGGCCTAAAATAATAACACATGGCTGTAGGCAATTTTAAATTGGTTCCAGGGGTACACGGGCAGCAGTGACCTGGTCAGTGTAGTAGTAGTTGAAAAAATGGACCGCAGACAGGCATCGAATGCCTAAAATAATAACACATGGCTGTAGGCAATTTTAAATTGGTTACAGGGGTACACGGACAGCAGTGACCTGGTCAGTGTAGTAGTAGTTGAAAGAATGGACCGCAGACAGGCATCGAAGGCCTAAAATAAAAAAATTGGGCTGGCTGTAGGCAATTTTAAATTGGTTCCAGGGGTACACGGGCAGCAGTGGTGTGGTCAGTGGAGGCCTAGTGGAAGGAGTGACCGCAGACAGGCATCGAAGGCCTAAAATAATAACACATGGCTGTAGGCAATTTTAAATTGGTTCCAGGGGTACACGGACAGCAGTGGTGTGGTCAGTGGAGGCCTAGTGGAAGGAGTGACCGCAGACAGGCATCGAAGGCCTAAAATAATAACACATGGCTGTAGGCAATTTTAAATTGGTTCCAGGGGTACACGGGCAGCAGTGACCTGGTCAGTGTAGTAGTAGTTGAAAAAATGGACCGCAGACAGGCATCGAATGCCTAAAATAATAACACATGGCTGTAGGCAATTTTAAATTGGTTCCAGGGGTACACGGGCAGCAGTGACCTGGTCAGTGTAGTAGTAGTTGAAAGAATGGACCGCAGACAGGCATCGAAGGCCTAAAATAAAAAAATTGGGCTGGCTGTAGGCAATTTTAAATTGGTTCCAGGGGTACACGGACAGCAGTGGTGTGGTCAGTGGAGGCCTAGTGGAAGGAGTGACCGCAGACAGGCATCGAAGGCCTAAAATAATAACACATGGCTGTAGGCAATTTTAAATTGGTTCCAGGGGTACACGGACAGCAGTGGTGTGGTCAGTGGAGGCCTAGTGGAAGGAGTGACCGCAGACAGGCATCGAAGGCCTAAAATAATAACACATGGCTGTAGGCAATTTTAAATTGGTTCCAGGGGTACACGGGCAGCAGTGACCTGGTCAGTGTAGTAGTAGTTGAAAGAATGGACCGCAGACAGGCATCGAAGGCCTAAAATAAAAAAATTGGGCTGGCTGTAGGCAATTTTAAATTGGTTCCAGGGGTACACGGGCAGCAGTGGTGTGGTCAGTGGAGGCCTAGTGGAAGGAGTGACCGCAGACAGGCATCGAAGGCCTAAAATAATAACACATGGCTGTAGGCAATTTTAAATTGGTTCCAGGGGTACACGGGCAGCAGTGACCTGGTCAGTGTAGTAGTAGTTGAAAAAATGGACCGCAGACAGGCATCGAATGCCTAAAATAATAACACATGGCTGTAGGCAATTTTAAATTGGTTACAGGGGTACACGGACAGCAGTGACCTGGTCAGTGTAGTAGTAGTTGAAAGAATGGACCGCAGACAGGCATCGAAGGCCTAAAATAAAAAAATTGGGCTGGCTGTAGGCAATTTTAAATTGGTTCCAGGGGTACACGGACAGCAGTGGTGTGGTCAGTGGAGGCCTAGTGGAAGGAGTGACCGCAGACAGGCATCGAAGGCCTAAAATAATAACACATGGCTGTAGGCAATTTTAAATTGGTTCCAGGGGTACACGGACAGCAGTGACCTGGTCAGTGTAGTAGTAGTTGAAAGAATGGACCGCAGACAGGCATCGAAGGCCTAAAATAAAAAAATTGGGCTGGCTGTAGGCAATTTTAAATTGGTTCCAGGGGTACACGGGCAGCAGTGACCTGGTCAGTGTAGTAGTAGTTGAAAGAATGGACCGCAGACAGGCTTAGAAGGCCTAACATAACAAACTTGGGCTGGCTGTAGGCACTTTTAAATTGGTTCCAGGGGTACACGGGCAGCAGTGGTCTGGTCAGTGGAAGTCTAGTGGAAGGAGTGACCGCAGACAGGCTTCCAAGGCCTAACATAACAAACTTGGGCTGGCTGTAGGCACTTTTAAATTGGTTCCAGGGGTACACGGGCAGCAGTGGTCTGGTCAGTGGAAGTCTAGTGGAAGGAGTGACCGCAGACAGGCTTCCAAGGCCTAACATAACAAACTTGGGCTGGCTGTAGGCACTTTTAAATTGGTTCCAGGGGTACACGGGCAGCAGTGGTCTGGTCAGTGGAAGTCTAGTGGAAGGAGTGACCGCAGACAGGCTTCCAAGGCCTAACATAACAAACTTGGGCTGGCTGTAGGCACTTTTAAATTGGTTCCAGGGGTACACGGGCAGCAGTGGTCTGGTCAGTGGAAGTCTAGTGGAAGGAGTGACCGCAGACAGGCTTCCAAGGCCTAACATAACAAACTTGGGCTGGCTGTAGGCACTTTTAAATTGGTTCCAGGGGTACACGGGCAGCAGTGGTCTGGTCAGTGGAAGTCTAGTGGAAGGAGTGACCGCAGACAGGCTTCGAAGGCCTAACATAACAAAATTGGGCTGGCTGTAGGCACTTTAAATTGGTTCCAGGGGTACATGGGCAGCAGTGTATGGTCAGTGGAAGTCTAGTGGAAGGAGTGACGGCAGACAGTCTTCGAAGGCCTAACATAACAAAATTGGGCTGACTGTAGGCACTTTTAAATTGGTTCCAGGGTAACACGGCCAGCAGTGGCCTGGTCAGTGTAGTAGTTGTAGAAAGAAGGGACCGCAGACAGGCTTCGAAGGCCTAACATAACAAAAATGTCAAAACAATGGTATTGTCAGTGCCAGGCATTGAAGGATGTCAGCGGCTAGACTACACATTGGTGAAGCTGTGAGAGATAATTTTGCTAGTGGTAGAGCACTGTTTGAGCTGGGGGGGGGAACTGTCTTGTGGCCGGCGGTACAGGCACAGGGCCCCTCATATTACAACGGTGTGTCTGACGTTGGGTGCGCACCACCACCGCCAGAGACACTTTATTGTACTATGAGGGACCCAGTGGCAGTGCCGTCGACCAAAAGCGGCCACACCCACCTCTTCAGACAAACAGCACTCTCAAGGGTCCAAGCGCAAAGTGGCGATAGCACGGCCCCGTGTGGGGAGTTTGGCCATTTCGTGAGGTGGAAACATGTCGTATGCTGGACAATCAGGTGAAGAAAATTACGAGATTGGAAAAGTCATTCAGAATAGTCCACAGGCAAGACCTTTTCATAGGAAAGCTAGGTGTCAGCCGGGCAGGGTGGGGCAAAAGATTTTGAAATCCAGTTGTGGTTCATTTTAATGAAGGTTAGATCATCTACATTTTGGGTAGCCAGACGAGTCCTTTTTTCTGTTAGTATTGAACCTGCAGCACTGAATACTCTTTCTGATAGGACACTAGCTGCCGGGCAAGCAAGCTCCTGCAATGCATATTCTGCCAATTCTGGCCAGGTGTCTAATTTGGATGCCCAGTAATCAAATGGGAATGACGGTTGAGGGAGAACGTCGATAAGGGATGAAAAATAGTTTGTAACCATACTGGACAAATGTTGTCTCCTGTCACTTTGAATTGATGCTGCAGTACCTGTCCTGTCTGCGGTCATAGAAAAATCACTCCACAACCTGGTCAGAAAACCCCTCTGTCCAACGCCACTTCTGATTTCTGCCCCTCTAACACCTCTGGTCTGCTGGCCCCTGGAGCTCGTGTGAGAACGATCACGGGCGCTGTGTGCAGGGAATGCCAGAAGCAAACGGTCAACAAGAGTTGATTGTTTTGTTGCTAATATTAGTTCCAAGTTCTCATGTGGCATAATATTTTGCAATTTGCCTTTATAGCGAGGATCAAGGAGGCAGGCCAACCAGTAATCGTCATCGTTCATCATTTTTGTAATGCGTGTGTCCCTTTTGAGGATACGCAAGGCATAATCCGCCATGTGGGCCAAAGTTCCCGTTGTCAAATCTGCGGTTGTGCTTGGTTGAGGGGCAGTTGCAGGCAAATCTACGTCACTTGTGTCCCTCAAAAAACCAGAACCCGGCCTTGCCACGCCACCAATTTCCCGTGCCCCCGGGAAAGCTTCCTCATTAAAAATATACTCATCCCCATCATCCTCCTCATCCTCCACCTCCTCTTCGCCCGGTACCTCGTCATGTACACTGCCCTGACCAGACAATCGCTGACTGTCATCAAGGCTTTCCTCTTCCTCTGGTGCAGACGCCTGATCCTTTATGTGCGTCAAACTTTGCATCAGCAGACGCATTAGGGGGATGCTCATGCTTATTATGGCGTTGTCTGCACTAACCAGCCGTGTGCATTCCTCAAAACACTGAAGGACTTGACACATGTCTTGAATCTTCGACCACTGCACACCTGACAACTCCATGTCTGCCATCCTACTGCCTGCCCGTGTATGTGTATCCTCCCACAAAAACATAACAGCCCGCCTCTGTTCGCACAGTCTCTGAAGCATGTGCAGTGTTGAGTTCCACCTTGTTGCAACGTCTATGATTAGGCGATGCTGGGGAAGGTTCAAAGAACGCTGATAGGTCTGCATACGGCTGGAGTGTACAGGCGAACGGCGGATATGTGCGCAAAGTCCACGCACTTTGAGGAGCAGGTCGGATAACCCCGGATAACTTTTCAGGAAGCACTGCACCACCAGGTTTAAGGTGTGAGCCAGGCAAGGAATGTGTTTCAGTTGGGAAAGGGAGATGGCAGCCATGAAATTCCTTCCGTTATCACTCACTACCTTGCCTGCCTCAAGATCTACAGTGCCCAGCCACGACTGCGTTTCTTGCTGCAAGAACTCGGACAGAACTTCCGCGGTGTGTCTATTGTCGCCCAAACACTTCATAGCCAATACAGCCTGCTGATGTATGCCAGTAGCTGCCCCATAATGGGAGACCTGGTGTGCAACAGTGGCAGGTGCGGATGGAGTGTTTGTGCGACTGCGGTCTGTGGACGAGCTCTTGCTTCTGCAGGAGGACGAGGAGGAGGAGGAGGAGGGGGTGCGAACGGCTACAGACAACTGTTTACTAGACCGTGGGCTAGGCAGAACTGTCCCAAACTTGCTGTCCCCTGTGGACCCTGAATCCACCACATTTACCCAGTGTGCCGTGATGGACACGTAACGTCCCTGGCCATGCCTACTGGTCCATGCATCTGTTGTCAGGTGCACCTTTGTGCTCACAGATTGCCTGAGTGCATGGACGATGCGCTCTTTAACATGCTGGTGGAGGGCTGGGATGGCTTTTCTGGAAAAAAAGTGTCGACTGGGTAGCTCGTAGCGTGGTACAGCGTAGTCCATCAGGTCTTTGAAAGCTTCGCTTTCAACTAACCGGTAGGGCATCATCTCTAACGAGATTAGTCTAGCTATGTGGGCGTTCAAACCCTGTGTACGCGGATGCGAGGCTAAGTATTTCCTTTTTCTAACCATAGTCTCATGTAGGGTGAGCTGGACTGGAGAGCTGGAGATCGTGGAACTAGCGGGGGTGCCGGTGGACATGGCAGACTGAGAGACGGTGGGAGATGGTATTGTTGCCGCCGGTGCCCTAGATGCAGTGTTTCCTACTACGAAACTGGTGATTCCCTGACCCTGACTGCTTTGGCCTGGCAAAGATACCTGCACAGATACAGCAGGTGGTGCGCTAAATGGTGGTCCTACACTGCCGGAAGGGATGTTGCGTTGATGACTAGCTTCATTGGCCGAGGGTGCAACAACCTTAAGGGACGTTTGGTAGTTAGTCCAAGCTTTCAAATGCATGGTGGTTAAATGTCTATGCATGCAACTAGTATTGAGACTTTTCAGATTCTGACCTCTGCTTAAGGAAGTAGAACATTTTTGACAGATGACTTTGCGCTGATCAATTGGATGTTGTTTAAAAAAATGCCAGACTGCACTCTTTCTAGCATCGGATACCTTTTCAGGCATTGCAGACTGAGCTTTAACCGGATGGCCACGCTGTCCTCCACCAGGTTTTGGCTTTGCCACGCGTTTTGGGCAAGATACGGGCCCGGCAGATGGAACCTGTGGCGATGTTGATGCCTGCTGCGGCCCCTCCTCCTCCTCTGCTTCAGAACTGCTGCCGCCTGCACCCTGTTCCCCCAATGGCTGCCAATCGGGGTCAAGAACTGGGTCATCTAATAACTCTTCTTGTACCTCCTGCGCAACTTCGTCTGTGTCACCGTGTCGTTCGGTGGTATAGCGTTCGTGATGGGGCAACATAGTCTCATCAGGGTCTGATTCTTGATCAGCACCCTGCGAGGGCAATGTTGTGGTCTGAGTCAAAGGACCAGCATAGTAGTCTGGCTGTGGCTGTGCGTCAGTGCACTCCATGTCAGATTCAATTTGTAATGGGCATGGACTGTTAACTGCTTCACTTTCTAAGCCAGGGACGGTATGTGTAAAGAGCTCCATGGAGTAACCCGTTGTGTCGCCTGCTGCATTCTTCTCTGTTGTTGTTTTTGCTGAAGAGGACAAGGAAGTGACTTGTCCCTGACCGTGAACATCCACTAACGACGCGCTGCTTTTACTTTTACCAGTTTCACGAGATGAGGCAAAAGAGCTAGAGGCTGAGTCAGCAAGATAAGCCAAAACTTGCTCTTGCTGCTCCGGCTTTAAAAGCGGTTTTCCTAATCCCAGAAAAGGGAGCGTTCGAGGCCTTGTGTAGCCGGACGACGAACCTGGCTCCACAGCTCCAGACTTAGGTGCAATATTTTTTCCCCCACGACCACCTGATGCTCCACCACTACCACTACCCTCATTACCAGCTGACAATGAACGCCCCCGGCCACGACCTCTTCCACTAGACTTCCTCATTGTTTTAAAAACGTAACCAAACTAACGTTATTTGTTGCAGTCACACAACTTACACGGTGAGCTATAACTTCAGTATGATTTAGCTACCCCTTTACAGGTTGGTGAGACCACAGCGAAAATCAGGCCCAATGTTACACACTCTTTTTTTGGTGGCTGCAAATTAGAGAGATGCCCCACACGCAGGACTGTCACTGAAGCACAAATGTTAATATTAATGTCACACTATTATTTTTTTTTTATTTTTATTTTTTTCAGGAACACTTTAGAAACCCCCCCCAAAAAAAAAAATAGATTTTTGCAGGGAGAATTTAGAAAACAAATGTAACAAACTATATGCTTTCTATGGGCCACTGAGTGAGAGATGACGCACACAGGAATCAGGAGTGGCACACAAGCCCAGAGGCCAATATTTTTCTACCAATGATTGATGGAGTTATTTTCTCTGGTAGATTTTGGAACCCAAATCAAGGAAAAAAAATGTAGGCTTTCTATGGACCACAATTGGAGAGAGAGAGAGAGAGAGATGGCACACCCAGGAGTCAAGACTGGCACACAAGCAGAAAGGCCAATATTAATCTCCCACTGTTTTTTTTTTGTTTTTTTTTTTTTGTTTTTTTTTCAGGGAGACTTTAGAAAAAAAAATAATAAAAAAAATATGATTTTATCAGGAAGAATTTAGAAACCAAATAAAATAAAATGATTTTTTCAGGGAGAATTTATAAAACAAATAAAAACAAAAATAGGCGTTCTATGGCCCACTGACTGAGAGATGACGCACACAGGAGTCAGGAGTGGCACACAAACCCAGAGGCCAATATTTTTCTACCAATGATTGATGTAGTTATTTTCTCTGGTAGATTTTAGAACCCAAATCAAGGAAAAAAAATATAGGCTTTCTATGGACCACAATTGGAGAGAGAGAGAGAGAGAGAGAGAGAGAGAGAGAGAGAGAGAGATGGCACACCCAGGAGTCAAGACTGGCACACAAGCAGAAAGGCCAATATTAATCTCCCACTGTTTTTTTTGGTTGTTTTTTTTTTTTTTTTTTTCAGGGAGACTTTAGAAAAAAAAATAATAAAAAAAATATGATTTTATCAGGAAGAATTTAGAAACCAAATAAAATAAAATGATTTTTTCAGGGAGAATTTATAAAACAAATAAAACCAAAAATAGGCGTTCTATGGCCCACTGACTGAGAGATGACGCACCCAGGAGTCAAGACTGGCACACAAGCAGAAAGGCCAATATTAATCTCCCACTGTTTTTTTTGGTTGTTTTTTTTTTTTTTTTTTCAGGGAGACTTTAGAAAAAAAAATAATAAAAAAAATATGATTTTATCAGGAAGAATTTAGAAACCAAATAAAATAAAATGATTTTTTCAGGGAGAATTTATAAAACAAATAAAACCAAAAATAGGCGTTCTATGGCCCACTGACTGAGAGATGACGCACCCAGGAGTCAAGACTGGCACACAAGCAGAAAGGCCAATATTAATCTCCCACTGTTTTTTTTTTTTTTTTTCAGGGAGACTTTAGAAAAAAAAATAATAAAAAAAATATGATTTTATCAGGAAGAATTTAGAAACCAAATAAAATAAAATGATTTTTTCAGGGAGAATTTAGAAAACAAATAAAACCAAAAATAGGCGTTCTATGGCCCACTGACTGAGAGATGACGCACACAGGAGTCAGGAGTGGCACACAAACCCAGAGGCCAATATTTTTCTACCAATGATTGATGTAGTTATTTTCTCTGGTAGATTTTAGAACCCAAATCAAGGAAAAAAAATATAGGCTTTCTATGGACCACAATTGGAGAGAGAGAGAGAGAGAGAGAGAGAGAGAGAGAGAGAGATGGCACACCCAGGAGTCAAGACTGGCACACAAGCAGAAAGGCCAATATTAATCTCCCACTGTTTTTTTGGTTGTTTTTTTTTTTTTTTTTTCAGGGAGACTTTAGAAATAAAAATAATAAAAAAAATATGATTTTATCAGGAAGAATTTAGAAACCAAATAAAATAAAATGATTTTTTCAGGGAGAATTTAGAAAACAAATAAAACCAAAAATATGCGTTCTATGGCCCACTGACTGAGAGAGAGAGAGAGATGGAACGCTTAGTACTGGCACACAAGCCCAAAGGGCAATATTAATCTCCCTTTTTTTTTCCAGGGAGAATTTCTGAAACCCAAAAAAAAAATAAAATAGGCTTTCTATGGCCCACTATTTGTGAGAGAGATGGGACGCTCAGGACTGGCACAGATGGCACGCTCAGGACTGGCACAGAAGCCCAGAGGCCAATATTAATCTCCCTTTTTTTCTGGGAGAATTTATAAAACCAAAAAAATATTTAAATAGGCTTTCTATGGCCCACTATTTGTGAGAGAGATGGCACGCTCAGGACTGGCACAGATGGCACGCTCACAACTGGCACACAAGCCCAGAGGCCAATATTAATCTCCCTTTTTTCAGGGAAAATTTATAAAACAAAAAAAAAAATTAAATAGGCTTTCTATGGCCCACTATTTGTGAGAGAGATGGCACGCTCAGGGCTGGCACAGATGGCACGCTCAGGACTGGCACACAAGCCCAGAGGCCAATATTAATCTCCCTTTTTTTCAGGGAGAATTTATAAAACCAAAAAAATAAATAAATAGGCTTTCTATGGCCCACTATTTGTGAGAGAGATGGCACACTCAGGACTGGCACACAAGCCCAAAGGCCAATATTAATCTCCCACTGTATTTTTATCAGGGAGAATTTATACACCCCACAAAAAAAAATACAGAAAAATGAAAAGGCTTTCTATGGCCCACTATGTGAGAGAGATGGCACACACAGGGATGGCACTCTAGCAGAAATGCCAAATTGCCAATCTTAATCTCCCACCAAAAAAAAAAAAAAAAAAAAAACAGGGAATGTCCTACAATTACTATCTCCCTGCCTGCAGTAATCTCAGCCAGGTATGGCAGGCAGCTACTATCTCCCTGCCTGCAGTAATCTCAGCCAGGTATGGCAGGCAGCAATAAGGAGTGGACTGATGCACAAATGAAATAAAAAGTGTGGACAAACAAAAAAGATAGCTGTGCAGAAAGGAAGGAACAAGAGGATTTGTGCTTTGAAAAAAGCAGTTGGTTTGCACAGCGGCGTACACACAGCAATGCAGCTATCAGGGAGCCTTCTAGGGCAGCCCAATGAGCTACAGCGCTGAGGGGAAAAAAAAAAAAAAAAAAACTTCCACTGTCCCTGCACACCGAGGGTGGTGTTGGACAGTGCAAATCGCTGCAGCACAAGCGGTTTTGTGGTTAATGGACCCTGCCTAACGCTATCCCTGCTTCTGACAAAGCGGCAGCAACCTCTCCCTAAGCTCAGATCAGCAGCAGTAAGATGGCGGTCGGCGGGAACGCCTCTTTATAGCCCCTGTGACGTCGCAGACAGCAAGCCAATCACTGCAATGCCCTTCTCTAAGATGGTGGGGACCAGGACCTATGTCATCACGCTGCCCACACTCTGCGTTTACCTTCATTGGCTGAGAAATGGCGCTTTTCGCGTCATTGAAACGCGACTTTGGCGCGAAAGTCGCGTACCGCATGGCCGACCCCGCACAGGGGTCGGATCGGGTTTCATGAAACCCCGACTTAGCCAAAAGTCGGCGACTTTTGAAAATGTTCGACCCGTTTCGCTCAACCCTACTTGGGACCAGTAGTGTGGTTGTTGTATTTTATATGTTTTTATTTTTGTGCATTTGTTTCTTTCTTTAATAAATTATTTTTGTATTTTTTGCTATTCAGTTTATATTTTTTTGGGCGTGCGCCCTATTTGCATAGCTTTCTTTCTCTTGTTGTTTTTCCAAATCGTCAAGAACAAGCACTCCCAACACTGAAGACCCTTCTTTCCCAACCACTGATCCTGGCCTATCCTGATTACACTCAGCCATTCCTTTTGTATACAGATTCTACCGTAGCTTCCAAGGGCTAGGTGCTGTTTTGTCCCAGGTCCAGAGCAACAAGGAGCATGTGATTGCTTACGCCAGCCGCAGCCTCAGAGGAAGTGAGGAGAATGATAACAACTACAGTTCGTTCAAGCTTGAACTGTTTGCACTTGTCTAGGCTGTTACAGAAAAATTCAAGGTTTACCTGGCTGCCACACCCTTCATTGTCTACACAGACTATAATCCGCTAGCGCACCTGGATACTGCCCAGCTAGGAACCATGGAACAACGGTGGGCTTCACGCCTAGCAAACTACAAATTCATAGTCAAATACTGTAGTGGCAAATCAAAAGTCCTGACTGCCTGTTGGAGAACCACCCCGAGATGACATCTGGGAAGAGGTAGCTATGCCTCCTTTGTACTCAAGGTTTGCCCAACAGAGTGCCACCACTGCCTCTGCTGAAAAGGAAGAATCTCATTCCAAGCCACCTGCTCAACCACTTCAAGAACCTTCCCTGTGGAAGAAATTACAAGAGAACAGAGTCATGGGAGAACTCCATGAAGTCCTTACTACTGGAAGAGTTCCAACCTGGCTACGACAAGCCTATCCTGATGTGGAACTTACCTGCCTCTGGAGACAGAGAAAACACCAGTTTGTCCGGAAAGGGCATATAATGAGAAACACTTTCGACTCTGTCTCAGGAGACAGACTTCACCAAATACTCATTGCATGGAGAGATGCATGGGTCATCCTTGAAGCCTATCATGATCGCTCTGGCCATTTTAGGGTCCAGAAAACTGAAGCTACCAGCTGCTGAAGATTTTATTGCATGAGCGGAGTACAAAAAGTATCCTACCTGCTCTGTACAGGGACTAGGTACCTCACCATGTATCCTTCTTGAATAATATGCCCTCTTGGCATTTACATACTCATATTTAGGTAAAATAATTGTAGTACACATATTACACACATAAATCACATATGAAGAATATCAAAAATAAATATCTATAATAAAGTGTGGTGTGATACATGTGCATGTAAGGACCGAAATAGTAGGGACAACTGTAAAACAGGAATCCTAGTACATCACAAGAAGAACACAGCCACTATGTCCCCTAAAATATAAACCTTTATTTAATAAATATAAAACATAAAACACAGAGCATCGGAACAAATACATTCAGTAGGAAATGGGGCTGGTGAGACCAACTAGATAACAACACCACTGTACACAGAAAAGGGCTACATGGTGCCCCCCATAGCAACGGCGCACAGGAAATATAGTGCAGATGATACAGTAATTAATTATTCATAATCTATATGGGAATATGGGCCAGAATAATAATATTAACTCGTAGGTATAACTCAAAGAGGGGGGATAACCAATGCACATAGACAACAATTATACTGCTAATGCAAATGGGCACAGACGCCCATTATGTCCATGGTTAATCCCATATAATCACCAATTTACAAAAAGATGGCCACAAATAGAACCCAAATCATTACCTAATGGTACGTCAGCATGGGGGGATCCAGAGCCCACCCCGACGTGCACCCCCTGAGGAAGGAGCCGTTGTAGCGCTGTAGCGTTGTATAACTTCTCTTGTACACTAGTACCGTTTTTATATATACCATATAACCCCCTGTCCATTATAGTGGTCTTTACTAGGACACTGACACTTTTTCCTGGTCCTATGTGGATACTTGATCATCGATATTGTTCTATATAAACCTTTCCTGTACACTGGTACTGTTATTGGATTTACCATATAATTCTTTATCCATTATACTATAGTAGTCTTTACCAGGACACAATTTTCTCTATCTACTGCCCACATATATATGTGTTTTTTGGTGACTACACACACTATATGATAGGACTTATATATGAACTATTGTTATATTGTATTTGTGGTCATTCATGTTTTGTAATACAGAGCCTGCTGGTGTCTATGTACTTAGGGATTTATCCCCGTATATGTATTTTACTTCATGGATTGCATTGGGTCCATTCTGCCGTGTTTCCCCTTGTTTTGTATACATTTACATATGAATTGTATTCTTGTCTTTTAATTATATTGAATTAAAATTTTCTATATTTTATTTGCTTGGTTTGTTACTTCCCCTTTTATTGGGATATATGCTATTTCTGGAGGTACACCCTGGACATTGTTTGGTCTAGTATTTTGGGTATATATACTCATATTTACCACATTAATATGTGTTCTTTATCTAGTTAATATAACAGGTCAAGGACTGTGCCTGGTTCACAAAGCCAAGAAACTTCATTAACCTGTCATGAAAGGCAATTCAGTACCACAATGGACATAGAGGTCAGAGCACATACAGTGATCTGACAATAACCCAAAATAATAGAACGAGCTCTGAGACGTGGGAACTCTGCAGACCGCAATCCCTAATCCTCTCCAAACAACACTAGAGGCAGCCGTGGATTGCGCCTAACACTGCCTATGCAACTCGGCACAGCCTGAGAAACTAGCTAGCCTGAAGATAGAAAATAAGCCTACCTTGCCTCAGAGAAATACCCCAAAGGAAAAGGCAGCCCCCCACATATAATGACTGTGAGTTAAGATGAAAAGACAAACGTAGAGATGAAATAGATTCAGCAAAGTGAGGCCCGACTTTCTTAACAGAGCGAGGATAGAAAAGGTAACTTTGCGGTCTATACAAAACCCTAAAGAAAACCACGCAAAGGGGGCAAAAAGACCCTCCGTACCGAACTAACGGCACGGAGGTACACCCTTTGCGTCCCAGAGCTTCCAGCAACAAATAGACAAGCTGGACAGAAAAAATAGCAACAAATAGCAAAGAAGAACTTAGCTATGCAGAGCAGCAGGCCACAGGAATGATCCAGGGAAAAGCAAGTCCAACACTGGAACATTGACAGGAAGCCAGGATCAAAGCATTAGGTGGAGTTAAGTAGAGAAGCACCTAACGACCTCACCAGATCACCTGAGGGAGGAAACTCAGAAGCTGCAGTACCACTTCCCTCCACCAACAGAAGCTCACAGAGAGAATCAGCCGAAGTACCACTTGTGACCACAGGAGGGAGCTCTGCCACAGAATTCACAACAGTACCCCCCATTGAGGAGGGGTCACCGAACCCTCACCAGAGCCCCCAGGCCGACCAGGATGAGCCACATGAAAGGCACGAACAAGATCGGGAGCATGGACATCAGAGGCAAAAACCCAGGAATTATCTTCCTGAGCATAACCCTTCCATTTAACCAGATACTGGAGTTTCCGTCTAGAAACACGAGAATCCAAAATCTTCTCCACAATATACTCCAATTCCCCCTCCACCAAAACCGGGGCAGGAGGGTCAACAGATGGAACCATAGGTGCCACGTATCTCCGCAACAATGACCTATGGAATACGTTATGTATGGAAAAAGAATCTGGAAGGGTCAGACGAAAAGACACAGGATTAAGAACCTCAGAAATCCTATACGGACCAATGAAACGAGGTTTAAACTTGGGAGAGGAAACCTTCATAGGAATATGACGAGAAGATAACCAAACCAGATCCCCAACACGAAGTCGGGGACCCACACGGCGTCTGCGATTAGCGAAACGTTGAGCCTTCTCCTGGGACAAGGTCAAATTGTCCACTACATGAGTCCAAATCTGCTGCAACCTGTCCACCACAGTATCCACACCAGGACAGTCCGAAGACTCAACCCATCCTGAAGAGAAACAAGGATGGAACCCAGAATTGCAGAAAAATGGCGAAACCAAGGTAGCCGAGCTGGCCCGATTATTAAGGGCGAACTCAGCCAAAGGCAAAAAGGACACCCAGTCATCCTGATCGGCAGAAACAAAGCATCTCAGATATGTCTCCAAGGTCTGATTGGTTCGTTCGGTCTGGCCATTAGTCTGAGGATGGAAAGCCGAGGAAAAAGACAAGTCAATGCCCATCCTACCACAAAAGGCTCGCCAAAACCTTGAAACAAACTGGGAACCTCTGTCAGAAACGATATTCTCTGGAATGCCATGTAAACGAACCACATGCTGGAAGAACAATGGCACCAAATCAGAGGAGGAAGGCAATTTAGACAAGGGTACCAGATGGACCATCTTAGAAAAACGATCACAGACCACCCAAATGACTGACATCTTTTGAGAAACGGGAAGATCTGAAATAAAATCCATAGAGATACAGTGGGGCAAAAAAGTATTTAGTCAGTCAGCAATAGTGCAAATTCCACCACTTAAAAAGATGAGAGGCGTCTGTAATTTACATCATAGGTAGACCTCAACTATGGGAGACAAACTGAGAAAAAAAAATCCAGAAAATCACATTGTCTGTTTTTTTATCATTTTTTTTTGCATATTATGGTGGAAAATAAGTATTTGGTCAGAAACAAACAATCAAGATTTCTGGCTCTCACAGACCTGTAACTTCTTCTTTAAGAGTCTCCTCTTTCCTCCACTCATTACCTGTAGTAATGGCACCTGTTTAAACTTGTTATCAGTATAAAAAGACACCTGTGCACACCCTCAAACAGTCTGACTCCAAACTCCACTATGGTGAAGACCAAAGAGCTGTCAAAGGGCACCAGAAACAAAATTGTAGCCCTGCACCAGGCTGGGAAGACTGAATCTGCAATAGCCAACCAGCTTGGAGTGAAGAAATCAACAGTGGGAGCAATAATTAGAAAATGGAAGACATACAAGACCACTGATAATCTCCCTCGATCTGGGGCTCCACGCAAAATCCCACCCCGTGGGGTCAGAATGATCACAAGAACGGTGAGCAAAAATCCCAGAACCACGCGGGGGGACCTAGTGAATGAACTGCAGAGAGCTGGGACCAATGTATCAAGGCCTACCATAAGTAACACACTACGCCACCATGGACTCAGATCCTGCAGTGCCAGACGTGTCCCACTGCTTAAGCCAGTACATGTCCGGGCCCGTCTGAAGTTTGCTAGAGAGCATTTGGATGATCCAGAGGAGTTTTGGGAGAATGTCCTATGGTCTGATGAAACCAAACTGGAACTGTTTGGTAGAAACACAACTTGTCGTGTTTTGAGGAAAAAGAATACTGAGTTGCATCCATCAAACACCATACCTACTGTAAAGCATTGTGGTGGAAACATCATGCTTTGGGGCTGTTTCTCTGCAAAGGGGCCAGGACGACTGATCCGGGTACATGAAAGAATGAATGGGGCCATATATCGTGAGATTTTGAGTGCAAACCTCCTTCCATCAGCAAGGGCATTGAAGATGAAACGTGGCTGGGTCTTTCAACATGACAATGATCCAAAGCACACCGCCAGGGCAACGAAGGAGTGGCTTCGTAAGAAGCATTTCAAGGTCCTGGAGTGGCCTAGCCAGTCTCCAGATCTCAACCCTATAGAAAACCTTTGGAGGGAGTTGAAAGTCCGTGTTGCCAAGCGACAAGCCAAAAACATCACTGCTCTAGAGGAGATCTGCATGGAGGAATGGGCCAACATACCAACAACAGTGTGTGGCAACCTTGTGAAGACTTACAGAAAAAGTTTGACCTCTGTCATTGCCAACAAAGCATATATTACAAAGTATTGAGATGAATTTTGTTTCTGACCAAATACTTATTTTCCACCATAATATGCAAATAAAATGTTAAAAAAACAGACAATGTGATTTTCTGGATTTTTTTTCTGTTTGTCTCCCATAGTTGAGGTCTACTATGATGTAAATTACAGATGCCTCTCATCTTTTTAAGTGGTGGAACTTGCACTATTGCTGACTGACTAAATACTTTTTTGCCCCACTGTATGTGTCCAGGGCCTCTTCGGGACCGGCAAGGGCAAAAGCAACCCACTGGCACGAGAACAGCAGGGCTTAGCCCGAGCACAAATCCCACAGGACTGCACAAAAGCACGCACATCCCGCGACAGAGACGGCCACCAAAAGGATCTAGCCACTAACTCTCTGGTACCAAAGATTCCAGGATGACCAGCCAACACCGAACAATGAACCTCAGAGATAACTTTATTGGTCCACCTATCAGGGACAAACAGTCTCTTCGCTGGACAACGATCAGGTTTATTAGCCTGAAATTTTTGCAGCACCCGCCGCAAATCAGGGGAGATGGCAGACACAATTACTCCTTCCTTGAGGATACCCGCCGGCTCAGACAAACCCGGAGAGTCGGGCACAAAACTCCTAGACAGAGCATCCGCCTTCACATTTTTAGAGCCCGGAAGGTACGAAATCACAAAGTCAAAACGGGCAAAAAACAGCGACCAACGAGCCTGTCTAGGATTCAACCGCTTAGCAGACTCGAGATAAGTCAAGTTCTTATGATCAGTCAATACCACCACGCGATGCTTAGCTCCTTCAAGCCAATGACGCCACTCCTCGAATGCCCACTTCATGGCCAGCAACTCTCGGTTGCCCACATCATAATTTCGCTCAGCAGGCGAAAACTTCCTGGAAAAAAAAGCGCATGGTTTCATCACTGAGCAATCAGAACCTCTCTGCGACAAAACAGCCCCTGCTCCAATCTCAGAAGCATCAACCTCGACCTGGAACGGAAGAGAAACATCTGGTTGACACAACACAGGGGCAGAAGAAAAACGACGGTTCAACTCTTGAAAGGCTTCCACAGCAGCAGAAGACCAATTGACCAAATCAGCACCCTTCTTGGTCAAATCGGTCAATTGTTTGGCAATACTAGAAAAATTGCAGATGAAGCGACGATAAAAATTAGCAAAGCCCAGGAACTTTTGCAGACTTTTAAGAGATGTCGGCTGAGTCCAATCATGGATGGCTTGGACCTTAACAGGATCCATCTCGATAGTAGAAGGGGAAAAGATGAACCCCAAAAATGAAACCTTCTGCACACCAAAGAGACACTTTGATCCCTTCACAAACAAAGAATTAGCACGCAGGACCTGAAAAACCGTTCTGACCTGCTTCACATGAGACTCCCAATCATCCGAGAAGATCAAAATGTCATCCAAGTACACAATCAGGAATTTATCCAGGTACTCTCGGAAGATGTCATGCATAAAGGACTGAAACACTGATGGAGCATTGGCAAGTCCGAATGGCATCACTAGATACTCAAAATGACCCTCGGGCATATTAAATGCAGTTTTCCATTCATCTCCTCGCCTGATTCGCACCAGATTATACGCACCACGAAGATCTATCTTGGTGAACCAACTAGCCCCCTTAATCCGAGCAAACAAATCAGATAACAATGGCAAGGGGTACTGAAATTTAACCGTGATCTTATTTAGAAGGCGGTAATCTATACAAGGTCTCAGCGAACCATCCTTCTTGGCTAAAAAAAAAAACCCTGCTCCTAATGGTGACGATGACGGGCGAATATGCCCCTTCTCCAGGGATTCCTTCACATAACTGTGCATAGCGGCATGCTCAGGCACGGATAAATTAAACAGTCGACCTTTTGGGAATTTACTACCAGGAATCAAATTGATAGCACAATCACAATCCCTATGCGGAGGTAGGGCATCGGACTTGGGCTCATCAAATACATCCCGGTAATCAGACAAGAACTCTGGAACCTCAGAAGGGGTGGATGACGAAATTGACAGAAATGGAACATCACCATGTACCCCCTGACAACCCCAGCTGGACACCGACATGGATTTCCAATCTAATACTGGATTATGGGCTTGTAGCCATGGCAACCCCAACACGACCACATCATGCAGATTATGCAACACCAGAAAGCGAATAACCTCCTGATGTGCAGGAGCCATGCACATGGTCAGCTGGGTCCAGTATTGAGGCTTATTCTTGCCCAAAGGCGTGGCATCAATTCCTCTCAATGGAATAGGACACTGCAAGGGCTCTAAGAGAAACCCACAACGCTTAGCATACTCCAAGTCCATCAAATTCAGGGCAGCGCCTGAATCCACAAATGCCATGACAGAATGCGATGACAAAGAACAGATCAAGGCAACGGACAGAAGAAATTTTGACTGTACCGTACCAATGGTGGCAGACCTAGCGAACCGCTTATTGCGCTTAGGACAATCAGAGATAGCATGAGTGGAATCACCACAGTAGAAACACAGCCCATTCAGACGTCTGTGTTCTTGCCGTTCAACTCTGGTCAAAGTCCTATCGCACTGCATAGGCTCAGGTTTAAGCTCAGGTAATACCGCCAAATGGTGCACAGATTTACGCTCACTCAAGCGTCGACCGATCTGAATGGCCAAAGACATAGACTCATTCAAACCAGCAGGCATAGGAAATCCCACCATGACATCCTTAAGGGCTTCAGAGAGACCCTTTCTGAACATAGCTGCCAGCGCAGATTCATTCCATTGAGTGAGCACGGACCACTTTCTAAATTTCTGACAATATACCTCTATCTCATCCTGACCCTGACAAAGAGCCAGCAAATTTTTCTCTGCCTGATCCACTGAATTAGGTTCATCGTACAGCAATCCGAGCGCCAGGAAAAACGCATCGATATTACTTAATGCAGGATCTCCTGGCGCAAGAGAAAATGCCCAGTCCTGAGGGCCGCCGCGCAAAAAAGAAATAATAATCAAAACCTGTTGAACTGGATCACCAGAGGAGCGAGGTTTCAAGGCCAGAAATAGTTTACAATTATTTTTGAAACTCAGAAACTTAGTTCTATCTCCAAAAAACAAATCAGGAATAGGAATTCTTGGTTCTAACATAGATTTCTGATCAATAGTGTCTTGAATCTTTTGTACTCTTGCCGAGAGCTGATCCACAAATGAAGACAGACTTCTAATGTCCATCGCTACACCTGTGTAATGAACCACCCAAATGTCTAGGGGAAAAAAAAAGCAAAAAACAGTGCAAAGAAAAAAAAATGGTCTCAGAACTTCTTTTTTTCCCTCTATTGAGAATCATTAGTACTTTTGGCTTCCTGTACTGTCATGAAAGGCAATTCAGTACCACAATGGACATAGCGGTCAGAGCACATACAGTGATCTGACAATATCCCAAAATAATAGAACGAGCTCTGAGACGTGGGAACTCTGCAGACCGCAATCCCTAATCCTCTCCAAACAACACTAGAGGCAGCCGTGGATTGCGCCTAACACTGCCTATGCAACTCGGCACAGCCTGAGAAACTAGCTAGCCTGAAGATAGAAAATAAGCCTACCTTGCCTCAGAGAAATACCCCAAAGGAAAAGGCAGCCCCCCACATATAATGACTGTGAGTTAAGATGAAAAGACAAACGTAGAGATGAAATAGATTCAGCAAAGTGAGGCCCGACTTTCTTAACAGAGCGAGGATAGAAAAGGTAACTTTGCGGTCTACACAAAACCCTAAAGAAAACCACGCAAAGGGGGCAAAAAGACCCTCCGTACCGAACTAACGGCACGGAGGTACACCCTTTGCGTCCCAGAGCTTCCAGCAACAAATAGACAAGCTGGACAGAAAAAATAGCAACAAATAGCAAAGAAGAACTTAGCTATGCAGAGCAGCAGGCCACAGGAATGATCCAGGGAAAAGCAAGTCCAACACTGGAACATTGACAGGAAGCCAGGATCAAAGCATTAGGTGGAGTTAAGTAGAGAAGCACCTAACGACCTCACAAGATCACCTGAGGGAGGAAACTCAGAAGCCGCAGTACCACTTCCCTCCACCAACAGAAGCTCACAGAGAGAATCAGCCGAAGTACCACTTGTGACCACAGGAGGGAGCTTTGCCACAGAATTCACAACATTAACCCCATTTACATGTAATAGTTAGTCCATCAATGTTTGTATTTCTTCTGGCAGAACAGGGGTTAATCGGCTATGTCGGAAATCCCTGCACTCACAGCTGTGCTCGGTTAGCCACTTCTTTTCCCTTTATAATCTGTGCTCTGTTACTAATCCTCATCAGAGCTAGCATTTGCTGGATGGCTAACAGTGTGAGGGGAGCACATACAAGAAGGAGAGTTGAAGGAGTTATTAGTGACTGATGCTTGGTTTGTATGTGTGGTAATTCGTTATCCTTCTCAGCTTTTGTTTATTCCCTTACCTTCACACCCGATGCATTCTTATGTTACATGTTAGTGAATATTTTGTGTGCCTGAAATTTTCTGTTAACTCGTGTCCATGTTGCCTTGTTTGTCGGATTGGTGTCCTAAGGTGCAAAGTAGCGCCCCCTCTTCTCTCGGGGGGGTGAGAACAGACGAAGGGCTAACTAAGGAGATCAGGTAAGGGCGAAGGCCCCGACATCTTCACCTTCAGAAGTATCCCGGGGAGCAAGGTGAGCTATGGTTCCCCCTAGTGTTAGGGACAGGGAAGGAGCCCCTGGTCCCAGGTCACGACAGCTGTGTCATGACACTATGCCTCCTGAGACCCCGTTCCACCACTGACACCTTCCTTGTAAGCTGCCTTTAAAAGGAAATATAAGACCACCTCCATTTTATTAAAAACTATTTTTCCCTATTTTCCACCCCCAAATTTGGGGTGCGTCTTATGGTCCATTGTGTTTTATAATCCGCAAAATATGGTATATTCTTTAGGAAACGTTGCATGATTAAATTCAGGGTTTGTGTCTTTCATGAAAATTAGATTATTTGCCCAATTGTAAGGCTTACAATAATTCACAGTTGCAGTTGTAGGCGATCCATCCAGCATGAGATTTGCTGCTTTATGCAGAGGAACAACTCGTCTTCTGTACGACTTTTGCTGCCTACTCTTAGAATCTGGAAAACTGCTTGGCAGTGCTTATGCAGCACCCCAGGGTCCTGGTCGTTGCACTAATGCCACTCTTCCACCAGGGGGAGTGATATTACGTCTGAAGGCAATAAAGGAGATCTCTTTACCAGGTATCACAAACCACACAACACAATTCACACTCCAGGCCGCCAGGGGGAGCCATGTTTCTATTTCTTAGGGCACTCCTCACAATTAGGTAAAACTGGCAGTTTGGACAGGAAGTTAGGCAGAAGCGAGCTGGGTTTCACCCAGGCAGCACCAGTCTGGCATACGCTGGCTGGGCTTCACTCAGTTAGCTGCTATCTGAGCTCCACTCAGGTAGTGGGTCCCTGACAGGGGTGGGATCCTGTCAGAGGCCTAGCCAGAGGGCCACGGAACTGTGCCTGCATACCAATGCGGCAGCATCCAAAGAAAGAGACATTGAAGGGAATTGCGTTGCTGAGAGTGAGAAACGAAGTCATAGCAAAAGGAGAGGGAACCAGAAGGAGTTCTGTCCTGTAAAAGGCTGCCTCCTTTCTGAGGTGCAGAAGCCAGTAGCCGGAACACTGAGGGAGTCATCGTCTCCAAGCCTGGCTCCAGAGACCGGCAGGACAGCTAGTTCCATATTAGTTGCCTGACCTTATACCCAGGAGGCACAGTGGCAACTGTGGGGGCTGGGGCATGATAGTGTCCCTGTAAAAAGCCTCAGGCCATCAGTCATACGGGTTTGTCCTAGCCTTTCCATCAGGAGGACAGAGAGAGAAAGAGACATAACATCTAGAACATCTACAACAGTTGTGAGGACCTTACCGAGACGCACAGCAGGGAGGTACTACAACACTCAGGCGCTAGAGGAAGGCTACTGATTTCCACCTGTATAAGGGGACTCTGGATTTGCCTTCAGACCGGCCAGACTCTGCCTGCCCTGGGATCTGGTGCTCTGGACTGTGGATGCTGAACCTTCAGTAAAAAGGTAAAGAGACTGCACCCTTGTGTCCTCGTTCTTCAATGCGCCTCACACCATCCATCATCTACACTTCAAGAAGCCCTGGGGACATACTTCACCTGTGGGAATTGTTAAATATTAATTATTCTTATTTTTATTCTGTACCGAGCACATGGTTTCTTGCTGACACTATCAAAAGCTATTTCTGTGTATGTAGCTCAGAGTATAAGTTATCACCATATACAGAGGACACGTGATCTGTGTTGGACATATATAAACGTCTCTTAGGAGGGTGTGGGGGCTTTTTGTCACGTGGGATGGTCACCTCCCTTCCTACATTTCATTCTCCATGGACGTCCGACAAGGAAGGAACAACAGCTGATAGCGGAAGCCATGATGACCTTCGAACTTCACACAGACAGATGACTTTTACCATTCAGGACCTTGGGAAAGATGAGTAACAAGACAAGCACTGATATTTACACATGGACACTCTGTTCATAACTGTTTAATCTACTTTTATGTTTTTGCTGCAATGGTGGATAATTCAATAAACCACTATACTTTCTTCAGAATATCATGACATTTTTCTTTTAAGAATAACGCACCTGGTTAAGTCTTGATTAGATATTTTTGCGCAATAACGATTTTTAACATTTGGCCTAGCCAGCCAGTTTTGATTTTTTGTGCTATTTTTGCGTGAATTTCCTTCTTCTTGCACACGGGGGAAGACAGAAGAGTTCCGCTAGATTGTGCAAGTATTCAGGAATTCCACTTCAAAACTTCAAGTCACAAAGATCTCATACAAGAACCTACGAATTACGGAGACTTTAACAGGTGTCAGACGGTTTGACAAGCAGTAGCATCGGACGTGCTGAAAATAGCCGTGCTGAAGTCCGGAGCCCAGCGTTGTGCAGCAAAGGGACAACAAGCTGAGATTTCAAGGTAAGACAAATGGATTTGATTAATTCATATGCAAAATCAAGTCAGATTAAATTTGTAAGTTTGTACGGATCTAGCTTAGAAATATTTTGGGTCTCATTATTTGCAGAATGCAGAACCGCAAATTTGAAATTAGATTCTAAGCTAGTATCTAGGAAAAAAGAAAAAGAGCAACTGAAAAATATCTTACATATGGTTTATGTATTTAACGAGTTTGTTACAGAGAAGTCCAAAAAAGATAGTGTAGAAAGAATTTCTAAGGAAACTAATGATGTTCCCGAGATTGACTGTAATGGGAAGAGTGATGAAGATGTGACACACGTGTGTGTGACCACCCAAGGTGACATTGACTTTGTGACTCAGGATGAAAAACAAGATGGAGGAAGTGTAGGAGTCATGACAATTGACAAAGATGATCTACGAGGGACAGATGTACAAGGGCCACTAAAAATAGAAGACGACTCAGAGTCCCAACAACTCCAACCTAAATCTAGAAAAATCTTGCTAAAGTTATGCAAAATCATTCCTGCGTATGATGACAAAATCCAAGTTTGCAGAAATTCAGAGATATTTGAGAGTTTTGCTGATAAGTTTGATTTGACTAATCAGGAGAAAAATAAATTGTTTAAAATTTGGCTTCCGGTAATTTTCTCCAGGAGACTCTCACTAAAAATGCAGACTGATGAGTTCCATGAAGACATGACTGATGTAGAAAGATTAAAAATTTTGATTTTCTGTGGATTAAAAGAAAATTATCCAGATCTTGATATTCTTCTAAAATTGAAGATTGGCCGGGAAGAATGTACGTTTACTTTTATGGCCATTTTTGAAAGAATTTATAAATTGGTCTGTACGAATTTGAATCAACAATCCATGATAAATTGTTTTGTAAACAAGTTTAAATTCTTAAATCCTGTATCTCGTGTAATTGCTTCACAGAAAGATTCCTTATACGAATGCGCAAAATCCCTTGATTTTTCTAGAAAACACGAGAATCTTGAAAGGAAAACAAATTTTACTAAGTTTTTGAAACCAGTCAGAATTCAATCTTATCAAAAGCCAAAATCAAAATCTCCAAAACTGACCCAAAATCAAATCTATGAAGTACGAAGAAAATTACATATTTGCTACAAACCCTATGAAACGATTCAGGAATCTATCAAAGAAATTCCTCTGAAAGGGTTAAATGCTGAAGGCTCAGATCTCTCTGTAAAGATGGCGGAAATTGACAAATGGAAGCAGGTAAGTATCTCAGGGGGTGCTCAGCTGAACACTCCATTAACACAGCTCTTCAAAGAATCCATAGGGTTAAAAATGACCTTATTAACCCCTTCATGACCGGGGGATTTTTCGTTTTTCCGTGTTCGTTTTTCGCTCCCCTCCTTCCCAGAGCCATAACTTTTTTATTTTTCTGTCAATTTGGCCATGTGAGGGCTTATTTTTTGCGGGACGAGTTGTACTTTTGAACGACATCATTGGTTTTAGCATGTCGTGTACTAGAAAACGGGAAAAAAATTCCAAGTGCGGTGAAATTGCAAAAAAAGTGCAATCCCACATTGGTTTTTTGTTTGGCTTTTTTGCTAGGTTCACTAAATGCTAAAAATGACCTGCCATTATGATTCTCCAGGTCATTACGAGTTCATAGACACCAAACATGACTAGGTTATTTTTTATCTAAGTGGTGAAAAAAAATGCCAAACTTTGCTAAAAAAAAAAAAAAAAAATTGCGCCATTTTCCGATACTCGTAGCGTCTCCATTTTTCATCATCTGGGGTCGGTTGAGGGCTTATTTTTTGCGTGCCGAGATGACGTTTTTAATGATAGCATTTTGGTGCAGATACGTTCTTTTGATCGCCCGTTATTGCATTTTAATGCAATGTCGCGGCGACCAAAAAAACGTAATTCTGGCGTTTCGAGTTTTTTTCCCGCTACGCTATTTAGCGATCAGGTTAATACTTTTTTTTATTTGATAGATCGGGCGATTCTGAGCGCGGCGATACCAAATATGCGTAGATTTGATTTTTTTTTTATTGATTTATTTTGATTGGGGCGAAAGGGGGGTGATTTAAACTTTTATGTTTTTTTTTATTTTTTTCACATTTTTTTAAACTTTTTTTTTTAACTTTTGCCATGCTTCAATAGCCTCCATGAGAGGCTAGAAGCAGGCACAACCCGATCGGCTCTGCTACATAGCAGCGATCTGCTGATCGCTGCTATGTAGCAGAAATGGAGGTGTGCTGTGAGCGCCGACCACAGGGTGGCGCTCACAGCCACCGGCGATCAGTAACCATAGAGGTCTCAAGGACCTCTATGGTTACAATATACAAGCATCACCAACCCCCGATCATGTGACTGGGGTCGGCGATGACGTCATTTCCGGCCGCCTGGCCGGAAGCGGTAGTTAAATGCCGCTGTCTGCGTTTGACAGCGGCATTTAACTAGTTAATAGGTGCGGGCAGATCGCGATTCTGCCCGCGCCTATTACGGGCACATGTCAGCTGTTCAAAACAGCTGACATGTCCCGGCTTTGGTGCGGGCTCACCGCGGAGCCCTGCATCAAAGCAGGGGAGCCGGCATCGGACGGTATAGTACGTCCGATGCCGGTAAGGGGTTAAATAGAGCTTTCCAACAGATTATCGACAGAGAGTTACATTTTGGGATAGGAATTGGCTAAAAATGTAATTATATTATATGATGAGTTATACAATGTATTATTTATTAATGTAATTATTCTATTTCAATATAATTCTGCAGTTACATATATTAATATAATATACAGTAAATACTGTAGCATATTTGTATAAGTAGAGATTATATTAACTGCATTTTAGATATATATATATATATATATATATATATATATATATATATATATATATATATATATATATATATATATATATATATATATATATATATATATATATATACAGTGGGGCAAAAAAGTATTTAGTCAGTCAGCAATAGTGCAAGTTCCACCACTTAAAAAGATGAGAGGCGTCTGTAATTTACATCATAGGTAGACCTCAACTATGGGAGACAAACTGAGAAAAAAAAATCCAGAAAATCACATTGTCTGTTTTTTTAACAATTTATTTGCATATTATGGTGGAAAATAAGTATTTGGTCAGAAACAAAATTTCATCTCAATACTTTGTAATATATCCTTTGTTGGCAATGACAGAGGTCAAACGTTTTCTGTAAGTCTTCACAAGGTTGCCACACACTGTTGTTGGTATGTTGGCCCATTCCTCCATGCAGATCTCCTCTAGAGCAGTGATGTTTTTGGCTTTTCGCTTGGTAACACGGACTTTCAACTCCCTTCAAAGGTTTTCTATAGGGTTGAGATCTGGAGACTGGCTAGGCCACTCCAGGACATTGAAATGCTTCTTACGAAGCCACTCCTTCATTGCCCTGGCGGTGTGCTTTGGATCATTGTCATGTTGAAAGACCCAGCCACATTTCATCTTCAATGCCCTTGCTGATGGAAGGAGGTTTGCACTCAAAATCTCACGATACATGGCCCCATTCATTCTTTCATGTACCCGGATCAGTCGTCCTGGCCCCTTTGCAGAGAAACAGCCCCAAAGCATGATGTTTCCACCACCATGCTTTACAGTAGGTATGGTGTTTGATGGATGCAACTCAGTATTCTTTTTCCTCCAAACACGACAAGTTGTGTTTCTACCAAACAGTTCCAGTTTGGTTTCATCAGACCATAGGACATTCTCCCAAAACTCCTCTGGATCATCCAAATGCTCTCTAGCAAACTTCAGACGGGCCCGGACATGTACTGGCTTAAGCAGTGGGACACGTCTGGCACTGCAGGATCTGAGTCCATGGTGGCGTAGTGTGTTACTTATGGTAGGCCTTGTTACATTGGTCCCAGCTCTCTGCAGTTCATTCACTAGGTCCCCCCGCGTGGTTCTGGGATTTTTGCTCACCGTTCTTGTGATCATTCTGACCCCACGGGGTGGGATTTTGCGTGGAGCCCCAGATCGAGGGAGATTATCAGTGGTCTTGTATGTCTTCCATTTTCTAATTATTGCTCCCACTGTTGATTTCTTCACTCCAAGCTGGTTGGCTATTGCAGATTCAGTCTTCCCAGCCTGGTGCAGGGCTACAATTTTGTTTCTGGTGTACTTTGACAGCTCTTTGGTCTTCACCATAGTGGAGTTTGGAGTCAGACTGTTTGAGGGTGTGCACAGGTGTCTTTTTATACTGATAACAAGTTTAAACAGGTGCCATTACTACAGGGAATGAGTGGAGGAAAGAGGAGACTCTTACAGAAGAAGTTACAGGTCTGTGAGAGCCAGAAATCTTGATAGTTTGTTTCTGACCAAATACTTATTTTTCACCATAATATGCAAATAAATTGTTAAAAAAACAGACAATGTGATTTTCTGGATTTTTTTTTCTCAGTTTGTCTCCCATAGTTGAGGTCTACCTATGATGTAAATTACAGACGCCTCTCATCTTTTTAAGTGGTGGAACTTGCACTATTGCTGACTGACTAAATACTTTTTTGCCCCACTGTATATATATAGTGAAATAATTAAAATTTACTCCAGTAAAAATATTTAGAATTATAATTAAATACATTTATTAAATATATACATATGTATAAGATATTTAAATTACTTTGTGTTTAAATAAATATGAAATTAACCTTTATCTTTCATTTTCCCTTAGAATTTTACTTTCAAAGCAAGGATTGAACAAAAAAACACCTCTTTCATGAATTTATGTCTTATTCACACAGGAAGCTATATTAACTGCATGATATATATATATTTAACACTTAAAATAATTATTAAAAACCTAAAAATGTGTGTACATGTTTTTCTGTAACATTATGTTTTTTTCCACTGCATGGTGCATGATGTGACAGCTGTGAGTTAAGGGATATCATATAGCCTTGTTTTTTAGTTTTAGGAATTTTCCTCATCCTTTACTTGCAAATGGATTCCTGTACCGAAATAGCGTTGGAACATTCAACTCGGGTTTCTTGTAAATGGAGGAGTCCTTTCTATAGGTTAAAACATACTGTTAGATAATATTTGGGGAATATTCAAAGGAATATTAGAATACTAAATTTAATAGATTACAATGCGCATTGATTGATAATTAGGATACAATATTTTGGGTTAATATATGTGTATTCTTTGTATGTGTAATATGTATTGTGAACTTCTATGTGAGTCACAGTTTGAGTGACAGATGACGGATTTTTGCTTTTGCTACAAATTCTCTCATCTCTTGGCATCACAGACTTGGCCCTTTCCTGGATCTCGTCATATCTGACAGACCGAACATTCAGTGTCTCCCTCCCCCACACCACCTCCTCACTTCGCCCCTTGTCAGTCGGTGTTCCTCAAGGCTCTGTTCTAGGACCCCTACTCTTCTCCATCTACACTTTCGGCTTGGGACAGCTCATAGAATCCCACGGTATGCAGTACCATCTCTACGCTGATGACACGCAGATCTACCTATCCGGACCTGACCTCACCTCCTTACTTACCAAAATCCCGCACTGCCTGTCTGCTATTTCAGCCTTCTTTTCTGCTCGCTTTCTACAACTGAACATGGACAAAACAGAATTCATCATCTTTCCCCCATCTCACTCCACCCCCCCACCAGACCTATCCATCAATGTCAATGGCTGCTCACTTTCCCCAGTCCCACACGCCCGGTGCCTCGGGGTGATCCTCGACTCTGCCCTCTCTTTCAAACCACATATCCAAGCCCTTGCCTCCTCCTGCCGTCTCAAACTCAAAAATATTTCCCGGATCCGTGCTTTCCTTGACCGCGACACCGCAAAAACGCTAGTGCATGCCCTTATCATCTCCCGCCTTGACTACTGCAACCTCCTACCCTCTGGACTCCCCTCTAGCACTCTGGCACCGCTCCAATCCATCCTACACTCTGCTGCCCGACTAATCTACCTGTCTCCCTGCTATTCCCCAGCCTCTCCCATATGTCAAGCCCTTCACTGGCTTCCTATCGCCCAGAGACTCCAGTTCAAAACCCTCACAATGACATACAAAGCCATCCACAACCTTTCTCCTCCATACATCTGTGACCTCGTCTCCCGGTACTTACCTACACGCAACCTCCGATCCTCTCAAGACCTCCTTCTCTACTCCCCTCTCATCTCTTCTTCCCACAACCGCATCCAAGACTTCTCCCGTGCTTGCCCCATACTCTGGAACTCTCTACCCCAACACATCAGACTCTCGCTTACCATAGAAACCTTCAAAAAGAACCTGAAGACCCACCTCTTCCGACAAGCCTACAGCCTGCAGTGATCCTGAAGTTACTGAACCGCCGCGCAACTTGCCCTACCCTCTCCTAGTGTTTCATCACCCATCCCCTGCAGACTGTGAGCCCTCGCGGGCAGGGTCCTCCCTCCTTATGTACCCGTGTGCCTGTTATCTGCTCATGTTTAATGTATTTGTCTATATTTGCCTCGTATTCACATGTAAAGCGCCATGGAATAAATGGCGCTATAAAAATGTATAATAATAATAATAATGAGAGCAGCTGCTGAGTGAACCTAATGTAAAAGTGACCAGAGCGTGGTATGTGGAATGTGGAATGTGTATGCACAGTTTGACAGAGGCCTTATGATTCATGGTATGTTGAAGAAGAAAAAAAAAACTTTGTGTTTAATTTAATAATAGCATTCAGTTAAATTATTAGAATATTAAGATATATTTAAATATTATTATTCAACATATATTTCTTTAGTGATTATTATTTAATAAGTGCAATCACACATCAATATGGTTTATCTAGAAAATCTACATTTAGAATAATTTTTCCAAATTATAATTTTTTCATATTCAGTGTTTTTTATAGTTACATAGATGAGTACACATCTTCAAACAAATATATGGCACAAGTTGATATGACAGTTATAAAAAGAATTATTTTTCACTTGGGTTTTTACAAATTAATTTTTTTCATGAAATAATATTTTTTGATATTAAGGTGGAAATGTGTATTTGATCCTGATCACATCATCACATTTCATCAATACCTCTTCTTCACACATTTTAATAAAGAAGAAACATTAATAAGGTATTATTGGGTATAATAACAATAAATATTATAAAAGTCATTTTTTTTCCTCTAATGAAGGGTATTATATGCAAAGTTGCATAATTTCAATATTTTGGTAATTCAAGGTTATGACAACATCTACATGAGGAAAATATTAAGGAAATGTGTTACTGAGACATAACCTCAGCATTTTTCATCAACATATAAAGGCCTTATTTTTATTTTTATTTTTATTTTTAATTTTTCACTTTTTCTTCAATTTTTATTCTTAATTTTTATTTTTCATCTCAAGAAAAAAATCAATATTTAATAAAGTAATGTCTACAAGCATATTGCTTTATCAAATATAGTGATCATATGGTTTCATTATATAAGAAATGTTTCAATTCTAAGTTAAATACAACAATTCTTTCACTCATTCATTCATTCATTCATTCATTCATTCATTTATTCATATATATATATACTTATTTTGGTTCATGGCTATACGTACTTACATATTATTGGTCTACTGAACATAAATTAATAAAGTTTTAATACTAAATATCAGCACTTGTTACATAAAAGACACACTGACATCTATGGGTTCAAAAAGAAATTACACCTATGACATAAAAATGTCCAATCACATGAAGAATATGGTTAATAATATACTATCATTTATTATTATTATTATTATTATTATTATTATTATTTTATTTTTCCAAATATAAACTCCATTTTAATATCATTTAATAATTATATGGATATTATTGATTGCTATGGTACGCTGTGATATTATAAGTTAGGGAAATTACCAGATTTGGTATAGAATAGGGAATGAAGACTTCAATCAAGATACTGACGTTATGTTAATAAAGACTTTAAATTTTTCTAAATTCAATTGATTCTAAAAAGTTGCAAGAAGAAAAGCCGTTATCCAGAAGTTCCACAAGGTAACAATGCTCTGATTTCTGAGTAATAATAGACTGTGTCAAATACAATTCATATCACCACTCACAACTACAGCATCCATCACTGACTATGAGTACAGTATCAAAGATGAACTGTGTTATTACGTTCCAGTGGTTTCCTATCACCTATAAGACTTCCATGAAAGCTGGTGAACACTCAGGTAATTGTCAGGACGCTACAACCCTGACATGTGTCCTGTGCACTAAGGACTGGTTATGGTGCTATATTTGGCAAGGAAGAGTTAATGTAACCCTTGCTGTGCTGACCAAAGACGTCACACCTGTCCCAAGACCAGCGCAGATGATATGAGGATTCCAGATGATTTCCAAGGCGAGCCAATGTAAGTCCAGGTCTCTAAAGGTGACACTGCAGATATTAAAGCTACATTTCATCTATGAACTTTGTTTTCTTATCAACATTTGAATTTATGGACTTTGATTGACACATGACACACAGTCTCTACATATCTACATGCTATCATCTATTTCAAAAGACTTATATTAAAGATTGTTTTAAAAGAACCAAGAAGACATCAATATGAAGACCAGATGACATCAGACCTGAGATGCTTCAAGTAGATATAGGGAAGTATAATAATATATATTTTATATGAATATTAGTCACGGCTTACCATAACATGAAGTTACATATCATTATATTATTGAGAACATATAACAATATTATTGATATTATTATTTATTACATCATTTTGTCAAAGAAGAAAGTAGATTTTATTAATATTTTAATTTGAGGGTTCCAATCAATGTCTGTCACCCTCAAAAGGGGGAATTGTTAAATATTAATTATTCTTATTTTTATTCTGTACCGAGCACATGGTTTCTTGCTGACACTATCAAAAGCTATTTCTGTGTATGTAGCTCAGAGTATAAGTTATCACCATATACAGAGGACACGTGATCTGTGTTGGACATATATAAACGTCTCTTAGGAGGGTGTGGGGGCTTTTTGTCACGTGGGACGGTCACCTCCCTTCCTACATTTCATTCTCCATGGACGTCCGACAAGGAAGGAACAACAGCTGATAGCGGAAGCCATGATGACCTTCGAACTTCACACAGACAGATGACTTTTACCATTCAGGACCTTGGGAAAGATGAGTAACAAGACAAGCACTGATATTTACACATGGACACTCTGTTCGTAACTGTTTAGTCTACTTTTATGTTTTTGCTGCAATGGTGGATAATTCAATAAACCACTATACTTTCTTCAGAATATCATGACATTTTTCTTTTAAGAATAACGCACCTGGTTAAGTCTTGATTAGATATTTTTGCGCAATAACGATTTTTAACAGGAATGTATACCAACTAGCTGCCATCACATCACCCCAGGGGACCCCTAAGCAGCGTCAGTCACCCTGACCGAATACCACAGGTGGCGTCACGAACATTTCCCCTTTAAAGACCTTTCCCATTTTATCAACGGACGCCCCTAGGGCCACGGACCAGGTCAGCCACCGTGACTTCCCCCTTGAGAACTGAAGGGCCCGGTACCGAGTTCCCCTAGCCCTTGGGGGCGCTCCACTTAACTTTAACAAAACCAAAAAAAGATCCAGAGCATTTATTGGTATAAGTAAGCGATGCATAGGTGTGCATTCACACTGCGGCCATTTAACAGACAGGACCTGAGATAAAAACAAAATGAGAAAATATCCTACGGTAAGTAAATATAGTAATAGTAGATGTAACTAACATAGGGGACTTAGTTAACACTATTTCGATCACAATATTGTAAAATCCATCCCACAGCGATAAGGTGTACCCAATCGGAATTGTACCGAACTCTTGTAGTTCCCCTCAATATGTGTCTGCAGATGTCCAAACAGATAAGGGCAGAGCAGGATCAATGCTTAACTTAAATAGAATGGGATTGAGGATGGTGTGGAGGATGCAATGGGGACATGGTCATGGAGGAGGATCTGAAGGAAAGGCTAAAGTGGGTAATCACTGTCTATTGTTGGTGTCATACCAAGCGCCCAATCATGAAGGCTTCATCACATGAACTGATCGCAGTGGTGCATCATTTTGTGAGGTGGCCAGAGTGGTAATGGTGGCGAGGGTCTGTTGTGTTCCCACACTCAGACCCCCCCACAAGAAGATAATGTCCTGTGTGTTGTGTGGATCATGATAAATGCATGACACTCAGTTTTACAGTTGAGATCTCCACGGGTTCCACGGTCCTGGTTCAAGATGTCACGACACATTGAATCACAGACTCCGTGTCCATTTTTAGCAGTTCGAGTGTACTCAACACCAAGGAATCCATGGCAGTCTCAGTACAGTCTGAGCTTTCCCTCTCCATGCTGGCTCCTCTGGCCTCTGAGATGCTCGCCCTGGCTCTGCAGTCCCAATGCTTCTACGCTCTGGTTCCCCCTCTGGCTCCTTTCGCTGGGAGGAGAAAAAGGTTCCCATACCCAAACCTGTTTCAGGCCATAGGCCCCGGATTCTCCAGGGGATACCGTTGATCATAATGGCTGCTGTCCACATTCTGCTTTTCCCAAACTCTTGTGCTTCCCCTACTGTGTGGCCCTCTGGCCTATGCTGCCTCCTCTTAAATCACTGTCCAGCACTATCTTGATGTTGCAACGTTACCTACTCCAAACATACTCTCTCTGACTAAATTGATATCAGGATGTGTCCTACTGGTTTTACTGATCCTACCGCTCCCAACTGGGAAAGTCCCTACACTGGGGATGCACTTATCTCTGCTTACCCCTTAGCTAACTGGATATAACTATTTCTTAACCTATAGTGCCCCCACTGTATTTTCCCAGTTCCTAACTAATCTTTTTCTAGCCCTTTCACTGCTGTACTAATTTCCTCTCACTTGCCTATGCTATCACAATATATCGTAAAACACATTTTGTATTATACAACATTAGTTATTTACATATTAATATGAAAACATTCGACAACATAGTTCACATTTTATGCAAATGTTTCTGACATACCCTTACAATGGACTGTGGAAAACATGAACTGTCCCTCTCCATAGCTGCTGCTCCACATGTCTACAGTGCAATGCATTTTTTTAGCTCAAAGCGAAGTCAAGAGAGCAAATGCAGGGGAGAAAAAAGGGGGTGTTTAAAGACACTAATAACCTATTATTATCACAATAGAAGCCTGAATAATAATGGAAGTGAAAAAAAAACCTTTTTATTCCATACGAAAGAGAACATTCAAGCATAAAACACTTAAGAAGGCAAAAACCATTTAGGTCTCCACAATAAATATATATACAGAGATCTAACAAACAAATGCAAAACAGACTATTGTCAAAATACAAAGATAAATAGCCAATAATATACGTTTGAGATTTTTCCAGTAAAGATAAATAAAAATAAAGATTATACTGAAAAAAAAGGATCACATAAAAAACAATAGCAGAGATAAAATATATCTAAAGATATTATAGGTAACATATCATAAAAGTTATGTGCTACCCCAAGAAAGGATCAAATAAGAATGGAAAAGGTATAAGCCCACGGGTTCCACCATGCTTCATCAGGGGTGTGAATGTTTTCCATTTATGTAGGTATATACAGAAGATAAACTAATTAGTTTTTAGGTTTTGTAGAAACAAAGAATGTACAAAGTACACTCTTTTTCAGTTTTGGTTGATGTAGGCATCAGAACAAGGAGTGGGAGGAACAGATAAGAGACTGATATTAATGAAATACCAGTCGTAGTGATGAGTATGGTGTGAGCGTCATGGTGGACTGCACCACCGAGAATGGACAAGCTGGAACTGGAAATGACGTAGCAGCATCACACGCAAAAGAATTATGGTGTGCATGTCACGGTGGACCGCACCGCCAGAAATGATATCTACGGAAGTGGTGCAAGAGGTATAAGGCTGCGATCCACAATGGAACCCATAAAAGGTGACATCATCATGATTGAAATACAGGTACCCTTTTAGTAAAGGTATAATATGGCATGGAACGCACCGCCAGACAATGTCACAAGAGGCAAAAGGAATACATTATAAAGAAACACGAGTATTGCATACCTGGTAATGTGTTTTTTCATGAGACATGACGGCACCACGAGAGAGGGGATCCGCCCATCAAGGACAGGAAACCTTCAAGATAAAAGGGGCGGCTCCTCTCTCCAAATCAGTTGTTTTACAGAGTACGAGAGCAACTCTGCTGGTTAGTGTACACATAAATAATACATCCTATACGGTTCTATTCACCGATACCCCAGGGAGTGTATAATACAAATAATGCTAATAATGCACCCAACTAATGACGTGATCAAAAGGTTGGGAATATAAGGGTGCCATCATGTCTCATGAAAAAACACATTACCAGGTATCTAATACCCGTGTTTTTCCATCATACATGACGGCACCACGAGAGAGTTACAGAGATTTGTATTCTCTTCTAGGGAGGGATCACTGCTTGTAACATTCTTCTCCCAAATGTGAGATCAGAGGTAGCAGATAGGTCTAGCCTATAATGTTTAAAAAATGTAGAAGGAGAGGACCAAGTGGCCGCCTTACAGATTTGGTCGATGGTAGCATCTGCTCTCTCCGCCCATGACGTCGCCATGGCCCTCGTGGAGTGGGCTTTCAGACCCTGTGGAACAACCCTGCCTGCACTACTATATGCTAGAATAATGGCCTCTCTCACCCATCTAGCGATAGTCTGTTTTGAGGCTTTAAGGCCCTTCCTTGACCCCTGGAACGAAACAAATAAAGCCCTCTGTTTCCTCCAGGATTTTGTCCTCTTTAAATACTGTAGGATACATCTCCCGACGTCTAGGCAATGGAGTCTCTCCTCTTTCTTGTTACTAGGATTGGGACAAAAAGAGGGTAGGATTATATCCTGAACTCTATGGAATCTCGATACCACTTTGGGGAGATATGCCGGATCTAATTTTAATACAACCCTATCGTCCATAATTTGTGTGTAAGGGGGGTCAGCTGACAACGCGTGTAAATCCCCCACCCTACGGGCCGATGTAAGTGCCACTAACAAAGCTGTTTTTAATGTTAGTATTTTATCTGAAGTTGTATTTAACGTACAGGCCATTTGTATTTAACATACAGGCCATTAACACCCAGAAACTTATGAAGAACTTGCAGTCCTCATTGGCCCCTATTTCCTCCATCTCATGTCCTGATTCTGCATTGAAGCATTACAATGAAACCCTGCAAAGTGCTCTGGATGAAGCTGCTCCTCCTATACAGAAAACAACTCGGCACAGACGGCAACAACCGTGGCACACGCTGCAAACACGTTTCCTGCAGCGGTGCTCCAGGTGCGCAGAACGTCTGTGGAGAAAATCTAATCTACCAGAAGATTTCATCCATTATAAGTTCATGCTAAAGACATACAATTCTGCCCTTCACCTCTCCAAACAAACCTACTTCAACACCCTCATCACCTCCCTGTCCAATAACCCTAAACGTCTCTTTGACACGTTCCAGTCCCTACTCAACCCAAGAGAGCAGGCCCCAACCACGGATCTCCGTGCTGACGATCTGGCCAATTACTTCAAAGAAAAAATTGACCACATTCGACAGGAAATCATCTCCCAATCTCTTCATACCATGCACTGTCCTCCCTCCCCCACTGCATCTAGTTCACTCTCTGACTTTGAAGCAGTTACAGAAGAAGAAGTAAGCAGGCTCCTTGCATCTTCTCGCCCGACCACTTGCACCAGTGACCCCATTCCGTCACATCTCCTCCAGTCCCTTTCCCCGGCTGTCACCTCTGACCTAACAAAAATATTCAACCTTTCCCTCACTTCCGGTATTTTTCCCTCCTCATTTAAGCATGCCATCATACATCCATTACTTAAAAAACCATCCCTCGACCAAAACTGTGCCGCTAATTATAGACCTGTCTCTAATCTTCCCTTCATCTCTAAACTCCTCGAACGCCTGGTCCACTCCCGTCTTACCCGCTATCTCTCAGATAACTCTCTTCTCGACCCTCTTCAATCTGGCTTCCGCTCTTTACACTCTACTGAAACTGCCCTCATTAAAGTCTCTAATGACCTACTAACAGCTAAATCTAATGGTCACTACTCCATGCTAATTCTCTTGGATCTCTCTGCAGCATTCGACACTGTGGATCATCAGCTCCTCCTCACTATGCTCCGCTCCATCGGCCTCAAGGACACCGTTCTCTCCTGGTTCTCCTCCTATCTCTCTGACCGATCCTTCACTGTATGTTTTGCTGGTTCCTCCTCCTCTCACCTTCCCCTTACTGTTGGGGTTCCTCAAGGATCAGTCCTAGGCCCCCTACTCTTCTCGTTGTATACTGCCCCTATTGGACAAACAATCAGTAGATTTGGTTTCCAGTATCATCTCTATGCTGACGACACCCAATTATACACTTCTGCTCCCGATATCACACCGACCTTTTTAGAAAACACCAGTGACTGTCTTACCGCTGTCTCTAACATCATGTCCTCCCTCTATCTGAAACTAAACCTGTCAAAAACTGAACTCCTCGTGTTCTCTCCCTCTACTAACCTACCTTTGCCTGACATTGCCATCTCCGTGTGCGGTTCCACCATTACTCCAAAGCAACATGCCCGCTGCCTTGGGGTCATCCTTGATTCTGACCTTTCATTCACCCCCTACATCCGATCACTGGCTCGCTCTTCTTACCTGCATCTCAAAAACATTTCTAGAATTCGCCCTTTTCTTACTTTCGACTCTGCAAAAACTCTTACTGTTTCACTTATTCATTCTCGTCTGGACTATTGTAACTCTCTACTAATCGGTCTCCTCTTGCAAAACTCTCCCCGCTCCAATCTGTCCTGAATGCTGCAGCCAGGATCATATTCCTCACCAACCGTTACACCGATGCCTCTACCCTGTGCCAGTCATTACACTGGCTACCCATCCACTCCAGAATCCAGTACAAAACTACTACCCTCATCCACAAAGCACTCCATGGCTCAGCACCACCCTACATCTCCTCCCTGGTATCAGTCTACCACCATACCCGTGCCCTCCGCTCCGCTAATGACCTCAGGTTAGCATCCTCAATAATCAGAACCTCCCACTCCCGTCTCCAAGACTTTACACGTGCTGCGCCGATTCTTTGGAATGCACTACCTAGGTTAATACGATTAATCCCCAATCCCCACAGTTTTAAGCGTGCCCTAAAAACTCATTTGTTCAGACTGGCCTACCGCCTCAATGCATTAACCTAACGATCCCTGTGTGGCCTATTTATAATAAAAAAAAAAAAAAAAAAGGTTCCTCGCATCATGTTCTCATACACTTTATGCAGTATTAGCCCTCTGTGTCTGTACTGCTACATACTTAGGCAGGTAACTGGTTCATGCAGCTTTACATGAACACCTGAGCCTTACACTATAGCTGGTCCGAATAACTAAAGCAATTGTTACCATCCACCTCTCGTGTCTCCCCTTTTCCTCATAGTTTGTAAGCTTGCGAGCAGGGCCCTCACTCCTCCTGGTATCTGTTTTGAACTGTATTTCTGTTATGCTGTAATGTCTATTGTCTGTACAAGTCCCCTCTATAATTTGTAAAGCGCTGCGGAATATGTTGGCGCTATATAAATAAAAATTATTATTATATTATATTATTATTAACGGCTCAAAGGGGCTTTCTGTCAAAGCTGTTAACACTAGAACAGAGTCAGCTCTACTACAGGCTCAGGTAAACCTCACCACCCACCTATTGCTTGCCAGGTCACAGTTGAATAAGGCTGCTAAGGCTGAAATGTGTACTTTGAGGGTACTAACAGCTAACCCCAGATCTAAGCCCTTTTGCAGGAACTCCAGTATTGCCACTATCGGGACCTCCCCTTCCCGTATTGGTTCTGAGCTGGAGAGGAATCCTGACGTCCATTCTATGCTGAAGGCGTCTACTGCCAATGACCTGTCTGCTGGGTTCAGGGTGCAGAACTTTTGAACTTTTTTGTTGGCCTTCGAGGCAAAGAGGTCTACACTGGGTCTTCCCCACATATGTACTATCCGTTGAAAAATGGACTCTTTTAGGGACCATTCCCTTTGCCTCAAGTGGTTCCTGCTTAAAAAGTCTGCCTTTATGTTGTCCACACCTCGAATATGCAGGGCCGATAATGAAAGGAGATGCCTTTCAGCTAGAGTCATGAGTCTCTTGGTTATGTGCATCAGTGACCGAGAACGGGTGCCTCCCTGGTGGTTCACGTATGCGACCGCTGTTCGGTTGTCCGATAGGACTCTCACATGATGCCCTGCCTAGTGTGGAAGTAACCTCTCTAGCGCCTTTTCTTTTGCTAGGAGTTCCCACTCGTTTGAGGATAGATTTTTATCCTCTTGAACCCAGGGGTCTTGGACCCATAGTGTGTCTGAGTGAGCTCCCCACCCCCATGGACTGGCGTCAGTTGTGATTACCTTGGAGGCTGTGTATGTCCAGGGAACTCCTCTTAAAGTCATCTCTGGATTTGTTAACGTCATAATCATTTGTTTGATTTTTTCCTCTTTTTCTTCCGGGAGGCGACACTCCTGTGCCACAGAGTCTACCGTTATCCCCAGGAAATTCTGGATCATTGCTGGCTCTAGTTTTGATTTTTTGAGGTTTAGTTGCCATCCCAGTGTCTGTAGAGTGTCCATCGCTATCCTGACCTGCTCCTGACAGTGAGAAAAGTTATTCCCCGCTATCAGGAAGTCGTCCAAGTAGGGTATTATCAGAGTGTCTTTTTCTCTGAGATGTGCTGTGACCTCTGCAATCAGCTTTGTAAATACCCGTGGGGCTGTTGCTATCCCAAAGGGCAGAGCCCTGTACTTAAAGTGACGCAACTGGGACCCCATCTGGACTGCCACTCTGAGAAACTGACGATCTTGTTGTCTGATTGGGATGTGATAATAAGCGTCCTTGAAGTCGAGGACGGACATGTAACACTGGGGATATAGAAGTTTCACCGCTGATTTTATGGTTTACATCTTGAATGATGGTATTATAAGAAATTTGTTGAGGCCTTTTAAATTAATTATTGTCCTCCAAGAATTGTCTGGGTTTTTTTTATGAGAAAAAGAGGGGAATAAAATCCTTTCCTCCTTTCCTCTATAGGAACTTCTTCCAATACATGCTTGTCTAGGAGTGATGTTACTTCCCCCTCCAGGCTGTCTTGTTTCTCTTGGGAGGACTGTACCGGGGTCTGCATATATCTTTTTGGAGGCCAGTGGTGGAATATTAGTTTTAGGCCTGATCCTATGATCTGTCGGATCCATACGCTGGATGAGATCCTCTCCCAGGCTGGAAGGAAGTGAGAGAGCCTCCCTCCCACCTGAGAAGGACCGTCACTGGGAGAGTTTCTTGGTGTCTCTGGGGGACTTGACAAAATAGAAGCCCTTTCCTCCCCTGGGTCGCTTGTCCAGGTTGCTCCTGTCTCGGTCTCTATACTGCTGCCTTCGGAATTTTTGGCCTCTCCGAAAGGAGCGACGAAAGGGCTGAAATGGCTGTTTTGGAAAGTTTTTCTTTTTGTCACCGGCTTTCTCCAACACCACGTCTAACGCCGGTCCGAACAGGATGTACCTCTCACAAGGCAAAGAGCAAAGCTTCATCTTTGCCTGAGTATCTCCTGGCCAGCATTTAAGCCATACGGCACGGCGTCCTGTGTTGGCTAAAGCTGCTGACTTTGCTGCCAGCCTAGCCGAGTCTGCTGATGCTTCAGCTAGAAACACTGCCGCTGCTCTCATGGTTGGTATTGCCTCTAGGATAGTTTCTCTGGGAACTTTTTGTTCTACCTGTTCCTCCAGGTTGTCTATCCAGATTTTAAGGGATCTGGCTACACAAGTGGCCGCGATAGCTGGCCTTAGTGCTCCTGCCGAGGCTTCCCATGCTGTCTTCAGGGAACTGTCCACCTTCCTATCCAGAGGTTCTTTTAGAGAACCTAGGTCCTCGAATGGCAGGGAGGATTTCCTGGCAACTTTTGAGACTGCCACATCGATCTTTGGGGCTCTATCCCAAGATGAGGACGCCTCTTCCTCAAATGGATACCTTCTCTTTAGGGAGGTGGTTATTTGGGACCTTTTTTCCGGTTTTTGCCATTCCCTTTTAATCAGTTCTTGTAGCTGTTCATTGATAGGGAATGACCTCCGTTTTCTCTTTTGCAGACCACTGAACATTAGTTCTTGGGCTGTCTTTTTTGCCTTCTCGTCTACCAGCCCCATGGTAGAGCGAACAGCTTTAATAAGCTTATCCGTAGCTTCAGCTGGAAATGTGTCTTCCTCCTCTGAGCTACTATCTGAGCAGCGAGTTGTATCTGAGTCCCCCTCTGACTCTGAGGAATCTCTTTGGGATGCTGCTGAGGGGCTGGATCTGTCCCTAGATCTGGTATCTGTGTCAGCTGTTCAATGCTTTTAGAGACCTACAGACCACTGATTGGATCAGTGATCTTAGACTCTCTGTAAAGGAGGGTGTTTCCTCCGCTACCGTCTTGTTAATGCAATCCTGACACAGATTTTTGTTCCAGGATGGTTTTAACGCTTTTTTGCATAAGGGACATTCCTTGTTCTTAGCCTTTGATTTACACTTCTTGGGGACCTCCTATACTCCACCCCCCAATGTATGTAAGAAGAGAGGGGAGAAACGGAGATAAGAGAAGAGAAAAGAACAGACATTAGCGTGCTGGACTTTCTCGAAGTTCACTCACCACTCGGACGCTTTCAAAGTACAGGTACCGGATCTGGAGGTTGGCTGGTTCTCTATGTCTCCTAATGAGACTAGGGACCCCTCCTTGGCATGGCGATCCGACCGTATGCTGTCCGAGCGGCTTCTGCTGCTGCCATTGCGGATCTGGCTCTTCTCACTTGAGCGAGACCGCCTTTCCTGTATCTCTTGCTGTGGCATTAAATGTTCTGGTGAAAAGCTCTCCATCATACACACCACCACGTAACAAGAGTAGTCACCTTCAACCTGGCCTGGTTTAGTGACACAGGGCAGCAATTCTGGCTCGTTTAAATAGATTCACTTCCCCCCTTTTTTTTTTTTTTTATGAATCACCTGGTTGATCCTGCCATTACTGGTTGCTTCAGTCGTCAGGTGCATATGCGCACCTGTCATGATTTGATTACCTGGCTGATCGTGCCTGCACCACTTCCGGTGTTCATAGATGCAATCAATCACCTGGTTGATCCTGCATCAGCCAGCCGCTAGCGCAACGCCTGCGCTGTATAATCATGTCACAGCACGCACCCGGCAACCACTTCCGGTGCGCGCTATTAGAGCCACTATTTACCTGGCTGATCCTGCATTGTTGGCCGCACAGCGTGACGCTTTCGCAGTAAAATGATACCTGAGTGCGCACCCGGCATCCACTTCCGATGCGCGCTCCATTCACCTGGTTGATCCTGCCCTGAGTGCTGCCGCCGGCTTCGGCGCCTATGCGCGCTTTTACTTCCGGCCTTTGCTTCCGATGCACGCTGAAGATTTGGGCCCCCCTACCCGCATCAAACGTTCCGAGTGCTGCCGCCCTTTCCCTTGCGCACGCACTTACCTCCATTCCCGGGTACCTGGCGCCGGCTGGAGCCCACGCCACGGATGTTCAGGAAGGCAGCGCAGCTCTCAGCGTCCAGATGCTCTAGGGCTCCGAACACCACTCCAAACCACTCTGCAGCTTCAGGTACCATCAGGGAGGAGGGGGAAGGGGGGAGACCTGCTCTTCACGCTCGACAGGGAGGGCCCCAAAACCTCCGAGGAGCTTACCTAGCCCGGGCACCGATGTGCTTCGCGGGCTGCATCGCCACCTTTGGTCAACAGGGGGGGCACCATAAAGTGACCCCCGTGGACAGCAGGATTTTCCAATCAACAGGGGGGAAACGCCACCTGCGGCCCCCGTGGATAATCTTCACCTGGGCGTTCGCCTCACGGGCTGTGGCCATGCTTCACTCGGGGAGGCATGGTATACATGGCCCCCGAGGCGACTACCGGTACCTGGTAACGGGTGCAGCAGACCAGCGCCTGCCCAAATCCACCCGACACAGGCCCAGGCATCCTCTTCTGTCTTCATCAGAAGTCTTCCATCTTGAGGGTTCCCCGTCAAGGACAGGAAACCAACTGATGTGGAGAGAGGAGCCGCCCCTTTTATCTTGAAGGTTTCCTGTCCTTGATGGGCGGATCCCCTCTCTCGTGGTGCCGTCATGTATGATGGAAAAAGGACCTTTTTTAACTAAAAGGAGAAAAAAAAAGATAAGCCGCCCAAAAAAGTCAAAAATAAGATGAAGAATAAAAGAGTATCCAATAATACAGTGGGGGAAAAAGTATTCAATCAGCCACCAATTGTGCAAGTTCTCCCACTTAATAAGATGAGAGAGGCCTGTAACTGACATCATAGGTAGACCACAACTATGAGAGTCACAATGAGAAAACAAATCCAGAAAATCACCTTGTCTGATTTGGCAAGATTTATTTTGCGAATTATGGTGGAAAATAAGTATTTGGTCCTTACTTATTTTCCACCATAATTTAAGAAATAAATCTTGCCAAATCAGACAAGGTGATTTTCTGGATTTGTTTTCTCATTGTGACTCTCATAGTTGTGGTCTACCTATGATGTCAGTTACAGGCCTCTCTCGTCTTTTTAGGTGGGAGAACTTGCACAATTGGTCGCTGACTAAATACTTTTTCCCCACTGTAGGTGTGGTGTGTATGGTTGTCAAAATGGACCAGTGAAACAGGTATGTGAAAACTGACCCGCTGAGTCAAATGTCTACAATTAAAAAATATGTACATTTTTCTTATTACAAGATTTAATCCCTTCCCAAAAAGGACATAAAGAGAAAATCTGGGTAGATACACATAAATTAAAAAAAAAACAGCACCTGCAACAAGGCACTCATTTACCATGAGTCTGGGTTTAGGTGTAGCAACATTGATATGATGTGTACAGACTAGTGTTGAGCATTCCGATACCGCAAGTATCGGGTATCGGCCGATATTTGCGGTATCGGAATTCCGATACTGAATTCCGATACTTCCCGCGTATCGGATACCGGAATCGGAAGTTCCCAGAATTCAAATTGAACGCAGCAGCCAATGAGGAATGAATGAAAGTGTGGGCACATCCTGTTTAGCATGGTGGGCATGTAAGTACTGGCAAGGCTGGGATTGGCTGCTGAAATGATGTCACTCTGCACTATAAAAAAGCGCTGCCGCCATTTTGCGCTCACTCTGCTGTGATTTCAGTTAGGGACAGGACGCTGTGTTCTAACTGAGGGCCAGTCGAGCTAGCTAATTGCTTTATTTTCCTTTCCAAAGGCTAATTTAGCAAAACGCTGTGTGTTCTTCACTGTTCACCTTGCTCTTGCCTTGCAGCGCTGTTTTAACAGCGTTCTGCAAGGTCTCTGTGTGTGTGTGTGTGTGCAGCTCACTCTGTAGTCTGTGTGCAGCCATATACCCGGTTGTATTCAGCTCAGGGGGGGTTCACACTGCCTCACACAGTTGTTCTTTTTTGCTCTTAGTGCAGCCTGCTGCACATTTTTTCTCAAATTTCCTATTAGTGTTTTTCCACCAGTCTCCAGCTCTATTGTGGAAAAACACTACATAGGATAACCTAGAGGGGGGTTTTTGGGCCTTGCAGCGCCGTTTACGGCTGTCTGCACGGTCTCCGTGTGAGCCCAGCTCGCCCTGTAGTCTGTGTGCAGCCATAGCCGGTTGGATTCAGCTCAGGGTTCGTTACTGGCTCATACCTTGAGAAAAATTTTCCTTTTTTTCAAATAGTGCAGCCTGTTTAAAATTTGAAAAAAAAAATTCCTATTAGTGTCTTTCCACTCGTATCCAGCTAAATAGTGGAAAAACACTATATAGGATAACCTAGAGGAGGGTTTTTTGGCCTTGCAGCGCCGTTTACGGCTGTCTGCACGGTCTCCGTGTGAGCCCAGCTCGCCCTGTAGTCTGTGTGCAGCCATAGCCGGTTGGATTCAGCTCAGGGTTCGTTACTGGCTCATACCTTGAGAAAAATTTTCCTTTTTTTCAAATAGTGCAGCCTGTTTAAAATTTGAAAAAAAAAATTCCTATTAGTGTCTTTCCACCAGTCTCCAGCTCAATTGTGGAAAAACACTACATAGGATAACCTAGAGGTTTTTTTGGGGGCCTTGCAGCGCCGTTTACGGCTGTCTGCACGGTCTCTGTGTGAGCGCAGCTCGCCCTGTAGTCTGTGTGCAGCCATAGCCGGTTGGATTCAGCTCAGGGTGCGTTACTGCCTCATACCTTGAAAAACAATTTCCTTTTTTTCAAATAGTGCAGCCAGTTTAAAATTTGAAAAAAAAAATTCCTATTAGTGTCTTTCCACTTGTATCCAGCTAAATAGTGGAAAAACACTATATAGGATAACCTAGAGGAGGGTTTCTTGGCCTTGCAGCGCCGTTTACGGCTGTCTGCACGGTCTCCGTGTGATTTAAACTAGCTCTTTAGCCCGATCTGCACCAAAAAAAAGGTTAAGTTCACCAAACACAACTTACACTTGTGTAGGCCACATTTGAAAAATAATAAAGTTTAGTCCACAATTTACAACATTAGTGTTTCTTACACCTGTTAGGAGGAGCATTACAGGAATAAGCACACTAAGGCCTTAGTACTTTTCTGCTTATCTTTATCTGTCAACCAAGATGAAGAGGGCAGGGAGTAAGGCACGTGGGCATGGGCGCGGAGCAGGGAGAGGAGCAGGGAGAGGACGTGGTGATTCTGTGCCTGCTGCGGGCGCCGGTGACTCGTCGTCACTCAGTTTCAGCAGGGAACAGTCCTTCATGCGCAGCTTTGTCGGAGAGCGCCGTGCACCGCTGCTGCGTGAAGACCAAATTGAAGCCGTTGTCGGGTGGATGGCAGCTAACGCCTCGGCATCGACTTCAGTTAGTGCCACATCCTCTCAGGCACAGAGCACTGGAGAGCAGCCATCTGTCTCTTCACCACCTGCCAAATTGGCCAGGCAGTCAGAGAGCCCAGGACAGGAGCCGTCTCTACTTCTGTTCTCTGAATCTCTTGGCTTGGAAACAGGGGGCCAGCCAAGCAGCATTGGAGAAATGGAAGAAGAGGCAGTGTGCAGTGATGCCCAACACCTTTTTCTCTCTGACTCTGAAGAGGCAGGTGGGCCAGTGCCTCCGGTGACCACAGCGCAGTACGCATCTGATGATGAAACTCAGGTGCCGCTTTCTCGTGCGTACTGTGCTGCTGAGACTACCCAGGAGGAGCAGTTGGTGGCAGAGGGTAGTGGAGATGATGAGGTCCTTGACCCATCGTGGCGTGAGGAACAGGAAGGTGGTGGGAGCAGCTCAGAGGAAGAGCTTCCTCTTACGGGCCAAAGAGGGAGAGGGAGGGGGAAGACTGCGGAGCCTGTAGCCTCCACTTTGGCACCCGTTAGGAGCCTGTCTCTTTCCAAAGCCAAAAAGGGCGCTCCCAAGACTTGCAGTGCCTGGTCCTTTTTTGACACAGTTGCAGATGACATTTGTTTTGTCAAATGCAAGCTGTGTCATCATAAAGTAAAAAGAGGGAAAAATGTCAGCAACCTCAATACCACAAATATGTGGAAACATGTGCGGACCAGGCACGCGGTGGAGTTACAGAAACACACTGAAGATGTAGGCCAACCAACAGCGGCAGCTACCACCTCTTCAGCTCGTGTTGCCTCTTCCTCCAGCTCACGCACAGCTGGTTTGGCTTCCTCCCAGAGACCTTGTGTAATTCCACCCACAGCACCACCTTCCCAGTCATCCTCACACTCCCAGTCTACTCTACAGCCATCGGTAGTACAGGCATGGGAGAAAAGGCGGGCATTCTCGGCCAACCACCCCCGAGCACAGGCTCTGAATGCAGGCATTGCCAAACTGTTGTCCCTGGAAATGCTCTCGTTCAGGCTGGTGGAGACTGACAGCTTCCGTGACTTGATGGCATTGGCAGTCCCACAGTACAAGGTGCCCAGCCGCTTTTACTTCAGCAGGCAGGCTGTCCCTGCCCTGCACAGGCATGTTGAGGCAAACATAAAACATGCGCTACTGAACGCCGTCAGTAGCAAGGTCCACCTCACCACCGATGCGTGGACCAGTCAGCATGGACAGGGGCGATATGTTTCCCTCACTGCCCATTGGGTTAATGTTGTTGAGCCAGGTACAGATCGTGCGAGTGGCGCAGGACGTGTCCTGCCCACTCCAAGGATTGCAGGAATCCAGTCTGTACGCATCGACTCCTCCTCTTACACCAGTTCCTCTGATTCCTCTCTGCAGGATCCGTCACAGTCCACCCCCACATGGACCCGTGAACGTTTACCTATGACCGACATGAGCACAGCCGTGGCCAAACGTCAGCAGGCCGTCTTGAAACTAGTTTCATTGGGGCATCGAAGCCACACAGCGCAGGAGCTCTGGAATGCCATAAAGCAGGAGAGCGATGTGTGGTTACTGCCAGCGAATCTCCAGCCAGGCATGGTAGTGTGTGACAATGGCCGAAATCTGGTGGCAGCTTTGGCCCTTGGCAACCTCACTCACATCCCATGTCTGGCACATGTGCTCAATTTGGTTGTGCAGAGTTTTCTGAGGGACTATCCGGATCTTGATGCCCTGCTGCACAAGGTCCGCCTAGAGTGTGCTCACTTGCGGCGTTCCAGCTTGGCCAGATCCCGCATTGCTGCTCTGCAGCGCCGATTCCGCCTTCCGGAACACCGCATCATATGTGACCTACCTACCCGGTGGAATTCCACGTTACATATGTTGGAGCGGTTGTGTGAGCAGCAGCAAGCAGTTATGGAGTACCAGCTGCATCAGGCGCAAAGAAGTCGCAGTCAGCGCCGATCAGACTTCACAACCACAGAGTGGGCCACTATGAAGGACGTCTGCCAGGTTTTGCGTCCTTTTGATTATTCCACGCGGATGGCAAGTGCAGATGATGCACTAGTCAGCATGACTGTCCCCCTTATCTGCCTGCTTCAGCAAACTTTGCAAGGGTTAAGGGATGATGTGGTGGAAGAGGTGGAGGATGAGGAGTCACCTTTTCCATCAGCTTCTGGAGAGTCAGCGCCACGTGGTTCCTCACAAAGGGGTACGCAGGGGCCAATTTGTGAGGAGGATGAGGAGGAGTCAATGGAGGAGGAAGAGCTCCGTCCAGAGGAGGGAGCGACACAATTGTCCAGTGGTCAGTGTGTACAGCGAGGGTGGGGTGATGACGAGCGGGCAGAGATCATGTCTCAAGCAGGGGACAGCGTTTCTGGGCCGGTTGGCACTCTGCAGCACATGGTGGATTTCATGCTGCAGTGCCTGAGAAACGACCGCCGCATCGACCACATTCTCAACATGCCTGATTATTGGGTGTTCACCCTCCTCGATCCTCGCTACCGGGACAACGTCCAAAACCTCATCCCTGCGTTGACCCGGGAGCGTAAATTGCGGGAGTACCACGACACACTGGTGAATTCCATCATCTTCTCCTGTCCAACTGAGAGGAGTGCTGCTAGTGCTTTACAAAGCAGCTCAGTGCGTCGAGGCAGTGGGGGAGGCTCTGCCCAAAGAGGGAGCAGAAGCAGTGCCTCTGCCCAAGGCAAGCCCAGTATGGCACAACTCTGGCACACTTTTGTGTGCCCGCCCCAAATGTCTACACCATCACCGGCGGCTCCAGTCAGCAGGAGGCAACGGTTCCGTCAGATGGTGACAGACTACATGGCTTGCCCTCTTACTGTACTCCCAGACGGCTCTTCCCCGTTCAAGTTTTGGGTCTCTAAGCTGGATACATGGCCAGAGCTAAGCCAGTATGCATTGGAGGTGCTGGCTTGCCCTGCGGCTAGTGTCTTATCGGAACGTGTCTTTAGTGCCGCAGGTGGTGTACTAACAGACCGTCGCATGCGACTATCCTCCGATAACGTTGACCGGCTTACTTTCCTGAAAATGAACCAGGCCTGGATCTCGCAGGAATTTGCCACTCCTCTGCCTGATTAAGTAATTGGGTGTCATCCAGGTCTCCTGCTGTGTTCATCTTTCTACCACCTGAACTGCTATTCCTGGGCTCCAACACCGCCAGTTGCGGCTCAGAAGTGCAGGCTGCACAGTAAAAACATACGACCCAGTGTTATTGGGTTTCAGTAACGTCAGCTGATCCCCAGCTGTGTAGCCGGCAATGTGTCCTGCGACCGCCACGCTGGCACAACAACCTAAATGTAAGGGAACCTGTCCCCCCCCCCCCCCGTCGTTTGTTACTGAAAGAGCCATCTTGTGCAGCAGTAATGCTGCACAAGGAAAAGGTAGCTCTTTTTTTTTAGCTCTTTGCACACGCAGAACTTAACACTTATAAAATGTGTTCACTGATACCGTTATACCGTCCCGGAGCTGGGACTTTCCTTCGTAATGTGACGCAGCACAGCCGTCATTCCTACCCCCTTGGTGCCATGCGCTGCCTCCTCAGCGTTGTTTTAAGCTGTCACGGAGCCTGCGCTGTTCTGTTATCCCTTGGGCATGCCCTATTTGCGCTGCCTGTCTTCTGACATAATTTGGTGTCAGGCTGGCTGCGCCTGTGCGGCCGCGGTGCCCGAGATCCCGCCTCGCAGTGTCTTCTGATTGAGTCACACTGCGGGCCTGGGATCCATGGGCATGCGCAGTGCATATCTTCCCCTCGGGCTCTCGCTCATTTCCCTCCGCCTTCTTTAGACTGTGCGCCGTCAGCTGATCCCTAGCATGCCACGGCCGTGACACCGCACAGTCTGAAGAAGAGGGAAGGAGGGGAGTGAGAGTCGAGGTTATGCACTGTGCATGCCCATGGTTCCAAGGCCCGCAGTGGGATTACGTTAGATGAGACTGCGAGGTGGGATCTGGAGCAGCGTGGACGCACAGGCACTGACAGCCTGACACCAAATTATGTCAGAAGACAGGCAGCGCTAATTGGGCATGGCCAAGGGCTAACAGAACAGCGCAGGCTCCGTGGCAGCTTAAAACAACGCTGAGGAGGCAGCGCACGGCATCAAGGGGATAGGAATGACAGCTGTGCTGTGTCCCATTACGAAGGAAATTCGCACCTCCGGAACGGTTTAACGGTATAAAGGGACACATTTTTAGTGTTTACTTCGGTGTTTGCAAGGAGCATAATTAAAAGAGCAACCTTTTCCTTTTGCATCCTTAGTGCTGCACAACATGGCTCTTTCAGCTACAAACGTCTTGGGGGGGGGGGGGTTAAAGGTTTCCTTTCAACTTGCTCCAATCAGGCTTCGGCCTACACTCTGTTCCTCTGCTCCTCCTGCTGTCCCTGGGCTCTAACACCGCCAGTTGGTGCCTGGAAGTGCTGTGTGCACAGTCAACAGTCGCTCCTCTGTTATTGGGGTTCAGTAACGTCAGCTGATCCCCAGCTGTGTGTGCGGCAATACCTCCAATCTGCTCCTCCTGCTGTCCCTGGGCTCTAACACCGCCAGTTGGTGCCTGGAAGTGCTGTGTGCACAGTCAACAGTCGCTCCTCTGTTATTGGGGTTCAGTAACGTCAGCTGATCCCCAGCTGTGTGTGCGGCAATACCTCCAATCTGCTCCTCCTGCTGTCCCTGGGCTCTAACACCGCCAGTTGGTGCCTGGAAGTGCTGTGTGCACAGTCAACAGTCGCTCCTCTGTTATTGGGGTTCAGTAACGTCAGCTGATCCCCAGCTGTGTGTGCGGCAATACCTCCAATCTGCTCCTCCTGCTGTCCCTGGGCTCTAACACCGCCAGTTGGTGCCTGGAAGTGCTGTGTGCACAGTCAACAGTCGCTCCTCTGTTATTGGGGTTCAGTAACGTCAGCTGATCCCCAGCTGTGTGTGCGGCAATACCTCCAATCTGCTCCTCCTGCTGTCCCTGGGCTCTAACACCGCCAGTTGGTGCCTGGAAGTGCTGTGTGCACAGTCAACAGTCGCTCCTCTGTTATTGGGGTTCAGTAACGTCAGCTGATCCCCAGCTGTGTATCCGGCAACGTGTCATGCGACCGCCACGCTGGCACAACTAAAATGTAAGGGGACCTGTCCCCCCCCCCCCCAGGCGTTTGTTACTGAAAGAGCCACCATGTGCAGCACTAATACTGCACAAGGGAAAGGTCGCTCTTGAAATTATGCTCCTTGCAAACGCTGAACTACACACTCATGTAATGTGTCCCCTCACACCGTCCAACCGTCCCGGAGGTGGGACTTTCCTTTGTAATGTGACGCAGCACAGCCGTCATTGCTACCCCCTTGGCACCGTGCGCTGCCTCCTTAGCGTTGTTTGATTCCGTCATGGACCCTGCGCTGTTATGTTATCCCTTGGCCATGCACAGTTTGCGCTGCCCGTCCTCTGACATCATTTGTTGTCGTCCTGGCTGCGCCTGTGCGTCCACGCTGCCCGAAATCACACCTCGCAGTGTCGTCTAATGTGATCCCACAGTGGGCCTGGTATCCATGGCCATGCGCAGTGCATATACTAGCCTCTCACTCCCCTTCTTCACGCTTCTTCAGACTAGGCGGCGTCAGCTGATCCCTAATAGCATGCCACGGCCGTGACGCCGCACAGTCTGAAGAAGCAGGAAGGAGGTGAGTGAGAGGCGATGATATGCACTGCGCATGCCCATGGATCCCTGGCCCGCAGTGGGACTACATTAGATGACACTGCAAGGTTGGATCTCGGGCAGCTTGGACGCACAGGCACTGCCAGCCTGACACCTACATGATGTCAGAAGACGGGCACCGCTAACTGTGCATGGCCAAGGGATAACATTACAGTGCGGGCTCCGTGACAGAACCAAACAACGTTGAGGAGGTGGTGCCCGGCACCAAGGGGGTTGGAATGACGGCTGTGCTGTGTCACATTACAAAGGAAAGTCCCACTTCCGGGATGGTTTGACGGTGTGAGGGGACACATTATATGAGTGTGTACTTCAGCGTTTGCAAGGAGCATAATTTTCGGAGCCACCATTTTCCATGTGCAGTATTACTGCTGTACAAGATGGCTCTTTCAGCAACAAATGCCTGGGGGGGGGGGGTTAAAGGTTCCCTTTCAACTTGCTCCACTGCAGGCTTCGGCCTACACTCTGCTCCTCTTTGATTCCCTGGGTTTCAACACTGTCAGTTGCCACCTGGAAGTGTTGTCTACACAGAAAAAAACACTAGGTGATGTGTCAGTGGGGTTCAGCACCGCCAGCTGTTCCCCTGCTGTGTAGTCGGCAACGTGTCCAGCACAAGCCACGCTGGCACAACAGAACAAAAGCTGCCACCAGTGCAGGCTTCGGCCTACACTCTGCTCCTCTCCTCCTCCTGCTGACCCTGGGCTCAAACACCGCTAGTTTTTGCCCGGAAGTGCTAGCTGCACAGAGAAAAACACCAGCCAATGTGTTAGTGGGGTTCAGCAACGCCAGCTGTTCCCCTGCTGTGTAGCCGGCAACGTGACCTGCAAACGCCATGCAGGCACAGGAACTGAAATTAAAAGGGAACCTGGCCCCACCCCCCCAGGTGTTTCTATGTATAACAGCCACCTAGTACAGCAGTACTGCTGCATTTGTACAAGGTGGCTGACTTTTTCTCCTTGCCCACGTGGAACTCAACACGTACAAAATGTGTCTCATTGAGACCATTCCACTGTCCCTGAGGTGTGACTTTCCTTTGTAATGATACGCAGCACCCCCCTTGGTAGCGTTTCCCGTCTTTTGTCATCATGGTTAGCTGGCTGCGCCTGTGCATCCGCCCTGCTAGAAACAACGCCCCTCGTTGTCATATTTATTTTGTCAGCGAGGGTGTGGTTTATGGGCACGAGCAGTGCATATGTTCGCCTGTCTTAACTCATCTCCTTCCGCCTTCTTCAGACTGTGCGGCCTCCTGGCCGTGGTAGGCGATAAGGGATCAGCTGAGGCCGCCCAGTCTGGAGCAGGTGTAAGGACATGTGTAAGCGGCAAACCTATTTACTGCACAAGGCCACGAATCCCAGCCACGCAGTGTGATTTTTTGAAAACACACTGTGGGTCTGGGATTCATGTCCATCGCTAACCGCAACGGCCGACATGAAATGAGGTCAGAAGACAGGAAGCGCTCACAGCGCATGGCCAAGGGATCACAATAGCGCAGACTCCTGTACAGCAAATAACAACGCTCAGGAATCTGCGCCCAGTACCTAGGTGCAAATTTTGACACCTGTGCTGCGTCTCGTTAAAAAGACAAGTCACGCCTCCACAACTGTTTGACAGTATAATGGGCTAAATAGTGTACGTGTTTTAGTCAGCGTGTGCAAGGAGCAAAACAAATAGAGCAACCTTTTACTTGTGCAGCATTAATGCTGCACAAGGTGTGGCTCTTGTACCTTGCAACACCTGAGGGGGGGGTTAAAGGTAACCTTTGAAATTGGTTCAACTAGGCTTCGGCCTACACTCTGCTCCTCTACTCCTCCTGCTGACCCTGGGCTCAAACACCGCTAGTTTTTGCCCGGAAATGCTAGCTGCACAGAGAAAAACACCAGCCAATGTGTTAGTGGGGTTCAGCACCGCCAGCTGTTCCCCTGCTGTGTAGTCGGCAACGTGTCCAGCACAAGCCACGCTGGCACAACCGACCAAAAGCTGCCACCAGTGCAGGCTTCGGCCTACACTTTGCTCCTCTCCTCCTCCTGCTGACCCTGGGCTCAAACAACGCCAGTTTCTGCCCGGACATGCTAGCTGCACAGAGAAAAACACCAGCCAATGTGTTAGTGGGGTTCAGCACCGCCTGCTTTTCCCCCGCTGTGTAGCCGGCATCGTGTCCAGCACAAGCCACGCTGGCACAACCGACCAAAAGCTGCCACCAGTGCAGGCTTCGGCCTACACTTTGCTCCTCTCCTCCTCCTCCTGCTGACCCTGGGCTCTAACACCGCTAGTTTTTGCCCGGACATGCAATCTGCACAGAGAAAAACACCAGTCAATGTGTCAGTGGGGTTCAGCAACGCCAGCTGTTCCCCTGCTGTGTAGCTTGCAACGTGACCTGCAAACGCCACGCAGGCACATGAACTGAAATTGAAGGGAGCCTGCCCCCCACCCCCCCAGGTGTTTCTATGTATAACAGCCACCTTGTACAGCAGTACTGCTGCATTTGTACGAGGTGGCTGACTTTTTCTCCTTGCCCACGTGGAACTCAACACGTACAAAATGTGTCTCATTAGAGACCATTACAATGTCCCTGAGGTGTGACTTTCCTTTGTAATGACACGCAGCACCACCCTTGTTAGCGCTGCCCGTCTTTTGACATCATTGGTTAGCTGGCTGCGCCTGTGCATCTCCCCTGCTCGAAACAACGGCCCTCGGTGTCTTATTTTTTTGGACAGCGAGGGTGTGATTGATGGGCATGTGCAGTGCATATGTTTGCCTGTGTTCACTCATCTCCTTCCGCCTTCTTCAGACTGGGTGTCCTCATGGCCGCGGCAGGCGATAAGGGATCAGATGAGGCCGCCCAGTCTGAAGCAGGTGTAAGGACATGTGTGAGCGGCAAACATATTTAGTGCACCAGGGCACGAATCCCAGCACCGCAGTGTGATTTTTTAAAAACACACTGTGGGTCTGGGATTCATGTCCATCGCTAACCGCAACGGCCGACATGAAATGAGGTCAGAAGACAGGAAGCGCTCACAGCGCATGGCCAAGGGATCACAATAGCGCAGACTCCTGTACAGCAAATAACAACGCTCAGGAATCTGCGCCCAGTACCTAGGTGCAAATTTTGACACCTGTGCTGCGTCTCGTTAAAAAGACAAGTCACGCCTCCACAACTGTTTGACAGTATAATGGGCTAAATAGTGTACGTGTTTTAGTCAGCGTGTGCAAGGAGCAAAACAAATAGAGCAACCTTTTACTTGTGCAGCATTAATGCTGCACAAGGTGTGGCTCTTGTACCTTGCAACACCTGAGGGGGGGGTTAAAGGTAACCTTTGAAATTGGTTCAACTAGGCTTCGGCCTACACTCTGCTCCTCTACTCCTCCTGCTGACCCTGGGCTCAAACACCGCTAGTTTTTGCCCGGAAATGCTAGCTGCACAGAGAAAAACACCAGCCAATGTGTTAGTGGGGTTCAGCACCGCCAGCTGTTCCCCTGCTGTGTAGTCGGCAACGTGTCCAGCACAAGCCACGCTGGCACAACCGACCAAAAGCTGCCACCAGTGCAGGCTTCGGCCTACACTTTGCTCCTCTCCTCCTCCTGCTGACCCTGGGCTCAAACAACGCCAGTTTCTGCCCGGACATGCTAGCTGCACAGAGAAAAACACCAGCCAATGTGTTAGTGGGGTTCAGCACCGCCTGCTGTTCCCCCGCTGTGTAGCCGGCATCGTGTCCAGCACAAGCCACGCTGGCACAACCGACCAAAAGCTGCCACCAGTGCAGGCTTCGGCCTACACTTTGCTCCTCTCCTCCTCCTCCTGCTGACCCTGGGCTCTAACACCGCTAGTTTTTGCCCGGACATGCAATCTGCACAGAGAAAAACACCAGTCAATGTGTCAGTGGGGTTCAGCAACGCCAGCTGTTCCCCTGCTGTGTAGCTTGCAACGTGACCTGCAAACGCCACGCAGGCACATGAACTGAAATTGAAGGGAGCCTGCCCCCCACCCCCCCAGGTGTTTCTATGTATAACAGCCACCTTGTACAGCAGTACTGCTGCATTTGTACGAGGTGGCTGACTTTTTCTCCTTGCCCACGTGGAACTCAACACGTACAAAATGTGTCTCATTAGAGACCATTACAATGTCCCTGAGGTGTGACTTTCCTTTGTAATGACACGCAGCACCACCCTTGTTAGCGCTGCCCGTCTTTTGACATCATTGGTTAGCTGGCTGCGCCTGTGCATCTCCCCTGCTCGAAACAACGGCCCTCGGTGTCTTATTTTTTTGGACAGCGAGGGTGTGATTGATGGGCATGTGCAGTGCATATGTTTGCCTGTGTTCACTCATCTCCTTCCGCCTTCTTCAGACTGGGTGTCCTCATGGCCGCGGCAGGCGATAAGGGATCAGATGAGGCCGCCCAGTCTGAAGCAGGTGTAAGGACATGTGTGAGCGGCAAACATATTTAGTGCACCAGGGCACGAATCCCAGCACCGCAGTGTGATTTTTTAAAAACACACTGTGGGTCTGGGATTCATGTCCATCGCTAACCGCAACGGCCGACATGAAATGAGGTCAGAAGACAGGAAGCGCTCACAGCGCATGGCCAAGGGATCACAATAGCGCAGACTCCTGTACAGCAAATAACAACGCTCAGGAATCTGCGCCCAGTACCTAGGTGCAAATTTTGACACCTGTGCTGCGTCTCGTTAAAAAGACAAGTCACGCCTCCACAACTGTTTGACAGTATAATGGGCTAAATAGTGTACGTGTTTTAGTCAGCGTGTGCAAGGAGCAAAACAAATAGAGCAACCTTTTACTTGTGCAGCATTAATGCTGCACAAGGTGTGGCTCTTGTACCTTGCAACACCTGAGGGGGGGGTTAAAGGTAACCTTTGAAATTGGTTCAACTAGGCTTCGGCCTACACTCTGCTCCTCTACTCCTCCTGCTGACCCTGGGCTCAAACACCGCTAGTTTTTGCCCGGAAATGCTAGCTGCACAGAGAAAAACACCAGCCAATGTGTTAGTGGGGTTCAGCACCGCCAGCTGTTCCCCTGCTGTGTAGTCGGCAACGTGTCCAGCACAAGCCACGCTGGCACAACCGACCAAAAGCTGCCACCAGTGCAGGCTTCGGCCTACACTTTGCTCCTCTCCTCCTCCTGCTGACCCTGGGCTCAAACAACGCCAGTTTCTGCCCGGACATGCTAGCTGCACAGAGAAAAACACCAGCCAATGTGTTAGTGGGGTTCAGCACCGCCTGCTGTTCCCCCGCTGTGTAGCCGGCATCGTGTCCAGCACAAGCCACGCTGGCACAACCGACCAAAAGCTGCCACCAGTGCAGGCTTCGGCCTACACTTTGCTCCTCTCCTCCTCCTCCTGCTGACCCTGGGCTCTAACACCGCTAGTTTTTGCCCGGACATGCAATCTGCACAGAGAAAAACACCAGTCAATGTGTCAGTGGGGTTCAGCAACGCCAGCTGTTCCCCTGCTGTGTAGCTTGCAACGTGACCTGCAAACGCCACGCAGGCACATGAACTGAAATTGAAGGGAGCCTGCCCCCCACCCCCCCAGGTGTTTCTATGTATAACAGCCACCTTGTACAGCAGTACTGCTGCATTTGTACAAGGTGGCTGACTTTTTCTCCTTGCACACGTGGAACTCAACAAGTACAAAATGTGTCTCATTACAGACCATTACAATGTCCCTGAGGTGTGACTTTCCTTTTTAATGACACGCAGCACCCCCATTGTTAGCGCTGCCCGTCTCCTGACATCATTGGTTGGCTGGCTGTGCCTGTGCGTCCCCCCTGCCCGACACAACGCCCCCCGTTGTCTCATATATTTTGACTGCGAGGGTGTGATTGATGGGCACGAGCAGTGCATATGTTCCCCTGTTTTCACTCCCCTCCTTCCGCCTTCTTCTGACTGTGCGGCCTCATGGCCGCGGCATGCGATAAGGGATCAGCTGAGGCCGCCCAGTCTGAAGCAGGTGTAAGGACATGTGTGAGCGGCGAACATATTTACTGCACAAGGCCACGAATCCCAGCACCGCAGTGTGACTTTAGGAAAAGCCACTGTGGGTCTGGGATTTATGGCCATCGTTAACCGCACCGGCCAACATGAAATGAGGTCATGAGACGGCCTGCACTAACAGGGTATTGCCAAGGGATAACACAAGAGCGCAGACTCCTGTACAGCAAATAACAACGCTCAGGAATCTGCGCCCAGTACCTAGGTGCAAATTTTGACACCTGTGCTGCGTCTCGTTAAAAAGACAAGTCACGCCTCCACAACTGTTTGACAGTATAATGGGCTAAATAGTGTACGTGTTTAATTCAGCGTGTGCAAGGAGCAAAATTAAATAGAGCAACCTTTGACTTGTGCATCATTAATGCTGTTCAAGGTGTGGCTCTTGTACCTTGCAACACCTGAGGGGGGGGTTAAAGGTAACCTTTGAAATTGGTTCAACTAGGCTTCGGCCTACACTCTGCTCCTCTACTCCTCCTGCTGACCCTGGGCTCAAACACCGCTAGTTTTTGCCCGGAAATGCTAGCTGCACAGAGAAAAACACCAGCCAATGTGTTAGTGGGGTTCAGCACCGCCAGCTGTTCCCCTGCTGTGTAGTCGGCAACGTGTCCAGCACAAGCCACGCTGGCACAACAGAACAAAAGCTGCCACCAGTGCAGGCTTCGGCCTACACTTTGCTCCTCTCCTCCTCCTGCTGACCCTGGGCTCAAACAACGCCAGTTTCTGCCCGGACATGCTAGCTGCACAGAGAAAAACACCAGCCAATGTGTTAGTGGGGTTCAGCACCGCCAGCTGTTCCCCCGCTGTGTAGCCGGCATCGTGTCCAGCACAAGCCACGCTGGCACAACCGACCAAAAGCTGCCACCAGTGCAGGCTTCGGCCTACACTTTGCTCCTCTCCTCCTCCTCCTGCTGACCCTGGGCTCTAACACCGCTAGTTTTTGCCCGGACATGCAATCTGCACAGAGAAAAACACCAGTCAATGTGTCAGTGGGGTTCAGCAACGCCAGCTGTTCCCCTGCTGTGTAGCTTGCAACGTGACCTGCAAACGCCACGCAGGCACATGAACTGAAATTGAAGGGAGCCTGCCCCCCACCCCCCCAGGTGTTTCTATGTATAACAGCCACCTTGTACAGCAGTACTGCTGCATTTGTACAAGGTGGCTGACTTTTTCTCCTTGCACACGTGGAACTCAACAAGTACAAAATGTGTCTCATTACAGACCATTACAATGTCCCTGAGGTGTGACTTTCCTTTTTAATGACACGCAGCACCCCCATTGTTAGCGCTGCCCGTCTCCTGACATCATTGGTTGGCTGGCTGTGCCTGTGCGTCCCCCCTGCCCGACACAACGCCCCCCGTTGTCTCATATATTTTGACTGCGAGGGTGTGATTGATGGGCACGAGCAGTGCATATGTTCCCCTGTTTTCACTCCCCTCCTTCCGCCTTCTTCTGACTGTGCGGCCTCATGGCCGCGGCATGCGATAAGGGATCAGCTGAGGCCGCCCAGTCTGAAGCAGGTGTAAGGACATGTGTGAGCGGCGAACATATTTACTGCACAAGGCCACGAATCCCAGCACCGCAGTGTGACTTTAGGAAAAGCCACTGTGGGTCTGGGATTTATGGCCATCGTTAACCGCACCGGCCAACATGAAATGAGGTCATGAGACGGCCTGCACTAACAGGGTATTGCCAAGGGATAACACAAGAGCGCAGTTTCCTGTACTGCAAATAACAACGGTAAGGAATCTGCGCACAGCACCTAGGTGTAAATTTGTACACCTGTGCTGCGTCTCCTTAAAAAGACTAGTAGTCACGCCTCCACTACTGTTTGACAGTATAATGGGCTAAATAGTGTACGTGTTTAATTCAGCGTGTGCAAGGAGCAAAATTAAATAGAGCAACCTTTGACTTGTGCATCAATAATGCTGTTCAAGGTGTGGCTCTTGTACCTTGCAACACCTGAGGGGGGGGTTAAAGGTAACCTTTGAAATTGGTTCAACTAGGCTTTGGCCAACACTCTGCTCCTCTACTCCTCCTGCTGACCCTGGGCTCAAACACCGCTAGTTTTTGCCCGGAAATGCTAGCTGCACAGAGAAAAACACCAGCCAATGTGTTAGTGGGGTTCAGCACCGCCAGCTGTTCCCCTGCTGTGTAGTCGGCAACGTGTCCAGCACAAGCCACGCTGGCACAACAGAACAAAAGCTGCCACCAGTGCAGGCTTCGGCCTACACTTTGCTCCTCTCCTCCTCCTGCTGACCCTGGGCTCAAACAACGCCAGTTTCTGCCCGGACATGCTAGCTGCACAGAGAAAAACACCAGCCAATGTGTTAGTGGGGTTCAGCACCGCCAGCTGTTCCCCTGCTGTGCAGCTTGCAACGTGACCTGCAAACGCCACGCAGGCACATGAACTGAAATTGAAGGGAGCCTGGCCACCACCCCCAGGTGTTTCTATGTATAACAGCCACCTTGTACAGCAGTACTGCTGCATTTGTACAAGGTGGCTGACGTTTTCTCCTTGCCCACGTGGAACTCAACACGTACAAAATGTGTCTCTTTGAGACCATTCCACTGTCCCTGAGGTGTGACTTTCCTTTCTAATGATACGCAGCACCCCCCTTGGTAGCGCTTCCCGTCTTCTGACATCATTGGTTGGCTACTTGCGCCTGTTCGTCCGCCCTGCCTGAATAAAATGCTCCTCGTTGTCTTAATTATTTTGACTGCGAGGGTGTGATTGATGGGCACGAGCAGTGCATATCTTCGCCTGTCTTAACTCATCTCCTTCCGCCTTCTTCAGACTGTGCAGCCTCATGGCCGCGGCATGCGAGAAGGGATCAGCAGAGGCCGCCCAGTCTGAAGCAGGTGTAAGGACGTGTGTGAGCGGCCAAAATATTTACTGCTCAAGGCCACGAATCCCAGCACCGCAGTGTGGCTTTATGAAAAGACACTGTGGGTCTGGGATTTATGGCCATCGTTAACCGCACCGGCCAACATGAAATGAGGTCATAAGATGGGCAGCGCTAACAGGGCATTGCCAAGGGATAACACAAGAGCGCAGACTCCTGTACAGCAAATAACAACGCTCAGGAAGCTGCGCCAAGCACCAAGGCGTTATTTTGGACACCTGTGCTGCGTCTCATCAAAAAACCAAGTCACGCATCCACTACAGTTTGACTGTAGAATGGGGTAAATTGTGTATGTCTTTCATTCAGCGTGTGCAAGTAGACAAATTAATAGAGCAACCTTTCACTTGTGCAGCATTAATACTGCACAAGGTGTGTCTCTTGTACTTTGTAACACCTGAGGGGGGGGTTAAAGGTTTCCTTTGAAATTGGTTCAACTAGGCTTCGGCCTACACTCTGCTCCTCTCCTCCTCCTCCTGCTTCAACACGGGCTCTAACATCGCAAGTTTTTGCCCGCAAGTGCTAGCTGCACAGATAAAAACACACGCCATTGTGTTAGTGGGGTTCAGCAACGCCAGCTGTTCCCCCAGTGTGTAGCCGGCAAAGTGTCCTGCAAACGCAACGCAGACACAAAGCTGCCTCCAGTGCAGGCTTCGGCCTACACTCATCTCCCCCTGCTTACCCTTTGCTCCAACACCGCTAGTTGGGGCTCTAGGAAGACAATCTTTAATAGGCAAGGCAACGCATCCGGGTTCCAGCACCGCCAGCTGGTTCTCGGCAGTGTTCTTGTCACAGGTACTCCCTCGTGCCAAGCCTGGTTTCAGCACCGTCAGCTGTTTCCGGGTTGTGTCAACTTCACTGAGACGCCTATGCTTGCCCCGTCGTGGGGCGGTCGAGTTAGCCAACTCCAGGGTGCCTCCAGTTTAGGAGCTTCCTATGTGGGCTGCGTGAACTGGTAGTCAAGGCTGGTTCTGTAGTGCCAGTAGGCCCAGCTCCCCCTGTAGGACTGTTGGGGTTCGGTAACTGCGGCTGCCTCGCGGCCTAGCTGTTCTCTCCTCTCCTGTGGGCCTTGGGGTCCACCACCTGGTTCCAGCACCGTCAGCTGGTTCCGGGCCGAGCCTTTGGCTAAGGTGCCTCCTCCTGGGTATCCGAGTTCCGCCAACGCCAGGCGGTCCTTGGTAGTGCTTTTAAGCGCGGGCACCTACAGCTTAGTAACCGGGTTCCAGCACCGTCAGCTGGTCCTCGGTCGTGCCATTGGCTCTTGCACACTGGGGCAACGCATCCGGGTTCCAGCACCGCCAGCTGGTTCTCGGCAGTGTTCTTGTCACAGGTACTCCCTCGTGCCAAGCCTGGTTTCAGCACCGTCAGCTGTTTCCGGGTTGTGTCAACTTCACTGAGACGCCTATGCTTGCCCCGTCGTGGGGCGGTCGAGTTAGCCAACTCCAGGGTGCCTCCAGTTTAGGAGCTTCCTATGTGGGCTGCGTGAACTGGTAGTCAAGGCTGGTTCTGTAGTGCCAGTAGGCCCAGCTCCCCCTGTAGGACTGTTGGGGTTCGGTAACTGCGGCTGCCTCGCGGCCTAGCTGTTCTCTCCTCTCCTGTGGGCCTTCGGGTCCACCACCTGGTTCCAGCACCGTCAGCTGTTTCCGGGCCGAGCCTTTGGCTAAGGTGCCTCCTCCTGGGTATCCGAGTTCCGCCAACGCCAGGCGGTCCTTGGTAGTGCTTTTAAGCGCGGGCACCTACAGCTTAGTAACCGGGTTCCAGCACCGTCAGCTGGTCCTCGGTCGTGCCATTGGCTCTTGCACACTGGGGCAACGCATCCGGGTTCCAGCACCGCCAGCTGGTTCTCGGCAGTGTTCTTGTCACAGGTACTCCCTCGTGCCAAGCCTGGTTTCAGCACCGTCAGCTGTTTCCGGGTTGTGTCAACTTCACTGAGACGCCTATGCTTGCCCCGTCGTGGGGCGGTCGAGTTAGCCAACTCCAGGGTGCCTCCAGTTTAGGAGCTTCCTATGTGGGCTGCGTGAACTGGTAGTCAAGGCTGGTTCTGTAGTGCCAGTAGGCCCAGCTCCCCCTGTAGGACTGTTGGGGTTCGGTAACTGCGGCTGCCTCGCGGCCTAGCTGTTCTCTCCTCTCCTGTGGGCCTTCGGGTCCACCACCTGGTTCCAGCACCGTCAGCTGGTTCCGGGCCGAGCCTTTGGCTAAGGTGCCTCCTCCTGGGTATCCGAGTTCCGCCAACGCCAGGCGGTCCTTGGTAGTGCTTTTAAGCGCGGGCACCTACAGCTTAGTAACCGGGTTCCAGCACCGTCAGCTGGTCCTCGGTCGTGCCATTGGCTCTTGCACACTGGGGCAACGCATCCGGGTTCCAGCACCGCCAGCTGGTTCTCGGCAGTGTTCTTGTCACAGGTACTCCCTCGTGCCAAGCCTGGTTTCAGCACCGTCAGCTGTTTCCGGGTTGTGTCAACTTCACTGAGACGCCTATGCTTGCCCCGTCGTGGGGCGGTCGAGTTAGCCAACTCCAGGGTGCCTCCAGTTTAGGAGCTTCCTATGTGGGCTGCGTGAACTGGTAGTCAAGGCTGGTTCTGTAGTGCCAGTAGGCCCAGCTCCCCCTGTAGGACTGTTGGGGTTCGGTAACTGCGGCTGCCTCGCGGCCTAGCTGTTCTCTCCTCTCCTGTGGGCCTTGGGGTCCACCACCTGGTTCCAGCACCGTCAGCTGGTTCCGGGCCGAGCCTTTGGCTAAGGTGCCTCCTCCTGGGTATCCGAGTTCCGCCAACGCCAGGCGGTCCTTGGTAGTGCTTTTAAGCGCGGGCACCTACAGCTTAGTAACCGGGTTCCAGCACCGTCAGCTGGTCCTCGGTCGTGCCATTGGCTCTTGCACACTGGGGCAACGCATCCGGGTTCCAGCACCGCCAGCTGGTTCTCGGCAGTGTTCTTGTCACAGGTACTCCCTCGTGCCAAGCCTGGTTTCAGCACCGTCAGCTGTTTCCGGGTTGTGTCAACTTCACTGAGACGCCTATGCTTGCCCCGTCGTGGGGTGGTCGAGTTAGCCAACTCCAGGGTGCCTCCAGTTTAGGAGCTTCCTATGTGGGCTGCGTGAACTGGTAGTCAAGGCTGGTTCTGTAGTGCCAGTAGGCCCAGCTCCCCCTGTAGGACTGTTGGGGTTCGGTAACTGCGGCTGCCTCGCGGCCTAGCTGTTCTCTCCTCTCCTGTGGGCCTTCGGGTCCACCACCTGGTTCCAGCACCGTCAGCTGGTTCCGGGCCGAGCCTTTGGCTAAGGTGCCTCCTCCTGGGTATCCGAGTTCCGCCAACGCCAGGCGGTCCTTGGTAGTGCTTTTAAGCGCGGGCACCTACAGCTTAGTAACCGGGTTCCAGCACCGTCAGCTGGTCCTCGGTCGTGCCATTGGCTCTTGCACACTGGGGCAACGCATCCGGGTTCCAGCACCGCCAGCTGGTTCTCGGCAGTGTTCTTGTCACAGGTACTCCCTCGTGCCAAGCCTGGTTTCAGCACCGTCAGCTGTTTCCGGGTTGTGTCAACTTCACTGAGACGCCTATGCTTGCCCCGTCGTGGGGCGGTCGAGTTAGCCAACTCCAGGGTGCCTCCAGTTTAGGAGCTTCCTATGTGGGCTGCGTGAACTGGTAGTCAAGGCTGGTTCTGTAGTGCCAGTAGGCCCAGCTCCCCCTGTAGGACTGTTGGGGTTCGGTAACTGCGGCTGCCTCGCGGCCTAGCTGTTCTCTCCTCTCCTGTGGGCCTTCGGGTCCACCACCTGGTTCCAGCACCGTCAGCTGGTTCCGGGCCGAGCCTTTGGCTAAGGTGCCTCCTCCTGGGTATCCGAGTTCCGCCAACGCCAGGCGGTCCTTGGTAGTGCTTTTAAGCGCGGGCACCTACAGCTTAGTAACCGGGTTCCAGCACCGTCAGCTGGTCCTCGGTCGTGCCATTGGCTCTTGCACACTGGGGCAACGCATCCGGGTTCCAGCACCGCCAGCTGGTTCTCGGCAGTGTTCTTGTCACAGGTACTCCCTCGTGCCAAGCCTGGTTTCAGCACCGTCAGCTGTTTCCGGGTTGTGTCAACTTCACTGAGACGCCTATGCTTGCCCCGTCGTGGGGCGGTCGAGTTAGCCAACTCCAGGGTGCCTCCAGTTTAGGAGCTTCCTATGTGGGCTGCGTGAACTGGTAGTCAAGGCTGGTTCTGTAGTGCCAGTAGGCCCAGCTCCCCCTGTAGGACTGTTGGGGTTCGGTAACTGCGGCTGCCTCGCGGCCTAGCTGTTCTCTCCTCTCCTGTGGGCCTTCGGGTCCACCACCTGGTTCCAGCACCGTCAGCTGGTTCTCGGCAGTGTCTTTTGCTCTTGTACCTTCTGCTCCCCATCCTGGTTCCAGTACCGTCAGCTGGTTCCGGGCAGAGCCTTTGGCTTAGGTGCCTCCTTCTGGGTATCCAAGTTCCACCAATGTCAGGTGGTCCTTGGTAGTGCTTTCAGGCACGGGTACCTCCTGCTTAGTAACCGGGTTCCAGTAACGTCAGCTGGTCCTTGGTAGTTCCATTGGCTCTTGGACATTCGGCTACCCATCCGGGTTCCAGTACCGTCAGCTGGTTCTCGGCAGTGTCTTTTGCTCTTGTACCTTCTGCTCCCCATCCTGGTTCCAGTAACGTCATCTGGTTCCGGGCAGAGCCTTTGGCTTAGGTGCCTCCTTCTGGGTATCCGAGTTCCGCCAACGTCAGGCGGTCCTTGGTAGTGCTTTTTAGCACGGGTACCTCCTGCTTAGTAACCGGGTTCCAGTAACGTCAGCTGGTCCTCGGTAGTTCCATAGGCTCTTGAACCTTCGGGTAGCCATCCGAGTTCCAGTTCCATCAGCTGGTTCTTGGCATTTTCTCAGCCTTCTTGTACCTTCTGCTACATTTCCAAGTTGAAGACCCTAACGTCGACAACCCGGAAGACCACCCCGATGACGACGACCCGGAAGACCACCCCGATGACGACGACGACGACGACGGCGGAGACGACGACGGCTGAGACGACGACGGCGGAGATGACGACACTGGAGACGAAGACCCTGGAGACGACAACATGGAAGACCGAGAAGCAGAAGAACAAGAGGCTGCAGAACAAAGAGCAGAAGAACATTAAGCATAAGACTTAATATCAGAGCAAAAGATATTATCTAAATTATATGCAGAAGAAGACTAAGCAGTGTATGGGGGTGAGTCCGTTCCTCCTCGTGGTGCCCCTGGATAAAGCCTGATGCTGCAGGCCAAACTGAACGCGGACAAATGTAACTTTTGTGACTGGCAGAACGGAAGGTGTAATCTTCCAACTTTTATAGATAACAACTACGGGAATGCCTGTCACAAATGAGAATATGATGAAGAAGTAGAATAGGAAGAATAATAACAGTGGAATAAAAAGAATATGTAGAATAGGAAGAATAATAATAGTTGAAGAAAATGAATATGAAGAATGTAATAAAAAAAAAAATAGGTAGAAGATGAAGAAGAAGATGAATAAGGTGAAGAAGTTGATGTCAAGGATGCTGATGATGATGAAGATGAAAGTGTGGGAAAAGAAAAAAAAAAAAAAGAAAAAAAAGAAGGGGAAGGGCGTGGAATAGTGAAACATCAATATCTGACAAAATAAAAAAAATTTACATACTCAATATCTTTTTCAATCCGAACTTCTTTAAAAAAAAAAAAAAAACATGCTATTCTATTTGATTGGACTAATCCTCATTGCCTTTAATGTCTCCGCCACCTCCCCCATACATCCTACATTATTCTTAGTTGTTTTCCTTCAGGTAGAATGAACCTACAAGGAAAGAAAGGGTTTATTTTAATTCCGATATTTTGGTCCCATTGACTTGCATTGGGATCGGGTATCGGTATCGGCGATATCCGATATTTTTTGAATATCGGCCGATCCAAACCGATACCGATACTTTCCGATATCGGAAGGTATCGCTCAACACTAGTACAGACTTAAAATGGTGACACTCACACTTTGTGATTTAGACAATCACAGATAAATCAAAACCAAAGAAATGAGCTGGAGCACGTGTTGGCATAAGTGAATGTGTAGATGCACATTCATACTTTGGCCATTAAAAAACATTACCTAGAATAAAAAGTAGTAATAGTAAATGTAAAAAACATGGGGGACTTAGTTGACGCCATTTTCATAAAAAAAGCATAATAGCCATCCAACGGCGACAAGGTGTCACAGCCAGGAAGATCACAATTAAATGTCTGGAATTTGTAGAAATTTTCTTTTGTATTTGTCAAAAACTGTTATTCACCATTCAAATAACAGAAAACTGACCGGCACATCAAAAACTAGCCAGAACAGACGCATACCAAAAAAAAGCTACTTACATGTACAAAATATGAAAATGGTTGCACTCAATCATGTTAAAGCATATCAATGTGAAATATGAATAGCAAAAATGGCTTTTAAATATTAGGAAAATTACATGAGACGCTTTGCACAAAATTTGGCCAAATAATGTCTGCCCATCAACCAACATCAAGGTGGTCTCATGGGTCTTTAGAGTCCCTGATCATTGTGAACACCTCTCTAAGGTTAATGTCTGAATGTATGGCTGAATGTGGACACCTCTCTCATTAAAGCGTACATTTATGGGTTGGCAGGAACCAGCTGTAATTAAAATCACCACATGGTGAAGGGCGGAGTGCTTAGTCAGAAAGCTAGCATAACAGAAAACTGACCAGCACATCAAAAATTAGTCTGAACAGGTGACCCATCAGACTCGTGAGGCCACCCATGTATTCAGACATTAGCCTTAGAGAGGTATTCACAATGTTCAGAGACTCATCAGACTCATGAGGCCACCTTGACGTTGGTTGATGGGCAGACATTATTTGGCCAAATTTTGTGCAAAGCGTCTCATGTATTTTTCATGTATTTTTCCTATTATTCAAAAGCCATTTTTGCTATTCACATTTCATGTATTTCACATTGATATGCTTTAACACGATTAAGTAAAACCATTTTCGTATATTATTCACCATTCTCAAAAAGTATTGCACAATTAATACAAAAAGCATGCGCAGTCAATTGTGAAAAGCAAGTTCACAATCTCTGACTGCCACTGATGTCATATTTTTTTGCTTTGACTTGCTGCTGCTTTATAGTGCGTTAAGAATGAACAATAAAATTTGTAACTCTTATTGAAATGCAGCAGGATGGATGTAGCTCCACCATATCACTGATCAATCACACTGGGTCTGGCACTGCTACTGACACCTCTCTTATCTCTCTTACCCAGTGTCGGACTGGGGTGCCAAGGGCCCACCAGTACCAATGACTTTGTGGGACCAACTTTTCACCTGCATACAAACATTACGCTACCCTCGTTCACAAATTTACCTATATCTCTATATAATAATAAACTGGGTAGTTTGGTTAATGAATGATGAGATGCTGCTTTTTTTTCTGTAGAGTGAATCATGTGAATTATGACAATATTGCCCATACAATGTTGTTGGGGGCACAGATCTGCACAGGGGACCACCGGGGGATTCCCCTGTTACCCTACGGGCCAGTCTGAGCCTGCTCTTACCCCATATCAATTGAATCTTTGTATTATTTGCAGAATACAACACTCATCTTCAATGCTGCAATTTTACAACACATTACTATATGGCCTATTTTGTAATGTTCTAGGGATTTCTCTTCATGTGTCTGTTGCTGCGCTGTGAGCTCTGACATCCTCTCTTGATCCTAAATCATCCTAAGATGGCTGCTGCATTCCCTGCCTCAGGTTTTATACAGGCTATGATAGTCCTTCCTGAATAGCTACATTTTATGTGATAGCTTAAAGTCACTATGGGAAGCCCATGCATGGCATGAAGATGGATGAGCTTTATGTGGATGATGAAATCTTGGCAATGTGTAAAATGGCAACAAGTTTTTTTTTTATAGCAAGAAAAAGGAAAAAGTCATCTCACCTAACTGAGGCCAGGGACCCAAGACACGGACAGGTAAGCAGTGCGGCAGAAATTGACTTTTTCTTCACTTTATTTTTTTGGGTGATTTGTGCAAATTGAATCCCAATTTGTGAAAATTACTTGGAGTCTGCTGTCCCAGCTTTGCTACATCGGTCATAATTGTTCCAGCTCTGCTACATCAGACATTGCTGTTCCACTGTGGTTTCTCTTCTACGGCCCATTCACCCTGGCAGCCATTCTGTTGCACCTTCGCTATTTGTCTGTGTTACTCAAGAACTGCGCCACCAGACAAGATGTTTCAAAGGTTATCACCCCAAATCGGAAAAATGACTATACGAAGATCAGGACAAGCCTTAAGCCTTGTGTTAGATGATGTGCCTCATACACACTTACATATTTGTACAGTGCCTAGTTATCTGCATCATACTATATGGTGCCCAAACAGCAGTCCCATACGTAGACCAAATACTCACAATATAATATATTGTACCACGGCCTTTCAATGCTGCCTTGGATCCATCCCTTTCTCCTGGATGGACTCATGTAAAATAGTAAGTAAATAGAGTTGTGTTGTGGTTGTTATGAAATAATATAGCAAAAAAAAAATGCCTTAGGCACATGCAACCAACAAAAACAAGAAAAAGGCGCTAATAAGGTGTGTACAGTATTTCTGGAGAGAATTGACCATACACTGGTAAAAAAACACTACCTTGAAAAGTTGTGCTGTGGACATAACTGCAGTAGGAATACAAAGCCAAAAGAGACTGCCATCAGTATCCTAGAACCCAGTGGAAAGTACAAAACCTTGTTGGGATATAAAAGGAGCTTCTATGTAAGAGAAGGCGCTCTGTTTGGTGCAGACGACCAGATGGAAATGTAGAAGGTGAATAAAAGCTCTTTACTGATATAACATCAGGTACAACGCGTTTCAAGGCTATTTTGTTACTTGAGAAAGATGCCAAAGAGACTCAAAACGCGTAGTACCTGAAGATATCTCAATAAAGAACTTTTATGCACCTTCTGGGCCGAAAAAAACCATTCTCCGTTACACAGAAGGTCCATTTATTTATAGATTTGCTTTGAACATTAGAAAAAAAATAAAAAGTCTGCCCCAACTATATCTTCTTTTTTTTATCTGTAAGCCAAAATTAAGAGGTTAATACACAGTCAGACCTAACACACGCTAAATGAGTTAATGGGGCATGAGAGGAAGCGTGTGGTCCTCTTAAGTCTTGTTATTACTGCTGATGCCAGTTTGCTGTGAATGGGAGTTGGTTAAGATGCTGTAAAGCTGATTTACTGAGCGGTGACTCATGTAAACTAATGGACTAAACAGTGGAAATGCACAAGCAAGAAACAGATACATGTAAACTACTTGCTCCAATTTTTATATCATACTATAAGGTCTGATAATATTCCCACAGAAAACAGAACACCTGTGTCTGAATGCTGCCCTATAACACATAGGGTGACCTGTCACTTGTCATAAATATACAGTACAGACCAAAAGTTTGGACACCTTCTCATTTAAAGATTTTTCTGTGTTTTCATGACTATGAAAATTGTAATTTCACACTAAAGGCATCAAAACTATGAATTAACACATGTGGAATTATATACTTAACAAAAAAGTGTGAAACAACTGAAATTATGTCTTATATTCTAGGTTCTTCAAAGTAGCCACCTTTTGCTTTGATGACTGCTTTGCACACTCTTGGCATTCTCTTGATGAGCTTAAAGAGGTAGTCACCGGGAATGGTTTTCACTTCACAGGTGGACCCTGTCAGGTTTAGTAAGTGGGATTTCTTGCCTTATAAATTGGTTTGGGACCATCAGTTGTGTTGTGCAGAAGTCTGGTGGATACACAGCTGATAGTCCTACTGAATAGACTGTTAGAATTTGTATTATGGCAAGAAAAAAGCAGTTAAGTAAAGAAAAACGAGCGGCCATCATTACTTTAAGAAGTGAAGGTCAGTCAGTCCAGAAAATTGGGAAAACTTTGAAAGTGTCCCCAAGTGCAGTGGCAAAAACCATCAAGCACTACAAAAAAATTGGCTCACATGAGGACCGCACCAGGAAAGGAAGACCAAGAGTCACCTCTGCTTCTGAGGATAAGTTTATCCGAGTCACCAGCCTCAGGAATTCCAGGTTAATAGCAGCTCAGATTAGAGACCAGGTCAATGCCACACAGAGGTCTAGCAGCAGACACATCTCTACAACAACTGTTAAGAGGAGACTTTGTGCAGCAGGCCTTCATGGTAAAATAACTGCTAGGAAACCACTGCTAAGGACAGGCAACAAGTAGAAGAGACTTGTTTGTGCTAAAGAACACAAGGAATGGACATTAGACCAGTGGAAATCTGCGCTTTGGTCTAATGAGTCCAAATTTGAGATCTTTGGTTCCAACCACCGTGTCTTTGTGCGACGCAGAAAAGGTGAACGGATGGACTCTACATACCTGGTTCCCACCGTGAAGCATGGAGGAGGAGGAGGTGTGATGGTGTGGGGGGGCTTTGCTGGTGACACTGTTGGGGATTTATTTAAAATTAAAGGTATACTGAACCAGCATGGCTACCACAGCATCTTGCAGCGGCATACTATTCCATCCGGTTTGCGTTTAGTTGGACCATCATTTATTTTTGAACAGAACAACGACCCCAAACACACCTCCAGGCTGTGTAAGGGCTATTTGACCAAGAAGGAGAGTGATGGGGTGCTACACCAGATGACCCTAATTGAGATAGTTTGGGGTGAGCTGGACCGCAGAGTGAAGGCAAAAGGGCCAACAAGTGCTAAGCATCTCTGGGAACTCCTTCAAGATTGTTGGAAGACCATTCCCGGTGACTACCTCTTGAAGCTCATCAAGAGAATGCCAAGAGTGTGCAAAGCAGTCATCAAAGCAAAAGGTGGCTACTTTGAAGAACCTAGAATATAAGACATATTTTCAGTTGTTTCACACTTTTTTGTTAAGTATATAATTCCACATGTGTTAATTCATAGCTTTGATGCCTTCAGTGTGAATTTACAATTTTCATAGTCATGAAAATACAGAAAAATCTTTAAATGAGAAGGTGTGTCCAAACTTTTGGTCTGTACTGTATATTTATGACAAGTGACAGGTCACCCTATGTGTTATAGGGCAGCATTCAGACACAGGTGTTTGGTCTGTATTGTATATAAATTCTCTTTAAATAATACTCCCATACTGTCAAGGGTGTAACAACCGCGATCACAGAGCTCACAGCTGCGACCAGGCTTATGCTGATGGAGGTCCGCTGACGACAGCTCAAACTTCAACAGGAGGTGCATCCTTGGACGCACATTCAGCTGAAGTGTTTCACAGCTCAGAGACCCATCGGATCCATGTGCGAAAGTGCACACTGACGGACAATCAAAGACCAGCAGTTTACGCTCGTATGCACATGACTAGAGGTGCATGGTAGTGCCTAACCAGTCTCCAGACCCTTGTAGATTTGTGTGCTCAGATAACTTTGACCAAGGTTTCAGACCTTAATTAGCCTGTGTGACGATCTGACTGCACTCTGATGTAATCTGAGCGCAGTCCAATAGTGACCGTGAGGACGGAAGAACCGGACAGAGAGTGGACCCTCTGGGTCACGGTACTGATACACCCAGGGACGAGCGAACCCGCGATGACAACCCCTATACAGGGATAGTTGGGGAGCAGGCCCGAGGGGAACAATACCGCAACAGCTGGCACCAAGAGGGACGGCTCTGGAAAGGACAGAAGGGACGAACCAAGGGAGACAGGCTGGGAAAACGGAGGGAAGACAGGAGGAGAATGAGCCTGAGAACATGGACCAGACCGGAGCAGAAAAGGATCTGAACCAGACAGGGCCAAACGAAGGTACAAACTGCACACAACAATCAGGCACCTCCATTATGGAGGCGAGGCCTGATATAGCCCAAAGAAGTAACTGATTGGAGGAGACAGGAGCAGGGAGGGTCCGAAATGGTTAACTGGAGGAAGAAGTGCACGCCCGCGTCCTAAGGCGCATGTGTGGAGCAGGTACAGGACGGGAGGGAAGAGGAGCGCGCACCCCACGCCGAAATCCCCGAGCAGCAGAAAGAGGACGCGGGGAACTGGTGCGACACTGAGGGCGGCGAGGAGAAATGGAGAGAGCGGGACTGATAGGAGAAGCGGCCGCAGCATCAGAGGAGGCCGGTATGACAGCCTGTTAGCATTATGGCTTGTTCAAGATCATAGTTAGTAAAAGTAAAGGTCAGGAGATGCAAATTTCCCAGCTTTATAAAAACCCAGCCTCCTCTAACCTTGTGTCAAAAACAGCAGCCATGGGTTCATCTAAGCAAATGAAAATGGTGGAAGCCCACAAAGCAGAAGGATAGAAGAAGATAGCAAAGCGATTTCAATTTGCCCTTTCCTCAGTTCAAAATGTAATTAAGAAATGGCAGTTACCAAGAACAGTGGAAGGCAAGAAAAGGTCTAGAAGACTGAGCAAAATTTCAGAGAGTGCTTCTCGTAGGAATGCTAGATAAGCAAATCAGAACCCCCACTTGACTGCAAAAGACCTTCAGAAAAATTAAGCAGACACTGGAAGAGTTGTACGTTGTTCTACTGTTCAGAGACACCTGCACAAATAAGGCCTTCATGGAAGTCATCAGAAGAAAACCTCTCTTGTGTCCTCACCATCAAATTCAGTGTCAGAAGTATGCAAAAGGACATCTAAACCAGCATAATACATTTTGGAAGCAAGTCCTGTGAACAAATGAGGTTAAAATAGAACTTTTGGCCACAATGATCAAAGGTATATGTGGAGAAAAAAGGGCACAGAATTTCGGGAAAAGAACATCTCACCAACCATTAAGCATGGGGGTTAATCAATCATGCTTTGGCATGGGAAACATTTCGTGGGTAGACGGAAGAATGGATTCAATTAAATTTAAACAAATTCTTCATGCAAGCATAACACCATCTGTAAAAAAAACCTGAAGTTTAAAAGACGATGGCTTCTATAAATCGATATTGATTCTAAACATGCATCAAAATCCACAATAGACGACCTCAAAAGGCGCAAACTGAAGGTTTTACAATGTCCCTCACAGTCCCCAGATCTGAACATCATTGAAAATCTGTGGCCAAACCTCAAAATAGCAAAGGATGGAAGATGCCCCAGGAATCTCTCAGAACTGGAGGAATTATCCAAGGAAAAATGGATGAAAATCCCTCAAACAAGAATTAAAAGAATCTTGTCTGTCTACACAAAGTGTTTACAAACTGTGATACTTTCAAAAGGGGTGCTACTAGGTACTGACCATGCAGGGTGCACAAACTTTTATGTCGGCCTATTTTCCTTTTTTCCCTCTGGGATGTATATGACCTATTAATATGGGCATACAGGTAATAGAAATGTTACACTAGTCCTACCTGTATGCCTCATATTAACCCCTTAAGCCCCAATGGTGGTTTGCACGTTAATGACCGGGCCAATTTTTACAATTCTGATCACTGTCCCTTTATGAGGTTATAACTATGGAACGCTTCAACAGATCTTGGCTTTTCTCATGACATATTGTACTTCATGATAGTGGTAAAATTTATACGATATAACTAGCGCTTATTTGTGAAACAAATGGAAATTTGGCGAAAATTTTGAAAATTTTGCAATTTTCCAACTTTGAATTTTTATGCCCTTAAATCACAGAGATATGTCACACAAAATAATTAATAATTAACATTTCCCACATGTCTACTTTACATCAGCACAATTTAGGAACCAAAATTTTTTTTGTTAGGGAGTTATAAGGGTTAAAAGTTTCTCATTTTTACACCACCAATATTTTTTACGGACCACATCACATTTGAAGTAATTTTGAGGGGTCTATATGATAGAAAATAACCAAGTGTGACACCATTCGAAAAAAAAGCACCCCTCAAGGTGCTCAAAACCACAAGAAGTTTATTAACCCTTCAGGTGTTTGACAGGAATTTGTGGAATGTTTAAAAAAAAATGAACATTTAACTTTTTTTCACAAAAAATTTACATCAGCACCAATTTGTTTTATTTTACCAAGGGTAACAGGAGAAAATGGACCCCAAAAGTTGTTGTACAATTTGTCCTAAGTATGCTGATACCCCATATGTGGGGGTAAACCACTGTTTGGGTGCATGGCATAGCTCGGAAGGGAAGGAGCGCCGTTTGACTTTTCAGTGCAAAATTGAATGGAATTGAGATGGGACGTCATGTTGCGTTTGGAGAGCCCCTGATGTGCCTAAACATTGAAACCCCCCACAAGTGACACCATTTTGGAAAGTAGACCCCCAAAGGAACTTTTCTAGATGTGTGGTGAGCACTTTGACACACCAAGTGCTTCACAGAAGTTCATAATGCAGAGCCGTCCAAATAAAAAATCATATTTTTTTACAAATATGATATTTTTGCCCCCAATTTTTTATTTTCCCAAGGGTAAGAGAAGAAATTGGACCACAAAAATTGTTGTGTCATTTGTTCTGAGTACGCCGATACCCCATATGTGGGGGTAAACTACTGTTTGGGCGCATGGCAGAGCTCGGAAGGGAAGGAGCGCCATTTGACTTTTCAATGCAAAATTGACTGGAATTGAGATGGGACACCATGTCACATTTGGAGAGCCCCTGATGTGCCTAAACATTGAAACCCCCCACAAGTGACACCATTTTGGAAAGTAGATCCCATAAGAAACTTATCTAGATGTGTTTTGACAGCTTTGAACCCCCAAGTGTTTCACTACAGTTTATAACGCAGAGCCGTGAAAATAAAAATTATTTTTTTTCCACAAAAATTATTTTTTAGCCCCCTATTTTATATTTGTCCAAGGGTAACAGGAGAAATTGGACCCCAAAAGTTGTCCAATTTGTCCTGAGTACGCTGATACCCAATATGTGGGGGGAACCACGGTTTGGGTGCATGGCAGAGCTCGGAAGGGAAGGAGCACAATTTGGAATGCAGACTTAGATGGAATGGTCTGCAGGCATCACGTTGCATTTGCAGAGCCCCTGATGCACCTAAACAGTAGAAACCCCATACAAGTGACACCATTTTGGAAACTAGACCCCCCAAGGAACTTATCTAGATGTGTTGTGAGAACTTTGAACCCCCAAGTGTTTTACTACAGTTTATAACGCAGAGTCGTGAAAATAAAAATTAATTTTTTTCCCACAAAAATGTTTTTTTAGCCCCTCAAATTTTTATTTTCCCAATAGTTGTCCAATTTGTCCTGAGTACGCTGATACCCCATATGTTGGGGTAAACCCCTGTTTTGGCGCACGGGAGAGCTCGGAAGGGAAGGAGCACTGTTTTACTTTTTCAATGCAGAATTGGCTGGAATTGAGATCGGACGCCATGTCGCGTTTGGAAAGCCCCTGATGTGCCTAAACAGTGGAAACCCCCAATTCTTACTGAAACCCTATCCCTGACACACCCCTAACCCTAATCCCAACTGTAGATGTAATCCAAACCCTAACCCTAACTTTAGCCCCAACTCTAACTCTAACTTTAGCCCCAACCCTAACCCTAACATTAGCCCCAACCCTAACTGTAGCCCTAATCTTAACTTTAGCCCCAAACCTAACCCTAACTTTAGCCCCAGCCCTAACTGTAGACCTAACCCTCACTGTAGCCCTAACCCTAGCCCCAACCCTATCCCTAGCCCCAACCCTAGCCCTAACCCTAGCCCTAACCCTAGTCCTAACCCTAGCCCTAACCCTAGCCCTAACCCTAGTCCTAACCCTAGCCCTAACCCTAGTCCTAACCCTAGCCCTAACCCTAGCCTTAACCCTAACGCTAGCCCTAACCCTAGCCCTAATGGAAAAATGGAAATAAATACATTTTTAAAAAAAAAATTATGTTCCCCTAACTAAGGGGGTGATGAAGGGGGGTTTGATTTACTTTTATAGTGTTTTTTGGGGGGGAATTTTTATGATTGACAGCTGTCACACACTAAAAAACGCTTTTTATTGCAAAAAATTTTTTGGGCGTTACCACATTTTGAGACCTATAATTTTTCCATATTTTGGTCCACAGAATCATGTGAGGTCTTATTTTTTGCAGGACGAGTTGACGTTTTTATTGGTATCATTTTTGGGCATGTGACATTTTTTAATTGCTTTTTATTCCTATTTTTGTGAGGCAGAATGACCAAAAACCAGCTATTCATTAATTTCTTTTTTGGCGGGGCGTTTATATCGTTCTTCGTTTGGTAAAATTGATAAAGCAGTTTTATTCTTCGGGTCAGTATGATATTATGTTTTGACGCTTTAATACGATAAAAACTATTTTATAGAAAAAATAATTATTTTTGCATCGCTTTATTCTGAGGACTATAACTTTTTTATTTTTTTGCTGATGATGCTGTATGGTGGCTCTTTTTTTGCGGGACAAGATGATGATTTCAGCGGTACCATGGTTATTTATAGCCGTGTTTTTGATTGCGTGTTATTCCACTTTTTGTTCGGCGGTAAGATAATAAAGCGTTGTTTTTTGCCTCGTTTTTTTTTTTTTTTTACGGTGTTCACTGAAGGGGTTAACTAGTGGGACAGTTTTATAGGTTGGGTCGTTACGGACGCGGCGATACTAAATATGTGTACTTTTATTGTTTTTGTCTTTTATTTAGATAAAGAAATGTATTTATGGGAACAATATTTTTTTTTCTTTATTTAGGAATTTTTAAATTTTTTTTTTTACACTTTTAAAAATTTTTTTTTTTACTTTTTTACTTTGTCCCAGGGGGGACATCACTGTATAGTGACAGATCGCTGATCTAACACTTTGTAGAGCACTGTGTCAGATCAGCGATCTGACATTCAGGTCTCCTGGCTTACCAGCGCCTGCTCTGAGCAGGCAATTGGTAAGCCACCTCCCTGCAGGACCCAGAAGTAGCCCCGCGGCCATTTTGGATCCAGGGCCTGCAGGGAGGAGACGCTCGGTACAAGGTGAGCACATTGCCTTCTACCGATCGGCTCAGGGAAGCACGCAGGGAGCCCCCTCCCTGCGCGATGCATCCCTGTACCGCCGAAACACTGCGATCATGTTTGATCTCAGTATGTTGGGGGTTAATGTGCCGGGAGCGGTCCGTAACCCACTCAGGGTTACCAATGTCCTTACACAAACACTATGTGCACAAATGCTCTCCTGGAGTCTTCCTCTCCAGTCCCTCACCAGCCCACTGAGCCCAGACTAACCCTGAAGCTCAGCTAAAGCCAGACCATGTGACTCACCATGATGTGACTGATCACATGATCCTGACATCACACAGGTCCTGTAAGGACACTACGGGGGAGATATGTGAACATCCCCCCCCCCCTGCTCTATGAATGTCCACTAAAACCAGCTCATAATATAACTTGCAGTAAAGCTGGTTGTACATCACTGATGTAAGGAGAAGAACCCAGCTAGGCGTGCTTCCTCCGTGACGGGTCCGGAACTGTTGGGGCTGTCACCTATGTTGCAGGGAGGAAAACTTAAGGCCCTGGACTGTTCCCAGCAGTTGAGAAAAGGGGGCGTGGCTAAGCTGAGGGAATTGCAGCATGCGAGTAATCCAACAGTTGTGGCGGGTACGTGCAGTGCACAAGAGGTCAGTGTAGGTGCTCCTAACGCAGTGTATCGTGAGAGAGCAGGCCTAAGACTTTAAGGCCAGAGGGCGATAAACAGAGACTGTCGTCAGAGCCATGTACCAATATCGCTGACACCGCTGGCTCTGTTGACACCGCTGACAGTGAGACAAAGGGCCCGTGTATGGGACATAGCCTCGCGCCCACACAGACTGGAGAGTTGTACCACCCATTGTGAAATTTATCCTGCTAAGCTTCTGAACAGACCCCACATAGGGGAAACCATTGTGCAGGACCAAGACATTGCCTTGTGTATTCCTTCTCCTTCCGGACCCAAAGCCGGCATCATGGCCAAAAGGAAATGCAGCGCCCCAGAAACCTGGTCGTTTCAGTATGACGCTCTGCCACTATGGGGAGTGATGGTACGTCTGATGGCACTAAAGGAGTTCTTCTGTCCAGGTATCACCAGCACACATTACACTTCACACTCCGGCCACTAGGGGGAGAAAAAGGATTTATTTATTGGGCCACTCCTCACACTGGTAAAACTAGGGGTTGGATAGGAAGTTAGTCAGAAGCTGACTGGGTTGGATTCAGGCAACATCCCGTGGCAGGGGGTGTTGCAGGGAGAAGATTCAGGGGGGTGCCTGTCGGGCGTGGGAACCTGGCAGGTACCTAGCGAACAGAACAGGACGTTACGGAACCGCGCCTGCACTACCTTGCGGCGGTATCCTAAGAAAGAGACACAAAGCGAAGGATATTGTGGAACAGTGAGAAACAAGATCAAGCACAAAGCAGGGCCAGTAGGAGTCGTGCCCCGAGAACGGCAACATCCTACTGAGGCGCGTAGCCGGTGGCCGGAACACAAAGGAAGTAACTGACTCTATGCCTTACTTCAAACTCCGCAGGACAGTTAATTATAGGTTGGCTGTCTACCTTAAATTTCCTACGCAGACATAGGGGGCAACGTGTGGAGAGGGGCGTCTCTAGGGTCCCGGAAGAGCTCCGAGCCTTCCCGTCATACGGGTGCATCCTAGCCATAACATACCTGGGGGACGAGAAACTAGAAACATCTGGAACGAAAGAGAAAGAATTAGAAAGAACTAGAAAGAACGAACGAACGAGAACAGAAGTTGTGAGGACTATTCCGACTGCTCAGCAGGGTAGCACTACAACACACAGGCGCTAGTGGTAGGCAACGATTTCCACCTGCAAAGGGAACTCTGGATGTGCCATCAGACCGGCCGGTCTCAGACAGCCCTGTTAACCGTGCTCTGGATTGAGGATCCTGAAGTCTTCAGTAAAGAGGTAAAGAGACTGCAACCCTGTGTCCTCGTTATTGTCTGCACCTCACACCATCACCAACCACCTTACTGGGAAGCCCTGGGGACATACTTCACCTGTGGGAAGGTTCACCATCTAGCTGCCATCACATCACCCCAGCGGACCCCAAGCAGCGTCGGTCACCCTGACCGAACACCACAGGTGGCGTCACGAAACCTTGACAGACTCGCATCACCTTTTATTGGACGCCCCTTAGCAATGTCACGGACCGGGTCCAGCCATCGTGACAACCCCAGAACTGGGACAGCGAGGACCGGTACCGAGTAATCTGTGGCCCTTTGTCTGGGGGCGTTCCAACTTGGCGTCACGAACAGGATTGGACTTAAGCCTGAAGAATCAGGTCATGTGTGCCTTGGAACTGTGATTGAATTGTGCTTGAACCGTGATTTATTGCAAGGACTGTGTATTGCTGATTGTCGCATGATTCCCGCCAAAACCGCCGCCATTGCCGCGCCACGAGGAGCGCAGGAGAAGAAGGAGGGTATGTCATGGGAGGAGATCGAGAAAACGGCGCGAACAGCAGCATCCATCCCCTCCGACTACGGCTGCAGGATGACGAGCTCAGGAATGGAGGCGCTCAAACCCCAGAAAATGGAGGAGCCTCGTGTGTATGCTGCCGCAGGGCCAGGAGAGGAGACGGCGACCAGCGAGTGCCTGAACGACGACGAAGTGACCCAGGATCACTGCAACCCAGCGGAGCCGGACCAGGGCTTACTGCCACAGGGGGATCCGGATCCCCTGGAATTGCCGGAGGAGGCATCGAACCACCCGACTCCAGGCGAGGGGTCGGCGACGGCGAAGAAATGGAAGTTGGAGCTGTGCAAGAAGATCGCACAGGGAGCGCCATGGTCAGAGCTGCCGCAGACTCCAGTGTCCTCGTCAGCAGAGCCAAACGACATCGGTGGAACCACATCAGACGCAGGTACCAAAAGTGACCCTGCCCCACTGATCGATCCAGCTCCGGTGACCGCTTCTCATCCCAGCTGTGACCAGCCTCCCGTCACCGAGATCGGGGTGACAGCCCTGTACGCCATGAAGGGGATACTGCCCCCGCTGACGACACCTCTGGGTAAACCGATAGACGTGAGTTACAGGGGGGTGGTCTTTGAATGGGATGCTCCCCGGTTCCAACCAGACGGGTCCCGACAGGAGGGTTCCTACGTCATCAGGCTCACCTGGGATCAGTATAGACGAAGCTTGATTTCGCAATGGGAAGACCGGGAACGAATGGAACAGACTGTCCGACCAGAGGAACGGGTGCCCCTCGTCAATTGTTGCCCTGAGAGTTTGGTGAAACAGGGGATTGTGCTGGCCTTCCACCGGTGAAGGGGTTGTGGCTTCATACTGGAGCCAGGGCTGCTGACAGAAGTCTTTGTGACTAGCTGCAACGTGGAACCCCAGTCCCGCAGTGTACCTTCACTCCGAAACTTGTACAGAGGGGACCATGTGACCTATACCCGCCACTGGAGTGAACGAGGGTGGTATGCTAAGAGAGTTAAACGCTGCGCGCTGGTGGTCGCGCCATCTACGATCACGACCGAAACTGGCAGCGGTACTCTACTGACCCCTGACCCCACAGGACCCAGCACTACTACCCCGGCGTGTGATGTTCTGCTTGCAGAGTCTGCCATCGGCACTACCGTTCGTGCCCAGGCCACTGCTGGGTTGATGAAGATGGTGCTGGACAACAACACCAAGCCAGACCTTCCCCGGCCAGGGGGTGGCCACTACCAGCTGATGTCTTGTCACCTGCTATAGAACTAAACCTCGAAAACCTGACGAATGACGTTAGCTCTTTGCTTTCCCTACTCTTTTCTACTTAAACCCGTCCAGGGTTAACTCTTAGGGATCCCTTTGTTTACCCGGGATCCCTCTTCTTGTTTGTTTGTTCATCATTGTTTTCAAAGACTTCCGAATCATGAACAGTGAATGATTCCAAAACTGTGTTGTATATAGTTTGCGCCTTATTAAAGGCGCCCTCTACTGGTTTTACACAGAAAGAAGGCTTTGCGAAGAGACTGCTTTTGGACATGACGCAGAAGGTCTTGCTTTTAAACGGACTTTCAGACAGAGAGAATCTGCACTACCTCAAAGAGACTTGGTTCCCTTTTAAAGGGAATGTTCACATGTTGCACTGAAGTTATAATGTTGCTTTAAGAAAGATAGAATTGTAATAATGTTGAGATTTAGAAACTGTTGATAATGTTACTAGAGACTGAGGACAGGAAAGATTGAAAGTGAATCCGTAGGGTCGTCCTGAGAACCGTAGAACGATGACTGGTTACTGATGGAAAGACAATGACAGTAGGCCCAGCCAAGGAGCTAGGCGGTCCTGCATTAGTGAAGCTAGAAAGAGAAGAAAAGTTGAGTTTGTATTGTAGTACTTTATAGTAGGCCTTTAGTGGGTTCAGCTTATACGCCCTTAAAGGAAAAGTTAAATTATTGTTGAGAATTTGCACTTAGTAGAATACCCGGCAGGGTACCAGAAGTTATTTATAGTCAAAATGTTATTTAAAAATATTTAACCTTGTTTTGTTTGTAACGTTCAAGTGTCCTCACCTCCCATAAAGGGAAGCTTTGTTATATTTACTTGTTTCAAGTATTCCAAAATATTGTATGTCTTTTGCTGATATGTATTGTTGTTCTTCTTCCCAGTCCAGGAGTACTGGATTTAACCGGGGGGGAGTGCAGCGTCCCAGACACCTGGTCGTTGCAGTATGACGCTCTGCCGCTAAGGGGAGTGTTGGTACGTCTGATAGCACTAAGGGAGTTCTTCTGACCAGGTATCACCAGCACACATTACACTTCACACTCCGGCCACTAGGGGGAGAAAAAGGATTTATTTATTGGGCCACTCCTCACACTGGTAAAACTAGGGGTTGGATAGGAAGTTAGTCAGAAGCTGACTGGGTTGGATTCAGGCAACATCCCGTGGCAGGGGGTGTTGCAGGGAGAAGATTCAGGGGGGTGCCTGTCGGGCGTGGGAACCTGGCAGGTACCTAGCGAACAGAACAGAACGTTACGGAACCGCGCCTGCACTACCTTGCGGCGGTATCCTAAGAAAGAGACACGAAGCGAAGGATATTGTGGAACAGTGAGAAACGAGATCAAGCACAAAGGAGAGCCAGTAGGAGTCGTGCCCCGAGAACGGCAACATCCTACTGAGGCGCGTAGCCGGTGGCCGGAACACCGAGGAATTAAGTGAATCTATGCCTTACTTCAAACTCTGCAGGACAGTTAATTATAGGTTGGCTGTCTACCTTAAATTTCCTACGCAGACATAGGGGGCAACGTGTGGAGAGGGGCATCTCTAGGGTCCCGGAAGAGCTCCGAGCCTTCCCGTCATACGGGTGCGTCCTAGCCATAACATACATGGGGGACGAGAAAATAGAAACATCTGGAAGGAAAGAGAAAGAATTAGAAAGAACTAGAAAGAACGAACGAACGAGAACAGAAGTTGTGAGGACTATTCCGACTGCTCAGCAGGGTAGCACTACAACACACAGGCGCTAGTGGTAGGCAACGATTTCCACCTGCAAAGGGAGCTCTGGATGTGCCATCAGACCGGCCGGTCTCAGACAGCCCTGTTAACCGTGCTCTGGATTGAGGATCCAGAAGTCTTCAGTAAAGAGGTAAAGAGACTGCAACCTTGTGTCCTCGTTATTGACTGCACCTCACACCATCACCATCCACCTTACTGGGAAGCCCTGGGGACATATTTCACCTGTGGGAAGGTTCACCATCTAGCTGCCATCACATCACCCCAGCGGACCCCAAGCAGCGTCCGTCACCCTGACCGAACACCACAGGTGGCGTCACGAAACCTTGACAGACTCGCATCACCTTTTATTGGACGCCCCTTAGCAGTGTCACGGACCGGGTCCAGCCACCGTGACACCCCCAGAACTGAGACAGAGAGGACCGGTACCGAGTAATCTGTGGCCCTGTGTCTGGGGGCGTTCCAGAAACATTGCCCACAACAGGACCCAAGACGCCATCCTCTCCAGGACATTGCCGAATTTCCACAGCGCCATTGGCTTGGCACCACCGTTTGCACCCAAGGAATAGACTGAGGCCTGTGTCGGATTGATAAGTCTCTTTCCTCTGAATGTATTGTCTCAGTTACTTGTTTTAATACCGTGTTCAAAGTTGAAGACACAAAAAGAGCACAGCGAGGTCAAAAATACTCTGTTGTAAAGAAGTCACAGTAAATAAGCAAATGCTAGTCAAAAAATGAAAAAAATACAGGGTATTTAGTTAATAAGTTTTTTTGCAAAAAAATGTATATTAAGCTGCTCCACCAATCGCCAAGGTATACCCATAATAGAGCAGTACTATCTAACGTATATAATCCCTATCTGATGTATTTAAAAACCTGATCATCCATATAGTACCTGTATAAGCAGGGTTCAGAGAGAAAATATCCATGCGGACATGCTGGAAGGAACAGCTTCAGTGCAAATGGCCCACACAGGAGTGGTAGACTCCCCAGTCAAGGATGCATAGATAATGTTTTATCACTGCTGCATTTTTGATTGTGGTGTTTCTGTCTATTCTTGTGTGGTGTCACCTTACATTGTTACTCTAACCCTTTTAATATTGTTCTAATAAAATTTATATTTTTATCCTATTGACCTGATTACTCCTTTATCTCCTATTTTTACACTGTGTACTATGTGCAGAGCTTCTGTGTAGAATGGCACTTATGGTAATATTAGTATTATGCTTTTTTATTAATGATCAATGTTGTAGTATTCACTCACTATACAATGGTAATATGTGGTCTGGTCATGGTGTGGCAGTATTCCTTGAATGTGTTATTATTCGGTCGCTATTAGTGATGAGCGAGTGTACTCGTTGCTCGGGTTTTCCTGAGCACGCTCAGGTGGAATCCGAGTATTTATGACTGCTCGGAGATTTAGTTTTCATCATCGCAACCCGAGCAACGAGTACACTCGCTCATCACTAGTCACTATATGGTGGTACTATATGGTGCAGCCATGGTGTGGCAGTATTTGTCCCTTGTATATGGTATTATTCGGTAACTAAGTGATGGTAATATGTGGTCTAGTCATGGTGTGATGGTATTTGTTCCTGGTATGTGATATTATTTGGTAAATATGCGGTGGTAATATGTGGCCCTGCCATGGTTTGGTTGTATTTGTTCCTCGTATGTGGTATTATTCGGTAACTAAGTGGTTGTAATATGTGGTCTGGTCATGATGTGGCTGTATTTGTTCCTTGTATATATTATTCAGTCACTATGTAGTGGTAATATTTTGTTCTGCCATGGTGTAGTGGTATTTGTTCGGTCACTATGTGGTGGTAATATGTGGTCTGATCATTGTGCAGCAGTATTTGTTCCTTGAATGTGTTATTATTTGGTCGCTATATGATGGTAATATGTGATCTGAACATAGTGTGATGTTATTTGTTCTTTGTATGTGGTAGCATTCAGTGACTATGTGGTGGTAATATGGGGCTCTACCATAATGTGGCGGTATTTGTACCTTGTATGTGGTATTATTCAGTCACTATATGGTGGTACTATGTGGTCCGGCCATGGTGTGGCGGTATTTGTTCCTTGCATGTGGTAAAATTTGGTAACAATGTGGTGGTAATATGTGGTCTGGTCATGGTGTGGCGATATTTGTCCCTTGTATGTAGTATTATTCGGTAACTAAGTGGTGGTAATATGTGGTCTGGTCATGGTGTGGCGGTCTTTTTTCCTTGCATGTATTATGCAGTCGCTATGTAGTGGTATTATTTTGTTCTGCCATGGTGTGGCAGTATTTGTTCCCTGTAAGTGGTATTATTAGGTCACTATGTGGAAGTAATACATGGGGCACTATCTAAACTATACAAATAAAAAAAACTATAAATAAACAAAATATAAAATGTAAATATATAATAATAACAGTAATAATAGTAATAATTATTATTATATATTTACTATTTATTTTATTCATTTTTATTGAGTGATTTTATTTCACTTTTAATAATAGTAAAAATAATAATAATAATAATATTTAGTGTCGTTGTATATGTTATATTTATTTTATTCATTTTTATAGAGTGATTATACTTTTTTAATTTTAATAATAATAATAATAATTATTATTATTATTATTATTGAATATGTTATATTTATTATATTCATTTTTGTTGATAGATTTTATTTCATTTTTACTACTACTACTACTAATAATAATATAAATAATTAGTATTAGTATCATTATTATTGCATATTTTATATGTATTTATTTATTTTTATTGATTGTATTTATTTTTTTATGATAATAATTCTTATTATTGAAAACAATGAAAATAATAATTAGCATTATTAATAATAATATCAATTATTATTATTATTATTATTATTATTATAAAATGAAATAAAATAAATAAAAATGAATAAACAAAATATGAAATAGACAATAATAATAATGGTGATTATTATTAATAAAAATAAAAAAAACGGAAATAAAATCATCCAACTAGGGGCATATAGGAATCAAGAAAAGAATATTTGTACGGTGATGCCACCATGATTGCTGCATTCATCACATACATCAGCTGCGATTATGCGGATTACGTGAACCGCCATCGCACGCGGCACCGCAAACTCTTCGGTTAAAGGGCAGAGGCTTAGTTATTAGAACAGTGAAATATCAGACACGCTCCCCTCCAGTCCCCCCGATGTGGAGCAGATGGCTCCATGTTATTATTTCTCGCTTTCCAGGTCGCAGTTTCATCTTACAGAAAAAAAAAGAAAAATAAATTAATTAAAAAAAAAAAATAGAATAAAGTCAAAATAACAACCTAATAAAGAGAGTCCAGCACTGAAACATCGTCTGCTACATTGTGACATTTCTTTTCATTCTATTCTTGATATTTAAGCCAAGTTTTCAAATTGTCGTTCTCGGCAGCACAACATCCTGTGTAAACATGTGATGTGCTGCCGATAACATGATGGTCTGAGCGCACAGAACCGTCGTTTTAATGGTCCCTCTGTGTCTTCAACCCTGTCAGAGTTGTACTCTGTGTGACAATATTTTTCTTTGAAGGTATTTGCTTCCCAGTATTAAAGGAGTTGAACACTTTTGCAAATTTATATATTTATATTTACATTGTTTTTATTTATTTATTTCAGCGTAATTATTGTTATTATTCACTTTTTCTTTAATTTTTCCCATTAGTTTACAATGACATTTTTTTCTAACTTTACTTTATGTGCAGCTTTCAGACGTGTCCTAGGTCAAAGCGTGTTTGCGTTATAGAAACGTAGCCGCCGTCCCTTTAAAAAGGAACATCTGTCAGACGAAAATACTGTCAGAAAATGTATCTGTGTCACTTTTACCAAAGGATTTTGTCCTTAGACAAGCCGACCCGTCACATGCCATAAATATGCATTATTATCACCTGCCAAAATAGGATTTTTTTTCTGCATTTTTTAGGGGTCGTAACAATAACACCACAGGCGGTATTCACTACTGCACTTCAGTCGCATCCACTCAAAGTGTAACACCAGATACGGCCTGCGGATAAGGGAGGCGTTGTTTCAAGAAAAACAAAACAGCAACTATTTTTCTTATCCCGGACATCCTCTTTAAAGAGAAAATCAAGCCTTTAAAGGGAACATGAAAACAACCTAAGGTTTTTTTTTCAGCTTGACTGTTCATTTTGGAAGTGCACATGAATATTAGCAGCAAAAAAAAGACTTGTCCTATCTTTTGTATCAAAGCATCTAATGAGCATGTACAAAAGTCATTATGAAGGGGGGAGAGGTGAGCCGTGACATCACCCATTGTCAATGGTGGATTATGTGTTATCTACTGTATATAGAGGTGCTATCAGTCATTGTACAGGAGGAGGAGGTGATCTGTGACATCACCTATTGTGAATGGTAGATCATGTGTTATCAACTGTACATAGAGGAGTTATCAGTCATTGTACAGGAGGAGGAGGTGAGCTGTGACATCATTTATTGTAAATGATGGATCCTGTGTTATCTACTGTATATAGAGGTGTTATCAGTCATTGTACAGGAGGAGGAGGTGAGCTGTGATATCATCTATTGTGAATGATGGATCCTGTGTAATCTACTGCATAAAGAGGTGTTATCAGTCATTGTACAGGAGGAGGAGGTGAGCTGTGACATCACCTATTGTGAATGGTGGATCCTGTGTTATCTACTGTATATAGAGGTGCTATCAGTCATTGTACAGGAGGAGAAGGTAAGCTGTGACATCAGCTATTGTGAATGGTGGATCCTGTGTTATCTACTGTATACAGAGGTGTTATCAGTCATTGTACAGGAGGAGAAGGTAAGCTGTGGCATCCCCTATTGTGAATGGTGGATCCTGTGTTATCTACTGTATACAGAGGTGTTATCAGTCATTATACAGGAGGAGGTGAGCTGTGACATCCCCTATTGTGAATGGTGGATCCTGTGTTGTCTTCTGTATATAGAGGAGTTATCAGTCATTGTACAGGAGAAGGAGATGAGCTGTGACATCATCTATTGTATTGTTGGATCCTGTGTTATGTACTGTATATAGAGGTGTTATCAGTCATTGTACAGGAGGAGGAGGTGAGCTGTGACATCACCTATTGTGAATGGTGGATCCTGTGTTATCTACTGTATATAAAGGTGTTATCCGTCATTGTACAGGAGGAGAAGGTGAGCTGTGACATCACCTATTGTGAATGGTGGATCCTGTGTTATCTACTGTATATAGAGGTGTTGTCAGTTATTGTACAGGAGGAGGAGGTGAGCTGTGATATCACCTATTGTGAATGGTGGATCCTGTGTTATCTACTGTATAAAGAGGTGTTATCAGTCATTGCACAGGAGGAGGAGGTGAGCTGTGACATCACCTATTGTGAATGGTGGATCCTGTGTTATCTACTGTATATAGCGGTGTTATCAGTCATTGTACAGGAGGAGAAGGTGAGCTGTGACATCACCTATTGTGAATAGTGGATCCTGTGTTATCTACTGTATATAGAGGTGTTATCAGTCATTGTACAGGAGGGGGAGGAGGTGAGCTGTGATATCACCTATTGTGAATGGTGGATCCTGTAGTATCTACTGTATATAGAGGTGTTATCAGTCATTGTACAGGAGGAGGAGGTGAGCTGTGACATCACCTATTGTATTGTTGGATCCTGTGTTATCTTCTGCATATAGAGGAGTTATCAGTCATTGTACAGGGGAAGGAGGTGAGCTGTGACATCACCTATTGTATTGTTGGATCCTGTGTTATGTACTGTATATAGAGGTGTTATCAGTCATTGTACAGGAGGAGGAGGTGAGATGTGGCATCACCTATTGTGAATGGTGGATCCTGTGTTATCTACTGTATAAAGAGGTGTTATCAGTCATTGCACAGGAGGAGGAGGTGAGCTGTGACATCACCTATTGTGAATGGTGGATCCTGTGTTATCTACTGTATATAGAGGTGTTATCAGTCATTGTACAGGAGGAGAAGGTGAGCTGTGACATCACCTATTGTGAATGGTGGATCCTGTGTTATCTACTGTATATAGAGGTGTTATCAGTCATTGTACAGGAGGAGGTGAGCTGTGACATCACCTATTGTGAATGGTGGATCCTGTGTTATCTACTGTATATAGAGGTGTTATCAGTCATTGTACAGGAGGAGGAGGAGGTGAGCTGTTTCATCGCCTATTGTGAATGGTGGATCCTGTGTTATCTACTGTATATAGAGGTGTTATCAGTCATTGTACAGGAGGAGGAGGTGAGCTGTGACATCCCCAATTGTGAATGGTGGATCCTGTGTTATCTACTGTATATAGAGGTGTTATCAGTCATTGTACAGGAGGAGGAGGTGAGCTGTGACATCACCTATTGTGAATGGTGGATCCTGTGTTATCTACTGTATATAAAGGTGTTATCCGTCATTGTTCAGGAGGAGAAGGTGAGCTGTGACATCACCTATTGTGAATAGTGTATCCTGTGTTATCTACTGTATATAGAGGTGTTGTCAGTTATTGTACAGAAGGAGGAGGTGAGCTGTGATATCACCTATTGTGAATGGTGGATCCTGTGTTATCTACTGTATATATAGGAGTTATCAGTCATTGTACAGGAGGAGGAGGTGAGATGTGGCATCACCTATTGTGAATGGTGGATCCTGTGTTATCTACTGTATAAAGAGGTGTTATCAGTCATTGCACAGGAGGAGGAGGTGAGCTGTGACATCACCTATTGTGAATGGTGGATCCTGTGTTATCTACTGTATATAGCGGTGTTATCAGTCATTGTACAGGAGGAGAAGGTGAGCTGTGACATCACCTATTGTGAATAGTGGATCCTGTGTTATCTACTGTATATAGAGGTGTTATCAGTCATTGTACAGGAGGGGGAGGAGGTGAGCTGTGATATCACCTATTGTGAATGGTGGATCCTGTGTTATCTACTGTATATAGAGGTGTTATCAGTCATTGTACAGGAGGGGGAGGAGGTGAGCTGTGATATCACCTATTGTGAATGGTGGATCCTGTGTTATCTCCTGTATATAGAGGTGTTATCAGTCATTGTACAGGAGGAGGAGGTGAGCTGTGACATCACCTATTGTGAATGGTGGATCCTGTAGTATCTACTGTATATAGAGGTGTTATCAGTCATTGTACAGGAGGAGGAGGTGAGCTGTGACATCACCTATTGTATTGTTGGATCCTGTGTTATATACTGTATATAGAGGCGTTATCAGTCATTGTACAGGAGGAGGAGGAGGTGAGATGTGGCATCACCTATTGTGAATGGTGGATCCTGTGTTATCTACTGTATAAAGAGGTGTTATCAGTCATTGCACAGGAGGAGGAGGTGAGCTGTGACATCACCTATTGTGAATGGTGGATCCTGTGTTATCTACTGTATATAGCGGTGTTATCAGTCATTGTACAGGAGGAGAAGGTGAGCTGTGACATCACCTATTGTGAATGGTGGATCCTGTGTTATCTACTGTATAGAAGGTGTTATCAGTCATTGTACAGGAGGAGGTGAGCTGTGACATCACCTATTGTGAATGGTAGATCCTGTGTTATCTACTGTATATAGAGGTGTTATCAGTCATTGTACAGGAGGAGGAGGAGGTGAGCTGTGACATCGCCTATTGTGAATGGTGGATCCTGTGTTATCTACTGTATATAGTGGTGTTATCAGTCATTGTACAGGAGGAGGAGGTGAGCTGTGACATCCCCAATTGTGAATGGTGGATCCTGTATTATCTACTGTATATAGAGGTGTTATCAGTCATTGTACAGGAGGAGGAGGTGAGCTGTGACATCACCTATTGTGAATGGTGGATCCTGTGTTATCTACTGTTTTAAGAGGTGTTATCAGTCATTGTACAGGAGGAGGAGGTGAGCTGTGACATCCCCTATTGTGAATGGTGGATCCTGTGTTATCTACTGTATATAGAGGTGTTATCAGTCGTTGTACAGGAGGAAGAGGTGAGCTGTGACATCACCTATTGTGAATGGTGGATCCTGTGTTATCTACTGTATATAGAGGTATTGTCAGTTATTGTACAGGAGGAGGTGAGCTGTGACATCGCCTATTGTGAATGGTGGATCCTGTGTTATCTACTGTATATAGAGGTGTTATCAGTCATTGTACAGGAGGAGGAGGTGAGCTGTGACATCCCCAATTGTGAATGGTGGATCCTGTGTTATCTACTGTATATAGAGGTGTTATCAGTCATTGCACAGGAGGAGGAGGTGAGATGTGGCATCACCTATTGTGAATGGTGGATCCTGTGTTATCTACTGTATAAAGAGGTGTTATCAGTCATTGCACAGGAGGAGGAGGTGAGCTGTGACATCACCTATTGTGAATGGTGGATCCTGTGTTATCTACTGTATATAGCGGTGTTATCAGTCATTGTACAGGAGGAGAAGGTGAGCTGTGACATCACCTATTGTGAATAGTGGATCCTGTGTTATCTACTGTATATAGAGGTGTTATCAGTCATTGTACAGGAGGGGGAGGAGGTGAGCTGTGATATCACCTATTGTGAATGGTGGATCCTGTGTTATCTACTGTATATAGAGGTGTTATCAGTCATTGTACAGGAGGAGGAGGTGAGCTGTGACATCACCTATTGTGAATGGTGGATCCTGTGTTATCTACTGTATATAGAGGTGTTATCAGTCATTGTACAGGAGGAGGAGGTGAGCTGTGACATCACCTATTGTATTGTTGGATCCTGTGTTATGTACTGTATATAGAGGTGTTATCAGTCATTGTACAGGAGGAGGTGAGCTGTGACATCCCCTATTGTGAATGGTGGATCCTGTGTTATCGTCTGTATATAGAGGAGTTATCAGTCATTGTACAGGGGAAGGAGGTGAGCTGTGACATCACCTATTGTATTGTTGGATCCTGTGTTATGTACTGTATATAGAGGTGTTATCAGTCATTGTACAGGAGGAGGAGGAGGTGAGATGTGGCATCACCTATTGTGAATGGTGGATCCTGTGTTATCTACTGTATAAAGAGGTGTTATCAGCCATTGCACAGGAGGAGGAGGTGAGCTGTGACATCACCTATTGTGAATGGTGGATCCTGTGTTATCTACTGTATATAGCGGTGTTATCAGTCATTGTACAGGAGGAGAAGGTGAGCTGTGACATCACCTATTGTGAATGGTGGATCCTGTGTTATCTACTGTATATAGAGGTGTTATCAGTCATTGTACAGGAGGAGGTGAGCTGTGACATCATCTATTGTGAATGGTGGATCCTGTGTTATCTACTGTATATAGAGGTGTTATCAGTCATTGTACAGGAGGAGGAGGAGGTGAGCTGTGACATCGCCTATTGTGAATAGTGGATACTGTGTTATCTACTGTATATAGAGGTGTTATCAGTCATTGTACAGGAGGAGGAGGTGAGCTGTGACATCCCCAATTGTGAATGGTGGATCCTGTATTATCTACTGTATATAGAGGTGTTATCAGTCATTGTACAGGAGGAGGAAGTGAGCTGTGACATCACCTATTGTGAATGGTGGATCCTGTGTTATCTACTGTTTTAAGAGGTGTTATCAGTCATTGTACAGGAGGAGGAGGTGAGCTGTGACATCCCCTATTGTGAATGGTGGATCCTGTGTTATCTACTGTATATAGAGGTATTGTCAGTTATTGTACAGGAGGAGGTGAGCTGTGATATTACCTATTGTGAATGGTGGATCCTGTGCTATCTACTGTATATAGAGGTGTTATCAGTCATTGTACAGGAGGAGGAGGTGAGCTGTGACATCACCTATTGTGAATGGTGGATCCTGTGTTATCTACTGTATATAGAGGTGTTATCAGTCATTGTACAGGAGGAGGAGGTGAGCTGTGACATCACCTATTGTGAATGGTGGATCCTGTGTTATCTACTGTATATAGAGGTGTTGTCAGTTATTGTACAGGAGGAGGAGGTGAGCTGTGACATCCCCTATTGTGAATGGTGGATCCTGTGTTATCTACTGTATATAGAGGTGTTATCAGTCATTGCACAGGAGGAGGAGGTGAGCTGTGACATCACCTATTGTGAATGGTGGATCCTGTGTTATCTACTGAATATAGCGGTGTTATCAGTCATTGTACAGGAGGAGAAGGTGAGCTGTGACATCACCTATTGTGAATAGTGGATACTGTGTTATCTACTGTATATAGAGGTGTTATCAGTCATTGTACAGGAGGGGGAGGAGGTGAGCTGTGATATCACCTATTGTGAATGGTGGATCCTGTGTTATCTACTGTATATAGAGGTGTTATCAGTCATTGTACAGGAGGGGGAGGAGGTGAGCTGTGATATCACCTATTGTGAATGGTGGATCCTGTGTTATCTACTGTATATAGAGGTGTTATCAGTCATTGTACAGGAGGAGGAGGTGAGCTGTGACATCACCTATTGTGAATGGTGGATCCTGTGTTATCTACTGTATATAGAGGTGTTATCAGTCATTGTACAGGAGGAGGTGAGCTGTGACATCACCTATTGTGAATGGTGGATCCTGTGTTATCTACTGTATATAGAGTTGTTATCAGTCATTGTACAGGAGGAGGAGGTGAGCTGTGACATCGCCTATTGTGAATGGTGGATCCTGTGTTATCTACTGTATATAGAGGTGTTATCAGTCATTGTACAGGAGGAGGAGGTGAGCTGTGACATCACCTATTGTGAATGGTGGATCCTGTGTTATCTACTGTTTTAAGAGGTGTTATCAGTCATTGTACAGGAGGAGGAGGTGAGCTGTGACATCCCCAATTGTGAATGGTGGATCCTGTGTTATCTACTGTATATAGAGGTGTTATCAGTCATTGTACAGGAGGAGGAGGTGAGCTGTGACATCACCTATTGTGAATGATTGATCCTGTGTTATCTACTGTTTTAAGAGGTGTTATCAGTCATTGTACAGGAGGAGGAGGTGAGCTGTGACATCCCCTATTGTGAATGGTGGATCCTGTGTTATCTACTGTATATAGAGGTGTTATCAGTCATTGTACAGGAGGAAGAGGTGAGCTGTGACATCACCTATTATGAATGGTGGATCCTGTGTTATCTACTGTATATAGAGGTATTGTCAGTTATTGTACAGGAGGAGGTGAGCTGTGATATTACCTATTGTGAATGGTGGATCCTGTGCTATCTACTGTATATAGAGGTGTTATCAGTCATTGTACAGGAGGAGGAGGTGAGCTGTGACATCACCTATTGTGAATGGTGGATCCTGTGTTATTTACTGTATATAGAGGTGTTGTCAGTTATTGTACAGGAGGAGGAGGTGAGCTGTGATATCACCTATTGTGAATGGTGGATCCTGTGTTATCTACTGTATATATAGGAGTTATCAGTCATTGTACAGGAGGAGGAGGTGAAATGTGGCATCACCTATTGTGAATAGTGGATCCTGTGTTATCTACTGTATATAGAGGTGTTATCAGTCATTGCACAGGAGGAGGAGGTGAGCTGTGACATCACCTATTGTGAATGGTGGATCCTGTGTTATCTACTGTATATAGAGGTGTTATCAGTCATTGCACAGGAGGAGGAGGTGAGCTGTGACATCACCTATTGTGAATGGTGGATCCTGTGTTATCTACTGTATATAGCGGTGTTATCAGTCATTGTACAGGAGGAGAAGGTGAGCTGTGACATCACCTATTGTGAATAGTGGATCCTGTGTTATCTACTGTATATAGAGGTGTTATCAGTCATTGTACAGGAGGGGAGGAGGTGAGCTGTGATATCACCTATTGTTAATGGTGGATCCTGTGTTATCTACTGTATATAGTGGTGTTATCAGTCATTGTACAGGAGGAGGAGGTGAGCTGTGACATCACCTATTGTGAATGGTGGATCCTGTAGTATCTACTGTATATAGAGGTGTTATCAGTCATTGTACAGGAGGAGGAGGTGAGCTGTGACATCACCTATTGTGAATGGTGGATCCTGTGTTATCTACTGTATTTAGAGATGTTATCAGTCATTGTACAGGAGGAGGAGGTGAGCTGTGACATCACCTATTGTGAATGGTGGATCCTGTGTTATCTACTGTATACAGAGGTGTTATCAGTCATTGTACAGGACGAGGTGAGCTGCGACATCACCTATTGTGAATGGTGGATCCTGTGTTATCTACTGTATATAGAGGTGTTATCAGTCATTGTACAGGAGGAGGAGGTGAGCTGTGACATCACCTATTGTGAATGGTGGATTCTGTGTTATCTACTGTATATAGAGGTGTTATCAGTCATTATACAGGAGGAGGTGAGCTGTGACATCACCTATTGTGAATGGTGGATCCTGTGTTATCTACTGTATATAGAGGTGTTATCAGTCATTGTACAGGAGGAGGAGGAGGTGAGCTGTGACATCGCCTATTGTGAATGGTGGATCCTGTGTTATCTACTGTATATAGAGGTGTTATCAGTCATTGTACAGGAGGAGAAGGTGAGCTGTGACATCACCTATTGTGAATGGTGGATCCTGTGTTATCTACTGTATATAGAGGTGTTATCAGTCATTGCACAGGAGGAGGAGGTGAGCTGTGACATCACCTATTGTGAATGGTGTATCCTGTGTTATCTACTGTTTTAAGAGGTGTTATCAGTCATTGTACAGGAGGAGGAGGTGAGCTGTGATATCACATATTGTGCATGGAGGATCCTGTGTTATCCCCTTTGTATAACGGTGTTATTGGTCATTTTAATCCCGTCTCTGATGATAATGAGTCTGCTGAAAACTTTTCCTGAATGGACAAGACGTATGCGTTAAAAAAAAAGCCCTCTCGGCCACTATGAAAATGTGATTTTTTTTCTAGATCTCTGCTTTGTCATTGAACAGGAACCTTTATCATTACATCCAATGGATCATCCTCTGTCCGGGTCACGTGAAGCGCACACACGCACTGACGGGCACAGAGAGGCCCGTTGGTGAAAACAATATCCGTGCGCTGTCCAGTCATCATCATAATGCACAGTTCCACCTGCTTTGGAGCTCAGAATGGCCCCTGTCACCTCTTGGGCCCCTGTGTGGCTGCACTGTTGATATGTCCGCCCCTGGATGCATGTTTTGTTACAAGACATAATGGTCCCGTAACTGTAGCCAACCGTTCACCTATGTGTCCATCTCGTGTCCAGGACAGGTAAGCCATGAAAGTCCATATTCAATGACTGCAAGCAGAGTTCTTGGAAAAGTGAAATATTAGTACGATTGGTATTTTGTAAAATGAGGCTGGCGTTACCCCTGCGCCACCTTGATGACTTGGCTACATCTTCTACGGAATACACGGACATTGAGGCTTTTTCACATCCATTCCGCAATGAAAAGACGTTTTCTGATCTCGCCTTTATCGTGCGTTCTCCGATATCATCCTAGAGGCCTCGTAACGTGACCCGGATTATTACCGCCGACACGATCAATACAAAACAATCACAAAAGTTGACTTATAGCAACATAAAAATAGATCTGTGGTCTGAAAATCCCTGGATCTCCTCCTCCTCCTCCTCCTCCTCCTCTGCGAGGAGCTATTTCTAGGAACTTATACCACGATCTCCCCCTGGTGGCCATTGGAAGGTATTTTCTTTTTTTTTCTGTTTTCCCTATACTGATACATTCGCAAGTGTTGTAATAAATCTTTACACTTCCCCTTGTCACAGTGCAGGATGCACCAGGCACAATGTATCCAGGAGAGGGAAGTGCTGCCACTCACAGACAGGATTATTGCATGGCCACTTAAAGGGGATGTTTATCCTCTCTGGAGGCAGCACTTCAGCACCTTGGAGAACACCTCCTGTCACTCCAGCACCCTGGATAGCTACAGCAGCAGGCACTGCGCATGCTCCAGCACAGGGCTAGCCCTGAAGGATGTGGGCTATAAGTTGGAGCCATGAAGAAGTGCTGCAGACTTTTCCCTGCTAGGACTGTGTGCACATTGCGCCTGGGTGGTCCTGGGATGATGATTGCATTGGAGGCAGGTGAAGGTCGGACATGCGCTGGACAGTGAGGTGGTCTGGCTGCAGATGAGCCCCCCTTGTGCCATGGCATGGTCTTTAATCCCTCAGTAGCAGCGACCATGCAGGAGGCAGAGCAGAGCGACCTGCTGGGGATGTTCCCACTTTTCTTCGAGGAGAAGCAGCTGAACAGGAGCAACGAGACCCTGCAGGACTTCTTGAGGGGCTTCAGCTTGGAGAAATCCGACATCATCGGGGACAGCTCGGCCATAGTGAGGATCATGATCTCCATCGTGTACTCGGTGGTCTGCGCCCTGGGGCTGGTGGGCAACGTCCTGGTGCTCTACCTGATGAAGACCAAGCAAGGGTGGAAGAAGTCCTCCATTAACCTCTTTGTGACCAGCCTGGCCATCACCGATTTCCAGTTCGTCTTGACCTTACCCTTCTGGGCGGTGGAGAACGCCCTGGACTTCAGCTGGCTGTTTGGCAAAGCCATGTGCAAGATCGTGTCCTATGTGACGGCCATGAACATGTATGCCAGCGTGTTCTTCCTCACCGCCATGAGTGTGGCCAGGTACTACTCGGTGGCTTCAGCGCTGAAATCCAAGCGCAGACCCCTAGGATGCTCTGCCAAGTGGGTGAGTGTCTTGATCTGGATCTCAGCCATCCTTGCATCTTTGCCCAATGCCATTTTCTCCACCACCGCCACTGTCTCCAGTGAGGTCCTCTGCTTGGTCAAGTTTCCAGTCAATCATGGCAATGCCCAGTTCTGGTTGGGGCTTTACCATGCCCAGAAGGTTCTGGTGGGCTTTGTCATCCCATTAGCCATCATCACTATTTGTTATTTGCTGCTGGTTCGTTTTATCAGTGACAGAAATGTCAGTTCCTCCAGCACCAAGAGGAGATCTAAGGTGACCAAGTCTGTGACCATTGTGGTCCTGTCCTTCTTTCTCTGCTGGTTACCCAACCAGGCATTGACTACCTGGGGGATCTTGATCAAGCTGAATGTGGTGCAGTTTGGCTATGAGTACTTTACCACCCAGGCTTACATTTTCCCCATCACAGTTTGCCTGGCACACTCCAATAGTTGCCTGAACCCAATTCTTTATTGCTTGATGCGCAGGGAATTTCGCAAAGCCTTGAAGAACCTTTTCTGGAGGATGACTTCTCCTTCTCTTACCAACATGCGACCCTTCACTGCCACCACCAAACCCGAGCAGGATGAGCAGGGTCATGGCATGGTGCCCCTCAACCCTGTGGAACCTGATGTGATCTGTTACCCTCCTGGAGCTGTGATCTACAATGGCAGATACGATCTCCTGCCCAGCAGCTCCACAGAGCAGCGCTACTAGCCTGCCAGGGGCTGGAGAAGGACTGGCCACCAGGAGACATGGAGGTCCAAGACTACAGCCTCTATGTGACACTTAAAGGAACATGCCTTTATATATGAAGAGATGCATATAGGATATGCTTATGTCAAGCACATTGTGCCTACAGATGGAGCACAGGTGGAATTGTCGGGAGTTGTAAAGATGGAGTTGAAGGGAGTTGCAGAGATGGAATTAACAGGAGCTGTTGATATTAAATTGTCAGGAGTTGTAGAGATGGAGTTGTCAGGAGTTGTAGAGATAGAGTTGTCAGGAGTTGTAGAGATGGAATTGTCAGGAGTTGTAGAGATGGAATTGTCAGGAGTTGCAGAGATGGAATGTCAGGAGTTGTAGAGATGGAATTGTCAGGAGTTGCAGAGATGGAATTGTCAGGAGTTGTAGAGATGGAATTGTCAGGAGTTGCAGAGATGGAATTGTCAGGAGTTGTAGAGATGGAATTGTCAGGAGTTGCAGAGATGGAATTGTCAGGAGTTGTAGAGATGGAATTGTCAGGAGTTGTAGAGATGGAATTGTCAGGAGTTGCAGAGATGGAATTGTCAGGAGTTGTAGAGATGGAATTGTCAGGAGTTGTAGAGATGGAATTGTCAGGAGTTGTAGAGATGGAATTGTAGGGAGTTGTAGAGATGGAATTGTCAGGAGTTGCAGAGATGGAATTGTCAGGAGTTGTAGAGATGGAATTGTCAGGAGTTGTAGAGATGGAATTGTAGGGAGTTGTAGAGATGGAATTGTCAGGAGTTGTAGAGATGGAATTGTCAGGAGTTGCAGAGATGGAATTGTCAGGAGTTGTAGAGATGGAATGTCAGGAGTTGTAGAGATGGAATTGTCAGGAGTTGCAGAGATGGAATTGTCAGGAGTTGTAGAGATGGAATTGTCAGGCGTTGTAGAGATGGAATTGTCAGGAGTTGTAGAGATGGAATTGTCAGGAGTTGCTGAGATGGAATTGTAGGGAGTTGTAGAGATGGAGTTGTCAGGAATTGTACATATTGAATTGTTAGGAGTTGCAGAGATGTAGTTGTCAGGAGTTGTAGAGATGGAATTGTCAGGAGTTGTAGAGATGGAATTGTCAGGAGTTGTAGAGATGAAATTGTCAGGAGTTGCTGAGATGGAATTGTAGGGAGTTGTAGAGATGGAATGTCAGGAATTGTACATATTGAATTGTCAGGAGTTGCAGAGATGTAGTTGTCAGGAGTTGTAGAGATGGAATGTCAGGAGTTGTAGAGATGGAGTTGTCAGGAGTTGTAGAGATGGAATTGTCAGGAGTTGTAGAGATGGAATGTCAGGCGTTGTAGAGATGGAATTGTCAGGAGTTGCAGAGATGGAATGCCAGGAGTTGTAGAGATGGATTGTCAGGAGTTGTAGAGATGGAATTGTCAGGAGTTGTAGAGATGGAATTGTCAGGAGTTGTAGAGATGGAATTGTCAGGAGTTGTAGAGATGGAATGTCAGGAGTTGTAGAGATGGAATTGTCAGGAGTTGTAGAGATGGAATTGTCAGGAGTTGTAGAGATGGATTGTCAGGAGTTGTAGAGATGGATTGTCAGGAGTTGTAGAGATGGAATTGTCAGGAGTTGTAGAGATGGAATTGTCAGGAGTTGCAGAGATGGAATGCCAGGAGTTGTAGAGATGGATTGTCAGGAGTTGTAGAGATGGAATTGTCAGGAGTTGTAGAGATGGAATTGTCAGGAGTTGTAGAGATGGAATTGTCAGGAGTTGTAGAGATGGAATGTCAGGAGTTGTAGAGATGGATTGTCAGGAGTTGTAGAGATGGAATTGTCAGGAGTTGTAGAGATGGATTGTCAGGAGTTGTAGAGATGGAATTGTCAGGAGTTGTAGAGATGGAATTGTCAGGAGTTGTAGAGATGGAATGTCAGGAGTTGTAGAGATGGATTGTCAGGAGTTGTAGAGATGGAATTGTCAGGAGTTGTAGAGATGGAATTGTCAGGAGTTGTAGAGATGGAATGTCAGGAGTTGTAGAGATGGATTGTCAGGAGTTGTAGAGATGGAATTGTCAGGAGTTGTAGAGATGGAGTTGTCAGGAGTTGTAGAGATGGAGTTGTCAGGAATTGTACATATTGATTTGTCAGGAGTTGCAGAGATGGAGTTGTCAGGAGTTGTAGAGATGAAATTGTCAGGAGTTGTAGAGATGGAATTGTCAGGAGTTGTAGAGATGGAATTGTCAGGAGTTGTAGAGATGGAATTGTCAGGAGTTGTAGAGATGGAATGTCAGGAGTTGTAGAGATGGATTGTCAGGAGTTGTAGAGATGGAATTGTCAGGAGTTGTAGAGATGGAATTGTCAGGAGTTGTAGAGATGGAATGTCAGGAGTTGTAGAGATGGAATGCCAGGAGTTGTAGAGATGGAATTGTCAGGAGTTGTAGAGATGGAGTTGTCAGGAGTTGTAGAGATGAAGTTGTCAGGAGTTGGAGAGATGGAGTTGTCAGGAGTTGTAGAGATGGAGTTGTCAGGAATTGTACATATTGATTTGTCAGGAGTTGCAGAGATGGAGTTGTCAGGAGTTGTAGAGATGAAATTGTCAGGAATTGTACATATTGAATTGTCAGGAGTTGTACAGATGGATTTGAAGAGAGTTGTAGAGATGGAATTAAAGGGAGTTGTAGAGCTTTATGCTGTTAAATGGGAATATAACAAATTCAGCTCTGCTACATCTGTATCAAAGACTTTTTTTATTTTATGTCAGGATCTTTCCAGAGCAATTATTGAAGATGTTCTTTCTAATCAGACTCTTTTGGATACAATTGGTAAACGTCATTGGATATAACACAATATCAGTGGGGTATGTTCACACCATGCGGTTTTTTTTTTCTCTGTTCAAAATTGCAAGGATTTTACAGCTGTTCATGTAAAAATAGCGTCAACATGTTTTTTTTTTATTAAAGTGAAATTTTTGCATAAATTCATTGTGGGAAGAAAGATGCATAAAATCATTAGACATATGGTCACTTCTGATTGGGGTTATTTTCTTCCATTCAATAATGATTGTGTGTTTTTATAGATGTAGCAGAGCCCAATATGTCATTCACCGGACTCCATGTCTGATGCGTGTTTGTCATGTAGCACATGGTGATGTTTATCAGGCGAACGTAATAAAGGTGAGCAAAGCATAAAGCCCAATGAAGGACACATTCGGCTCTGCTACATCTGTGTATCTGCACCTTCTGTATACACTGTGGGGAGGATTTTTGGACCCTGGGAGGAGCAGAGTAAATATCCACTTTATGTGCCATCTGCTCAGCGCCACATGCTCGCTTTTTATGACCCATTCAGCCATATAGCAACCACTTAAAGGCGCAGATTTAATCGCCCCGTATTTAATGACAACACGTTTTCCATCAGCTCCAGAGTTTTCTAATTATTTCTTTTTTTTGTTGTTTAAATAAAGAAGTATTATTTTGTTAATGAAAATGCAATAAAGTGTGATCCCTATTACAGACACTAACATGAGCCAGTGTAGCAGAGCTGGGTTTGTCAGTGGCACACGATGCTGCAAAAAAAAGTCTAAATGACTGCAGCCTATGAGGGAACGTCAGATAATAGGGGGGACAGAGTTCCGACTATTATCAGGAGCTGTAATGGGCTTCTCTCTCTGGATGTTGGAGCATGACATATCCAGCCCATTGACTTTTATTGAGAACTGTGTAATACTTCCATTTACCCTGAGGTGGCGCTGTAGACAAATTAATATTTTGTTTCTAGGTTCTTATTTTCACTGCTCAATATTGAAATTATAACACCAAGAAGGAATAGTGGTGGAATGATGGAAATCACCGGAGACGTCACCGAAATAGTGAAAAAATGGAAACATTTTCATAATATCTTGATTTCTTCAGTCTGGAGTCTGAGCCACGTGCAGAAATCCCAGCACTTCCAGCCTTGGCCGATCTCACTGAAGGTATTAATGGTTGTCTGAGGAAGGTTGAGCTGCAAATCATCAAGATCCGCTGCTGGCAGCTGTTTTGTAATCACTGACCAATGATGTCCCAGATGTGCTCCTTGGAGACAAGTCTGGAGATGCTGCAGCTATGGGGGCAGGTTTAGGCCACGCAGGCCATTCACAGTAGCACCAGATATAGGAGACCTGGGGTTGTCCTGTTTAAAAACAGCTCCTGGGACACTTTGCAGAAATTACTTGACCACTGGTTACTCTATCAAGTCAATGTAACGCCGAGCTGTTAGCCAACGTGGAATAAAGACAAGAGGTGTCCGGCTACCGTAATTTATTATTATTATTATTATACATTTTTATAGCGACATTTATTCCATGGCGCTTTACATGTGAATGGGGCAACTATAGACAAGTACAATAAACATGAGTAAAACAAGGCACACAGGTAAATAAGGAGGAGAGAGGACCCTGCCCGCGAGGGCTCAGAGTCTACAGGGGATGGGTGACGAATGACGATACACTAGGAGAGGGTAGAGCGGTTCAGTAGACTGGGGATCATTGCATGTTGTAGGCTTGTCAGAAGAGGTGAGTCTTCAGGTTCCTTTTGAAGGTTTCTGTGGAAGGCGTGAGCCTGATGTGTTGGGGTAGAGCGTTCCAGAGTATGGGGGAAACAACGTCTCAAACTTAATCTTTAATTATTGAAATAATGTAATGACACGGAAAAACTTAGAAACGGACACAGAAAATGGCCATGTATAGTATAATACACTATATGTGAAGGTAAAAAGCTAGAGATAGTAGTAATAACCAATATGGTCAATGCCACAGTATAGAAATAATAAAAGCGAAAAACTCATATATAAGCTTTAAATACCTACATTGATGACAATAATGTCGGCCGCGTGTCCTCTGCCCCTATGCGTGTTTCGCAAATCTTAGTCAGGAGGTGCCAGATGGAGCAAAGCAATGGAGGCTGGAATGGAGGTCTGTCCTATTCAGTGATGAGTCCTGTAATTGTCTTGAATGCAAAGATATCTGGAGTTTGGTCTGACAAACATGGGAGGCATTCTTCAACACACCAGGCTGCATGTTGCTTGTGCTACTGTAAGTGGCCTAAACCTGCCCCCATGGCTGCAGCGTCTCCAGACTTGTCTCCTGTGGCTGCAGCGTCTCCAGACTTGTCTCCTGTGGCTGCAGCATCTCCAGACTTGTCTTCTGTGGCTGCAGCGTCTCCAGACTTGTCTTCTGTGGCTGCAGCATCTCCAGACTTGTCTCCTGTGGCTGCAGCATCTCCAGACTTGTCTCCTGTGGCTGCAGCATCTCCAGACTTGTCTCCTGTGACTTTAACATCTCTAGACTTGTCTTCTGTGGTTGCAGTGTCTCCAGACTTGTCCCTGTGGCTGCAGCATCTCCAGACTTGTCTCCTGTGACTTTAACATCTCCAGACTTATCCCTGTGGCTGCAGCATCTCCAGACTTGTCACCTTTGGTTGCAGCATCTCCAGACTTGTCACCTTTGGTTGCAGCATCTCCAGACTTGTCACCTTTGGTTGCAGCATCTCCAGACTTGCCTCCTGTGGCTACAGCTCCTCAGACTTGTCTCCTGTGGCTGCAGCATCTCTAGACTTGTCTTCTGTGACTGCAGCATCTCCAGCCTTGTCTTCTGTGGCTGCAGCGTCTCCAGACTTGTCTCCTGTGGCTGCTGCACCTCCAGACTTGTCTCCTGTGGCTGCAGCATCTCTAGACTTGTCTTCTGTGGCTGCAGCATCTCCAGACTTGTCTCCTGTGGCTGCAGCATCTCTAGACTTGTTTCCTGTTGCTGCAGCATCTCCAGACTTGTCTCCTGTGACTGCAATGTCTCCAGACTTGTCTTCTGTGGCTGCAGCATCTCCAGACTTGTCTTCTGTGACTGCAGCATCTCCAGCCTTGTCTCCTGTGGCTGCTGCACCTCCAGACTTGTCTACCATGGCTGCAGTGTCTCCAGACTTGTCTCCTGTGACTGCAGTGTCTCCAGACTTGTTTCCTGTTGCTGCAGCATCTCCAGACTTGTCTCCTGTGACTGCAATGTCTCCAGACTTGTCTTCTGTGGCTGCAGCATCTCCAGACTTGTCTTCTGTGACTGCAGCATCTCCAGCCTTGTCTCCTGTGGCTGCTGCACCTCCAGACTTGTCTCCCATGGCTGCAGTGTCTCCAGACTTGTCTCCTGTGACTGCAGCGTCTCCAGACTTGTCTCCTGTGACTGCGGTGTCTCCATTGTTGTCTTCTGTGGCTGCAGTTTCTCCAGACTTGTCTCCGCCAAGCTCATCTGGGACGTCATTGGTCGGTGATTACACAGGAGCTGCCAACACCTGATATTGATGATTACCCTAGAGCAATCAGCGGCATAAGCTTCCTCAGAAGACTATTAATAACCTCAGCAATAGCAGCCGTGGCTGGAAGTGCCAGGATTTCTGCACTTAGTTCAGACTCCAGACTGTAAAAATTTGCAATGTTTTGAAAATGTTGTTTCCATTTTTTCATCATTTGCAGATCATTATAATATAAAAGACATCAGAAATTAGAAATGTGGGTTATGGCTGTATTATGGGAATAAACACTGTGATGGCAACAGCAGTGAGAGTGAATCAGTTCACTCAAAAAGTAATATCAGTGGTATAAAACTTTACACTGACTCAGTGAGTGTGCGCTCGGCACAGCGTATCAGGTAGTCATGCGCTATATCACTGCTCTAGAGGTGGCCTCAGATATCATATATGTGTTCAATTTAGTCATATGCTGCTAGAGTAATGTGTACTCGGTCCCCAAAGGAGATGATGACCGTTCCGTCAGTTGTGGAGAAGAGATCCAGTGGTGGTCGAGGGTGGATGTGTGGTCAAACACCGTGATGTGACTACTATAGAATCCGCTACCACATACTATAAAAGCAGAGAATCTGGAAACTCTGTGATATCCCGGGTATCACCATAATTATAGAGGGCGGATTACCTGATACTTTATGCAGGGCAAAAGCTGAATGAGGGAGCACGCACAGGTGCTGGCACAGGTGGTGTCATGTCACCATATCACTCCACCCGCACTTGGGCGCTGACAGTGCTGGCACACTCAGGGATAGGTGAGTATATAGGGCTTTGGGGGACAACATACTTTCTTTAGAAGAGTGTTAGGGGTTTACTGTACGGCAATCATACTGTATATAGGAAGCTGTGTGTAACGCTCGCGCCCTGACTGGTTGGCGCGAGCATGGAGGTGTGGCTCCACTATGCCACAAACCAGACTACCCTGGAAGGGGCATGACTAGGACAGCTAGTGGAGCCTCTGATGGTGAGGTCAGGCTTGTGCGGCAGGTAGCTGCCAGGTGCCACTCCAGGGTGGTGTCTGGCTGTGACTGCTGATCCCACTGGGGGATGGAACATGGGCAGGCAGGCATGGCTGAGACACTGGCAGGCAGGTGGGCATGGCTGAGACACTGGCATGCAGGCGGGCATGGCTGAGACACTGGCAGGCAGGCACAGCTGAGACATGGGCCGGCAGGCGGGCACAGCTGAGACACTGGCAGACTGGCACAGCTGAGACACTGACAGACCGGCACGGCTGGCACTCTGGCAGAACAGGTACTGACTAGGTATGAACCGGAATACAGGCAGGAATATGGAAACAGGTAGGGACCTGTTCAGACAGGAGGGTATATGGGAAAAGGTAAGAACCTGACCCGCAGGTAGCAGAACGGAAATAGAGCAGGACCGCAAGGAGCGGATACAAAGCAGAACCACAGGAGGCGGAGCTAAGAGCAGAATCACAGGAGGCGGAGCCAAGAGCAGGATTGTAGGAGGCGGAGCTAAGAGCAGAACCGCAGGAGTCGGAGAAAAGGGCAGAAATGTAGGAGGCAGAGCTAAGAGCAGAACGGCAGGAGGTGGAGCTAAGAGCAGAGCTGAAGAAGGCAGAGCCAGGAGCAGAATCGCTGGAGCCGGAGCCAAGAGCAGAACCACTGGAGGCGGAGCCAAGAGCAGGAACGTAGAGCGGAACCACAGAGTGGGACCGCAGAGATAAAGCAGAGCGGAACAGAGCAGAGCCGCAGGTTTGCGACAAGCAGAGCAGGAAGGTGCAAAGCCACAGGTTGCGGCAGGCGGAGCAGAGCCACAAAGTGCGCAGCAGAGCGGAACAGAGGAGAGCCATGGATTTGCGGAGAGCACAGCAGGAAGGTGCAGAGGCACAGGTTGCGGTGGGCAGAGCAGAGCCACAAAGTGCGCAGCAGAGCAGAACATAGCAGAGCCACAGGTTGAGGCGAGCAGAGCAGGAAGGAATGGACACAAGAGTACGCACAGCTGAGAGGGAAAAGCAAACAGACAAACAACAGGAACAGATATAAACCAGAGTACAGACAGGATTAGGAAGGTGGCAAGACACAGAGACAAGGAATCAGATCAGGATACCAAGCCCCACTGGGTTGGCTGAAACTAGAGACACAGGTTCAGGCCAGGGTACAAAGCCCCACTGGGTGGCTGAGATAGGACAGGACCAGACAGCTCGGTAGCAAGACACTAACTGAGGGAAATAGTTGCCCAGGCATCCTCCAATGGGTGGGGATGCCTTAAGAATGTGAGGCCTCTTGGCAATTGGCAGGGAACACCTTAGGAAGGTGCACACAGTCTCAATAAGAATCAGGAATTGCCAGCGATGCCCCCTATGCACACAGCCAGGAAGCATGAGGCACACAGCATTGAGCTGGCAGGAGAGAGAAGTCACAGCATGGCATGGAGTAGTGAGTAAGCTGGTGTGTAAGGCAGGTGGGGGATGGGAGGCCATGCACTGATGCCAGCAGGGTTGTTACACTGTGGGGGCATCATGCTGTATAATAGGGAGCTGTGAGGAACTCATATTGTATATAGGGAGCTGTGGGGGTCATCATGCTGTATAGGGAGCTGTGGGCACATCATACTGTATATAGGGAGCTGTGGGGATATACTGTATGTAGGGAACTGTGGGAACATCATACTGTATATAGGGAACTATGGGGACATACTGTATATAGGGAGCTATGAGCACATCTATATATATAATTGTCTAAGGGTTTTTCCGTCTGTCTGTCTTTCTTTCTGTCTGTCTGTCTGTCCTGGAAATCCCACGTCTCTGATTGGTCGAGGCCGCCAGGCCTCGACCAATCAGCAACGGGCACAGCGACGATGATGTCATAATGGTTGCCATGGTGACGATGATGTCATAAAGGTTGCTTCGACCAATCAGCGACGGGCACAGTCTGCCGCGAATTCTGGAATCATCATTGTCCATATACTACGGGGACATGCATATTCTAGAATACCCAATGCGTTAGAATCGGGCCACAGTCTAGTTACTGTATAATTAGCTGTGGCATACTGTATATAGGGAACTGTGGGAACATCATACTGCATATAGGGAGCTGTGGGGACATCATACTGTATATAGGTAGCTGTGTGGATATCATACTGTATATAGGGAACTGTGGGAACATTAAACTATATATAGGGAGCTTTGGGGACATCATACTGTATATAGGGAGCTGTGGGGACATCATACTGTATATAGGTAGCTGTGGGGATATCATACTGTATATAGGGAACTGTAGGAACATTGCACTGTATATAGGGAGCTGTGGGGACATCATACTGTATATAGGGAGCTGTGGGGACATCATACTGTATATAGGGAGCTGTGGGGATATCATACTGTATATAGGGAGCTGTGGGGACATCATACTGTATATAGGGAGCTGTGGGGGCATCACACTCTATATAGTGAGCTGTGGGGACACCATACTGTATATAGGGAGCTGTGGGGACATCATACTGTATATAGGGAACTGTAGGAACATTGTGCTGTATATAGGGAGCTGTGAGGACATCATACTGTATATAGGTAGCTGAGGGGACATCATACTGTATATAGGTAGCTGTGGGGACATCATACTGTATATAGGGAACTGTAGGAACATTGTACTGTATATAGGGAGCTGTGGGGACATCATACTGTATATAGGGAACTGTCGGAACATTGTGCTGTATATAGGGAACTGTCGGAACATCATACTCTATATAGTGAGCTGTGGGGACATCAAAATGTATATAGGGTGCTGTGGGGACATCATACTCTACATAGTGAGCTGTGGGGACATCATAATGTATATAGTGAGCTGTGGGGACATCATACTGTATATAGGGAAGTGTGGGGACATCATACTATATATAGTGAGCTGTGGGGACATTATACTGTATATAGGGAGCTTTGGGGACATCATACTGTATATAGGGAGCTGTGGGGACATTATACTGTATATAGGGAGCTTTGGGGACATCATACTGTATATAGGGAGCTTTGGGGACATCATACTGTATATAGGGAGCTGTGGGGACATCATACTGTATATAGGGAACTGTCGGAACATCATACTCTATATAGTGAGCTGTGGGGACATCATACTCTATATAGTGAGCTGTGGGGACATCAAAATGTATATAGGGAGCTGTGGGGATATACTGTATGTAGGGAACTGTGGGAACATCATACTGTATATAGGGAACTATGGGGACATACTGTATATAGGGAGCTATGAGCACATTACTGTATAATTAGCTGTGGCATACTGTATATAGGGAACTGTGGGAACATCATACTGCATATAGGGAGCTGTGGGGACATCATACTGTATATAGGTAGCTGTGTGGATATCATACTGTATATAGGGAACTGTGGGAACATTAAACTATATATAGGGAGCTGTGGGGACATCATACTGTATATAGGGAGCTGTGGGGACATCATACTGTATATAGGTAGCTGAGGGGACATCATACTGTATATAGGTAGCTGTGGGGACCTCATACTGTATATAGGGAACTGTAGGAACATTGTACTGTATATAGGGAGCTGTGGGGACATCATACTGTATATAGGGAACTGTCGGAACATTGTGCTGTATATAGGGAACTGTCGGAACATCATACTCTATATAGTGAGCTGTGGGGACATCATACTCTATATAGTGAGCTGTGGGGACATCAAAATGTATATAGGGTGCTGTGGGGACATCATACTCTACATAGTGAGCTGTGGGGACATCATACTGTATATAGTGAGCTGTGGGGACATCATACTGTATATAGGGAAGTGTGGGGACATCATACTATATATAGTGAGCTGTGGGGACATTATACTGTATATAGGGAGCTTTGGGGACATCATACTGTATATAGGGAGCTGTGGGGACATTATACTGTATATAGGGAGCTTTGGGGACATCATACTGTATATAGGGAGCTTTGGGGACATCATACTGTATATAGGGAGCTGTGGGGACATCATACTGTATATAGGGAACTGTCGGAACATCATACTCTATATAGTGAGCTGTGGGGACATCAAAATGTATATAGGGAGCTGTGGGGATATACTGTATGTAGGGAACTGTGGGAACATCATACTGTATATAGGGAACTATGGGGACATACTGTATATAGGGAGCTATGAGCACATTACTGTATAATTAGCTGTGGCATACTGTATATAGGGAACTGTGGGAACATCATACTGCATATAGGGAGCTGTGGGGACATCATACTGTATATAGGTAGCTGTGTGGATATCATACTGTATATAGGGAACTGTGGGAACATTAAACTATATATAGGGAGCTGTGGGGACATCATACTGTATATAGGGAGCTGTGGGGACATCATACTGTATATAGGTAGCTGTGGAGATATCATACTGTATATAGGGAACTGTAGGAACATTGCACTGTATATAGGGAGCTGTGGGGACATCATACTGTATATAGGGAGCTGTGGGGACATCATACTGTATATAGGGAGCTGTGGGGATATCATACTGTATATAGGGAGCTGAGGGGACATCATACTGTATATAGGGAGCTGTGGGGGCATCACACTCTATATAGTGAGCTGTGGGGACACCATACTGTATATAGGGAGCTGTGGGGACATCATACTGTATATAGGGAACTGTAGGAACATTGTGCTGTATATAGGGAGCTGTGAGGACATCATACTGTATATAGGTAGCTGAGGGGACATCATACTGTATATAGGGAGCTGTGGGGACATCATACTGTATATAGGGAACTGTCGGAACATTGTGCTGTATATAGGGAACTGTCGGAACATCATACTCTATATAGTGAGCTGTGGGGACATCATACTCTATATAGTGAGCTGTGGGGACATCAAAATGTATATAGGGTGCTGTGGGGACATCATACTCTACATAGTGAGCTGTGGGGGCATCATATTGTATATAGTGAGCTGTGGGGACATCATACTGTATATAGGGAAGTGTGGGGACATCATACTATATATAGTGAGCTGTGGGGACATTATACTGTACATAGGGAGCTTTGGGGACATCATACTGTATATAGGGAGCTGTGGGGACATTATACTGTATATAGGGAGCTTTGGGGACATCATACTGTATATAGGGAGCTGTGGGGACATCATACACTGTGTACACAATTATTAGGCAGCCAGTCAGTACTTTGACCATATTACTATTATTCTGCAGATTTTCCAGCGCTGACCTGTATATACTTGATGCTTATTGGATGAAGCAGATCAGGTGATGTGTATTTGTGTAATGAGGAGGCGCAGCCTCAGTATACAGCGCCATTTATCAGCGTGAACAGAATTATTAAATACCCAGTTTTGCTCAGGTAAAGTGGCCTAAAAAAGATTTTACTGATTCTGAAAAGTCAAAACTTGATAAAAGTCTTATAGGAGGATGCAGCTCCTGAGATTGTTACACAAAATATATCACACAAACTAGATTATTTGTTTTAATGTTTTTATATTTGTAAAGTAGTAAAACTCTATGTACATTTAGTGTTGCTGCAATCAGACCCCCATGATTAATTTAACACCTCATTTTGACTGCACAATTAATGCAGTAAAAACAATCTCCAACTCCCTCTCATCACCCTAAAAAAACAAAATCAATTTCCGAAAATGGCACCCTTTTTACTGTACCATTGTTTGAACCACAACAATTTTGGTCACAAATGCCTTGTGATGCCACTATCATCAGTGAGTCTCCTTCTTTTTCTTCTTTTCCATAAGAAATAATAAGGAGAAAAATCACAAATCTCCAGATCATTGGGGATTTTTTCATGTCAAAGGAACAGTCCAGACAAAAATCCTGCAAGGTGCAAAGAAAAGAAGAGAGTGCTGCTGAGGAGATTGCCAGCAGAGTGTTGCAACAGACCGTAAAGTGTCACAACTTTCTCTCCAATTATATATCCTTAGGTGACAGACTGCAGCAATCACCACTCAGCACCAATATAAGGGGCCTTTTTATTCACATACTTAGCAAAAAACGCTGCAATTGGCCCCGATGTGGGGGAACCTCCCAGAGTGCTGAGGGAAGATGACTGCTGTCAGGGATACGATGAACTTTTTCCTCCGCAAGATGTGGTTACTAGCACACGGACAGGAGCAGATGTAACATTTATTATGTAATTTGAAACATTTATTTATATTATTATTAGAGATAAATCATTTTGGGGCACCTTACACCAGCGGCTGTAGGTCCAAGACTGACATAAAAAGTGCCAGCCTTTATATGAAGTGAAATGATGAGACTTCTCCTTTAAGTATTAGAAAGGTTTAGAACTTTTCCTGTATAAAGAGTAAGGCTGATTAACAATAACACAGAGAATCTCTTTAACTCAATGACTGAATGCTGAGGAAGTGTCAGTAATCACACTGAGCTCTGCTCTATTTCCAGCACTTTGTAATTATACCCAGCTCCGGAGTTAGACCAGTGGAGAGAGTAGACTGTCTGTCATTACATGTCTCATACAGGAAAATGCCTGTTTTATAAGGAAACCGTCAACAGGTTTGGCCGATATAAGATACGGCCACCATCTTTCAGGGCTGATATAAAGCATTCTATAATGCTGTATATCTGCCCTCAACCCAACTGTCATGACCGACAAGGTTAAGTCCAGCGGACGACACAACATACACCAAAACCAGGATGAAATGGGGTAAGGAAGGCCCTAACCATAGGGAACGAAGGATGGGGCACCTCCTGAACACCAACTTGTGCCTGTCCCTAAACTCCCCTAATGCCCTAAGTGGGTCCTTCCTCCTTACCGCCATGCCTAGTCACCATTTGTCAACTCACTATTCTCTGGCTATTGTATTGGCCAGCAATGTCACTACCCTCACCACTGCAGAGGGTAAACAACACAGGGAGAGAGACAACAACAAGACAGACCGAAAAAGGGGCAAAAGTACTTAATATCGTCCCTGCTGTAAAGGCCCACATAGCAGAGGATAAGGCACCAGGACCATGAACTCCATGAAAACAGCAGAATCTCCACTGAAACCAGAGAGCTCTTAACTCCAGGCTGGTCAACATAGATTACTTTATCACCGACAGTCAGCTGATGGGTCATGAGTAGTGACGAGCGAGTAGCATTGTTGCTCAGGTCTCCCCGAGCATGCTCGGGTGATCGAGTATTTGGATGTGCTCAGAGATTTAGTTTTTATCGGCTCAGATGCATGATTTGCGGCTTCTGGACAGCCTGAAAACATGTGTGAATTCCCTAACAAACAGGCATTCCTCACATGTATTCAGCCTGTCTAGCAGCCGTAAATCATGCAGCTGAGGCAAGGAAAACTAATTCTCCGAGCAATAACAAATACTCGGAGATCACTCGAGCAACGAGTATACTCGCTCATCACTAGTCATGAGACTTTTTGACCTGCAACAAAGCAGCTGCCAGCAAGGAAACTGACATTAACCCTTGCTGGCCCAAAAGGGAAAAAAAGCTACATTTAAATTATAGCGGAAACAAAGCTGCCATGAACCCAAAAATGAATTGTGACACCCACTTTGGGTGCAGACGGGTCCAAGAGGAGTCGATGTTCTTGGTCCAGCACCTCCCTTGTTCTTGTGATGTCGTCCTCCTTGTGAATGACGTCGTCCCTCTGTCCACACAGTGTTCCCTGGTATCGCATCCTGTGCAGGTATACTTCTCTGTCCTGACAAGGGCAGAGTAAAGTACTGCAGCGGGCAGGTGCCGGGAATGGTCAAAGAGGTCCCGGAGCATGCACACTGCAGGATTTTACTCGGCCCTAGTCAGGACAGAAAATTACGCCTGTGCAGGAGCGCAATGCCAGGGACATTTTGTGGATGACGTAGGGACGCAATCAAGAAAGAGGACGGCGATCGTAAGAAGAAGGGAGGTGCCGGACCAAGAAAAGCGACACCCATTGGACCAGATTACCACCCAGGTGAATATAAGAAAAGCTCTTTTTCTTATCTTGCAGGCTGGGTTGGGGGCAGATATACAGTATTATAGAATGCTTTATACCAGGTCTGAAAGGTGGTTGGATTATCTCATATCGGTCAAACCTGGTGACAGGTTTGCTTTAAGCTATTGTGGGGGCGTGTTCTTTTATTACCCTGCATGATGCCTCCTGCTTATGATTGGTCAATGTACTACAGGGGAAGAAGTAAAACAATAACTGGTTGTTCCACTCCTGATTTTGGCTTACAAATACTGATGTAAAATACTGACCAAATACTGAGGGTGTGATCGTGAGTCGTGACTTTAACACCTTCCGACATATGACGTACTGGTACACGATATTTTGCAGTGACTTCCTGCAAATGGACGTACGGGTACGTCATGCAGGAGATTGATCAACTTGTCAAAAGATAAGGTTATCGGGTAAAGATGGCTGCTGTCCGCATGTGTGTGCAACCTGTGGCCGATGCACCATGATCAGTGTTACGACCCACTGATCAGTGTCCGCAGCAGATGCCAATTTAAAAAAAAAAACACGTACAAAAAACCCTAAAATAATAAAAAAGAATGAAAAAAATAGTATAGTGTAGATGTAGGGACAGCATAACCTGTAGTAAAAATCCGGTAGTAATAAGTTTATATTACAGTATTTTTTTTTACTAAAATTTAGAATTACAGTTATCGTCAGGTGCAGGCGCTCAGTAATTGTATTTCCTGATATCCACCTAGTAAAAGTAAGTTAGTGTAGCATCAGAATTTTAGCAGACAATTTTTATAATAGTTTTGATTGATTTAGTTCTGTGGTACTGGATGGACATTGTTCCCCACCGCATGTAAATGGCGTAGAGTGTGATCCTTATCCTCCTGAATCGTCACTCAGATAAGTTCTCTTAAATGCCTATAAGTATGTCTCCTGATGAACTGATTTCAGGGAAACGCGTCGAGATCTTCATACTTTAAAGAGAATTTCATACAATTGCACGTGTTTGATTCTATGTATTAACACTGTTTGGAGTACTGTATTGGGCTTTATTGTGTACTATTTCTATTTCTAAGTATAGTCTTTGCCCCTAACTGTATATTTTGTTATCCCCTTACAAGTAGCCTAGGGTCTTACTAGGGGTAGACTACGTGGAGTGGGGGCGCCATCTGTGCAGGATTTTAGGGTGCCAACCCCCACTGGCAGGTAGGGTAAAAATAGGGTGCTTATATAGGCTTCCCTAATTTGTTGCTTATTATCATTTATGCAACAGCCAAACTAGTGTTATGGTTTGCACTTTAGTATTTGGGCAAGTGCAATATGGTTATCTTTAGCAACTATTAGTTTATGAGTGTATGTTCTGCTGTTTGATTTTTTCTATTTTCTTGCAAGTAAGGGTCTATTAGGGCGATTTAGGGATAGCCTACGTTGAGCGGGGGCGCCATTGCGCAGGATATATAGGGTGCCAACCTCCGCAGCAAGGTAGGGGACAGATAGTCAGGACCCTAGGGATTGAGAGCACCCTGTATCTTTATCTTATATCTCTGTGTCAAACAGTAGATACTGGTTTTAGGTTGTATGTGGTATGTTTTTTATTATAAGGAAGATTATTAAATGTTAAGTTTTATTGGGTATCCTATTCTATCCGTATATGGTGTTCCTTCGCTGTGAACCTGCTGTCCATCACCTCAGTGCTGAAGCTGTGCAGAGTTGATTCACAGGGGAGCAGCGAATATTACAGGAGCCTGCATCTCCCCCCTCCCATCATGGATATGGCACCTCACTCTTATATGCCCCCCTGTGCTGCTGGGCACATGATAAAATAAACACTTAACTCACCTTCAGATGATGGCTCCCTGCTGACAGCTCCTTTGTTGTGCTTCCTGTGTCTGTGCTGACATCTGATCATGTAATCGGTACAGCACAGTGATGACATCACTGTGTGCCCAGGTCACATGATCCGATGCAAAAAAAAAGGGAAGAAGCCAGCACTGCTTATGGTCAGAACGCAATAACTGAAGTGCAATTGCACATAAATTATAACTGTATTTCAAATATGAGACATTTAGCAAACAATTGATCAATTCTTTGAGCTACCCCGCCACTTCACGGCATTCTCATAATGGGGCAGTCCTAATCTACGTATTTTATTTATGTTGTGCCATTATGGCCTCCTGAATGTATAAAGAGTATATAAAAAAAAAGGACCACATTACATGCGAACTGTACCTGGAGCATTTTCAGAATCACTCCCTTGGTGCCAGGAAAGGCAAGCTCAGGTAAAGGCCGATCAGGTCCAGTGCGGACATTTCAGATCTGGCTTCCACACTGCCAAACCAGCACCAAAGATGAAGGGTGAGACAGGCTGAGACACAGGTGCACAATTAACTGGAGCCTGAGGCAGGGCAGGGCTGCTGTGTGTGTGCACAGCAGCCTATCAATCACAGTGAACACAGAAAGAATGGCGCACATAACCCAGCGTGCGCGGCAACAGTGGTGGTCAGCCACATACCAATGCAAAGCAAAAAAAAGGGAAGAAGCCAGCACTGGGTTATGTACGCCATTCTTTCTGCTGCTGGCAGACACATGCCCCCCCACCCCCCCTGTGCTGCTGGAAGACACATGATAAAATAACAAACACTTAACTCACCTTCAGATGATGGCTCCTTGCTCACAGCTCCTTGGTTGTGCTTCCTGTTTCCCAGGCATCGGATCATGTGATCATGTGAAGCAAAAAAAAGGAAGAAGCCAGCACTGCTTATGGTCAGAACGCAATGGCTGAAGTGCAATTGCACATAAATTCTAACTGTATTTCAAATATGAGACATTTAGCCATAGCTCCCAACCGTCCCTCATTGTGCGGGATTATCCCGGATTTCAGCCTTTGCCCTGCTGTCCTGCACGGGACGCTCTGATCCCGCACCCGCAGACAGCAGGACCGACACGCCCCCTTGTGTTAAGCCATGCCCCGGGCCCTTACCCTTCCGTATGGCTGCCTGCTTTCTGTGCACAGGACCTGTGATGAGGTCACAGGAGGGGAGGAGTCAGCGGTCACATGATCGGGACCTCTGTGGATTGCAGGACTCGCTGCCTGTGCTGATTGCCTACTTGCTGCCACATGGTGCCGCAGGATGAGGTAAGCTGCCTTGTGTGGGGTCAGGAGGTGTACAGTGTCAATGTAGCAGAGCCGTGTGTGTGTGAGGTGTACGGAGCGGAGCCGTGTGTGTGCGAGGTATACGGAGCGGAGCCGTGTGCGTGCGAGGTGTATGGAGCGGAGCCGTGTGCGTGAGAGGTGTACGGAGCGGAGCCGTGTGCGTGCGAGGTGTACGGAGTGTCGCCATTATATGGTATGAAGTGCTATGTGTCGCCATTATATGGTGCAAAGTGCTATGTGTCACCATTATATGGTACGAAGTGCTATGTGTCGCCATTATATGGTACGAAGTGCTACAGTATGGAGCATCATGTGCGGTCAGTATACAGTATGGAGAATTATGTGGGGCCATTATACAGTATTGAGCATCATGTGGGGCCATTATACAGTATGGAGCATCATGTGCGGTCATTATACAGTATTGAGCATCATGTGGGGTCATTATACAGTATGGAGCATCATGTGCAGTCATTATACAGTATGGAGCATCATGTGCGGTCATTATACAGTATTGAGCATCATGTGGGGTCATTATACAGTATTGAGCATCATGTGGGGTCATTATACAGTATGGAGCATCATGGGCGGCCAATATACAGTATGGAGCATCATGTGCGGTCATTATACAGTATGGAGCATCATGTGCAGTCATTATACAGTATTGAGCATCATGTGGGGCCAATATACAGTATGGAGCATCATGTGCGGTCATTATACAGTATGAAGAATTATGTGGGGCCATTATACAGTATTGAGCATCATGTGGGGCCATTATACAGTATGGAGCATCATGTGCGGTCATTATACAGTATGGAGCATCATGTGGGGCCAATATACAGTATGGAGCATCATGTGCGGTCAGTATACAGTATGGAGAATTATGTGGGGCCATTATACAGTATTGAGCATCATGTGGGGCCATTATACAGTATGGAGCATCATGTGCGGTCATTATACAGTATTGAGCATCATGTGGGGTCATTATACAGTATGGAGCATCATGTGAGGCCAATATACAGTATGGAGCATCATGTGCGGTCATTATACAGTATGGAGCATCATGTGGGGCCATTATACAGTATGGAGCATCATGTGCGGTCATTATACAGTATGGAGCATCATGTGGAGCCATTATACAGTATGGAATCATATGCGGTCATTATACAGTATGGAGAATTATGTGGGGCCATTATACAGTATTGAGCATCATGTGGGGCCATTATATAGTATGGATCATCATGTGCGGTCATAATACAGTATTGAGCATCATGTGGGGCCATTATACAGTATGGAGCATCATGTGCGGTCATTATACAGTATGGAGCATCATGTGCGGTCATTATACAGTATTGAGCATCATGTGCGGTCATTATACAGTATGGAGCATCATGTGGGGCCATTATACAGTATGGAGCATCATGTGCGGCCAATATACAGTATGGAGCATCATGTGCGGCCATTATACAGTATGGAGCATCATATGTGGCCATTATACAGTATGGAGTATCATGTGCGACCAATATACAGTATGGAGCATCATGTGCGGCCATTATACAGTATGGAGCATCATGTGTGGCCATTATACAGTATGGAGCATCATGTGCGGCCATTATACAGTATGGAGCATCATGTGCGGCCATTATACAGTATGGAGCATCATATGTGGCCATTATACAGTATGGAGTATCATGTGCGACCAATATACAGTATGGAGCATCATATGTGGCCATCATACAGTATGGAGCATCATGTGTGGCCATTATACAGTATGGAGCACTGTGTGGCCATTTTTTTTGTTTATAATTATTGTATATGAAACCGTGTGATCAGCAGTGCTAAATGGGTGTGGTTGGGACGTGGATATGGGTGTGACTAATTATGAATGGGTGTGGTCAGGGGCGTGGCCTAAAATTTGCCCAATTTCACACTACCGGTTACTCAGAAATTTACATTTCCAAAGAAGGATTTTTTTTAAATCTTATGGTGGCCAAGACTAACTTACACGCCCAACAATTTTAATCCCAAAACCCTACTTTATCATTTTCTAACTGGACCCCTGTAGACATGTAAAGTGCAGGAGAGCTGTGGTCACAACCAAGCTGCTGTCCGGTTACCCTCTGCCACTTTACAGATAAGTGTTCTGTCAGGTGTGGGGTCTTCACACTCACTTGTAGGTCACAGGCCTCTGCTGCCACCAGGCTTCCATCCTCAGGAACCACCGCACACGATCCAAGGGACACCAAGTTCTTTACCTAAAACAAACATTAACTAGTCAGCTCAAGTTCACCAGGTGGTGACACATGGGATTGGACACAGCATTTCATGCTTCCTTCGACTTTAGTACCCCTCTTCAGCCCTGCATTTTGGTTGTCTTGGACTACTCCTAAGCCCGCTGACTCCATCAGCCTCCGGCGGTTTCTTGTCCATTTCAGCAGTGCACCCGGGACAGCCACCTGTCCCCCACTTAATTCCACATGCACCGACTTCGAGATGTCAGAATACCAGGCCCGCTCTCTATGCTCCTGACGTTGCAGAAATGTCCACAAGGGATATCAGTATGGCCTCCCACTGCCTCGAACAATTGGCCCATGGCGCCCTAGCAGCCCACTGCACCTGAACTTGACGCTGCACTTCTCTAACCACTTATTTATTAACATTAGCTCCCACCCACTGGGCTAGTTCTATCATTAATGCTGTCCTGTCCTGTAGACTAAACCCATTGTCCTTATTTTAAGTCCTATATTTTTGCTAAACCACTTACTATATGGACCGTACCTATGCTATCCCTAGACTAATCTCATGCTTCCCCTTCACTATGCACTTCTCACATTATACACGCACACTTTACATGACTTATGTGCTGTATATTACCATAACGCATTATATAAGTCGCACATCACAAGTACATGTACATCTGCATGCCACTATTCACACAGCGTGATTGTTGTCTTCAGGGGCAAGAACGGGATAAGACAGTCCACATCCCTACAGATGCAGTAGAAATGATGAAGTTTTCGGGCCTTGTCCTTGACGTGGGGATAGTGAAGAAGCCAGAACTTGGGCAATTTTGAATTGTTGACATTTTATACCAAACTCCACTGTTCCGCACGGCTATAGGCCATAAATGCTTTGAGGCCATTCTCAAAGTGTTTGCATTACGGCAATAATGCACAGTGTCATCCCATAGGTGACCCCAACTTTTACCAACTTTTCAAGGTTCGGCCGATCATTGATCCCTTCAGCAACAAGTTTGCCGAGGTGTACATGCCCCGAAGGGACATCTGCCTGATGAGTCCCGAAAACATTTCGAGGGGAGGCTCAAATTCTGTCAATAGCTGCCCAGTAAGAGGGACAGATATGGAAGTAAACTCTACAAGCTGCACCCACTGCTGGATCAGGTTTATCACCTCTACTGTTATGATTAGGTAATTCAGAACCACAATGGACCTTGAAGTTCAGAGCACACAAAGTGACCTGACAATAACCAAAAGACATAGGACGAACTCTGAGACGTGGGAACTCTGCTGACCGCAATCCCTAATCCTATCCAACCACACTAGAGGCAGCCGTGGATTGCGCCTAACGCTCCCTATGCAGCTCGGCACAGCCTGAGAAACTAGCTAGGCCTAAGAAAGAAAAACAAGCCTACCTTGCCTCAGAGAAATACCCCAAAGGAAAAGGCAGCCCCCCACATATAATGACTGTGAGTAGAGATGAAAATACAAACGCAGAGATGAAATAGATTTAGCAAAGTGAGGCCCAACTTACTGAACAGACCGAAGATAGGAAAGATAACTTTGCAGTCAACACAAAACCCTACAAACAACCACGCAGAGGGGCAAAAAGACCCTCCGCACCGACTAACGGTACGGAGGTGCTCCCTCTGCGTCCCAGAGCTTCCAGCAAGCAAGAAAAGCCAATTAAGCAAGCTGGACAGAAAAAATAGCAAAACAAAAATAACACAAGCAAAACTTAGCTTATGCAGAGCAGACGGCCACAGGAACGATCCAGGAGGAAGCAAGACCAATACTAGAACATTGACTGGAGGCCAGGAGCAAAGCACTAGGTGGAGTTAAATAGAGCAGCACCTAACGACTTCACCACATCACCTGAGGAAGGAAACTCAGAAGCCGCAGTACCACTCGTGACCACAGGAGGGAGCTCTGCCACAGAATTCACAACAGTACCCCCCCCCTTGAGGAGGGTCACCGAACCCTCACCAGAGCCCCCAGGCCGACCAGGATGAGCCATATGAAAGGCACGAACAAGATCGGCAGCATGGACATCAGAGGCAAAGACCCAGGAATTATCTTCCTGACCATAACCCTTCCACTTAACCAGATACTGGAGTTTCCGTCTCGAAACACGAGAATCCAAAATCTTCTCCACAATATACTCCAACTCCCCCTCCACCAAAACCGGGGCAGGAGGATCAACAGATGGAACCATAGGTGCCACGTATCTCCGCAACAATGACCTATGGAATACGTTATGGATGGAAAAAGAATCTGGAAGGGTCAAACAAAAAGACACAGGATTAAGAACCTCAGAAATCCTATACGGACCAATGAAACGAGGCTTAAACTTAGGAGAGGAAACCTTCATAGGAATATGACGAGATGACAACCAAACTAAATCCCCAACACAAAGTCGGGGACCCACACAGCGTCTGCGATTAGCGAAACGTTGAGCCTTCTCCTGGGACAAGGTCAAATTGTCCACTACATGAGTCCAAATCTGCTGTAACCTGTCCACCACCGTATCCACACCAAGACAGTCCGAAGACTCAACCTGCCCTGAAGAGAAACGAGGATGGAACCCAGAGTTGCAGAAAAACGGCGAAACCAAGGTAGCCGAGCTGGCCCGATTATTAAGGGCGAACTCAGCCAAAGGCAAGAAGGACACCCAATCATCCTGATCAGCAGAAACAAAGCATCTCAGATATGTTTCCAAGGTCTGATTGGTTCGTTCAGTCTGGCCATTAGTCTGAGGATGGAAAGCCAAGGAAAAAGACAAATCAATGCCCATCCTAGCACAAAAAGCTCGCCAAAACCTCGAAACAAACTGGGAACCTCTGTCAGAAACGACGTTCTCTGGAATGCCATGTAAACGAACCACATGCTGGAAGAACAATGGCACCAAATCAGAGGAGGAAGGTAATTTAGACAAGGGTACCAAATGGATCATCTTAGAGAAGCGATCACAAACCACCCAAATGACCGACATTTTTTGAGAGACGGGGAGATCCGAAATAAAATCCATAGAGATATGTGTCCAAGGCCTCTTCGGGACCGGAAAGGGCAAAAGCAACCCACTGGCACGAGAACAGCAGGGCTTAGCCCGAGCACAAATCCCACAGGACTGCACAAAAGAACGCACATCCCGCGACAGAGACGGCCACCAAAAGGATCTAGCCACTAAATCTCTGGTACCAAAGATTCCAGGATGACCAGCCAACACCGAACAATGAACCTCAGAGATAACTTTATTCGTCCACCTATCAGGGACAAACAGTTTCTCCGCTGGGCAACGATCAGGTTTATTAGCCTGAAATTTTTGCAGCACCCGCCGCAAATCAGGGGAGATGGCAGACAAAATTACTCCCTCTTTGAGAATACCCGCCGGCTCAGACAAACCCGGAGAGTCGGGCACAAAACTCCTAGACAGGGCACCCGCCTTCACATTTTTAGAGCCCAGAAGGTACGAAACCACAAAGTCAAAACGGGAGAAAAACAGCGACCAACGAGCCTGTCTAGGATTCAACCGTTTGGCAGACTCGAGATAAGTCAAGTTCTTGTGATCAGTCAAGACCACCACGCGATGCTTAGCTCCTTCAAGCCAATGACGCCACTCCTCGAATGCCCACTTCATGGCCAGCAACTCTCGATTGCCAACATCATAATTTCGCTCAGCAGGCGAAAACTTCCTGGAAAAGAAGGCGCATGGTTTCATCACCGAGCAATCAGAACTTCTCTGCGACAAAACAGCCCCCGCTCCAATTTCAGAAGCATCAACCTCGACCTGGAACGGAAGCGAAACATCTGGTTGGCACAACACAGGGGCAGAAGAAAAACGTCGCTTCAACTCCTGAAAAGCTTCCACAGCAGCAGAAGACCAATTGACCACATCAGCACACTTCTTGGTCAAATCGGTCAATGGTTTAGCAATACTAGAAAAATTACAGATGAAGCGACGATAAAAATTAGCAAAGCCCAGGAACTTTTGCAGACTCTTCAGAGATGTCGGCTGAGTCCAATCATAGATGGCCTGGACCTTAACGGGGTCCATCTCGATAGTAGAAGGGGAAAAAATGAACCCCAAAAATGAAACCTTCTGAACACCAAAGAGACACTTTGATCCCTTCACAAACAAAGAATTAGCACGCAGGACCTGGAACACCATTCTGACCTGCTTCACATGAGACTCCCAATCATCCGAGAAGACCAAAATATCATCCAAGTATACAATCAGGAATTTATCCAGGTACTCTCAGAAGATGTCATGCATAAAGGACTGAAACACCGATGGAGCATTGGCAAGTCCGAAAGGCATAACTAGGTACTCAAAATAGCCCTCGGGCGTATTAAATGCAGTTTTCCATTCATCGCCCCGCTTAATACGCACAAGATTATACGCACCACGAAGATCTATCTTGGTGAACCAACTAGCCCCCTTGATCCGAGCAAACAAATCAGATAGCAGCGGCAAGGGGTACTGAAATTTGACCGTGATTTTATTTAGAAGGCGGTAATCTATACAAGGTCTCAGCGAACCATCCTTCTTGGCCACAAAAAAGAACCCCGCTCCCAATGGCGACGATGACGGGCGAATATGACCCTTCTCCAAGGACTCCTTCACGTAACTCCACATAGCGGCGTGCTCAGGTACAGATAAACTAAACAGTCGACCTTTAGGAAACTTACTACCAGGAATCAAATCGATAGCACAATCACAATCCCTATGCGGAGGTAGGGCATTGGACTTGGGCTCATCAAATACATCCCGGTAATCAGACAAGAACTCTGGGACCTCAGAAGGGGTGGATGACGAAATAGACAGAAATGGAACATCACCATGTACCCCCTGACAACCCCAGCTGGACACAGACATTGATTTCCAATCTAATACTGGGTTATGGACTTGAAGACACAAAAGAGAATAGTAAAACCAAAAACACTCAGTTTGAAAAAATGTTGCAGTAATCCGCAAGTGCTAGTAAAAGATGTAAAAAACAGGGTATTTGGTTGATACGTTTTTTGCAAAAAATGTATACTAAGCTGCTCTACCAATCTTCACGGTATACCCTTATCAGAGCAGTCCTAACTAATGTATGCAATCCCTATCTGATGTATTTAAAAACCTGATCATCTGTATATAACCTGTGTGAACAGGGTTCAGAGAGGAAAAATCCATGTGTGCATACAGGGTAGAACAGCTTTTGTGCAGATAGCCCAAGAGGAGTGGTGGAACTCCCCAGTCTTGTAGACACAAGAGAAGAATTATGGAAACAGGAACACATGGGCTACTTGCACAGTGAACAAGTCTGTATGATCATGTTCACACACCACCAAGAAACCTGAAGACACAAAAGAGAATAGTAAAACCAAAAACACTCAGTTTGAAAAAATGTTGCAGTAATCCGCAAGTGCTAGTAAAAGATGTAAAAAACAGGGTATTTGGTTGATACGTTTTTTGCAAAAAATGTATACTAAGCTGCTCTACCAATCTTCACGGTATACCCTTATCAGAGCAGTCCTAACTAATGTATGCAATCCCTATCTGATGTATTTAAAAACCTGATCATCTGTATATAACCTGTGTGAACAGGGTTCAGAGAGGAAAAATCCATGTGTGCATACAGGGTAGAACAGCTTTTGTGCAGATAGCCCAAGAGGAGTGGTGGAACTCCCCAGTCTTGTAGACACAAGAGAACAATTATGGAAACAGGAACACATGGGCTACTTGCACAGTGAACAAGTCTGTATGATCATGTTCACACACCACCAAGAAACCTGAAGACACAAAAGAGAATAGTAAAACCAAAAACACTCAGTTTGAAAAAATGTTGCAGTAATCCGCAAGAGCTAGTAAAAGGTGTAAAAAACAGGGTATTTGGTTGATACGTTTTTTGCAAAAAATGTATACTAAGCTGCTCTACCAATCTTCACGGTATACCCTTATCAGAGCAGTCCTAACTAATGTATGCAATCCCTATCTGATGTATTTAAAAACCTGATCATCTGTATATAACCTGTGTGAACAGGGTTCAGAGAGGAAAAATCCATGTGTGCATACAGGGTAGAACAGCTTTTGTGCAGATAGCCCAAGAGGAGTGGTGGAACTCCCCAGTCTTGTAGACACAAGAGAAGAATTATGGAAACAGGAACACATGGGCTACTTGCACAGTGAACAAGTCTGTATGATCATGTTCACACACCACCAAGAAACCTGAAGACACAAAAGAGAATAGTAAAACCAAAAACACTCAGTTTGAAAAAATGTTGCAGTAATCCGCAAGTGCTAGTAAAAGATGTAAAAAACAGGGTATTTGGTTGATACGTTTTTTGCAAAAAATGTATACTAAGCTGCTCTACCAATCTTCACGGTATACCCTTATCAGAGCAGTCCTAACTAATGTATGCAATCCCTATCTGATGTATTTAAAAACCTGATCATCTGTATATAACCTGTGTGAACAGGGTTCAGAGAGGAAAAATCCATGTGTGCATACAGGGTAGAACAGCTTTTGTGCAGATAGCCCAAGAGGAGTGGTGGAACTCCCCAGTCTTGTAGACACAAGAGAACAATTATGGAAACAGGAACACATGGGCTACTTGCACAGTGAACAAGTCTGTATGATCATGTTCACACACCACCAAGAAACCTGAAGACACAAAAGAGAATAGTAAAACCAAAAACACTCAGTTTGAAAAAATGTTGCAGTAATCCGCAAGTGCTAGTAAAAGATGTAAAAAACAGGGTATTTGGTTGATACGTTTTTTGCAAAAAATGTATACTAAGCTGCTCTACCAATCTTCACGGTATACCCTTATCAGAGCAGTCCTAACTAATGTATGCAATCCCTATCTGATGTATTTAAAAACCTGATCATCTGTATATAACCTGTGTGAACAGGGTTCAGAGAGGAAAAATCCATGTGTGCATACAGGGTAGAACAGCTTTTGTGCAGATAGCCCAAGAGGAGTGGTGGAACTCCCCAGTCTTGTAGACACAAGAGAAGAATTATGGAAACAGGAACACATGGGCTACTTGCACAGTGAACAAGTCTGTATGATCATGTTCACACACCACCAAGAAACCTGAAGACACAAAAGAGAATAGTAAAACCAAAAACACTCAGTTTGAAAAAATGTTGCAGTAATCCGCAAGTGCTAGTAAAAGATGTAAAAAACAGGGTATTTGGTTGATACGTTTTATGCAAAAAATGTATACTAAGCTGCTCTACCAATCTTCACGGTATACCCTTATCAGAGCAGTCCTAACTAATGTTCCTTGTGTTCCTGGGTTATGGACTTGTAGCCATGGCAACCCCAACACGACCACATCATGCAGATTATGCAACACCAGAAAGCGAATATCCTCCTGATGTGCAGGAGCCATGCACATGGTCAGCTGGGTCCAGTACTGAGGCTTATTCTTGGCCAATGGCGTAGCATCAAATCCTCTCAATGGAATAGGACACTGCAAGGGCTCCAAGAAAAACCCACAATGCCTAGCATACTCCAAGTCCATCAAATTCAGGGCAGCGCCTGAATCCACAAATGCCATGACAGAATAAGATGACAAAGAGCAGATCAAAGTAACGGACAAAAGAAATTTTGACTGTACCGTACCAATGGTGGCAGACCTAGCGAACCGCTTAGTGCGCTTAGGACAATCAGAGATAGCATGAGTGGAATCACCACAGTAGAAACACAGCCCATTCTGACGTCTGTGTTCTTGCCGTTCAACTCTGGTCAAAGTCCTATCGCACTGCATAGGCTCAGGTTTATGCTCGGATAATACCGCCAAATGGTGCACAGATTTACGCTCACGCAAGCGTCGACCGATCTGAATGGCCAAAGACATAGACTCATTCAGACCAGCAGGCATGGGAAATCCCACCATGACATCCTTAAGGGCTTCAGAGAGACCCTTTCTGAAAATAGCTGCCAGCGCACCTTCATTCCATTGAGTGAGCACGGACCACTTTCTAAACTTCTGACAATAAATCTCTATCTCATCCTGACCCTGACACAGAGCCAGCTAATTTTTCTCTGCCTGATCCACCGAATTAGGTTCATCGTACAGCAATCCGAGCGCCAGGAAAAACGCATCAATATTACATAATGCAGGATCTCCTGGCACAAGGGAAAATGCCCAGTCTTGAGGGTCGCCACGTAATAAAGAAATAATGATCCTAACTTGTTGAACTGGGTCACCAGAGGAGCGAGGTTTCAAAGCCAGAAACAGTTTACAATTATTTTTGAAACTCAGAAATTTTGCTCTATCTCCAGAAAACAAATCAGGAATAGGAATTCTTGGTTCTAACATAGAATTCTGAACCACAAAGTCTTGAATATTTTGTACTCTTGCAGTGAGATGATCCACACATGAAGACAGACCTTTAATGTCCATCACTACACCTGTGTCCTGAACCACCCAAATGTCTAGGGAAAAAAAAGGCAAAACACAGTGCAAAGAAAAAAAAATGGTCTCAGAACTTCTTTTTTCCCTCTATTGAGAAGCATTAGTACTTTGGGCCTCCAGTACTGTTATAGTTAGGTAATTCAGAACCACAATGGACCTTGAAGTTCAGAGCACACAAAGTGACCTGACAATAACCAAAAGACATAGGACGAGCTCTGAGACGTGGGAACTCTGCTGACCGCAATCCCTAATCCTATCCAACCACACTAGAGGCAGCCGTGGATTGCGCCTAATGCTCCCTATGCAACTCGGCACAGCCTGAGAAACTAGCTAGGACTAAGAAAGAAAATCAAGCCTACCTTGCCTCAGAGAAATACCCCAAAGGAAAAGGCAGCCCCCCACATATAATGACTGTGAGTAGAGATGAAAATACAAACGCAGAGATCAAATAGATTTAGCAAAGTGAGGCCCAACTTATTGAACAGACCGAAGATAGGAAAGATAACTTTGCGGTCAACACAAAACCCTACAAACAAGCACGCAGAGGGGCAAAAAGACCCTCCGCACCGACTAACGGTACGGAGGTGCTCCCTCTGCGTCCCAGAGCTTCCAGCAAGCAAGAAAAACCAATTAAGCAAGCTGGACAGAAAAAATAGCAAAACAAAAATAACACAAGCAAAACTTAGCTTATGCAGAGCAGATGGCCACAGGAACGATCCAGGAGGAAGCAAGACCAATACTAGAACATTGACTGGAGGCCAGGAGCAAAGCACTAGGTGGAGTTAAATAGAGCAGCACCTAACGACTTCACCACATCACCTGAGGAAGGAAACTCAAAAGCCGCAGTACCACTCGTGACCACAGGAGGGAGCTCTGCCACAGAATTCACAACACTCTACATGGATAACTTCTACACCAGCTAACCTTCTAATTCCTCTCTGCCAGAGCTACCACAGCATGCGGTACTGTGCGCAGGGAACAGAGGACTCCTTAGGTCGCAAATTGGGCAGCTGCTCAGAAAGGGTGAGAGCAGAGCCCAATGTAACGATAACATGCTGGTGGTCAAGGACAAGAGGGATGTCCTTTTCTTCATCACCATACATGGTGATGGCAACACCTCACCACTGTACGAGGAACTTCTACACAGGTCAACAAAACAGACTGTTTCCTGGGATACAATCAGGGTCAGTGTTAGGGTCAGGCAGACTAGGCAGCTGCCTAGGGCCCCCACTTCCCCACGGGTCCCCAGCCAGTGGCGTGGTAATAATAGTGGCACACCATGCTGCCGCTATGGGGCTCATGAGTCAGTTGAATGTGCCTCATCCCCCCATCCCGCGCCGCATTCAACTGTACCGCCATAATAAATGCTGATACAGTTGAATGCAATAATGGAGGTGAATGCATCAGATGTCGCTCCCTCCCCCATTATTCATTATCCCTCTGCTTCTGACACAGCGGGTGTGCGATGACGTTACTTCATCGCACACCTTCTGTGTGCCAGGCAGTGTAGCTGCCGAGATTGGAGCAGAGCCTGGAGCAGCGGGGAAAATAAGGAGGAGAGGTGAGTATTATGTTTATATTTATATATATACACTGTATATATATATATATATATATATATATATATATACAGATATATATATAGTATATATATATATATATATATATATATATATATGGGGTCTATGGGGAGTGTATTATACAATATGGAGGACTAGGGGGCACATTATACTGTGTGGAAGATGATGAGGCACATTGTACTATATGGAGGACTATGGGGTGTGTGTATTATACTATGTGGACGACTATGTGGTGCATTATACTAAATGAGCAAAATGCTGCTTATTTATCTAGTGATTGGATTGGTTATCAAGGAACAAAAATCATGGTTCTCAGCAGCACTTCACCCAGTGAAAACTACAGATATGCTGCTGATAACATGATACTGTATGGGGACAGATTGAATTGCTAGTGATGGTTCTGTGCCCTTCATGAGCGTTGAACAACTTCTATATGGTTGATAACTCTCGTTTAGTGGTCTGAGATCAGCGCATGTAAATACAATGGAAATGTTTCTGTGTGATGTTGCAATATGTTGGCATTTGGGGCTCCACTTTATACTTTTGCACAGTGCCCCACTTTGTCTAAAACTGGCCTTGATTATAATAAAACATGATAAAAGAGCCGCATTTACTACGTACATAATGGTACCAATAAAAACTAGAGTTTTTAATACAAAATATAAGCCTTGTACATCATACAACTCCGCTAACAAAAAAACAGCAAAACGTATAGTTTGCAGAATATTGGACACAAACCAAAATTATTTTTTTGTAACACGCCAAAAAAAAAAAAAAAGCCACAAGATAGCAATAGAGTTTGTGTTTATTTCATATTCCTTTCAATAAAGAGTTATTAAAAGTTTGTTAATAATTGACAGCGTGACTCACTGTGAAAGGCGTGTGCGATGGCATCTCGCCACAATCACCCAGGGTCCTGTTTCTGTCTTCTGAAACTCCCCTCACTATTTATACTTTACCTTTTTCTGACTCTACAGTCCGTGGCAGGGTCCCTAGGTGCTCCAAGCAGTAATGCCGGCTTTCCTCCACCTCTTATGTGCTGCATCTCAATCTATGTCACTGCAAAGCACAAGCACGCTCTTACATGTCAGGGGCCGGCTCCATGAGGACCTTTGCTAACACACTCGGCTTCCTCTTCTTCACCACCAATCTCACTCTCTGTTTGGAGGACCTGCTGTAGAAATGCTGCCGGTGCACCACCGATCTCACTCTCTGTTTGGCGGCCCTGCTGTAGAAATGCTGCCGATGCACCACCGATCTCACTCTCTGTTTGGCGGCCCTGCTGTAGAAATGCTGCCGATGCACCACCGATCTCACTCTCTGTTTGGAGGACCTGCTGTAGAAATGCTGCCGGTGCACCACCGATCTCGCTCTCTGTTTGGCAGCCCTGCTGCAGAAATGCTGCCGGTGCACCACCGATCTCGCTCTCTGTTTGGCAGCCCTGCTGCAGAAATGCTGCCGATGCACCACCGATCTCACTCTCTGTTTGGTGACCCTGCTGTAGAAATGCTGCCGATGCACCACCGATCTCGCTCTCTGTTTGGCAGCCCTGCTGCAGAAATGCTGCCGGTGCACCACCGATCTCGCTCTCTGTTTGGCAGCCCTGCTGTAGAAATGCTGCCGATGCACCACCGATCTCACTCTCTGTTTGGCGGCCCTGCTGCAGAAATGCTGCCGGTGCACCACTGATCTCGCTCTCTGTTTGGCAGCCCTGCTGTAGAAATGCTGCCGATGCACCACCGATCTCACTCTCTGTTTGGAGGACCTGCTGTAGAAATGCTGCCGGTGCACCACCGATCTCGCTCTCTGTTTGGCAGCCCTGCTGCAGAAATGCTGCCGGTGCACCACCGATCTCGCCCTCTGTTTGGCAGCCCTGCTGCAGAAATGCTGCCGATGCACCACCGATCTCACTCTCTGTTTGGCAGCCCTGCTGCAGAAATGCTGCCGATGCACCACCGATCTCACTCTCTGTTTGGCAGCCCTGCTGCAGAAATGCTGCCGATGCACCACCGATCTCACTCTCTGTTTGGTGACCCTGCTGCAGAAATGCTGCCGGTGCACCACTGATCTCGCTCTCTGTTTGGTGACCCTGCTGCCGAAATGCTGCCGGTGCACCACTGATCTCGCTCTCTGTTTGGTGACCCTGCTGCAGAAATGCTGCCAGTGCACCACCAATCTCACTCTGTTTGGCAGCCCTGCTGCAGAAATGGTGCTGGTGCACCACCGATCTCGCTCTCTGTTTGGCAGCCCTGCTGCAGAAATGCTGCCGGTGCACCACCTATCCCACTCTCTGTTTGGCGGCCCTGCTGCTGGTGCACCACCAATCTCACTCTGCTTGGCAGCCCTGCTGCAGAAATGCTGCTGTGCACCACCAATCTCACTCTCTGTTTGGTAGCCCTGCTGCAGAAATGCTGCTGTGCACCACCGATCTCGCTCTCTGTTTGGCAGCCCTGCTGCAGAAATGCTGCCGGTGCACCACCTATCCCACTCTCTGTTTGGCGGCCCTGCTGCTGGTGCACCACCAATCTCACTCTGCTTGGCAGCCCTGCCGCAGAAATGGTGCTGGTGCACCACCAATCTCACTCTCCATTTGGCAGCCCTGCTGCAGAAATACTGCCGATGCACCACTGATCTCAATGTCTCTTTTGCGACCCTGCTGTAGAAATGCTGCCGGTGCACAACCGATCTCATCTTGTGTTTGGCGACCTTGCAACAGAAATGCTGCCGGTGCACCCCCGATCTCACTGTCCCCATGAGAAAGAATGACATCCGTGTGGCAAATAAAGAGCGGAAATTGACATGCTGCAGATTACAAATCCACAGCTAGTCAAATTCCGTGTGGACCATGGACCGTATGCAAGACTGGTTGGTGCTGCCAAACATGCTGGAAGCATTATCTGCTATCCAACCTGTTCACACTGCTCTGGCTTCAGAAGTAGTGTACCATGTCTCTCTGCAAAGTGGATGAGGAACCTATGCTTCGTGTATAGATGTGTTTCTTTGGCTCCAGCAGCAGATGTAGTTGCACCTGCCCCATGTCCTCGGCATCTGCGTGCACCATCAGCAGCACTTCCACTTCCCCTTTCCTTACAGCACGCCTTATGCATTTTCTAATTGCTAGGTCTCTCGAAACCAAGCTTATTTTTAATAAAAAATAAAAATAATTGGTCACCTGCAGCTGTCAAAGCGTTTTTTGGAGTTAATACCACTGTAATGTAACACAAAGCATGTAAAAGTGTATGCATGACTAAGTGAATCCAAAAACATTTTGGAATGCTTTTTCGGAATGTGATATAGCACCAAAATTTAACAGAAAGCACGTAATACTGAACGGATCACAATATAGTCAATAACCCCCACACAAAAAAAAAGAATGAGGTCACATGCAGCAGATATATATCCTGTAACTGTCTCTAGGCTAAATGCAGAATGTATCTGACACAAACAGCAAAGCACAAGATTAGGCCTTAGAAGGACTGTTATAATGATGGCTCCGCATCAGCACCAGTATCAACGCTAGAGGACTCTGATTCATTAATCTGTGCACACAGGCCTGTACAAGCAATCTCCCCTTCCAATAAAAACTGCCCCTGAGCTTTGAAATGGCGTCAGTGCCCTGAGTGCGACGGCGCCTGTCCTTTTATAACCTCTGATGGGGTAATGCGACCAGCCAATCACAGTAATGCCACTGCCAAGATGGCTATGGCACTATAGTAACTGGCAGGCAATCCCGGCATGCTTATTAGCTGTGTAACAGGCGCCAAACATGTGGGCCCGATTCGAGCGTTCAATTCGAACAACAGTTAATGCTAGTCAACTGCCGAGCATATCAGAACAACCAGATACTCGACTGATATCCGAGTATCACCGAGCATGTTATCTCATCCCTAGCCCTTACCTTATGTAGGTCCAAGCTAGGAAATCCCAACACTACTTGTGCAGGAAGGCCCCTAAAGACACAACACGAAATGCTCTTCCAATGAGGTCCCCATATTCGGCGTTCCAACCCCTGTACCCACTTAGAAAAGCCCCCCTGCATCAGAGGTGACAAATCAATGGCAGATATCTGAACTGGATTGGATAATTTTTTCCAATCCAATCTTGAAGAAAGGGCAAACTGCTCATCAATCATATTGGCCCCTGAACCACTATCAAGAAAAACAGAAATTGAAATTTCCTGACCCCCAATCGTCTCCAAGTTTTTGTGGGCCCCAGGCGAAAGAGTCTCAGTGGGCCCCTTTAACACATACCACAATTCATGATGCACTGATATGGCAGAGAAATATAGGTATAGTACACTGCCAAAGAGTTCACTTACTTCTTATATTACATGAGTGATAGCTATTGTAAATTCTACAATAGGTCAGAAACCAGACAGTATAGTCATCCATACAGTATTATGGGCACCACACAGTCCTCCATACAGAATAATGAGTCCCATATATTGCTTCATACAGAATAATGAGCCCCATATAATGCTCCATACAGTATAATGATCCCCATATAATGCTCTATACAGAATAATGAGCCCCATATATTGCTCCATACAGTATTATGGGCACCACATAGTGCTCCATACAGAATAATGAGTCCCATATAATGCTTCATACAGAATAATGAGCCCCATATAATGCTCCATACAGTATAATGATCCCCATATAATGCTCTATACAGAATAATGAGCCCCATATATTGCTTCATATAGTATTATGGGCACCACATAGCGCTCCATACAGTATTATGGGTACCACATAGTGCTCCATATAGAATAATGAGTCCCATATATTGTTCCATATGATGATGATGAGAGCATTATACTGCCTCTGTACAAATCCCTAGTTAGACCGCACATGGAGTACTGTGTCCAGTTTTGGGCACCGGTGCTCAGGAAGGATATAATGGAACTAGAGAGAGTACAAAGGAGGGCAACAAAATTAATAAAGGGGATGGGAGAACTACAATAACCAGATAGATTAGCGAAATTAGGATTATTTAGTCTAGAAAAAAGACGACTGAGGGGCGATCTAATAACCATGTATAAGTATATAAGGGGACAATACAAATATCTCGCTGAGGATCTGTTTATACCAAGGAAGGTGACGGGCACATGGGGGCACATCTTTGCGTCTGGAGGAGAGAAGGTTTTTCCACCAACATAGAAGAGGATTCTTTACTGTTAGGGCAGTGAGAATCTGGAATTGCTTGCCTGAGGAGGTGGTGATGGCGAACTCAGTCGAGGGGTTCAAGAGAGGCCTGGATGTCTTCCTGGAGCAGAACAATATTGTATCATACAATTATTAGGTTCTGTAGAAGGATGTAGATCTGGGGATTTATTATGATGGAATATAGGCTGAACTGGATGGACAAATGTCTTTTTTCGGCCTTACTAACTATGTTACTATGTTACTATGTATGTTACTATTACGAGCACCACGTGCGCCATACAGAATAATGAGTCCCATATATTGCTCCATATAGCATTATGTGCCACATACTGTATATTGCTCCATACAGAATAATGAGCCTCATATATATCTCCATATAGTATAATGAGCCCTGTATATTGCTCCATACAGAATAATGGACCTTATATAATGCTCCATATTATATAATGGACCCCATATATTTCTCCATACAGTATAATGTGCCCTATATATTGCTCCATAAAGAATAATGAAGCCCAATATAGTGCTCCATACAGTATAATGAGCTCCATATAATACTCCATACAGTATAATGGATCCCATACATTTCTCTACACAGTATAATGTGCCCCGTATAATTCTCCATAAAGAATAATGAGCCCCATATATTGCTCCAGATAGTATAATGAGCCCCACATAATGCTCCATACAGTATATGATGGGCACCATATAATTCTCCCAACAGAATAGGCTCCATATAATGATCCATACATAATTAGCCCCATAAGATACTCCATATGTTATTGGCACCATAAGATGCTCCATATATAACTGGCCCAATAAGATGCTCCATATGTAATTGGCCCCATAAGATGCTCCATATATAATTTGCCCCATATGATGCACCATATGTAATTTACCCCATATACTGCTTCTTATGTACAGTAATTGGCCCAATAATATGCTCCATTTGTAATTGGCCCCATAAGATGCTCCATATGTAATTGGTACCATAAGATGCTCCAAACATTAAAAAAAATGAAATACTCACCTCTCCTCACTGGCCGCTGCTCTGCTTCGGACTCCTCAGCGCTGACATCTTCTGGCTGTTTATACTGCAGCGCAGGAATGGGTAGAGGTGAGTACTGCAAGTGCCGGGGCCCGGAGCAAGTGGGTAGGGTCCAGTCATGGGCACTGAGCCAATAGCGTGCTGTTGTGAATTCCATTGTCGGGCTCCCTCCTGTGGTCATGAATGGTACTTCGGCTGGTTCTGTCCATGGACTTCCTCTGGTGGGTGTTTCTGAGTTTCCTTCCACAGGTGACGAGGTTAATTCGTTAGCTGGCTGCTCTATTTAACTCCACTTAGATCTTTGCTCCATGCCACCTGTCAATGTTCCAGTATTGGTCTAGTTCACTCCTGGATCGTTCTTGTGACCTGTCTTCCCAGCAGAAGCTAAGTTCCAGCTTGTATTTCTTTGGTTTGCTATTTTTCTGTCCAGCTTGCTATTTTTATTGTTGTCTTGCTTGCTGGAAGCTCTGAGACGCAGAGGGAGCGCCTCCACACCGTGAGTCGGTGCGGAGGGTCTTTTTGCGCCCTCTGCGTGGTCTTTTTGTAGGTTTTTGTGCTGACCGCAAAGTAACCTTTCCTATCCTTGGTCTGTTCAGTAAGTCGGGCCTCACTTTGCTAAATCTATTTCATCTCTGTGTTTGTATTTTCATCTTTACTCACAGTCATTATATGTGGGGGGCTGCCTTTTCCTTTGGGGAATTTCTCTGAGGCAAGGTAGGCTTTATTTTTCTATCTTCAGGGCTAGCTAGTTCCTTAGGCTGTGCCGAGTTGCATAGGGAGCGTTAGGCGCAATCCACGGCTATTTCTAGTGTGTTTGATAGGATTAGGGATTGCGGTCAGCAGAGTTCCCACGTCCCAGAGCTCGTCCTTTATTATCAGTAACTATCAGGTCATTCCGTGTGCTCTTAACCACCAGGTCCATTATTGTCCTGACCACCAGGTCATAACAGCGTGCCGCGTCCTGATGACGAGTGGGCCCCCCGCCTGCTCATGGCCCCGACACTAACGCCAGCAGTGCTGTCAGGTATCAAACATTGAGGCACCATACTGGAGGATATATGTAGACCAAGGTTGAGATCTCCCGAACAACCTGGGTCTAGAAGCTTTCCAGGTGCCATCACTCCCTCGGCAATAAATAGATGGAATGGATCTGGCTGTATTGTGCAGTGCCAACAAGCAAATGGAACAGTCCTTCCACAGTCCCAAATTCCCACTCTTGGAAGACCTTCTCAACCATATCCTCACCAATCAGATATTAACAGTTTCCATCAAACACGAGATCACATTCATAGCCAGCAGCTTTTGTTCTGGACAAAATAATTTTTAAGCCACCACCACGACACAGTAGACTCTTTTGGCCAGGCCCTAATCTGCTCTAACCTACTAAATATAAATATATTTTTATGTATTTTTATTTAAGGGAATAAGTCACATAAATTTTAAATGACCATTAATACCACATACAAGGGACAAATACTGTCACACCATGTCCAGGCCACATATTACCAGCACATAGTAACTGAATATTACAGTACTGATATTAAAAAAAACACTCAATACTAAGTGACATTATACACAGGAACTCTGTATATAGTGTCAGTGTACAAGTAATACAGTGATCACCAGTGACATTATACACAGGAGCTCTGTATATAGTGTATAGTGTACAGCTAATACAGCGATCACTGGTGATATTATACACAGGAGCTTTGTAAGCTTTGTATATAGTGTTAGTGTATAGGTATTACAGTGATCGCCAGTGACATTATACACAAGAGCTCTGTATATAGTGTCAGTGTACAGATAATACAGGGATCACCAGTGACATTATATACAGGACCTCTGTATACAGTGTTAGTGTGCAGATAATATATTGATCACTGGTGACATTATACACAGGACCTCTGTATACAGTGTCAGTGTATAGGTAATACACATCACCAGTGACATTATACACAGGACCTCTGTATATGATATACAGTGTATAGTGTCAGTGTACAGGTAACACACTGACTCACCAGTGAAGGCGTTCATCTTTGCTTTTCATCTTCTTCCAGCACAGAATGCCATTACTTATTCCAGCCAGGGCTCGTCTCTGCTTAAAATAACACATACGGTAGTTTACCTAGAACACGGCTTCCAGCGCGCATTCCCCACTTTTTCTCTTTCTTCTACACTACACATCTGAATACAGATATTCACCCCCATTAATATATAATTGGTTATTATTAGTGATGAGCGAGCATGCTCACCACTTCTCGGTACTCACCCGAGCATCTCACCACTCAAGGTGCTCGGAGCTTGCCGAATATTTCCGGGGTTGCTAGGCGGGAAATCGTGTCCCCTCCCTACATGTTTGGCGCTCTGTAGAGAGCCAACGAATATGCAGGAATTGTCTGCCACAAACTGTAATGCTGCAGCCATGTTGTTTGTGGCAATACAGTGATTGGCTGGCCACACAGCATCATCAGGTCTATATCATACCTGGCACCACCATGTTCATCACAGTCTACTCCGGAATCAGGCAATGTAGGGAGAGGTGCTGCTGACTAGGGAGATATTTGCTTGTTTCTTAGTTAGTGTAGGTATACAATATATTATACACATATCCATCTCAACTAACAGTCCTTCTGAGGACTAATCCAGCTGCATTGGTATCAGTGCTAGACAGGAACACAGTGTATGTGGCAGACTGCAGTGCATATAGCAAGAGGGTCCATTCCAATTCAGTCTGCAGCTGCTGCTTTTACAGATATTTCTAGACATAGCCCCAGGTATCAGGGGACAGGAATAATTATTTTGGATCTTGATCTTGATTATTTGCTTAAAAAGCAATCCAGAGAACACTGTTTTTCTGTTCCATTTGCTTGTTGGCACTGCACAATACAGCCAGATCCATTCCATCTATTTAAAACTGTGGTTTGTCTGTCACATGGATCACATATACGTGCGCTTAAAATTATGCCATTTCTGGCCTCCATTTAAATTTTGTTGCAGTGTGTTAGCGACATTATTGACAGTAGTTTGGCGTTAAAAATAGTTACCTACAGGCCAGCTATTTAAAACTGTGGTTTGTCCATCACACGGATCACATGTAAGTGCCATTCAGCCATTTGTAGTGAACATGGGAAATATTGTCCTCCATTTAAAATGGGAAAGGCGCGTGGCAAGGGATGGGGAACTGGATGTGATGATGCATGCAGAGGCAATGGGCAAGCTGAAATTGTGCCACAACAACACCCACATCTTCTCACTCGACCTCCCTGTCCCAATTACTATGGGACACCAGCATACCACTACTGAACCCAGAGCAGTGTCAAAATGTTGGTGGTTTGATAGAGCATAATGCTTCCAGTCACTTTGCCACCACCACCATCCTGTCTTCCACACGGTCAAGTCTCAGTAGACGTTAGTCTGGACAGCATATTCCTCACCCTGATCCTCCTTCCTCCCACCATGCTGAGTGCCCGGAGACAACTAATCCCACACTTGAACACTCCAAAGAGCTGTTCACTTTTCCATTTTATAGATTCGGGCCTCTAGCCCAGTCCACTTGAAGCGGGGCAAGAGGAGGTCGCATGTAGCGATGCCAAAATATTTGAGCAGCCACAGTCACATGAAGGCGATGGTGGGAAAGTGTCACAAGAAGAGGACAATGATGAGACAATTGCCAGAAAGTCAGGAGGATGACCAGGGTGCGGAAGTGGAAGACGAGGTGGTGGATGATATAGTAACTGACCCAACCTGGTAGGAGGACATGCAGAGCGAGGAGATCAGCAGGGGGAGGGAGGTGAAACACCCCAACAGGCAGGAAGAAGCAGTGTGGTGGCCGCAGACAGAAGGTGGGCAACCGTTCCCCGTAACACCAACACAATGGAAGTTGCCAGTAGAACTGTTAAGTCTACTGAGTCTGGTTGTTTTATAAAGGCTCTGCTGATAACCACAAAAAGGCCATTTGCACCACCTGCCATGCCAGCATCAGCAGGGATAGCAAAACTACCAGTCTGACCACCACCAGCATGATTAGGCACATCGCAGCAAAGCACCAAACTTTGTGGGCCGAACCCCAGGGTCCAGGAACAGTGTCTGCGGGTGTCACCACTCCTTCTTCCGCTGTTTTGCGTGCAAGCCAATCTCCTGTCCATGGTGCATGCGAAGATACCTCCTGCCCTGCACCTGTCGTTGCACACACTCAACTAGCACCATCAGCAAGCACGTCCTTGTCCCAGCACAGGGTTCAGTTGTCCATACCCCAGTCCTTGGAACGCAAGCGCAGATATGTTGTACCGTCCCCACATTTCACAATCACGTGTCCAACAACATTAGCCATGCCCTCAACAATGCAGCTACTGGGAAAGTCCACCTAACCACAGACACATGGATAAGTGCTTGTGGGCAGGGATGGTACATCTCGCTGACGACACACTGGGTTTACATAGTGGAAGCTGGGAGCCATTCAAACCTTGGGATGGAACACGTCCTCCAGACACTGAGGATTGTGGTGCCCTAGGTCAATAAGGGTCGCCCCAAGAGTCTACAGCTCCTGCACCTCATCCTCCTCCTCCTCTTCAGCCTCCATATCTGAAATGACCCCATCAGTCACAAGCTGGAAGCACTGCAGCACTGCCACAGGCAAGAGGCAACAGGATGTGCTGAAGATAATATGCTTAGGTGACAAACCGCACAATGCTGAAGAGTTGTAGACAGCTCTGAAAGAGCAGGCAGATCTGTGGATGACACCGCTTAACCTACGGCCAGGCATGGTCATGTGTGACAATGGCCGAAACCTGGTGGCAGCTCTGAGGTGAGGCGAGCTCGCCATGCCTGGCCCATGTGCTTAACCTTGTGGTTCAGCGGTTTCTCAAAACCTACCCGGAGCTGCTGGATCTGCTTGTCAAAGTACACCACCTGTGTGCCCATTTTAGGAAGTCAGCTACAGCTTTCGACGCCCTTGCCGTGCTTCAGCAGTGTTTGCAGCCTCCAGCTCAATGATTGGTGTGTGATTTCCCCACACGTTGGAACTCTACACTGCACATGTTGGGAAGGATTTGTGAGCAGAAGAGGGCAGTTGTTGACTACCAGCATCAACAAGGCCATTGATGTTCAGTTGAGACTCCACACATAATACCTCAGGAGGGGACATGGGTGTCAGTCATAAGTACCATCCTCCAAAACTTTGAGGACTCCACCAAGATGGTGAGCAGCGATGATGCCATAATTAGAATCACCATCCTGCTTCTCTGTGTTCTGAAATGCTCTATGCTCACAAAAAGGATGCATTGCAGGAGGAGCACGTGAGAAGGAGCAAGGGACCATACAGGGTGATTACACAAAGACCAGCCTGGGTGACAATGAGGAAGAGGAGGAGAAAGAACATGAGGTAGTTTCATGCGCTATATAACAAAGAAAAGGTTAAGTAGCCAGCTCACCAATGATGATCACAGGTGCACGGATCTCCATTGCAGAAAAATGAATGGGTCCTCAGAAAGAAGAAAAAAAAAAAGGTTGAGATCCAGCTCCTTAAAATTTGGTAATGTTTATTGGTATAAAAAAAAAAAGATAAAATCCATAGGTATAGGATAACCAAGCTCCCTCTGGTAGATGCCCCTGCACATGAGAGGCTGTACGGCAACGCGTTTCGATCAAACGATCTTTTTCAAAGCCATATCCTGATCTGGTTGTGCTACCTTATATGAGGAAGCTCGTCCAACCAGAGTACCTAAATGAATCACATGATAGTTCATAAGGTCCTAACATAAAATCATTAACAAACATTAATATGCAATAAAATATTCACTTCCTATTCAACAATAATGTAGCATGGTTTCATTACGTTTATTAAGTCCCATCGGGGATCGGGTATTTAGATGGAATATCCAATATGCCTCTCGCGTAAGGAGACGCCTTCTGCAGTCCCCGCCGCTGAAGAGGCACATTAACCTGTTCAATTCCCTGGACCTGAAAACTTGCAGTACTCCATGGATGGTGAGTAACAAAATGTCTGGATACTGCTGACATGTTTCTATTCGCGCCCTGCGTGTTATTTATATCATATAAATGTCCTGGATGCGTGTCTTGAGTTTCCTCATTGTACATCCCACATAGGACAAATTGCAATCTCTGCAATTAATTTTGTACACTATATTGGTAGAATTGCAGTTGATATATTGCTTAGTAGGGTTGAGCGACTTTTATTTTTATAGGATCGGGTCGGGTTTCACGAAACCCGACTTTCTCAAAAGTCGGGTCAAGTGAAATCGGCCGATCCTATAAAAAAGTCAGGGTCGGGGTCGGCCGAAACACGAAACCCAATGCAGTGCAATGGGATACTATGGATCCCAGGGTCTGAAGGAGAGGAAACTCTCCTTCAGGCCCTGGGATTATTATTATTATTATACATTTTTATAGCGCCATTTATTCCATGGCGCTTTACATGTGAATACGGGGCAAATATAGACAAATACATTAAACATGAGCAGATAACAAGGCACACGAGTACATAAGGAGGGAGGACCCTGCCCGCGAGGGCTCACAGTCTGCAGGGGGTGGGTGAGGATACACTAGGAGAGGGAAGAGCTGGCTGTACGGCTGTTCAGTAGGTTGAGGATCACTGCAGATCCATATTAATGTGTAAAATAAAGAATCAAAATAAAAAATATTGATATACTCACCCTCGGACGCGCCCTGGTACTAACCGGCAGCCTTCCTTCCTAAGAATGAGCGCTTGAAGGACCTGCGGTGACGTCGCGGCTTGTGATTGGTCGTGTGAGCGGTCACATGGGCGGTCACGCGACCAATCACAAGCCGCGACGTCATCTAAGGTCCTTCATGCGCTGATTCTTAGGAAGGCTGCCGGAAAGAAGCAGGGCGCGTCCGAGGGTGAGTATATACCTAATAGGAATATACTCACCCTCGGACGCGCCCTGCTTCTTTCCGGCAGCCTTCCTTCCTAAGAATCAGCGCGTGAAGGACCTTAGATGACGTCGCGGCTTGTGATTGGTCGCGTGACCGCCCATGTGACCGCTCACACGACCAATCACAAGCCGCGACGTCACCGCAGGTCCTTCAGGCGCTCATTCTTAGGAAGGAAGGCTGCCGGTTAGTACCAGGGCGCGTCCGAGGGTGAGTATATCAATATTTTTTATTTTGATTCTTTATTTTACACTTAAATATGGATTCCGATACCGATTCCCGATATCGCAAACATATCGGGAATCGGTATCGGAATTCCGATACCAGATTCAGAAGATCGCCGACCTCATGGCCGACCCCACACAGGGGTCAGGTCGGGTTTCATCAAACCCGACTTTGCCAAAAGTCGGCGACTTCTGAAAATGGCCGACCCGTTTCGCTCAACCCTAGTCAGCAGCATCCAGACATTTTGTTACTCACCATGCACGGAGTACTGCAAGTTTTCAGGTCCAGGGAATTGAACAGGTTAATGTGCCTCTTCAGCGGCGGGGACTGCAGAAGGCGTCTCCTTACGCGAGAGGCATATTGGATATTCCATCTAAATACCCGATCCCCGATGGGACTTAATAAACGTAATGAAACCATGCTACATTATTGTTGAATAGGAAGTGAATATTTTATTGCATATTAATGTTTGTTAATGATTTTATGTTAGGACCTTATGAACTATCATGTGATTCATTTAGGTACTCTGGTTGGACGAGCTTCCTCATATAGGGTAGCACAACCAGACCAGGATATGGCTTTGAAAAAGATCGTTTGATGCCGTACAGCCTCTCATGTGCAGGGGCATCTACCGGAGGGAGCTTGGTTATCCTATACCTATGGATCTTATCTTTTTTTTTTATACCAATAAACATTACCAAATTTTAAGGAGCTGGATCTCAACCTTTTTTTTTTTTTCTTTCTGAGTTTCATGCGCTATAGACGGTACTACCTCCACAACTGTCATACCGTCTGTTTAGCATGCGGGGCCTTAGGACAGGGAGGAGGAAGAGGAGGAGGAGGAGATCATGGTTAGTCGTCCTCTTCATGAGACCACTGAAGGCTTGCCTATTAGCAGTCTGGCACACATGGTTGAGTTTATCTTTCACTGCCTTTCCCATAACCCTCACGTTCTCAAAATTTTGGGTGACAGTCATTACAGGTTGGTCACACTTCTAGACCCACGCTACAAGGAGAACTTTCAATCTCTTCTTCCAGAGGTCGACAGTTTTACTAAAATGGGGCAGTAGCAGAAGGCCCTTGTTGTGGAATTATTTTAAAAATTCCCATCTGAAAACGCTGGTGGCAGAAGTCACAGTTCGTTGAACAACCAAAGAGTAAAGGCGAGAGAGTGACAACTCCAAGCAAAGGCAGGGAAACACTGTCAAGTTCTGAGAGAGTTTTCTCAGACTCTCGCATTGCTCAGGCCCTGAGGCGTGGGGTACTCTCACAAGGAGTGCAAAGTTTGGTAAGATGCTGAGGGAGTACCTTCTGACCGTACCAATGTCCTCTGTGATTCCTCTGTGCCTTATAATTATTGGGTATCCAAGCTGGACACGTGGCATGAACTGGCTCTCCACGCCTTGGAGGTCCTGGCCTGCCCTGCTGCTAGCGTTTTGTCAGAGCGGGTTTTTAGTGCCACTGGTGGAATTATAATAACTGATAAGCGCATCCGCCTGACAACTGAAAATGCTGACAGGCTGACTCTTATAAAAATGAACAAGGGCTGGATTGGGCCAGACTTCTAAATACCACCGAATGATAGAAGCGTAAAATAAACTCAAATCCACTGTCTTTTTTGGGAGGTCTATTCCCATGCACCTCTTCACACCCACGCATGGGTATACACTATTTGTTGACTATTTGCTGTTGTCCTCCTCCTTCTCATCCTCCTCCGCCATATCACCAGGGTGACAGTGGTCAGTGAAGCAACACCCACATCATTTTTTTAAAGGGTGTATATAATGCCCGCAAAAAAAAAAATTGTTATACAGTATGTTCATGTATACCCCCCAGGGGTAAATGTTTGTCAGCCCATTCACTTACTGCATGGGTATTACAAGTTTAGGAGACCCGCTCCTTTTTAATGGGACATTTTTTTCATGAGGCCCTCCTCCACGTCTCTTCAAAGGGGCATTGGAGTGCCTCCAAATTTTTGGCAGCCCTTGCATTCACTGCGTAGGCAAACACTATAGGAGACCCACTTCCTAATAATGGGAACATTTTTTCCATGAGGCCCCCCTGTACGTCTCTTCAAAGGTACATTGGATGGCCTTCAAATTTTTGGCAGCCCTTCCATTCACTGCATAGGCAAACAGTATGGGAGACCCATATCCTCATAATGGGAACATTGTTTTCAGGAGGCCCTCCTGTACGTCTCTTGAAAGGGGTATTGGGGTGCGTCCAAATTTTGAACAGCGCAGCCACTCACTGCTTACGCAATAAGAGTATAGGAGACCCACTATTTAATAATGGGAACAACAAAGCATAGCCCGCTGATGGCTCTCTAAAAATAGTGAGGGCCGACTGCTGGCCCTTTAAGAATAGTTAAGGCCGCCTGATGGACCTGAAAAAGAAAACTTTGTGACTTTCAGCGTCCCTCCATCATAAATGAAACAGGATGTGTCTGATGATGTGTCACACACCACATGGCCAGATAATGTTGTAAAATGTTAAAATGACATTTCCCAGTGAATGCATTTGTCTTGGATGAAAGCAATGCTAAAGTTCAAAAACGCATCAAAAACGCTACGTGTGAACATAGCCCAAGGTGTGGAGGAGCATTTTTGTTTTTGGTTATTTATTTTGCCTTATATTCAAGTCATTACCCTGGAAAGGAACTTCCTTAACATATTTCCCAGGAAAATCCATTTTGGTTTAGTTTTTGTATGTTTTATTGTGAGTCTGTAAAAGTGGCGTAAGACTTTGACAACATTGTTCACAGCATTGACCTGGGAGTCGGCAATCTCTAGTCCCTCTAAAAACCGCCGGGGGGGGGGGGGGGGGCTGGAAAAATGCTCGAGCTTCCCATAGACTTACATCAGGCTTGTTGCTCGGGTTGAGTACCCGAGTATTCCAGTTTGCTCGACCCGAGCAACGAGCACCCGAGCATTTTAGTGCTCGCCCATCACTAGGGATTTCCTCCCACAGCCCAAAGACACACTGATAGGGAATTTTGATTGTGAGCCTCGTTGAGGACAGCGATGATAATGTGTGTAAAGCGCTGCGGATTAAGATAGCGCTCGAAAAGCAAAGCATAATAAATAAATAATATTTCAGTAAAAAGGTGGGTAGCTATACTCTGACACTATTTCGTGGTAATATACAATTATGACATGGTGGTTTATTATTGGTATATTAGTTTTGGTATAGTGGTCTTGTTCAGTAACAATATGTGTCGGGGTCGTCACGACAATACCCTTCATTCACCAGTCATCCCAAATTAGACTATGAGCATTGGTACCGGGTAAGAATGAGTCAGACAAAGAGCTGGTTCAATCTCAGTGCATGCTCGTGCTTCTACAAGTATTAGCAACGGTCACAGCAACTGAACTTTATTTCCTGATACACAGCATTATGTAGTGTATTGGGGGAAGGCATGCAATAGGCGGGGTTAGGCGGGGTTTAAGCAATATATGTCTAGTATCCGGTCTTTCTGATTAGTCCTGACGTCATCTGGTGGATCCTCCTCTCTCCACGTATCTCAGGTTTCGACTTCAGCAGAAACGATACTTAGCTTCTCAGAAACTAGGGCATAGGTGAATACTAGCAGCCATTTTAAATACAGTTACATTTGCATCAGCAAGCAAAGGGGAAAACTTATTGTTTCACAGCATAAGAATATAAAAGTACAAAAAGTGTATAAAGATATATCTTTTCACCCTGACAATCCCCCCTAAACACTAAGCTTTTCCCTAAAAAGAAAGATCCCTCGAGACTGTCCATGTGATGGGGAAAGGGGAGGTGGATTTCTTCATCCAGACACCTCAGAAGCTCTCCCCTTGCGAGAGGCCTCCAGGCAGCTGAACCCTTCACTAGCCTCACATGGAGTTCTCCCGCTGTCCCTAGACTAAGTCTCTTAGTTTCATCTGAGAGTAGGGGGTATTGTCTAATTTCTTGAGGGGGACGTACTTAGGGATCTCCCCTGGATCAGTGCCATCATACTCTAGTGGGTCTACTTCTTGATTGAGGAAGGTGCCAGTCGGAATTGCCTTGGCAATAACCTTTTTATACAAGGGAATAACACAACAAAGGACTATCGATCCAACTATAAGGAGGCCAATCAGTACCAGACAAGCTTGTTGAAGGAATCCCTTGAGCCCACCCAACCAGCCGGAAAAGAAAGATGTGTCTACTCCAGCATTAGTTTTCAATTCTGCTGCTAACCCAGTTATCTTTTTAAGGGCTATCATGGTCTTTCCATTCACTCCAGAGTTCTGAGGCATATAGGTACAACACTCTTCTCCCACCATCCCACAGACAACTCCTTTCTCAGCTAAGATCATATCAAGGGCTAGTCGGTTTTGGAGGATCATTCTGGTGTTAGGACCCAATTCCTCAACTATACCCTGAAAGGCATCACGGTTATACTTGACGAATCTTTGTTCACTGTAATATATGTAATTGATCCAATCAACATTTTTATTACTCTGCACCTGTGGGATTAAAGAAGCAAAGCCAGCATAGATCTGGTTCTGGGCTTTAAACTGGTCAGGCACCCCCTTGGCACTCCAATGGCATCAATATATACTAGTGGATCTTCTTCATAACTCATGTGGAGCTGATCAAGGCTTCTCCTCTTTCTGGTAGGTTTATCAGATGTCTCTGGATCCCAAGGTAAAATCTTGAGCTGCATAGCTAGTTTAACAAGGGTGCATTGGCCTGTCCAGGTATTAGGCAACCTAGGACGGAGCTTACCATCTCCACCTAACCAATAAATGTCGTACATATACTGTGTATGATTAGTTAGCAAGTCAGTATCTAGGGAACTGTTCTCTTTGCAGAAACCTGTCTCGAAGATCCCTAGTGGTGTACCTGTGGTGTCGTGGGAATTATAGCAGGTATAATTGTCAGGTAATACGGTTATTCCTCCTGGGACCTTTAGTTTGGGTTCCTCATGAATTAGTGGGACATAATCTGGGCACTCAGTGGACTTTAGACCCTTCAACAGATTCATGACACAGGCAGTGGTATTGTCATCAGGAAAAAGCAGTGCATGTGTGTATAGATGTGTATTCGCAGCAGCACAAGCAATACATCCTACAGAGATATTCTGGACTCTTACATTGTATCTTACCCATTCTAACCATAAGTTTTTCCTTGGGGCTGTTTGTGTTTCTATGGAGAAGACTTCTTGCCAACTGAGACCTGGAATGGGGATTACTTCGTTAACTACATTTTGCAAACGCTCACCTGGGCCTGTTTTAGCTGTACTGGTAACGGGGGCCTTGGTTGGTCTGAAGCTAATATCCTGGAGCTGTATATGCCTAAATTCCCATAGTATCCACCATTAAATACATTATGGAAATACCTTCCCAGTACAAACATCTGCAGGTCAGCAGATTGGGGGCTTTGAAGATTTAGGAGGAGGGGTTGACAGTTTCTACCCCATTTACAGCCCCTAGGTGGTTGTAAAAGGGCTGTTAGATGCATTCTCCCGCGAAGACTCCTACCCGTCCCATCCTTAGGGGACATGGCTTCGCTAGGTCTATATCCCCAATCATCCCCCGTATTCCAGGCAGCATCTGACCAATAATAACAATTATTATTATTATCTCTGGTAACACATATATAAAACTGGATGATTCCCTCTACCACCTGTTGAGTTTCGAGGCACTTGACTATGTCGCAGAAATCAAATCGCCAGATATTTACCGGGGCCGATAGGTTTACCCAGAGAATAGTGGCACCAGGATTCTCATTTACAATAGGGGCCGAAGAGGTAGGGGCGAGGATGGCCCCCGGCCCCAGGACCAAAAACAACAGTAACATTTCCCTTCAGTTACTGCTGTGACTAAGCGCTGGTTTGGTCTCTTTTACAGTGTGAGGCGTGGATCCAGGTGCTCTTTCCTTCAAGTTTTACTGCAGTGGGGGTAACCAAGATCACCGTGTGGGGTCCATCAAAACTTGGCTGGAGACAATCTCTGCGCACAAACTTTTTCACCTACACCAGGTCTCCTGGCACAAAGTCATGGACCACGTCACCTGTGGATTCCGGGAGAGAAGCAGAGACTGTAGGGTGGGTGTTAGACCGTTCTTTAGACAATGCAATCACAAATTGTACAACCTTATCATTTGTCTCTGACAACTCTTGATGCCTAATGTCTCCTATCTTAGGTGGAGCACTGTTGTGAATTCTGTGGCCAAGCTCCCTCCTGTGGTCGTGAGTGGTACTGCGGCTGGTTCTGTCTATAAGCTTCCTTTGGTGGATGAGAGTGGTACTGCGGCTTCTGAGTTTCCTTCCTCAGGTGATGAGGTTAAGTCGTTAGGTGCTGCTCTATTTAACTCCACCTGGTGCTTTGATCCTGGCCTCCAGTCAATGTTCTAGTATTGGTCTTGCTTCCTCCTGGATCGTTCCTGTGGCCTCTCTATCCTGCATAAGCTAATTTTTGCTTGTGTTATTTTTGTTTTGCTATATTTTCTGTCCAGCTTGCTATATTGGTTTTTCTTGCTTGCTGGAAGCTCTGAGACGCAGAGGGAGCACCTCCGTACCGTTAGTCGGTGCGGAGGGTCTTTTTGCCCCTCTGCGTGGTTGTTTGTAGGTTTTTGTGTTGACCGCAAAGCTATCTTTCCTATCCTCGGTCTATTCAGTAAGTCGGGCCTCACTTTGCTAAATCTATTTCATCTCTGTGTTTGTATTTCATCTCAACTCACAGTCATTATATGTGGGGGGCTGCCTTTTCCTTTGGGGAATTTCTCTGAGGCAAGGTAGGCTTATTTTTCTGTCTTCAGGGCTAGTTAGTTTCTCAGGCTGTGCAGAGTTGCATAGGGAGCGTTAGGCGCAATCCACGGCTACCTCTAGTGTGGTGTGTTAGGATTAGAGATTGCGGTCAGCAGAGTTTCCACGTCTCAGAGCTCGTCCTATGTTTTTTGGTAAATGTCAAATCACCTTGTGTGCTCTGAACTTCAAGGTCCATTGTGGTTCTGAATTACCTGTTCATAACAGTACTGGAGGCCCAAAGTACTAATGCTTCTCAATAGAGGGAAAAGAGAAGTTCTGAGACCATTTTTTTTTCTTTGCACTGTGTTCTGTCTTTCTTTTCCCCTATACATCAGGGTGGTTTAGAACACAGGTGTGGACATGGACATTCAGGGTCTGTCCTCTTTGATGGATAATCTCACTATAAGAGTACAGAACATTAGTGGTTCAGAATCCTATGTTAGAACCTAAAATTCCTATTCCTGAGTTATTTTCTGGCGATAGAGCTAAATTTTTGAATTTTAAAAATAATTGTAAACTGTTTCTGGCTTTGAAACCCCGCTCCTCTGGTGACCCAGTTCAACAAGTTAAAATCATTATTTCTTTATTACGTGGCGACCCTCAAGACTGGGCATTTTCCCTTGCGCCAGGAGATCCTGCATTATGTAACATTGATGCGTTTTTTTCTGGCGCTCGGATTGTTGTACGACGAACCTAATTCAGTGGATCAGGCAGAGAAAAATTTGCTGGCTCTATGTCAGGGTCAGGATGAGATAGAGATTTATTGTCAGAAGTTTAGAAAGTGGTCCGTGCTCACTCAATGGAATGAAGGTGCGCTGGCAGCTATTTTCAGAAAGGGTCTCTCTGAAGCCCTTAAGGATGTCATGGTGGGATTTCCTATGCCTGCTGGTCTGAATGAGTCTATGTCTTTGGCCATTCAAATCGGTCGACGCTTGCGCGAGCGTAAATCTGTGCACCATTTGGCGGTATTATCTGAGCATAAACCTGAGCCTATGCAGTGCGATAGGACTTTGACCAGAGCTGAAAGGCAGGAACACAGACATCAGAATGGGCTGTGTTTCTACTGTGGTGATTCCACTCATGCTATCTCTGATTGTCCTAAGCGCACTAAGCGGTTCGCTAGGTCTGCCACCATTGGTACGGTACAGTCGAAATTTCTTTTGTCCGTTACTTTGATCTGCTCTTTGTCATCTTATTCTGTCATGGCATTTGTGGATTCAGGCGCTGCCCTGAATTTGATGGACTTGGAGTTTGCTAGGCGCTGTGGGTTTGTCTTGGAGCCCTTGCAGTGTCCTATTCCATTGAGAGGAATTGATGCTACGCCTTTGGCCAAGAATAAGCCTCAGTATTGGACCCAGCTGACCATGTGCATGGCTCCTGCGCACCAGGAGGATATTCGCTTTCTGGTGTTGCATCATCTGCATGATGTGGTCGTGTTGGGGTTGCCATGGCTACAAGTCCATAAGCCATACTTATTCACAACCACCATACATATTTGTAGGTGAAGAAGAGGCATAAGCAGATATAAAATCATATACACTTTATTAAGATAAAAATAAAAAACAAGACAAGGATACTCATAAAATACTGATAGCCAACAGGACAGAGTATTTAAGCTTATCAATTATTTAAAGCCACAAAACGCACCCTATTTACCTATACAGGATATTAAATGGTAAGGACATACTTAATTTTGAAGAAGAGTCTAGTAAATCTTCTTGGAAAAAACACACAGATATTCTTAGTATATAGGCTATCACAGCCCCATCAATCTCTAACCTGCATGTTTTAATCTAGGAAAGTGTCCTGTGCAAAAGATATGGCAGAGCCGCCTAACCCAGCCTGCATAGCCGGCAGATAAAACAATTGCCAATAACCACTGTAATACACAGCTCTAATTAGCAGTACCACGAGACAAATATCTCTTTTCGGCTATATCCTACCCGGCTCTAATCACTACTACATCCTGCTTAAATGGCACACAAAACCATAAGTATTGGCTATATCATAATGGGCTGACGTCCTATGCAACTTACATTATTATGCTTCCTGTCCTGTCCGCACATCAGTAGCCCCGACAGCGCCGTTTCGCCTCTGTGGCTTCCTCAACATGTTGTTTTATCTGCCGGCTATGCAGGCTGGGTTAGGCGGCTCTGCCATATCTTTTGCACAGGACACTTTCCTAGATTAAAACATGCAGGTTAGAGATTGATGGGGCTGTGATAGCCTATATACTAAGAATATCTGTGTGTTTTTTCCAAGAAGATTTACTAGACTCTTCTTCAAAATTAAGTATGTCCTTACCATTTAATATCCTGTATAGGTAAATAGGGTGCGTTTTGTGGCTTTAAATAATTGATAAGCTTAAATACTCTGTCCTGTTGGCTATCAGTATTTTATGAGTATCCTTGTCTTGTTTTTTATTTTTATCTTAATAAAGTGTATATGATTTTATATCTGCTTATGCCTCTTCTTCACCTACAAATATGTATGGTGGTTGTGAATAAGTATTGGTTTTGGAGGTGGCTAGTCCACTAGTGGATTGTGGTTATGTATAAGTCCATAACCCAGTATTAGATTGGAAATCAATGTCTGTGTCCAGCTGGGGTTGTCAGGGGGTACATGGTGATGTTCCATTTCTGTCTATCTCATCATCCACCCCTTCAGAGGTCCCAGAGTTCTTGTCTGATTACCGGGATGTATTCGATGAGCCCAAGTCCAATGCCCTACCTCCGCATAGGGATTGTGATTGTGCTATCGATTTGATTCCTGGTAGTAAGTTTCCTAAGGGTAGACTGTTTAATTTATCTGTACCTGAGCACGCCGCTATGCGGAGTTACGTGAAGGAGTCTTTGGAGAAGGGTCATATTTGCCCGTCATCGTCGCCATTGGGAGCGGGTTTCTTTTTTGTGGCCAAGAAGGATGGTTCGCTGAGACCTTGTATTGATTACCGCCTTCTAAATAAAATTACGGTCAAATTTCAGTACCCCTTGCCGCTGCTGTCTGATTTGTTTGCTCGGATTAAGGGGGCTAGTTGGTTCACCAAGATAGATCTTCGTGGTGCGTATAATCTTGTGCGTATCAAACGGGGCGATGAATGGAAAACAGCATTTAATACGCCCGAAGGCCATTTTGAGTACCTGGTTATGCCATTCGGACTTTCTAATGCTCCATCAGTGTTTCAGTCCTTTATGCATGACATCTTCCAAGAGTACCTGGATAAATTCCTGATTGTATACTTGGATGATATTTTGATCTTCTCGGATGATTGGGAGTCTCATGTGAAGCAAGTCAGAATGGTGTTCCAGGTCCTGCATGCTAATTCTTTGTTTGTGAAGGGGTCAAAGTGTCTCTTTGGTGTTCAGAAGATTTCATTTTTGGGGTTCATTTTTTCTCCTTCTACTATCGAGATGGACCCTGTTAAAGTTCAGGCCATTTATGATGGGACTCAGCCAACATCTCTGAAGTGTCTGCAGAAGTTCCTGGGCTTTACTAATTTTTATCGTCGCTTCATCGCTAATTTTTCTAGCATTGCTAAACCGTTGACTGATTTAACCAAGAAGGGTGCTGATGTGGTCAATTGGTCTTCTGCTGCTGTGGAAGCTTTTCAGGAGTTGAAGCGTCCTTTTTCTTCTGCCCCTGTGTTGTGCCAACCAGATGTTTCGCTTCCGTTCCAGGTCGAGGTTGATGCTTCCGAAATTGGAGCAGGGGCTGTTTTGTCGCAGAGAAGTTCTGATTGCTCGGTGATGAAACCATGCGCCTTTTTTTCCAGGAAATTTTCGCCTGCTGAGCGAATTTATGATGTTGGCAATCGAGAGTTGCTAGCCATGAAGTGGGCATTCGAGGAGTGGCGTCATTGGCTTGAAGGAGCTAAGCATCGCGTGGTGGTCTTGACTGATCACAAAAACTTGACTTATCTCGAGTCTGCCAAACGGTTGAATCCTAGACAGGCTCGTTGGTCGCTGTTTTACTCCCGTTTTGACTTTGTGGTTTCGTACCTTCCGGGCTCTAAAAATGTGAAGGCGGATGCCCTGTCTAGGAGTTTTGTGCCCGATTCTCCGGGTTTGTCTGAACCGGCGGGTATTCTCAAAGAGGGGGTAATTTTGTCTGCCATCTCCCCTGATTTACGGCGGGTGCTGCAAAAATTTCAGGCTAATAGACCTGACCGTTGCCCAGCGGAGAAACTGTTTGTCCCTGATAGGTGGACGAATAAAGTTATCTCTGAGGTTCATTGTTCGGTGTTGGCTGGTCATCCTGGAATCTTTGGTACCAGAGATTTGGTGGCTAGATCCTTTTGGTGGCCGTCTCTGTTGCGGGATGTGCGTTCTTTTGTGCAGTCCTGTGGGATTTGTGCTCGGGCTAAGCCCTGCTGTTCTCATGCCAGTGGGTTGCTTTTGCCCTTGCCGGTCCCGAAGAGGCCTTGGACGCATATCTCTATGGATTTTATTTCGGATCTCCCCGTCTCTCAAAGAATGTCGGTCATTTGGGTGGTTTGTGATCGCTTCTCTAAGATGGTCCATTTGGTGCCCTTGTCTAAATTGCCTTCCTCCTCTGATTTGGTGCCATTGTTTTTTCAGCATGTGGTTCGTTTACATGGCATTCCAGAGAACATCGTTTCTGACAGAGGTTCCCAGTTTGTTTCGAAGTTTTGGCGAGCCTTTTGTGCTAGGATGGGCATTGATTTGTCTTTTTCCTCGGCTTTCCATCCTCAGACTAATGGCCAGACTGAACGAACCAATCAGACCTTGGAAACATATCTGAGATGTTTTGTTTCTGCTGATCAGGATGATTGGGTGTCCTTTTTGCCTTTGGCTGAGTTCGCCCTTAATAATCGGGCCAGCTCGGCTACTTTGGTTTCGCCTTTTTTCTGCAATTCTGGGTTCCACCCTCGTTTCTCTTCAGGGCAGGTTGAGTCTTCGGACTGTCCTGGTGTGGATTCTGTGGTGGATAGGTTGCAGCAGATTTGGACTCATGTAGTGGACAATCTGACTTTGTCCCAGGAGAAGGCTCAACGTTTCGCTAACCGCAGGCGCTGTGTGGGTCCCCGACTTCGTGTTGGGGATTTGGTTTGGTTGTCATCTCATTATATTCCTATGAAGTTTTCCTCTCCTAAATTTAAGCCTCGTTTCATTGGTCCATATAGGATTTCTGAGGTTCTTAATCCTGTGTCTTTTCGTTTGACTCTTCCGGCTTCTTTTTCCATCCATAACGTGTTCCATAGGTCATTGTTGCGGAGATACGTGGCACCTGTGGTTCCATCTATTGATCCTCGTGCTCCGGTTTTGGTTGAAGGGGAATCGGAGTATATTGTGGAGAATATTTTGGATTCTCGTGTTTCGAGACGGAAACTCCAGTATCTGGTTAAGTGGAAAGGTTATGGTCAGGAAGATAATTCCTGGGTCTTTGCCTCTGATGTCCATGCTGCCGATCTGGTTCGTGCTTTTCATGTGGCTCATCCCGGTCGGCCTGGGGGCTCTGGTGAGGGTTCTGTGACCCCTCCTCAAGGGGGGGGGTTCTGTTGTGAATTCTGTGACCAAGCTCCCTCCTGTGGTCGTGAGTGGTACTGCGGCTGGTTCTGTCTATAAGCTTCCTTTGGTGGATGAGAGTGGTACTGCGGCTTCTGAGTTTCCTTCCTCAGGTGATGAGGTTAAGTCGTTAGGTGCTGCTCTATTTAACTCCACCTGGTGCTTTGATCCTGGCCTCCAGTCAATGTTCTAGTATTGGTCTTGCTTCCTCCTGGATCGTTCCTGTGGCCTCTCTATCCTGCATAAGCTAAGTTCTGCTTGTGTTATTTTTGTTTTGCTATATTTTCTGTCCAGCTTGCTATATTGGTTTTTCTTGCTTGCTGGAAGCTCTGAGACGCAGAGGGAGCACCTCCGTACCGTTAGTCGGTGCGGAGGGTCTTTTTGCCCCTCTGCGTGGTTGTTTGTAGGTTTTTGTGTTGACCGCAAAGCTATCTTTCCTATCCTCGGTCTATTCAGTAAGTCGGGCCTCACTTTGCTAAATCTATTTCATCTCTGTGTTTGTATTTCATCTCAACTCACAGTCATTATATGTGGGGGGCTGCCTTTTCCTTTGGGGAATTTCTCTGAGGCAAGGTAGGCTTATTTTTCTGTCTTCAGGGCTAGTTAGTTTCTCAGGCTGTGCCGAGTTGCATAGGGAGCGTTAGGCGCAATCCACGGCTACCTCTAGTGTGGTGTGTTAGGATTAGGGATTGCGGTCAGCAGAGTTTCCACATCTCAGAGCTCGTCCTATGTTTTTTGGTAAATGTCAGATCACCTTGTGTGCTCTGAACTTCAAGGTCCATTGTGGTTCTGAATTACCTGTTTATAACAGAGCACCAAAAGAATTTCAAAGGGAGTCAAGCCGTGTTTGCCCTGTGGGGTGTGTCTGATGTGGTATAAGACCACGGGGAGCAAATCTGGCCATGGGAGTGGGTGGTCCTGGCTCATTTTAAGCAACTGGGTCTTAATTGTAGAGTTCATTCTCTCAACTTTGGCTGAACTGGAGGGGTGATAAGGGGTGTGTAGACCCAAACCTGTCCCTAACATGCGCCACAATTCTTCGTAGACATTAGCAGTGAAGGCTGGGCCTTGATCCGATTCAATGACTTCGGGGATTCCAAATCTGCACGAAATTTCAGTGATGAGCTTCTTAGCTGTAGTCTTGGCAGTCATGTTGGTCACTGGGTAGGCTTCAGGCCATCCTGAGAACATATCCACTAGGACGTACTCATACTTTCCTGACATGGGCATCTCAATGTGATCAACCTGGATCCTCTGCCAAGGGTAGTCTGGTTTGGCAAGATGCTGAAGTGGGACCTTGGCGGTGGCTGTTGGGTTACAGGTGGCACAGACTGGGCAGGCTCTTGAGTAGGCTGTGACAGTGGTAGAGATTCCTGGGGCCCAATAGAGCTTCTTGATGCAGGCTAGAGCTTGGTTCTTTCCTCGGTGAGTTGATCCATGAGCCCATGCTGCAACGGCTGGGTACATTCTTTTGGGTAGACAGGGTTTCCCATCCACCTTGTAGAGTCTGGGAAATTGGTGTTGTCCGGCAGACCTACGATTCCCATGAATGGCTCCTGCAGCTTTCCACTGTCGTTCTTCTTCTTTAGAGATCAACTTTTGCTCTTCCCACAGTCTTTCTTCAGGTGGTCGGGCTGGCTTCCAGACAGATCCGGTGGCAAGGTATTCCATTTCCATGTCTTCTATCAACTCTTTCTTCTTCCTTCGGGCTTCAGACTTCTCAAAGTCTCGTTCTTCTTCGGCTTGGGTAGCTTCTGTGGTTGCTTGTTCCTTTGTTTGTGCTCTGGTAAGTGCAGGCATCACCGGTGTAGGGGTGTCTTCCCAGTAGGGTTTTTCTGGTGCTGTTTCTTCCTCTTCCCTTTGGAGCATTCTCTGATAACTCTTCACAACAGTGAGGGCATATGGGGGGGTTTCTTCAGGTAATTCAGGACGACGATCCATAACCCTGGCCTTCAGTGGATCGTCCAGACCATCAATAAAAGCACGGACCAACAGGGCTGCTTGTGTCTTCACATGAGTCGAATAACCCAAGTCTTCAAACTGCATGGTTAGTCTGGCAGCATATTTGTCCACAGCTTCTCCAGGTTCTTGTTGTACATCCTGTATTGATCCTGCTTGGTCAGAGAGACGGTCCTGAGCCCACTTCGTGAGTTGAGCCATGTACTCTTCTCCAGACTTGAACTTGTTGAGGGGTCCCGCCTTGGTGGGGTCCAGTTCCTTCATGATGGTGGGGAGGAAGTATTCGGAGGCTTTGATTGAGGTAATGCCTGATAGATCAGCCCATGTAGCCCCATAGATGTGCCTAATCTGTTCTAGCTTCCTTACATATTGCATGGGATGTTTGTCCGGGTCAGGTAGCTTGGTAACAATAGCATCAATCTGTACTGGAGTGAAGGGTTGGTACTTCAGTTTTAGTTCTTCTCCTTGGTTAGTAGCAGCATCTCTCAGTGGCACGGAGGACAGTGCCGTAGATGGGGCATGTTTGGTGGGTGCTTCCGAGGGTGTGGACTTGCCTTCCTGCTTGATCCCTGCGTGCATTAGTGGTACCATATATTCAGCCACCAAAGGCATGATGCCATCCACTCCAGACTCGTGGTAGCAGACAATCCTAACTTCCTGCAGGTCGAGGTTTGGGGTTGACTGGAGGCAATGCTTAATGACTTCAACGTGTTCATTCATACAAGGGCCCAATGGGTAACCGAAGATACCGGAGGATATCAACGGTATGGCCATAGTTCTACGAGGAAGTGTATTTTTCCCTAGCTGTCCTGCAAAGGTGAGCACTGTCTGCAAGGCAGTCTGCAATACTGTACGGCAGTGCTCGGGTGTCTTGTAATCATATACGGGGCCTGCAGCGTGTAACACTATATCACAGGGCAAATTCCCTCATTGGTTGGCAATAGCTTCTCCTGGCTGCAAGGGGCCATAAGCGGCAAGGTAGGCCTGACACTCTTGGGCTATGACTGGGCCTCCCTTGTTAGCTATCTGTTGGGCCAAACCACCTCTATGTGACAGGGTAGAGTTGACTGGGTTTACTATGGCTCCCACCTGGTGGGTAATTATGTCCCCATACCCCACTGAGAAAAGAACCTGGGAGCCCTGAGGTGTGATGTAGTAGTGTGAATGACAGGGGAACCAAACTTCAGGTTCTTGAAGAGTCTGGCCTTGTAGGTGTGAAGGTTTCACGGGAAGAGGAGGTCTAGGGGCCTTTCCGGGCTGGGGGGTCTGCACAGGGCCTGCAGGCAGTGGAGGTGCATTTGGGATCATTCCGGACCGCTCCAGGAGGGGATCACCTTCATCCTCAGATCCAGCAAGGCCCAGGGCCTCGCGTCTTGCTTGTACAGCGGCCTTGAAGGTCGGGGTATTAGTTAAGGCTTGAAGGTCAAATGCGTTATGGGCCGGAGTGTTTACAAATATAACTGTGGGTTGCACAGGAAGAGTAGGCCCTAAGGCCGGAGCGGAAGCGGAAACAGTGGAGGCGGAAACAAGATCGGCCGGCGCCGGAGGTTTCTCAGGAAGGGGTGGTCCTTGGTAATACTTGCCGGAAGACGTCAGCACCGGAAATATTCCGGGTACACCAAGATGGCTGCCGGCAGAAGTGTGGCGTGCCCCACCTCCGTCCGCAGCCTGGGCGGAGTCCCGAGGAGGGCCCGCCCTGCACACGCGACAGGTTTCCGCCCAAGGCGGATTCTGCTCGCCACAGGCAGGACACACCCAAGCTTCCAGAGACCTCGTGTCGCCGCCATTATACGGCGGTGGCTGGGACTGCGTGTTCAACATCAGTGGCACGGCGGCCATTTTACAATCTGCGAGATTACAGTTCAGAGGCATTTTATAACCAAACACAGGCTCTGCACCCTCTGATCCTCCCTCTCCATCAACCTCTTTCCATCCCTCATTCTTTAAGCCTCGCGCAACTCGTAAATGAGCTTGCGCTTGTTCTAACAATCCTTTATCCTTCAACATGCCCCTTTTTTTCTCTATGAGATTGTGCCATGTAGACGGCTGCAATCTCCCTGACGAGGGCAATCCTACATACTTGTACAACCTCCCAACATTCTTGACTGCCTTCTTGCCCTCCCGTGACTCTACTATTGTCTTGACTTCCACAGCATCCTCATCTAACTTGTGGGGCACGGACTTCTTCTGCTTTAAGAGACGCAACATGACTCACAGAATACTACGCCCTGCTGCAGCTCAGGCCGCTGACAACGACAATCAACACTGTGTCCTAAAGCACGGAACCTCGCGTTCAACGTACTATGAATATAGAGCCTCGCGCTCGATATTTCCTGTCCCTAACCTGAACAACAGTGATTACAGACTGTCCTGTCACGATATTCCAAACCGTTGGGAGGCGGTCTCCTAATGAGAGCCCTCCACTGAAATACAGGTGGTCCCCTCTTGGGACGTCTTAGTTACCTATCTATACAATATCACAGAGGCTGCGTCTCCTATCCCTTTCTCTAAGCCGCCCCCCCAATCTACAACTTTCTCAATCTTTCACTCTATTTCGCTACTAGACAATAGTCACGGGTAGGGTGGTTGAATGGAGTACGATGACCGGTGGAGGAGGTATGGTGTAGACGAGGACGCGCAGAATGCGACGTCTCTCAGTTGCTGGTTCGAAGCGTGGCACGGGATCGCACTCGGTCTCACCACTCGACCGGTCACCCCTCGGACCCAAGGAGACCACAGACAAACCAATAACGGCTGAAACACTAGCAAGTGTGACACATACAGAATATATGATCTCCACTTACCGTGTTTGGAGGGTGATCAGTCCTCGAGGTCAGCCACTACGGGTGTCGTCCACGGACGTCCAGGGATGGGTCCAGGGGGTCTCGGACCGCTGGCCATGCCCCACGTTGTTTGCGCCAAATTGTCGGGGTCGTCACGACAATACCCTTCATTCACCAGTCATCCCAAATTAGACTATGAGCATTGGTACCGGGTAAGAATGAGTCAGACAAAGAGCTGGTTCAATCTCAGTGCATGCTCGTGCTTCTACAAGTATTAGCAACGGTCACAGCAACTGAACTTTATTTCCTGATACACAGCATTATGTAGTGTATTGGGGAAGGCGTGCAATCGGCGAGGTTAGGCGGGGTTTAAGCAATATATGTCTAGTATCCGGTCTTTCTGATTAGTCCTGACGTCATCTGGTGGATCCTCCTCTCTCCACGTATCTCAGGTTTCGACTTCAGCAGAAACGATACTTAGCTTCTCAGAAACTAGGGCATAGGTGAATACTAGCAGCCATTTTAAATACAGTTACATTTGCATCAGCAAGCAAAGGGGAAAACTTATTGTTTCACAGCATAAGAATATAAAAGTACAAAAAGTGTATAAAGATATATCTTTTCACCCTGACATATGGTGATATTTGTTGGTTTCTGTATGTCTACAATATATTGTTGTTTTTTCTAAGATGTATGCATATTTTATTTGCAGTCTTTTTTTAATGGGGTTAGGAGGGAACAGATGTCTTTATTAGTGAGGAGCGAGTATACTCGTTGCTCGGGTTTTCCCGGGCACGCTCGGGTGATCTCTGAGTATTTGTTAGTGTTCGGAGATTAAGTTTTCATCGCCTCAGCTGAATGATTTACAGCTACTAGCCAGCCTGAGTACATGTGGGGGTTGCCTGGTCGCTAGGGAATCCCCACATGGAATCAAGCTGGCTAGTAGCTGTAAATCATTCAGCTGCTGAGATGAAAACTTAATCTCCGAACACTAACAATTACTCAGAGATCACCTGAGCAACGAGTATATTCGCTCATCACTAGTGTTGAGCATTCAGATACTGCAAATATCGGGTATCGGCCGATATTCACTGTATCGGAATTCCGATACTGAGTTCCTATATTTTTGCGATCTCGGATACCGGAATCGGAAGTTTCCATAGTGCAATGATGCACTATAGTGGAGCGTGGGCGGTGCGTGGGCGGAGACTGCGTGTGTGTGTGTGCGGCCGGGGTCTGTGTGTGACCGTGGGGGGTCTGTGCGTGCCTGCCGGGGCTCTGTGCATGCCTGCCGGGGCTCTGTGCGGCCTGCCGGTGCTCTGTGCATGCCTGCCGGGGCTCTGTGCGGCCTGCCGCGGCTCTGTGCATGCCTGCCAGGGCTCTGTGCAGCCTGCCGTGGCTCTGTGCATGCCTGCCTGGGCTCTGTGCTGCCTGCCGGGGCTCTATGCGGGCTGCTGGGGCTCTGTGCGTGCCTGCTGGGGCTCTGTGCGGCCTGCCGGGGCTCTGTGCACGCTTGCCGGGGCTCTGTGCAGGCTTGCCGGGGCTCTGTGCAGCCTGCCGGGGCTCTGTGCAGGCTGCCGGGGGTCTGTGCAGGCATCGTCCGATGGGACTACAAGTCCCATCGGACGATGCCTGCGACAGTGACAGTGATTGACACATTAGCCAATGATGGGACAGTAGTAGTCCCATCATCCGGCTAATGTGTTAAATGTAAAAAAATAAAAATAAATACTACATACATACTACATACAACATACATACTACATACATGCAACATTCATACTACATACATATATACATACTACATGCATACTACATACATACATACTACATGCATGCTACATACATACTACATACATACAACATACTACATACATACAACATACTACATACATACTACATACAATACATTCATATATTACATACATACAGTACATATAACATAGAGTACATACTCACCATTACTTGTCACTTTGTTCCCCTAAGCCAGTGTCATCTGTAAAAAATATTAAAATAAAAAACAACCAATATACTCCCTGTCCGCAGAAATCCACGAGTGTCCCACAACGATCTCCCGTGGAGAACGGCAGCATCAGCTGGTGCGACCGCTCTCTAGGGGCTTCAGGAATACAATGATAGGAGGAAGGTATCCTTCTGCACTGTATTCCTCCGCCGCTGTAAAAAAATAGTCCCTAGCCTCACTTTTGGCATTGCTGTGAGAGAAATTTTCCCACGCAGCAATTGCCATAAAGTGAGACTTTGTCGTAAGGTAACCAGGAGCCATTGTCTCCTGTAAGTGTGTCACTGAGGATCCTATAGAGCAGTGACATCACCCGATGTCACTGTTCTATAGGGGAGATCGTCGTGGGACACTCGTTATTAATTGTACTACGGCGGACAGGTAGTATACGGTTTATTATTTACGTTTTTTGCAGGCGCTGAAGTATGGTAAGTATGGTTAAATGAAGAATATTAAAATACTTTTTTCCTAATGTGTGTGTTTTATTAACCCTCCTCCCTGGACTTCAGAATGGGCAGCGGATGTGTTGAAAAACTGCATCCGCTGCCCACGTCGTGCACAAATTTCACAACGTGCGTCGGTACGTCGGCCCGACGCATAGCGACAGACCCATACCGATGCAAGTGTGAAAGATTCCTTAATGAACGTTTAATTTTAAAAAAATGGCGGCTCCCACGCAATTTTCTGCTCCAGAGGGGGAAAGCCGACGGCCGGGTGCCAATATTTGTAGCCTGCTATGAATATCAGCCCGCAGCTGTCTGCGTAGCCTTTACTGGCTATTAAAATAGGGGGACCCCCCCAAAAATGACGTGGGTCCCCCTAAATTTTATAGCCAGAAAGGCTACACAGACAGCTGCGGGCTGATATTCATAGCCTAGAAAGGGGCCATGGATATTGCCCCCCCCCCCCCGGCTACGAATACCAGTCCGCAGCCGCCCCAGAAATGTGCCAATTCTGGCACTTAGCCCCTCTCTTTCCACTCCCGTGTAACGGTGGGATATGGGATAATAAGGGGTTAATGTCACCTTGCTATTGTAAGGTGACATTAAGCCGGGTTAATAACGGAGAGGCGTCAATAAGACGCCTATCCATTATTAATCCAATAGCAATAAAGGGTTAATAAAACACGCACACATTGGGAAAAAAGTATTTTAATATTCTTCATTTAACCATAGTTACCATACTTCAGCACCTGCAAAAAACGTAAAATAGTAAACCGTATACTACCTGTCCGCCGTAGTCCAATTAATAATGAGTGTCCCACGACGATCTCCCCTACAGAGCAGGACCCTCAGTGACACACAGAAAGGAGACACTGGCTCCTGCAGTGCATCACTGAGAGGTTACCTTAGGACAAAGTCTCACTTTATGGCAATTGCTGCGTGGGAAAATTTCTCACACAGCAATGCCAAAAGTGAGACTAGGGACTATTTTTTTACAGCGGCGGAGGAATACAGTGCGGAAGGATACCTTCCTTCCGTCATTGTGTTCATGGAGCCCCTGGAGAGCGGTCGCATCAGCTGATGCTGCCGTTCTCCACGGGAGATCGTCGTGGGACACTCGTGGATTTCTGCGGACAGGGAGTATATTGGTTGTTTGTTATTTTAATCTTTTTTACAGGTGACACTGGCTTTGGGTATCAAAATGACAAGTAATGGTGAGTATGTACTCTGTTGTATTTACTGTATGTATTGTATGTAATGCATGAGTGTAATGTATGTAGTATGTATGTTTTTTTTTCTTTTTTTTACATTCAACACATTAGCCGGATGATGGGACTACTACTGTCCCATTATTGGCTAATGTGTCAATCACTGTCACAGGCATCGTCCGATGGGACTTGTAGTCCCATCGGACGATGCCTGCACAGACCCCCGGCAGCCCGCACAGAGCCCCGGCATGCCCGCACAGAGCCCCGGCAAGCCTGCACAGAGCCCCAGCAAGCCTGCACTGAGCCCCGGCAGCCTGCACTGAGCCTCGGCAAGCCCGCACTGAGCCCCGGCAGCCCGCACAGAGCCCCTGCAGGCAGCACAGAGCTCCGGCAGGCACGCACAGAGCCCCGGCAGGCACGCACAGAAACCCCGGCAGGCCGCACAGAGCCCCGGCAGGCCGCACAGAACCCCGGCAGGCGGCACAGAGCCCCGGCAGGCACGCACAGAGCCCCGGCAAGCACGCACAGAGCCCCGGCAGGCATGCACAGAGCCCCGGCAGGCACGCACAGAAACCCCGGCAGGCCACAGAGAGCCCCGGCAGGCCGCACAGAGCCCCGGCAGGCATGCACAGAGCCCTGGCAGGCACGCACAGAGCCCGGGCAGCCCGCACAGAGCCCCGGCAGGCACACATAGACCCCCGGCAGCCCTCACAGACCCCCGAGATGCCCGTACAGATCCCCGGCAGGCCCGCACAGACCCCGCCCGCACACACAGACACACACAGTGTCCACCCACGCACCGCCCACACCCTTCCCTCCTCCGGAACAGGATGTAGAAGGACAGAAAGGGCGTATTTACATTCCGATATTTGTGTCCCATTGACTTGCATTGGTATCGGGTATCAGTATCGGCGATATCCGATATTTTTTGGATATCGGCTGATCCAATCAGATACCGGTACTTCTTGATATCGGAAGGTATCGCTCAACACTACTCATCACTATTCTTTATAGAACCCAGAACACAACAGGGACTCATACGTCTGACCAAGGGGTTGGTGGGATCCCAGATCCAAAGATCGCAAAAGGGAACATAGGACTAGGGCTTGTTTTGCCGCTGACTGCCTCCATATTACTGGGATGTCATAAAAGCACATAAAAGTCCCAATGCACATTTTTGTATGTCTTAAGCAAGATTTCTTACTTGGCCGGGACCTTAATTTACCAGTCGTCTTCTCCAGCTACAAACCCAACTATGGAAAGAGCATTAGATAAACCTTAAAGCCACGTGGATACATTTCTGTGGCTTTTTATCACTCATTTTCTTTTATATTTTACTATTTTTCCCATTTTGCTTTACATTACATGTGGTTGGACTAAGGCAAAGGCAAACCGAGCTCACGAGGTGCAGATAAAGCCAAATCCATTCAGCATGTGCCATCTTGTTCTCAGCCACCCAGACAACCACAAAAACTCTCTCGAAAGGAAGACAGAAAATGTAAAAAATAGCGAGAAATAAAAACACCTAATATCTGAAGCTTTCGAGATGCCGGAGCTCCAGCTTCCAGCACTATAACAGATTTATGAGAATGCTACTGATGTTTCGTTCCCAATCTATCAGTTCAGTTTAAAATCCTTTCTTGAAAAAAGCCTAATAATTCTAGAAATGTAGCAGCGGCGATAGGTGATTTGTTTTTCAAAGAAATGGTTGTGAATTCAAAGAATTTCTCTTATCGAACAGAACATATTGTTAAAATATATATGAAGATAAAAATGTAAGAAAGATGAAAATTTTGCTTGTGAAACCTCTGTATAGTCTCACTGGAATACCAACACTTCTTGGAGAAAGAGGATAGAATGTGTTCCGACACCTACTCATGGGACACATAAGCAAATGTAAGACATACCATATATATGAAACGCCTGCCAGGGCCTAGGGGTACTCGGTACCGGGTCCGGACATCGTTAAATTGGTGGTCACGGTGGCAGCGAGCCGGTCCGTGGCCCTGGGCGTCCAAGTAAAAGGGATGGTCTTTAAAGGGATTTGAATAAAGTTTGTAAAAATAGGAAATGTTCGTGACGCCACCTGTGGTACTCGGTCAGGAGTGACCGACGCTGCTTAAAGGGGTTCTCTGGGGGTGATGGTACTGCAGCAAAGATGGTATCTCTTCCCACAGGTGAAGCTGGGTCCGCAGGTCTCCCGGTGTGTTTGGCAAGGATGGTGTGGAGCTGGAAAAAAATAGAGGACACTGAGTTGCAGTCTCAGTCCAGGGTACCAGCATCAGGTGACGGTGGAGTTCATGCAGCTTGGAAACTAATTAAATCCCCTTTGTGAGGTCAGATTGGGAGCCTTCCACTATGCGCTGAATATTAGTCCTTTGCTGCCTGTGGCTTCCTTATAAGGTCCTCTCTTACTCCCTGTCCTGGGACAGTACCAGGAGGGTAGGCAACGTGAGCCGTTTCATTGGGGTCTCTATCCACAGTGACTATGGGCTCTGGATGTTACTGTACCTCAGGTGTAGTGTGGGCAACTCACTTTCAATTCCTTGCCCACCGGTTCTGCCATGGGACATGTAGTTCCACCCAGCCTCGGACTCCCGGTGCCCGGTTTCTGCGCTTCAGCCTGGAAGGAGCCCAGTCACGGCTCTCTTACAGCTCCTTCCTCCTTCACTGTCTCACACAATCTAACTAAGTCCTCCTCCTGACCAGAATGTATATTTAGGGAAGTTCCCCTGAAACCGGGTTTAGAGCTCCCCCTTCTGGCCTGGAGTCAGAACGTGCTGCATGTACAGGTTACCTGGCAAAGGGATCCTCCTCATTTCCAGGCATGACATCACTTCTCCCGAGAGGAAGATAATACTACTGTGGTACCTGAACTACTGGGGTGCCACATATATCACTCTGAAATAAATATTACAGAGAATGTGTCCTGTGTGATGAAGTTGAAAAGATATGGGTATGCTGCTCACGGTTCCCTTTATTGTCATTATGTTATGTGGTGTAATATGAAATGTAATTTATAATGTGATGTTGTCATGTAATGTGAACTGTGTTGTGTAATGTGAATATTGTTATGCGTCAAAGTTTGGCAGTAGGGGTAGGGGGAGTTAATATTTGGGACTAGCCCAAAGTGGGAGGGGTTGAGTTACAGTGACAATTTAATGTCAGAGACTCAGATAGGTTCTGTAGAGCATAGGGAGAGGGCCAAAAGGTCCAAGGTGAGCAGTGCTGCATTCCGGGGTGACAGAGGAGATCGGAGAAAAGGGATAGTGAGATCCGGAGCAAAAGTGACTAAAAGACAGAGTGACCTTCCGGAGCTGGGTCCTGTGAGAGGACTCCTATCCACAAGGCCCCGAGTTTATAATGCTAGAAGGTATCGGGCCTAAAGCAGAATCAAGTAAGTGAGGCAATCAAAGTGTCCCAAATAGGAAATTCAGAGTGTGAGATTTACCGACCATACTGGCAAGCAGAAGGGAAAAAGAGGATGCGGAATCACAGAACAAGTAGATGACACTTGTTGATCAGGACTGTTGTGTTAAAGCTGAGTTGTGGTGAAGTGGAGAGAAACAGTGGACAGAGAACCCGGGAGTAAACTAATAGGGGAAAAACTGTGTGGAAAATGCTTCAAGTTGTAAAGCAAATGTTCATAAACCTTTCTACCTGCTATCCCTTGTATATAACCCACCAAGTTACTGCTCAATAAACAGATTATTTCTGAATGGCGGTCTCTCTCATTGAACTGTGAAACATTTATTTCTGGAAAACCTGCAACATCAGTTACATGTGGCCTGAACGGGCATAATGCCCTCACAGCACAAGTCCGCACACCGTGCCGGGGTGCCTCAGAATAATGCCGCATCCAAAATGATCTCTAAAAGGCCTAAATTTAAAGATGACACATTTACTTTGAATTTTAGCCAAAATATATATATATATAGATATATATATATATATCTATATATATAGTCATTTTTAAAATTACAAAGCGGAAAATGGGCTGATGCAAAAGTTTATGCACCCTTAGAGATTTGTGTGCTTGGATAACTTTGTCCAAAACTCTCTTGCGTCCTCACCATAAAACTTGAATCCCAAAAGAAGAAACATGTTCTAAACAAGAAGGGGGACCATCACATATGAGACTAGATGTTTAAATAAACCAATTTTTATTGATATAGGTGTACAAAAAACACACAATAAAAACATTTAAAAACAATGTTTACAAAGAAACAACGACAAGTTATCCACACAGAACTCAGCTGACTAGGTAAATATGATATATTTTCAAAAGATGCACAATGCCCAAATTCAAGTTTATATATTGACATGTTTTCTAGGGGTTGACCACTTATTTATTTATATTGACCCTGATATTCGATGGTGCCCTCTATATGTTTAAACGCACCATAAAACTTAGCATTGGAAATATGCAAAAGAAGATATAAAAAAGCCTGATGCATTTTGGAAACAAGTCCTGTGGACCGATGAGGTTCAAATAGAACTCTTTGGCCACAATGATCAGAGGTATGTGTGTAGAAAAAAGGGCACAGAATTTCAAGAAAAGAACATCTCGCCAACCATTAAGCATGGGGGTGGATCAATCACGGTTTGGGGTTGTTTTGCAGCCTATGGTATAGGAACATTTCACGGGTAGAGGGAACAATGGATTCAATGAAATTTCAACAAATTCCTCATGCAAACATAACACAATCTGTAAAAAAAAGTTGAAGGTGAAAAGAGGAAGAGGATGGCTTCTACAAATGGATAATGACCCTAAACACACGTCCAAATCCACAATAGACTGCCTCAAAAGACGCAAACTGAAGGCTTTACAATGGCCCTCACAGTCTCCTGATCTGAACATCATTGCAAATTTGTGGATGGACCTCAAAATAGGAAAGGATGCAACACGACTCAGGAATCTCACAGAACGGGAAGAATTTTCCAAGGAAGAATGAAAGAAAAGCCCTCAAACAAGAATTGAATGACTCTTGTCTGGCTAGAAAAAGCTTTTACAAGCTGTGCTACTAGGTACTTACCATTTTCCTTTTTGTAATTTTGAAAACAAAAAATGATCCCAGAGGGTTCCACTGCGGTTGAGGCCTTAATGCTGACGCTTAGATGCTCAGATGCCAGCCTAGAGATGTTGAAGGACCTCACAGAGAAGAAGCCCATCTCCGAGTCAGATAAGAAGAAGGTAGTCTGGGACAAGGGCAGAGGTTACCAGGAGACTGTTCCCTATAACCCCCAATATGAGGCTGAAGGAAAGACAGCTGGTTGTGCCCGATCGGTTTAGGGAGGACTTGTTGCCTATTGCCCATGAGATCCAGCTGACTGGACACTTGGGGGGGAGGAATCAGCAAAAGGCTCATTTGTCCCACCACTTCTAGTCGCCTAAATTGGAGACAGATGTTGCCAACTACTGCCATGCCTGTATCACATGTCAAAAAGTGGGGAAGTCGGGATCTGCACGCAAAGTTTTCCTGACCCCTTTGCCGGTCATAGAGGAGCCGTTCCTGAGAATGGCTGTGGACATCGTTGGTCTGCTGGCCAGCTCTGGCAGCACTGGAAAACATTTAATCTACTGTATACTGTGGTAAACTATGCTACCTGGTACCAGAAGCAGTGGCGCTGTGTCCTCAATTAGAGCCGATAAAGTGGCAGATGCCCTTTTGGACATATTTTCTCGAGTAGGATTTCCCAGGGAGATGCTTACAGATCAGAGGACTCTGTTCATGTCGCAGTTAAAATAAGATCTCTGTAAGAAAATTTAGGTGCAGCACCTGGTATCAAGCTTGTATCACCCACAGACGAATGTCATGTGTGAACGATTCAATGCTACCCCTAAGCAGATTCTAAACATGCTGGTTGAGTCCCATGGGTGTCACTGGCTTCTCTAGCCCCAGGGAATCTTCTGCACCACTAGCAATTAATTCGGATTGCAATACCGCCCCATGTAGTCTGAGTCCATCCTTCCGTGTAGCTTCACAGGCTGAGTGTGCCCCAGACCCCCGACATCTCGTGGTTGCCCCAGGCCTTTAGATGGAATCACACTGAAGGGTATTTTCAGCCAGTGGCGTATCTAGGGTGGGGCAGCCGGGGCATGTGCCCCAGCGGTCCGCATTGTCTCCCCCAGCAGCTGCATTCTGCCGCCCCCCGGACTGAGAGTCAGCTGTTCTCTGTGCTGACTGTCAAGCTGACAGCCGGCACAGAGAAGCTGCAGCGCGCCGGCTCCAAGTATTCAATTGCATAGCTCCCGGTTTTGAGCCTTTGCCCCGCACTCCCACACAGGACACTCTGCTTCCCGCAGACAGCAGGGGAAGCAGCCGACATGCCCCCTCGTGTTAGGCCAAGCCCCTTCCCCTTCCATATGCAATACAGCTCAGAGATGGAGAGAAAGGGGGCATTTGAGGTACGTAACTGTAGTTAACTGCAGCTTACCTTCCGAAGGGGTGCCAGTGTAATTCACATGCAATTGAGCCTCATTGGGTGCTGCAGCCTTGTAAAGCCTGACATTAATCTAAGCCTGACACTGTCTGCTGGTTGTCATGGCGCTGGACGAGGGTAAGCGTATGTGTGAGGTCAGGAGGTGTTTACAGTGTGGATGTAGCAGAGCCGTGTGTGTATGAGGTGTATGAATCGGAGCAGTGTGTGAAAGGTGTTTGGAGCGGAGTCGTGTATGTACGAGGTGTACGGAGCAAAGCCACGTGTGTACGGAGTGGAGCCGTGTGTGTACAACGTGAGCGGAGCAATGAGTGTGCAATGTGTATGGAGTGGAGTCATGTGTGTTTACAACATGTCCAGAGTGGAGCCGCGTGTGTACGAGGTGTACGGAGCGGAGCATCATGTGTGGCCATTATAAAGTATGGAACATCATGTGTGGCCATTATACAGTATGGAGCATCATGTGGGGCCATTATACAGTATGGAGCATCATGTGGGGCCATTATACTGTATGCAGCATCATGTGGGCCCATTATACTGTATGGAGCATCACGTTGGGCCAGTACACTGTACACAGCATCATTTGGGGCCATTATACAGTATGGAGCACTATGTGGCCATTATACAGTATGGAGCATCATGTGTGGCCATTATACAGTATGGAGCATTATGTGTGGCCATTATACAGTATGGAGCCCTACGTGTGGCCATTATACAGTATGGAGCACTGTGTGGCCATTATACAGTATGGAGCACTGTGTAGCCATTATACAGTATGGAGCACTATGTGTGGCCATTATACAGTATGGAGCACTATGTGGCCATTATACAGTATGAAGCATCATGTGTGGCCATTATAGAGTATGGAGCATCATGTCACAAGTGGTACTGCAGCTTCTGAGCTTCCTCCCTCAGGTGTTCTGGTGAGCTCGTTAACTGCTTCATTACTTAACTCCGCCTGATGCTGCTATCCTTGCTCCTTGTCAATGTTTCAGTGTTGGATCTGAGCTTCTCCTGATTGTTCCTGTGAGCTGCTGCTCTGTATAGCTAAGTGCTTTTTGCTTTTTTGTTGCTTTTTTTCTGTCCAGCTTGTCTTTTGTTTTGCTGGAAGCTCTGAGACGCAAAGGGTGTACCGCCGTGCCGTTAGTTCAGCACGGTGGTTTTTTTTTGCCCCCTTTGCGTGGTTTTGCTTTAGGGTTTTTTGTAGACTGCAAAGTTCGCTTTACTGTCCTCGCTCTGTCCTAGAATATCGGGCCCCACTTTGCTGAATCTATTTCATCCCTACGTTTTGTCTTTTCATCTTACTCACAGTCATTATATGTGGGGGGCTGCCTTTTCCTTTGGGGAATTTCTCTGGGGCAAGTCAGGCCTATTTTTCTATCTTCAGGCTAGCTAGTTTCTTAGGCTGTGCCGAGTTGCCTAGGTAGTTGTTAGGCGCAATCCACAGCCGCTTTTAGTTGTGTTTAGGATAGGATCAGGTGTGCAGTCTACAGAGTTTCCACGTCTCAGAGCTCGTTCTTGTATTTTTGGGTATTTGTCAGATCACTGTGTGCGCTCTGATCGCTAAGCACACTGTGTTTCTGGATTGCCTTCATAACACCTGTCATTAGCAAACATAACAGTACAAGGAGCCTAACTAATGATTCTCAATAGAGGGAAAGAAAAAGTTCTGACATCATTTTTTTTTTTCTGCTCTGTGTTCACTTTTTTTTTTTCCCCTAGACATTTGGGTGATTCTGGACACAGGTGTGGACATGGATATTCAGGGTCTGGGCTCTTCAATGGATAATCTCGTTATAAATGTACAAAAAATTCAAGATACTATTGATCAGAAATCTATGTTAGAACCAAGAATTCCTATTCCTGATTTGTTTTTTGGAGATAGAACTAAGTTTCTAAGTTTCAAAAATAATTGTAAGCTATTTCTGGCCTTGAAACCTCATTCTTCTGGTAATCCTATTCAACAGGTTTTGATTATTATTTCTTTTTTGCGCGGCGACCCTCAAGACTGGGCATTTTCTCTTGCGCCAGGAGACCCTGCATTGAGTAGTGTCGATGCGTTTTTCCTGGCGCTCGGATTGCTGTACGATGAGCCTAATTCAGTGGATCAGGCTGAGAAAAATTTGCTGGCTTTGTGCCAGGGTCAGGATGATATAGAAGTATATTGTCAGAAATTTAGGAAATGGTCAGTACTCACTCAGTGGAATGAATCTGCGCTGGCAGCTTTGTTCAGAAAGGGTCTCTCTGAGGCTCTTAAGGATGTCATGGTGGGATTTCCTATGCCTGCTGGTTTGAATGAGTCTTTGTATTTGGCCATTCAGATCGGTCGACGCTTGCGCGAGCGTAAATCTGTGCACCATTTGGCGGTACTGCCTGAGGTTAAACCTGAGCCTATGCAGTGCGATAGGACTATGACTAGAGTTGAACGGCAGGAATACAGACGTCTGAATGGTCTGTGTTTCTACTGTGGTGATTCCACTCATGCTATTTCTGATTGTCCTAAGCGCACTAAGCGGTCCGCTAGGTCTGCCGTCATTGGTACTGTACAGTCCAAATTCCTTCTGTCCATTACCTTGATATGCTCTTTGTCGTCGTTTTCTGTCATGGCGTTTGTGGATTCGGGCGCTGCCCTGAATCTGATGGATTTGGATTATGCTAAACGTTGTGGGTTTTTCTTGGAGCCTTTGCGGTGTCCTATTCCATTGAGAGGAATTGATGCTACACCTTTGGCCAAGAATAAACCTCAATACTGGGCCCAGCTGACCATGTGCATGGCTCCTGCACATCAGGAAGTTATTCGCTTTCTGGTGTTGCATAATCTGCATGATGTGGTCGTGTTGGGGTTGCCATGGCTACAAACCCATAATCCAGTATTGGATTGGAATTCCATGTCGGTATCCAGCTGGGGTTGTCAGGGGGTACATGGTGATGTTCCATTTTTGTCGATTTCGTCATCCACCCCTTCTGAGGTCCCAGAGTTCTTGTCTGATTATCAGGATGTATTTGAAGAGCCCAAGTCCGATGCTCTACCTCCGCATAGGGATTGTGATTGTGCTATCAATTTGATTCCTGGTAGTAAATTCCCTAAAGGTCGATTATTTAATTTATCCGTGCCCGAACACGCCGCTATGCGCAGTTATGTGAAGGAATCCCTGGAGAAGGGACATATTCGCCCATCGTCATCACCACTGGGAGCAGGGTTCTTCTTTGTAGCCAAGAAGGATGGTTCGCTGAGACCGTGTATTGATTACCGCCTTCTTAATAAGATCACTGTTAAATTTCAGTATCCCTTGCCATTGTTATCTGACTTGTTTGCTCGGATTAAGGGGGCTAGTTGGTTCACTAAGATAGATCTTCGTGGTGCGTATAATCTGGTGAGAATCAGGCAAGGAGATGAATGGAAAACTGCATTCAATACGCCCGAGGGTCATTTTGAGTATCTAGTGATGCCGTTCGGACTTGCCAATGCTCCATCTGTGTTTCAGTCTTTTATGCATGACATCTTCCGTGAGTATCTGGATAAATTCCTGATTGTTTACTTGGATGACATTTTGATCTTCTCAGATGATTGGGAGTCTCATGTGAAGCAGGTCAGAATGGTTTTTCAGGTCCTGCGTGCTAACTCTTTGTTTGTGAAGGGATCAAAGTGTCTCTTCGGTGTGCAGAAAGTTTCATTTTTGGGGTTCATCTTTACCCCTTCTACTATCGAGATGGATCCAGTTAAGGTCCAAGCCATCCAGGATTGGATTCAGCCGACATCTCTGAAAAGTCTGCAAAAGTTCCTGGGCTTTGCTAATTTTTATCGTCGCTTCATCTGTAATTTTTCTAGCATTGCCAAACCATTGACCGATTTGACCAAGAAGGGTGCTGATTTGGTTAATTGGTCTTCTGCTGCTGTGGAAGCTTTTCAGGAGTTGAAGCGTCGTTTTTGTTCTGCCCCTGTGTTGTGTCAGCCAGATGTTTCTCTTCCGTTCCAGGTCGAGGTTGATGCTTCTGAGATTGGAGCAGGGGCGGTTTTGTCACAGAGAGGTTCTGATTGCTCAGTGATGAAACCATGTGCTTTCTTTTCCAGGAAGTTTTCGCCCGCTGAGCGTAATTATGATGTGGGCAATCGAGAGTTGCTGGCCATGAAGTGGGCATTCGAGGAGTGGCGTCATTGGCTTGAAGGAGCTAAGCATCGCGTGGTGGTATTGACTGATAAGAACTTGACTTATCTCGAGTCTGCCAAGCGCTTGAATCCTAGACAGGCCCGTTGGTCGTTATTTTTTGCCCGCTTCGACTTTGTGATTTCGTACCTTCCGGGCTCTAAAAATGTGAAGGCGGATGCTCTGTCTAGGAGTTTTGTGCCCGACTCTCCGGGTTTATCTGAGCCAGCGGGTATCCTCAAGGAAGGAGTCATTGTGTCTGCCATCTCCCCTGATTTGCGGCGGGTGCTGCAAAAATTTCAGGCGAATAAACCTGATCGTTGTCCAGCAGAGAAACTGTTCGTCCCTGATAGGTGGACTAATAAACTTATCTCTGAACTTCATTGTTCGGTGTTGGCTGGTCATCCTGGAATCTTTGGTACCAGAGAGTTAGTGGCTAGATCCTTCTGGTGGCCATCTCTGTCACGGGATGTACGTACTTTTGTGCAGTCCTGTGGGATTTGTGCTAGGGCTAAGCCCTGCTGTTCTCGTGCCAGTGGGTTGCTTTTGCCCTTGCCGGTCCCAAAGAGGCCTTGGACACATATTTCGATGGATTTCATTTCTGACCTTCCCGTTTCTCAAAAGATGTCAGTCATTTGGGTGGTCTGTGATCGCTTTTCTAAAATGGTCCATCTGGTGCCCTTGGCTAAATTGCCTTCCTCCTCTGATTTGGTACCTTTGTTCTTTCAGCATGTGGTTCGGTTGCATGGCATTCCTGAGAATATTGTTTCTGACAGAGGTTCCCAGTTTGTTTCAAGGTTTTGGCGAGCCTTTTGTGGTAGGATGGGCATTGACCTATCCTTTTCCTCGGCTTTCCATCCTCAGACTAATGGCCAGACCGAACGAACCAATCAGACCTTGGAAACATATCTGAGATGTTTTGTTTCTGCAGACCAGGATGATTGGGTGTCCTTTTTGCCGTTGGCTGAGTTCGCCCTTAATAATCGGGCCAGCTCGGCTACCTTGGTTTCTCCATTTTTTTGCAATTCTGGGTTCCATCCTCGTTTCTCTTCAGGACAGGTTGAGTCTTCGGACTGTCCTGGTGTGGATTCTGTGGTGGATAGGTTGCAGCAGATCTGGACTCAGGTAGTGGACAATTTGATCTTGTCCCAGGAGAAAGCTCAACTTTTCGCTAATCGCAGACGCCGTGTGGGTCCCCGACTTCGTGTTGGGGATCTGGTTTGGTTATCTTCTCGTCATATTCCTATGAAGGTTTCCTCTCCTAAATTTAAACCTCGTTTTATTGGTCCGTATAGGATTTCTGAGGTTCTCAATCCTGTGTCTTTTCGTTTGACCCTCCCAGACTCCTTTTCCATACATAATGTATTCCATAGGTCGTTGTTGCGGAGATACGTGGCACCTGTGGTTCCATCTGTTGAGCCTCCTGCCCCGGTTTTGGTGGAGGGGGAATTGGAGTATATTGTGGAGAAGATTTTGGATTCTCGTGTTTCTAGACGGAAACTCCAGTATCTGGTTAAATGGAAGGGTTATGCTCAGGAAGATAATTCCTGGGTTTTTGCCTCTGATGTTCATGCTTCCGATCTTGTTCGTGCCTTTCATGCGGCTCATCCTGGTCGGCCTGGGGGCTCTGGTGAGGGTTCGGTGACCCCTCCTCAAGGGGGGGGTACTGTTGTGAATTCTGTGGCTGAATTCACTCCTGTGGTCACAAGTGGTACTGCAGCTTCTGAGCTTCCTCCCTCAGGTGTTCTGGTGAGCTCGTTAACTGCTTCATTACTTAACTCCGCCTGATGCTGCTATCCTTGCTCCTTGTCAATGTTTCAGTGTTGGATCTGAGCTTCTCCTGATTGTTCCTGTGACCTGCTGCTCTGTATAGCTAAGTGCTTTTTGCTTTTTTGTTGCTTTTTTTCTGTCCAGCTTGTCTTTTGTTTTGCTGGAAGCTCTGAGATGCAAAGGGTGTACCGCCGTGCCGTTAGTTCGGCACGGTGGTTTTTTTTTTGCCCCCTTTGCGTGGTTTTGCTTTATGGTTTTTTGTAGACTGCAAAGTTCGCTTTACTGTCCTCGCTCTGTCCTAGAATATCGGGCCCCACTTTGCTGAATCTATTTCATCCCTACGTTTTGTCTTTTCATCTTACTCACAGTCATTATATGTGGGGGGCTGCCTTTTCCTTTGGGGAATTTCTCTGGGGCAAGTCAGGCCTATTTTTCTATCTTCAGGCTAGCTAGTTTCTTAGGCTGTGCCGAGTTGCCTAGGTAGTTGTTAGGCGCAATCCACAGCCGCTTTTAGTTGTGTTTAGGATAGGATCAGGTGTGCAGTCTACAGAGTTTCCACGTCTCAGAGCTCGTTCTTGTATTTTTGGGTATTTGTCAGATCACTGTGTGCGCTCTGATCGCTAAGCACACTGTGTTTCTGGATTGCCTTCATAACACCTGTCATTAGCAAACATAACAGAGATGGGGTTGATGAGGGGCTGTGGGGGGGTGATGAGTGGCTGAGGGGGGATGAGGAGATGGGGGTGATGAGGGGCTGTGTGGGGATTTATTGTGTGGGGAAAATTGGAGTGGAGATGGGGGGATTTAATGAACATTGAGAGCATTAGAGAGAGGAGCTCGTGGGTACATGGCAAAGTGTGCAAATAGCATGTGTGCAAATAGCATGTGTGCGGGGGGGGGGATGCCCAAAATGAACTCTTGCCCCAGGTGTCAGAAACCCTAGATACACCTTTTTCAGCAATCTACTCCCCCGAGTATTAGGCCAACGGGCCAACGTTGTCCCTTGCAGCCTCAGACCTGAGCCTGCTGCTTCACACACTGCTCTCCACACAATAACTGCCCCTGTCACTTTATGGACTTGCCACTAATTTTCAATTCCTTCTGCCAAACTGGGCAGGCATTACAGATAACCCTGTCTACGCTAACTGCAGCTCCAGTGGGTAACATCCTTTTATAACATACATAGACATCAAATACATTTAACCCCTTAGAGTTTCAGGGAACAAACCATCAGCCCCCACCACTGCTACAAGAACATGGTGCAGGCCCAGGCCAACCAGAAGATGTGGTACAAATGAAATGCCCGGGCGTGGGTGTACAAAGTGGGTAAGAATGTGTGGGTCCTAAATCCTATGACCCAGAACAAGCTTCAAGTGTGCTGGGAAGGTCCATATCTCATACATCAGCTCCTCAACAATGTTAATTACATGGTCACCATTGACCACACCAGGAAGAGGCTGAAGGTCTTCCATGTCAACATGATGAAAGCTCATCATAACAAGGACGCATGTGCCCTTCCTGTGTGTGTAGCATGCCTGATGAAGTCAAGAGTCAAGTCCTGGTGTATTGTTAACAGCAGCCTGGGAAGGAGGGTCGATTGAGGACATGGAATTTAACCTGCATCTATCCATGGACAAGAGGTCCCAGCTGCAAGAGGTGTTCTGGCCCTACCTGAAAATCTTCATAGGTGTACTAGGAAACACGCAGCTAGCCATGAACCAGATAGACACTGGGAGATCTGTGGACCACACCACGCAGATCAAGACATGAGGTCTAGCCTTGGGCTAGACTCAGAAACAAGACTATGCCGTGCAAGACTACGCCCGCCACTGGTCAAGCACTGAAGGTCTGGTGAGGACCCGAATCCAGGATTGGACTTCTGAGATAATGACTAAGAGGTGTGAATGAGCTGGGCCTTTACTGTCCACACTGACATACAGTACAGGGGTCAGTCGGGGGTGGTGCAACAGAAAAGGTGGGGAATGTCTGGAGTGCAGGAGGCACAGAGCATTGATTGATTTTGTCAAAAGGAATTGCAGCCTAGTGGGAAAAATCGGAGATCCCCCCCCCGCTAGGGCCTACTATATAAAGAGGATCCTTGTAGTGGCACCCTTAACACTGACAATTACTCTCATCAGAAATGGAATATATGTAACGTAGTGAAGTCTCCTTGTAGGACTTACAGTGCATCGATAACCACTATGACATTATTGTATATGAAAACAGTACTCTGTAATTACTCTGCTATCCCTGAACTTATCTTGTTCACAACATCCCCCTTTTTCAATAATCACACATGGGGAATAGTTATGTTAATTACTTCCGCTTTGTCACAACACATGAGAACTGACCTTACAATGGAAACTAATGTCAACGATGTGAATACCTCTTTAAGGAAAATTAAATTATACATTTGGTTTTATACTTGATATATTTTCTATTACAAGGTGTATAGAATCCAATCTTCCATGAGTTCGGTGATGAATTTATGTCTTGGTCCCCATGGTCCTTACACGTTATTATCACATTACATGCGGACGCTCCCGGTTCCTTATAATTTAATGTATATTCTACTTATGGAAGGAAATGTGCCATAATCAGATTTCAGTATTGACTTTGGAGCCAGGCGATAAACCACAGGCTCGTTTCTTTCTCAATGGATCCAAGTGAATTATTTCTTACTTTGTCTATAAGACCTTGTAGAGATTTCATTTTCCATGTAGGAATCTATTTGCTTCAATATTAAGTGTTTTTTTAAATCGGCATTTATTCTCTTAAGGAAATAATAGAAAGGTCAAGAAGACTGAAACTGTAGGATGAACATATAGGGAAAAATATGAAATTTTCCAATCAATGCACTTTAATAAAAGCTGCACAGAAATGACTCGAGACCAGTAGATCAATTAATGCTTGCAAAGGACAATGCGCATTGGTGGAATGTGGCCAATGGCTCAGAATCGACAGAGCGCACATTTGATGAATACTTAAGAACATTCCTTTAGTTAGTGTTCATAGTCGACCCATAAGTTTGGATTTTGGGTGCAGCATTGGCAGGTATACCTGGGTATTGGTGCAAAAAGGCGCTCCATTCGCATAAGAAGAAACCGTGGTGGGTGGAGGTCACAGCTGCAAGTTTCACTTTGGACCATGGAGATTTAAATGGTCATTGCCATTTTAGTGAACTTTTCATAAATCAATAGTGCAAGAAAACTATTTTTTAAGTAGGAGAGAGAAGCATAGAGAGCGTCACAGACCTGCAACGGTCTACTAATTGTATTTGAGGTGGATCTTCCAAGCTCCAGGTCTAGTGGATACCTGGGCCATGGGCATCGGTGCAGCAGACTGGAAGGCAAGCAGGAAACAAGAACAAGAAGCAAAATGAGGCCACAGACAGACAGCACACCGGAAACACATATGGAGCAGGCAATAGAAGCCATGGAGGATGCAGGCAGACAGGACACTGGAAAACAGGTAGGTAGCATGTAATAGAAGCAGTGGAGGCCACAGGCAGGCAGGACACTGGAAAGCAGGTACGGTATGTAACAGGTCCTGAAGGCTGCAGACAGACAGGACCCCGGAAAGCAGTTATGCAGCAGGTACTGTAGCCTGCAGACAGGACACTGGAAAGCAGATATGGAGCAGGCGCTACAATCACTGGAATCCCAGGTAGACAGGACAACATAAAGCAGATATGGAACAGGTGCAAAAAGTCCTGGAGGCCACAGGCAGACAGGACAATGGAAAGCAGGTATATAGCAGGCACAAGTAGCACTGGAGACTGCAGGCAGACAGGACACTGGAAAGCAGGTATGGAGCAGGTATTAGAAGCACTGGAGGCTGCAGACAGGACACTGGAAAACTGATATGGAGCATGCACTAGTCACTGGAGGCCACATGTAGACAGGACATGGGAAAGCAGATATGGAACAGGTACAAGAAGCAATGGTGACCGCAGGCAGAAAAGACACCGATAAGCAGGTATGGAGCAGGTAGTAAAAGCACTCTAGGCAGACAAGACACTGGAAAGCAGGCATGAAGCAGGCACCAGTAGTACTAGTGGCCACGGGCAGACAGGACACTGGAAAGCAGATATGGAGCAGGTATTAGAAACACAGGAGGCGGCAGACAAATAGGACACAGAAAAGCAGCAGATATGGAACAGGTATGCAGCGCCCCAGAGACCTGGTCCTTGCAGTAATGTCGCTCTGCCACTAAGGGGAGTGATGGTATGTCTGATGGCACTAAAAAGGAGTTCACCTGACCAGGTATCACAGTCACACACTACACTTCACACTCCGGCCACCAGGGGGAGCAAAAGGTTCTATTTATTAGGCCACTCCTCACACTTTGGTAAAACTAGGGGTTGGATAGGAAGTTAGGAAGAAGCTGGCTGGGTTTTGTCCGGGCAACATCCCGTGGCAGGGGGTGTTGCGGGGAAGATTCAGAGGGGTCCCTGTCAGGTGTGGGAACCTGGCAGTGACTTAGCGACAAGGACAGATCGTTACAGAGCCGCGCCTGCACTACCTTGCGGCGGCATCTAAAGAAAGGACACAAAGCAAAGTATATTGTGGAGAAGTGAGAAACGAGATCAAAGCACAAAGGAGAGCCAGTAGGAGTTATGCCCCGAGATCGGCAACATCCTACTGAGGCGCGTAGCCGGTGGCCAGAACGCAGAGGAAGTAACTGACTCCAAGCATTACTTCAAACAGAGGCAGGACAGTTGATTACAGGTTGGCTGTCTAACATACATCACCTAAGACAGTGTTCCCCAACTCCGGCCCTCAAGAGCCACCAACAGGTCATGTTTTCAGGATTTCCTTAGTTTTGCACAGGTGATTGAATGCTTGCGTGTACAGGTGATGCAATTATCACCTGTGCAATACTAAGGAAATCCTGAAAACATGACCTGTTGGTGGCTCTTGAGGACCGGAGTTGGGGAACACTGACCTAAGAAGACATAGGGGGCAAGCGTGGAGAGGGGCGTCTCTAGGGTCCCAGAATAGCTCCGAGCCTACCCGTCATACGGGTGCGTCCTAGCCATAACAAACTGCGGAACATCAGAATAGAAACGACAGTTGTGAGGACTATCCCGAATGCTCAACAGGGAAGGACTACAACACACAGGCGCTAGTTGGTAGGCACTGATTTCCACCTGCAAAGGGAACTCTGGATGTGCCATCGGACCGGCCGGTCTCAGCCAGCCCTGTTAACAGTGCTCCGAATTGAGGATCCTGAAGTCACCAGTGAAGAGGTAAAGAGACTGCAACCCTGTGTCCTCGTTATTAACTGCGCCTCACACCATCGCCACCTACACCACTGGGAAGCCCTGGGGATCTACTTCACCTGTGGGAAGGTATACCATCTAGCTGCTATCACATCACCCCCATCGGACCCCAAGCAGCGTCGGTCACCCTGACCAAATACCACAGGTGGCGTCACAAACACCTAACAACTTTCACCACCCTTTGATTGGGCGCCCCTTAGCAGGGTCACGGACCGGGTCCAGCCACGGAGACAATCCTAGGACTGAGACAGAGAGGACCGGTACCAAGAGAACCTGTGGTTCTGTGTCTGGTGGTGCTCCAACTTGGCGTCATGAACATGATCGTACTCAAGCCTGAAGAATTGGGTCATGTGTGCCTTGGAACTGTGTTAGAGTTGTGCTTGAACTGTGATTTATTGCAAGGACTGTGTATTGCTATTTGCTGCAAGATTCCCGCCAAAACTGCCGCCATTGCAGCGCCACGAGGAGCGCAAGAGAAGAAGAAGGGCGTGGATTGGGCATGCACAAGCTGAAGAGCGCGAAAGATAATGGCCGCCCAGTCTAAGTATTGCTGTATTCTGAGGGCATGTCCGTCAGCCGCTGAGGTCCGCCTTCTCATCCTCTATGGAGTGTGGAGACCGTGGGGACGGGTCCGACCCCGAAAAACAGCCCGGGAAGAAGATCCAGAGGAGGGGACAAAGATGGCGACCTCCGGGACCCCGCATGGAGACATCCCGGCCCAGCCCAGGGCTGCATCACCCGCAGCAATCCCGGAATCACCGTCGCTGCAGAGACTGACCGTCGCGGAGCTGCCTGGGGGAAAACCCGGCGGACAGTTGCCTGATGGCTGGGTGGCTGCAACTGAAGCCCGGCAGCTGGCGCGCTGCTGAGAGGCCCACGCTCGCGTGGGTTCCCGGTTGGGTCACCCGACGGAGATCTGCCTCTCTCCCGTGTCCCCTCCTCTACCAGCTCCGACCGCGGCAAACCCCCGAACCCGGCCGGGGGGTCGTGCACCGCAGGAGCCGGACCTGAGGATCCTGCCGGTGACGGAGCATCATCGGCGCCTGGTGGCGGCATGGAGAAAGCAGCCCCGACCTGTGGCCATGGTTGACCTCACGGAGGAAGTGAAGGTCCCACCATCGAAGTGGGGGGTGGTGATCCTCTTCAACTCCAAGGAAGGAAGGGGAGTTATCCAGGAGATCGGGGAGCCCCTAAAAGGTCCATGTCACCCAGAGCAAGGTGGAGCCTTGTTATGGGGAGGTCGATGAAGATCGTGACCTGGAACCCGGGGATGCTGTGACCTACACCCGATGGCAGAGGGGGATCGGTTGGATGGCCAGGGGCGTCCAGCGGTGCGTAGCCCTTCAGGTCACAGCTGAGACTCCGGAGAGCGAGGCCCCGGCTACAGACCACCAGACTGACCAGGCCCATCGTGCGACTGTGGGTCCCACCCATTCTCGGCTGAGAAGGGTGGTCTGCGAGGTAAGACCGCAACCTTCGCAGTAATAAACCTCGGAAGCCCGAAACTGTAAATAGTTGATTGTGATTGTCTTCTTGCTGTTTTGTTGCTAGTACCCGTCTAGGGTTATTTCTTAAAGAGATCCCTTTGTTGACCCGGGATCCCTATTGTTTTACATTTTTCTATTTTGCTCAAGTTCATCACTGTTTAAAAGACTGCTGAATCATGGACGGTGAATGATTCACAAACTGTGTTGTATATAGTTTGCACTTTCTTAAAGGTGCCCTCCACTGGTTTTACAAAAGAAAGAAGACTTTGTGAAGAGACTGTTTCTTAATACAGCATAGAAGTTCTTTCTTTGCAAAGGACTTGCAGATAGAGAGAATCTGCACTACCTCAAAGAGACCTAGTTCCCTCTTAAAGGGAATGTTCACGTGTTGCACTTACAGTAAGTATAATGTTGCCTTAAGAAAGTTATATTGTAATAGTGTTGAGACTTAGGAAATGTTAATAATGTTACTAGAGATTGAGGACATGAAAAGTTGGAAGCCGAATTTCAACACAGTGAACCCGTAGGGGTTAGAGAGTCCTCCTGAGAACCATAGAGAGATGGTTGATTGCGCTGATAGAAGAACAATGGCAGTAGGCCCAGACAAGGAGCTAGGCGGTCCTGCATTTGTGAAGACAGAAAAATAAAGAAAAAGTTAAGTTTGCTGTCACGATATGGTATGAAATATCATAAGTAGTTCTCTTGCTAGCCTGCGTGGGCTAAGCCCCCCTTCTTGGAGTGATGCTGCAACAGTTTGTAGCTTCAAATTCCTGACTTTCAACTCCCAAGCCCCCTTCCCTTTCATTCAGTCAAGAGCTGCTTTGCCAATGTACTGGGGGGAGTTTTATGGCCGAAAGGTATTTACGACGGCATTTCCTGCAGTGTAAGCTCTTGTCCAGCTATACGTGAACTAGAAACTTCTAAAATACATGAAAGTCCTTTGTTTAGTTTTTGTACGATTTTATGCAAACCGTTGACGTTACGAATACGAAAATATATATTGTTAGAGTCCATCGGAGGTTCTATACATCGCTCGAAACACGGGCTTCTAACTCCATCTGGTAAAGAAGTAGGGTTTTCTCTGTAAATATGTATCCCAGACAGGACATATTTGATATCATTAGAATGCCCATGTTAATCCGAGATGAATGATGGGTTTGTTATGACTATGACATGTTTTGTAGCGGAGTTATCGAAAGTAGATATAGATTAGGATAAAATTAGTTAACTGAAGAGGTAGGAGGGACGAGGTGATCCAACCCCTTTCTGGGATGTTACAGGCTGACCAGGTATCACAGTCACACACTACATTTCACACTCCGGCCACCAGGGGGAGCAAAAGGTTCTATTTACTAGGCCACTCCTCACACTTTGGTAAAACTGGGGGTTGGATAGGAAGTTAGGAAGAAGCTGGCTGGGTTTTGTCCAGGCAACATCCCGTGGGGGAGTTGTGGGGAAGATTCAGAGGGGTCCCTGTCAGGCGTGGGAACCTGGCAGTGACTTAGCGACAAGGACAGATCGTTACAGAGCCGCGCCTGCACTACCTTGCGGCGGCATCTAAAGAAAGGACACAAAGCGAAGTATATTGTGGAGAAGTGAGAAACGAGATCAAAGCACAAAGGAGAGCCAGTAGGAGTCGTGCCCCGAGATCGGCAACATCCTACTGAGGCGCGTAGCCGGTGGCCAGAACGCCGAGGAAGTAACTGACTCCAAGCATTACTTCAAACAGAGGCAGGACAGTTGATTATAGGTTGGCTGTCTAACATACATCACCTAAGTCAGCGTCGGTCACCCTGACCAAATACCACAGGTGGCGTCACAAGCACCTAACAACTTTCACCACCCTTTCATTGGGCGCCCCTTAGCAGGGTCACGGACCGGGTCCAGCCACCATGACAATCCTAGGACTGAGACAGAGAGGACCGGTACCAAGAGAAGCTGTGGCCCTGTGTCTGGGGGTGCTCCAGGTACAAGAAGCACCGGAGGCCGCAGGCAGACAGGACACCATATGCCTTAGTGGAGCTGATACATACACTCACATGATAACATACCGTGCCACTTGCAAAGCCCGACATGGAGCACTACAAAGTTCATTGTATCGGAATGAAGGTTGCAGAGCCCAGACCCGGGACAGGTGTGTAACAGTATTTTTTCACCTACAGTTCTGAGTTCACAGCAACTCTGCTCAGTACGGCTGTTCATTTCATTGTCCTCTATGCTGCTGCTTCTGAATATGTGCTACAAAGAGACAGGAAAACAGGAATCCCTCATGCCTACGAGTGCTATGTATGGTAGATGTCATAGCAGCTATTCTCTCCATCCAAAACATCAGAGACAGCTGTCAAATAGAGCCAGAGCTCACCATATACATTTTTTTGCACCTGATTGTATAAGAAAGTGCATTCGCTTCCAAACTCCTGGAGCAGCACATCCATGCCGAACTCTCCTCCCACCTCTCATCTAACTTGTTGTTCGACAATCTACAATCTGGTTTCCACCCCCATAACTCAACTGAGACAGCCCTGACCAAAATCACTAACGACCTACTTACCGCCAAAGCTACTGGACAATACTCTGTACTCCTCCTTCTAGACTTGTCCTCTGCTTTCGACACAGTTGACCACTGCCTCCTACTACAGATCCTCTCCTCCTTTGGCATCAAAGACCTCGCCCTATCTTGGATCGCCTCGTACCTTTCCAACTGCACATTCAGCGTCTCCCACTCCCATACTACCTCCTCATCCCACCCTCTCTCTGTTGGAGTCCCCCAAGGCTCTGTTCTAGGACCCCTACTCTTCTCAATCTATACACTTGGCTTGGGACAACTCAAAGTCCCATGGATTCCAGTACCACCTATATGCTGATGACACTCAGATCTACCTCTCTGGCCCAGACGTCACCGCTCTGCTGTCCAGAATCCCAGAGTGCCTATCAGCCATATCCTCCTTCTTCTCCTCTCGCTTCCTCAAACTCAATGTGGACAAATCTGAACTCATTATCTTTCCTCCATCCCACAAATCTTCCTTACCTGACCCATCTATCGCAGTCAATGACATCATGCTTTCCCCCGTACCCGAAGTCCGCTGCCTCGGAGTAACCTTCGACTCTGCCCTGTCCTTCAAACCGCACATCCAAGCTCTTTCCACCTCCTGTCGCCTCCAGCTCAAAAATATCTCCAGGATCCGTCCTTTCCTCAACCCCCAATCTACTAAAATGCTTGTGCATGCCCTCATCATCTCCCGCCTTGACTACTGCAACATCCTTTTCTGTGGCCTCCCTGCTAACACCCTTGCACCTCTCCAGTCCATCCTTAACTCTGCTGCCCGACTAATCCATCTCTCTCCTCGCTACTCCTCCGCTTCCCCCATCTGCAAATCTCTTCACTGGCTTCCATTCCCTCAGCGTATCCAGTTCAAATTACTAATGCTGACATACAAAGCCATCCATAACCTGTCTCCTCCATATATCTCTGAACTAATCTCCTGATATCTTCCCTCACGCAATCTCCAGTCCTCACAAGACCTCCTTCTCTCCTCCACACTTATTCGCTCCTCATCCAATCGCCTCCAAGACTTCTCCAGAATATCCCCCATCCTCTGGAACTCTCTGCCCCAACACGTCCGACTATCAACCACAGTCGTATCCTTCAGACGGAACCTGAAAACTCATCTCTTCAGGAAAGCCTACAGCCTGCACTGACACCGCTGCTGCCTCATCACCAACGAAGCTACCGCCTCACCAACACCGGAGCTACCGCCTCACCAACACCGGAGCTCCTGCAACCCTCAACCTACTGTCTCCTTCCCCATAATCCTGTAGAATATAAGCCCGCAAGGGCAGGGTCCTCGCCCCTCTGTATCAGTCTGTCATTGTTAGTTTGTGTACTGTAACTGATATCTGTAACTTGTATGTAACCCCTTCTCATGTACAGCACCATGGAATCAATGGTGCTATATAAATAAATAATAATAATAATAATAATAATAAGTGTATCAGCCATCTCTAACTTGTAACTCCAGCTTCACAAGGCCTTATTTTTGGAGAACTAAAAAGTGGTCCATAGTTTTACAATTAAGTTTGTTAATCCCTGGGCAAAGCCAGAAAAAGTCATTGGGAGCCAAAGCTGCAATGTGTTGTCCTAGATATACAGGTCCTTCTCAAAAAATTAGCATATAGTGTTAAATTTCATTATTTACCATAATGTAATGATTACAATTAAACTTTCATATATTATAGATTCATTATCCACCAACTGAAATTTGTCAGGTCTTTTATTGTTTTAATACTGATGATTTTGGCATACAACTCCTGATAACCCAAAAAACCTGTCTCAATAAATTAGCATATTTCACCCATCCAATCAAATAAAAGTGTTTTTTAATAACAAACAAAAAAACCATCAAATAATAATGTTCAGTTATGCACTCAATACTTGGTCGGGAATCCTTTGGCAGAAATGACTGCTTCAATGCGGCGTGGCATGGAGGCAATCAGCCTGTGACACTGCTGAGATGTTATGGAGGCCCAGGATGCTTCAATAGCGGCCTTAAGCTCATCCAGAGTGTTGGGTCTTGCGTCTCTCAACTTTCTCTTCACAATATCCCACAGATTCTCTATGGGGTTCAGGTCAGGAGAGTTGGCAGGCCAATTGAGCACAGTAATACCATGGTCAGTAAACCATTTACCAGTGGTTTTGGCACTGTGAGCAGGTGCCAGGTCGTGCTGAAAAATGAAATCTTCATCTCCATAAAGCATTTCAGCCGATGGAAGCATGAAGTGCTCCAAAATCTCCTGATAGCTAGCTGCATTGACCCTGCCCTTGATGAAACACAGTGGACCAACACCAGCAGCTGACATGGCACCCCACACCATCACTGACTGTCGGTACTTGACACTGGACTTCAGGCATTTTGGCATTTCCTTCTCCCCAGTCTTCCTCCAGACTCTGGCACCTTGATTTCCGAATGACATGCAAAATTTGCTTTCATCAGAAAAAAGTACTTGGGACCACTTAGCAACAGTCCAGTGCTGCTTCTCTGTAGCTCAAAAGTGGCTTTACCTGGGGAATGCGGCACCTGTAGCCCATTTCCTGCACACGCCTGTGCACGGTGGCTCTGGATTTTTCCACACCAGACTCAGTCCACTGCTTCCTCAGGTTCCCCAAGGTCTGGAATCGGTCCTTCTCCACAATCTTCCTCAGGGTCCGGTCTCCTCTTCTCGTTGTACAGCGTTTTCTGCCACATTGTTTCCTTCCAACAGACTTACCATTGAGGTGCCTTGATACAGCACTCTGGGAACAGCCTATTTGTTGAGAAATTTCTTTCTGGGTCTTACCCTCTTGCTTGAGGGTGTCAATGATGGCCTTCTTGACATCTGTCAGGTCGCTAGTCTTACCCATGATGGGGGTTTTGAGTAATGAACCAGGCAGGGAGTTTATAAAAGCCTCAGGTATCTTTTGCATGTGTTTAGAGTTAATTAGTTGATTCAGAAGATTAGGGTAATAGGTCGTTTAGAGAACCTTTTCTTGATATGCTAATTTATTGAGACAGGTTTTTTGGGTTATCAGGAGTTGTATGCCAAAATCATCAGTATTAAAACAATAAAAGACCTGACAAATTTCAGTTGGTGGATAATGAATCTATAATATATGAAAGTTTAATTGTAATCATTACATTATGGTAAATAATGAAATTTAACACTATATGCTAATTTTTTGAGAAGGACCTGTATTCTAGAAAATGGTTGGGGGTCTCAGTGCCTATATTACACAATAAAAACAGGCATAAACTAATTATAAAATCTAAGAAGCAATAGGGAGTACAGTAATAATGAATAATGGTTGTAGCTGAAACTAGGCACCGAAGGGCCCAAAATTGCTCCTTTTTCATGTATGAAGATACTAAAAAACAACTGGGGGTAAATAACAGCAATGAGGACCCAAAAGGCTGAACTGGATGGACAAATGTCTTTTTTCGGCCTTACTAACTATGTTACTATGTTATGTTACTATGTAAAATCTGGATGTTCAAATGCAAAACAATACAAAAGTTTGACTATTTTTAATTTTAATTATTTTACAAAAAAAATTTGGTTTTTTTTTTATCACAGCTCAGTAGAAATCAGAGTTTACTCCACATATCTGACAAAAATTGCGACAAAACAGCAGCCAATCAGTGACGCGGCAGAAGCGGAAATGACGACAACCACCACACTCCCAGCGAGGCTGACCAAGAATCCGAGACCACCGCCAACAATGATCTGGGCCAGCTGCACCATGCAGGTAAGAGCCGCACAGTCTATTCCTTTTCCTCGGTGAACTTTGTTCATCTTTCCATCAAGCTGTGCTTCGTCCTGAAGGATCAAAAAGCAGGAAATTAGATTTAGTATGTGTGAGTCACCAAACCACAGGAAGAGTCATGTCATCCGTGATAGAACAAGGCATTACCATATATGACATCCCGAGACCCTTGGCAATTTACAAATGTATTCCTTATTAGGCCCATGATGTTCTTGGCCAGCGGGGTGCAACCTGCATTACTCTAGTTCTTGTGAAACTTCAATGTTCAACGCTCATATTCAAAGGCTCCGAGGGGAATCACAATTTACATTCTTATGTCAGCTGAAGCCAAGCCCACCCTAGACTGTCATTACTGAAAGGTCTCGGAACCCAGACGTCATAAGCACCCAGAAGGTGCCCCTACAATTACACATGGACACTTCACACTCTACAGGAGAGAGGGCCCTGCACAAAAGAGCTGACACTGTACAGGAGAGAAGACCCTGCACATAAGAGCCGACACTCTACAGGAGAGAGGACCCTGCACATAAGAGCCGACACTCTACAGGAGAGAGGACCCTGCCCATAAGAGCTGACACTCTACAGGAGAGAGGACCCTGCACATAAGAGCTGACACTCTACAGGAGAGAGGACCCTGCACATAAGAGCCGACACTCTACAGGAGAGAGGACCCTGCACATAAGAGCTGACACTCTACAGGAGAGAGGACCCTGCACATAAGAGCTGACACTCTACAGGAGAGAGGACCCTGCTCATAAGAGCCGACACTCTACAGGAGAGAGAGGATCCTGCACATAAGAGCCGACACTTTACAGGAGAGAGGACCCTGCACATAAGAGCCGACACTCTACAGGAGAGAGGACCCTGCACATAAGAGCCGACACTCTACAGGAGAGAGGACCCTGCACATAAGAGCTGATACTCTACAGGAGAGAGGACCCTGCTCATAAGAGCTGACACTCTACAGGAGAGAGAGGATCCTGCACATAAGAGCCGACACTCTACAGGAGAGAGGACCCTGCACATAAGAGCCGACACTCTACAGGAGAGAGGACCCTGCACATAAGAGCCGACACTCTACAGGAGAGAGGACCCTGCACATAAGAGCCGACACTCTACAGGAGAGAGGACCCTGCACATAAGAGCCGACACTCTACAGGAGAGAGGACCCTGCACATAAGAGCTGACACTCTACAGGAGAGAGTACCCTGCACATAAGAGCTGACACTCTACAGGAGAGAGAACCCTGCACATAAGAGCTGACACTCTACAGGAGAGAGGACCCTGCACATAAGAGCTGACACTCTACAGGAGAGAGGACCCTGCACATAAGAGCTGACACTCTACAGGAGAGAGGACCCTGCACATAAGAGCTGACACTCTACAGGAGAGAGGACCCTAAACATAAGAGCTGACACTCTACAGGAGAGAGGACCCTGCACATAAGAGCTGACACTCTACAGGAGAGAGGACCCTGCACATAAGAGCTGACACTCTACAGGAGAGAGGACCCTGCACATAATTTGTAGCCAAATACTCCATCACAGCTGAATTAATGCAGTGAGATTAATTAAAGTACTTTTTTTCTTTTTTTTCCACACAGGACTTTTCAAAAACGATTTCCTCCTTCATTACTGTATGATTCATCGACCTTATTAATATATCAGTTATACTCATCTAATGCAGACAGGGGGAAAACAGGTGACCACTGCAGCCAATCAGTAGCTGCTGACTGCAGCAATTTCAGTACTTAATGCATTCTATTCAAGTGGGGATAAGAGCAGTGGCGTAACTACAAAGTGAGGGGCCCCGATGCGAACTTTCAAATGGGCCCCCCCCCCCCCCTGCGCCAAAATATTTCCCACCGAAATTCACATTTTCCCTATTCATTTCGCACACTATAGTTGTGTTGCAATGTTGTGTAGTCTGACCTAATACTGCCCTGTACTCGCTGAGAAAAATGATTTTATAACTAACATGTCCCTATAGTAATATGTCCTCCCTCGCTCTAATTCCAAGCGCACTCCCGGCGTTTGAAATCTGTGTGCTGTTTCTTCCTGGTATGACGCTGCAGTGCATTATTTCCGGACCTGTGCAGTGTGGGGGTGTATTGGGTGTACTGGTCGGCTCTGGAGCATGCGCACTGCACATTCTGATGCTGGCGAGTACACGCAATACTCCCCCACAGTGCACATGCTGGGCTCTGCCCACAGCCGTGTACAGCCCGTACACACACGGCTCTGCTCCGAGAACCCGTACACACACGGCTCTGCTCCGTACACCTTGTACACACGCGGCTCTGCTCCGTACACCTTGTACACACGCGGCTCTGCTCCGTGCACCTTGTACACACGCGGCTCTGCTCCGTACACCTTGTACACACACAGCTCCGCTCCTTACACCTTGTACACACGCGGCTCTGCTCCGTACACCTTGTACACACGTGGCTCTGCTCCGTACACCTCGTACACACGTGGCTCCGCTCCTTACACCTTGTACAGACGCAGCTCCGCTCCTTACACCCTTAATGACCGAGCCAATTTTTGCAATTCTGACCACTGTCACTTTATGAGGTTATAACTCTGGAACGCTTCCACGGATCCCGCTCATTCTGAGACTGTTTTTTCGTGACATATTGTACTTCATGTTAGTGGTAACATTTCTTCGATATTACTTGCGATTATTTATGAAAAAAACGGAAATATGGCGAAAATTTTTAAAATTTTGCAATTTTCAAACTTTGTATTTTTATGCCCTTAAATCAGAGAGATATGTCACGAAAAATAGTTAATAAATAACATTTCCCACATGTCTACTTTACATCAGCACAATTTTGGAAACAAAATTTTTTTTTGTTAGGGAGTTATAAGGGTTAAAAGTTGACCAGCAATTTCTCATTTTTCCAACACCATTTTTTTTTAGGGACCACATCACATTTGAAGTCATTTTGAGGGGTCTATATGATAGAAAATAACGAAGTGTGACACCATTCTAAAAACTGCACCCCTCAAGGTTCTCAAAATCACATTCAAGAAGTTTATTAACCCTTTACGTGCTTCACAGGAACTGAAACAATGTGGAAGGAAAAAATGAACATTTAACTTTTTTTTGCAAACATCTTAATTCAGAACCATTTTTTTTATTTTCACAAGTGTAAAAACAGAAATGTAACCATAAATTTTGTTATGCAATTTCTCCTGAATACGTCGATACCCCATATGTGAGGGTAAACCACTGTTAGGGCGCACCGCAGAACTTAGAAGAGAAGGAGCGCCGTTTGACTTTTTCAATGTAGAATTGGCTGGCATTGAGATTGGACGCCATGTCGCGTTTGGAGAGCCCCTGATGTGCTTAAACAGTAGAAATCCCCCACAAGTGACCCCATTTTGGAAACTAGACCCCCCATGGAACTTATCTAGATGTGTGGTGAGAACTTTGAATGCCCAAGTGCTTCACAGAAGTTTATAATGCAGAGTCGTGAAAATAAAAAATATTTTTTTTTTCCACAAAAAAGATTTTTTAGCCCCCAAGTTTTTATTTTCACAAGGGTAACAGGAGAAATTGGACCACTAAAGTTGTTGTCCAATTTATCCTGAGTATGCTGATGCCCCATATGTGGGGGTAAACCACTGTTTGGGCGCACGGCAGAGCTCGGAAGGGAAGGAGCGCCGTTTTGGAATGCAGACTTAGATAGAATGGTCTGTGGGCGTTATGTTGCGTTTGCAGAGCCCCTGATGTACCTAAACAGTAGTAACCCCCCACAAGTGACCCCGTTTTGGAAACTAGACCCCCAAAGGAACTTATATAGATGTGTGGTGAGAACTTTGAATGCCCAAGTGCTTCACAGAAGTTTATAATGCAGAGTCATAAAAAAAATATATATATATATTTTTCCACAAAAAGGATTTTGTAGCCCCCAAGTTTTAATTTTCACAAGGGTAACAAGAGAAATTGGACCCCAGAAGTTGTTGTCCAATTTATCCCGAGTATGCTGATGCCAAATATGTGGGGGTAACCCACTGTATGGGCGCACGGCAGAGCTCAGAAGGGAGGGAGCACCATTTGACTTTTTGAGCGCAAAATTGGCTGTCGTGTTTGGAGACCCCCTGATGTACCTAAACAGTAGTAACCCCCCACAAGTGACCCCGTTTTGGAAACTAGACCCCCAAAGGAACTTATATAGATGTGTGGTGAGAACTTTGAATGCCCAAGTGCTTCACAGAAGTTTATAATGCAGAGTCATAAAAAAAAAATATATATATATTTTTCCACAAAAAGGATTTTGTAGCCCCCAAGTTTTAATTTTCACAAGGGTAACAAGAGAAATTGGACCCCCGAAGTTGTTGTCCAATTTATCCCGAGTATGCTGATGCCAAATATGTGGGGGTAACCCACTGTATGGGCGCACGGCAGAGCTCAGAAGGGAGGGAGCACCATTTGACTTTTTGAGCGCAAAATTGGCTGTCGTGTTTGGAGACCCCCTGATGTACCTAAACAGTGGAAACCCCTCAATTCTAGCTCCAACCCAACTCCAACACACCCCTAACCCTAATCCCAACCCGATCCATAATCCTAATCACTAACCCTAACGATAATCCCAACCCTTACCCCAAAACAACCCTAATGTCAACCCTAACCATAACCCTAATCAAAACCCTAAATCCAACACACCCCTAATCCTAATCCCAACCCTAACCTTAACCCTAATCCCAAACCTAATCCTAATCCCAAGCGTAACCCTAATGCCAACCCTAACCCCAATACCAACCCTAATCCAAACCCTAACCCTAATCCCAACCCTAGCCCTAACTTTAGCCTCAACCCTAACCCTAGCCCTAAGGCTACTTTCACACTTGCGTCATTTGGCATCCGTCGCAATCCGTCATTTTGGACAAGAAACGGATCCTGCAAATGTGCCCGCAGGATGCGTTTTTTGCCCATAGACTTGTATTGCCGACGGATCGTGACGGATGGCCACACGTCACGTCCGTAGTGCACTGGATCAGTTGTGTTTTGGCGGACCGTCAGCACAAAAAAAGTTCAATGTAACGTTTTTTTGTACGTCGCATCCGCCATTTCTGACCGCGCATGCGTGGCCGTAACTCCGCCCCCTCCTCCCCAGGACATAGATTGGGCAGCGGATGCGTTGAAAAACTACATCCGCTGCCCACGTTGTGCACAATTTTCACAACGTGCGTCAGTATGTCGGGCTGATGCATTGCGACGGCCCCGTACCGACGTAAGTGTGAAAGAAGCCTAACCCTAAATTTAGCGCCAACCCTAACCCTAAATTTAGCCCTAACCCTAACCCTAGCCCTAACCCTACCCCTAGCCCTAACCCTAGCCCTAACCCTAACCCTAACCCTAGCCCTACCCCTAACCCTAGCCCTAACCCTACCCCTAACCCTAACCCTAATTTTAGCCCCAACTGCTCTTCTCCTGCCGGCCGGCAGATGGAGACAGATGGCGGGCGCACTGCACATGCGCCCGCCATTTTCTTTTGCCCAGAAGATGCCGGCGGCCAGGAGGAGCAGCAGGAGGATCCAGGGACGTAGGTGAGTATTGTAGGGTCCCCGAATCCCCCTATTTCTCTGTCCTCTGATGTGCGATCACATCAGAGGACAGAGAATTACACTTTACTTTTTTTTTTTTTTGCGGTCGCCGGTAAACAGTTAATTACCGGCGATCGCAAAACAGGGGTCGCTAAAACCGACCCCCGATCATGCTCTTTGGGGTCTCGGCTACCCCCGGCAGCCGAGACCCCAAAGATTCTCGCGGGGCCGGCCGGCGGGCGCACTGCGCATGCGCCCGCCATTTTCAAGATGGCGGTGCCCACCGGGAGCCACGAGGAGCATCGGGGGAGATAGGTAAGTATTGGGGGGCTACCTGGGACCCCTTTTCTCTATCCTCCGATGTGCGATCACGCGTTTTTTTGTTTTTTTTTGCGATCGCCGGTAAACGGTTAATTACCGGCGATCGCAAATGCGGGGTGGGTTAACAGCCCCCCGAATCATGTTCTCTGGGGTCTCGGCTACCCTCGGCAGCCGAGACCCCGGAGAAAATCCGACTCTGGGGGGCGCTATTTACTTTTTCCACAGCGCCGTTAATTAACGGCGCTGTGGTTTAAGTACCCTTAGCGGCCGCCGTTAAAAGGCGTATCGGCGGGCGCTAAGGGGTTAAACACGCAGCACCACTCCATACACCCCATACATACACGAATCCGCTCACCTCTTTCACCCTCGGCTCAGCTTTGTAGACCTCGTACACACCTGACTCCGCTCCGTACACCTCGTACACATTGCTCCACTACGCACATACACGGCTCCACTCTGTACACCTTGTACACACACGGCTCTGTTACATAAACATCCCCTCTTTCAGCACCATGACAATCAAGCACAGCAGAGTCCTCCATAGTGCATACACTGAGGCCACTGATCATGTGACCTTTGACTCCTCCCCTCCTGTGACCTCATCACCGGTCCTGTGCACATAGAACAGGTAGGTGTGTGTGTCAGGTGTAAGCAGCACATCACTCACCAGCTGCTGCCTTCTTCCATCTCTCCAGCTTCAGTCAGTGACAGCCCAGCCCTTCTGCTAGGTCACATGTCCTTCATGGACACGCCCACTCGCCGCACACTGCTGAAAGTCTGGGGAAGCTGTGGGCGTGGCCAGCAGGATGCGTGCGTGACTTGTCTCCTTTGTTTCCCCTGCTACTTGTTTGCTGGACTGCGCGGGCCCTGAAAACACTGCGGGCCCCGTCGCAGTCGCGACCCCTGCGACCGCAGTTGTTACGCCCCTGGATAAGAGCCAGGTGACCGCTGCAGCCAGTCAGGGTCCACTAACTGGTAGCAACAGTCAAGGCATTGCAACGAGCTTATGGGTAGTGATGAGCGAGTGCACTCCTTGCTCGGGTTTTCCTGAGCACGCTCGGGCGGTTTCCAAGTATTTGTGAGTGCTCAGAGTTTTAGTTTTCATCACCGCAGCTGGATTATTTACAGCTACTAGCCAGGCTGAGTACATGGGGTTGCCTGGTTGCTAGGGAATCCTCACATGGAATCAAGCTGGCTAGTAGCTGTAAATCATTCAGCTGCGCTGATGAAAGCTCAGGAAAACCCCCGTAATGGGTATACTCGCTCATCTCTACTGATGGGGACACCGGAAGCAATATGGAGGAATATTGGGGATCTGTAAGGGCGTTAATTCGATGATCGCTGGGACCCCCATTGACCTGGAGAATGTTTCAAGTATCAAAAAATTACTGATGGAGCATGTGGACCTCGCTCGATTCATCCACAGTACTAGTGGTGCACATATTTGCCAATGGATCCATTCGTGGGGCCACTGCAGAGCCCCTCTCTTGGAACGGGGGGCCGGAGTCCTGTACATAGCTGTAACACATTAAAGAGTTTGTACTAAGCGCCTCGAGCAAATTTTGTCTAAATCCCCATATCGAAACAGGAGGATTATGATCCTACCCCCCCCCCCCTGCCGAGAAGCCATATTTAATTTCCTACAATAAGACATTAATAAAACATTTAGCCACTTAACTTGTACAATTACATCTACAGTCATGGATTCATTTCTCCCTTTCCTTATCCAAGGAAGGAAATAATAAACCCACCACGTTTTGTATCTCGCAGGCTATTAGGGAGAAAGGTGCCTAGTAATGGAATTTAGAAAAAAATACCCTAATATATTCCAGCTCGGTGAGTATAATAATTGTATGCGTTTTCTGTTCTGCCACTAATATTCATTTCCAGATCCCATTTAAAAAGCTACAACGCTCCAGATACAAGAAGAAGAAAAAAAAGTAGTGACTTCAGCTCGCCATTGTGGATGGAAATCTCCGCTACTTAAAGTAAAGGCCTATTTGCCAGAAATGTGCAAATGGAGACAAATAATAGGGTTGAGTGCGGCGAGGCCATAAATAAGTGCGGCTGTGACACGCGATATAACCCTGGATGTCGATATTTATGGATATGATTACAGTGACTGAAGACATTAGGACAAAGACGGCTATTGTCATGTCTTCCTTATGTTCCATCAGCTTCTACATTGGTTTCTACAAAATACATTTGTATAAAAATATCATCTGTGATCTTAGGGCCGTGGGGTACTCGGTACCGGGTCCTGCGGTTCACCAGGGGATGTCACGGTGGCTGACCCGGTACGTGGCCCTGGGACATCCGTGTAAAAGGGAAAGGGATAAAGTTTGTGTTCGTGACGCCACCTGTGGTATTTGGTTAGGGTGACCGATGCTGCTTTAAGGGGTCCACTGGGGTGATGTTATGGCAGCTAGATGGTATACCTTCCCACAGGTGAAGTATATCCCCAGGGCTTCCCGGTGTGTAGATGGTGGATGGTGAGAGGCGCAGAGAAGAACGAGGACATAAAGTTGCAGTCTCTTTACCTTTTACTGAAGACTTCAGCATCCACAGTCCAGGGCACCAGATCACAGGGCAGGTAGAGTCCGGCCGGTTTGAAGGCAAATCCACAGTTCCCTTGTCCAGGTGGAAATCAGTAGCATTCCCTTGCACTGCGGTGTTGTTGTTCCTTACTGCCTAAGACTTCACATAAGGTCCTCACAGATGTAATGTCTTTCTCTCTGTCCCCCATATAGGATAGGACAAACCCGTATGACTGGTGGCTTGAGGCTGTTTATAGGGACTCTAGCACGCCCCGGCCTCCATGGGTTGCCAACATGCCTCCTGGGGGTAGAGCGGACAGGTAACTTGCAATTAGATGTCCTGCCGGTCTCTGGAGCAAAGCATAAAGGTCCTTACTCCCTCGGTGGTCCGGCTACCGGGATTCTGCGCCTCAGAAGGAGGCAGCCTGTTGTGAATTCTGTGGCTGAATTCACTTCTGTGGTCACAAGTGGTATTGCAGTCTCTGGGCTTCCTCCCTCAGGTGTTTTGGTGAGCTCGTTGGCTGCCTTGCTATTTAGCTCCACCTGAGTCTGTCTTCCTTGCTCCTTGTCAATGTTCCAGTGTTGGATCTGAGCTACTGCATCTTTCCTTGGGCCTGCTGCTCTGCTAGATAAGTGCTTCTAGTTTGTTTTCTGTTTTTTCTGTCCAGCTTGCTATTAACTTTTGCTGGAAGCTCTGAGAAGCAAAGGGGTGCACCGCCGTTCTGTTAGTTCGGCACGGTGGGTCTTTTTGCCCCTTTGCGTGGTTTTCGTTTTAGGGTTTTTTGTAGACTGCATAGTTCTCTTTGCTATCCTCGCTCTGTCTAGAATATCGGGCCTCACTTTGCTGAATCTATTTCATTCCTACGTTTGTCTTTTCATCTTGCTAACAGTCATTATATGTGGGGGGCTGCCTATTCCTTTGGGGTATTTCTCTGAGGTAAGTCAGGCTTGTATTTCTATCTTCAGGCTAGTCAGCTCCTCAGGCAGTGCCGAGTTGCATAGGTAGTGATAGGCGCAATCCACTGCTGCTTATAGTTGTGTGAGGATAGATCAGGTTCTGCAGTCTACAGAGATTCCACGTCTCAGAGCTCGTCCTATTGTTTTTGGTTATTGCCAGATCTCTGTATGTGCGCTGATTACTGCACGCTGTGTTGCCTGATTGCCAGCCATAACAGTACAAGGAGCCTCGCCAATGATTCCCAATAGAGGGAAAAAAAAAATCCTGACAGCATTTTTTTTTCTTAGCTCTGTCTTCAGTCTTTTTTTTCCCCTAGACATTAGAGTGCTTCAGGACACAGCTGTGGACATGGATATTCAGGCTCTGTGCTCCTCAATGGATAATCTCGTTGTAAATGTACAAAAGATTCAAGATACTATTGATCAGAAATCGATGCTAGAACCAAGAATTCCGATTCCTGATTTGTTTTTTGGTGACAGAACTAAGTTCCTGAGCTTCAGAAATAATTGTAAGCTATTTTTGGCCTTGAAACCTCATTCTTCTGGTAATCCTATTCAACAGGTTTTGATTATTATTTCTTTTTTGCGCGGCGACCCACAGGACTGGGCGTTTTCTCTTGCACCAGGAGATTCTGCATTGAGTAATGTTGATGCATTTTTCCAGGCGCTGGGATTGCTTTACGATGAGCCTAATTCAGTGGATCAGGCTGAGAAAAATCTGCTGGCTTTATGCCAGGGTCAGGATGATGTAGAAGTATATTGTCAGAAATTTAGGAAGTGGTCAGTACTCACTCTGTGGAATGAATCTGCACTAGCGGCTTTGTTCAGAAAGGGTCTCTCTGAGGCTCTTGGGGATGTAATGGTGGGATTTCCTATGCCTGCTGGTTTGAATGAGTCTATGTCCTTGGCCATTCAGATCGGTCGTCGCTTGCGCGAGCGTAAATCTGTGCACCATCTGGCGGTATTGTCTGAGAGTAAACCTGAGCCTATGCAGTGCGACAGGACTATGACTAAAGTAGAACGGCAAGAACACAGACGTCTGAACAGACTGTTTCTATTGTGGTGATTCTACTCATGCTATTTCTAATTGTCCTAAACGCACTAGGCGGTTCGATAGCTCTGCCGTTATTGGTACTGTACAGTCCAAATTCCTTTTGTCCATTACCTTAATGTGCTCTTTGTCATCGTATTCTGTCATGGCGTTTGTAGATTCAGGCGCTGCCCTGAATCTGATGGATTTGGATTATGCTAAACGTTGTGGATTTTTCTTGGAGCCTTTGCGGTGTCCTATTCCGTTGAGAGGAATTGATGCTACACCTTTGGCCAAGAATAAGCCTCAGTACTGGGCCCAGCTGACCATGTGCATTGCTCCTGCACATCAGGAAGTTATTCGCTTTCTGGTACTGCATAATTTGCATGATGTGGTCGTGTTGGGGTTGCCATGGCTACAAACCCATAATCCAGTATTGGATTGGAACTCTATGTCGGTAACCAGCTGGGGTTGTCAGGGAGTACATGGTGATGTTCCATTTTTGTCTATTTCGTCATCCATTCCTTCTGACATCCCAGAGTTCTTGTCGGACTTTCAGGATGTATTTGAAGAGTCCAAGTCTGATGCCCTACCTCCGCATAGGAATTGTGATTGTGCTATCGATTTGATTCCTGGTAGTAAATTCCCTAAGGGTCGTTTATTTAATTTGTCCGTACCTGAACACACCGCTATGCGCAGTTATGTGAAGGAGTCCCTGGAGAAGGGACATATTCGCCCATCGTCGTCACCATTGGGAGCAGGGTTCTTTTTTGTAGCCAAGAAGGATGGTTCGCTAAGACCGTGTATTGATTACCGCCTTCTTAATAAGATCACTGTTAAGTTTCAGTATCCCTTGCCATTGATTTCTGACTTGTTTGCTCGGATTAAGGGGGCTTGTTGGTTTACTAAGATTGATCTTCGTGGTGCGTATAATCTGGTGAGAATCAGGCAGGGAGATGAATGGAAAACGGCATTTAATACGCCCGAGGGTCATTTTGAGTATCTGGTGATGCCGTTCGGACTTGCCAATGCTCCATCTGTTTTTCAGTCTTTTATGCATGACATTTTCCGTGAGTATCTGGATAAATTCTTGATTGTTTACTTGGATGACATTTTGATCTTCTCGGATGATTGGGAGTCTCATGTGAAGCAAGTCAGAATGGTTTTCCAGGTACTGCGTGCTAATTCCTTGTTCGTGAAGGGATCAAAGTGTCTCTTCGGTGTGCAGAAAGTTTCATTTTTGGGGTTCATCTTTTCCCCTTCTACTATCGAGATGGATCCGGTTAAGGTTCAGGCCATCCAGGATTGGACTCAGCCGACATCTCTAAAAAGTCTGCAGAAATTCCTGGGCTTTGCTAATTTTTATCGTCGCTTCATCTGTAATTTTTCTAGCATTGCCAGACCATTGACCGATTTGACCAAGAAGGGTGCTGATTTGGTTAATTGGTCTTCTGCTGCCGTGGAAGCTTTTCAGGAGTTGAAGCGTCGTTTTTGCTGTGCCCCTGTGTTGTGTCAACCTGATGTTTCTCTTCCGTTCCAGGTCGAGGTTGATGCTTCTGAGATTGGTGCAGGGGCGGTTTTGTCACAGAGAGGTTCTGGTTGCTCAGTGTTCAAACCATGTGCTTTCTTTTCCAGGAAATTTTCTGCTGCTGAGCGTAATTATGATGTGGGCAACCGAGAGTTGCTGGCCATGAAGTGGGCATTCGAGGAGTGGCGTCATTGGCTTGAGGGTGCTAAGCATCGCGTGGTGGTTTTGACTGATCATAAGAACCTTACTTATCTTGAGTCTGCCAAGCGCTTGAATCCTAGACAGGCCCGTTGGTCGTTATTTTTTGCTCGTTTTGATTTTGTGATTTCATACCTTCCGGGCTCTAAAAATGTGAAGGCGGATGCTCTGTCTAGGAGTTTTGTGCCCGACTCTCCGGGGTTATCTGAGCCGGCGAGTATCCTCAAGGAAGGAGTCATTGTGTCTGCCATCTCCCCTGATTTGCGGAGAGTGTTGCAGAAATTTCAGGCTAATAAACCTGATCGTTGTCCGGCCGAGAAACTGTTCGTCCCTGATAGGTGGACTAGTAAAGTTATCTCTGAACTTCATTGTTCGGTGCTGGCCGGTCATCCAGGAATCTTTGGTACCAGGGAGTTGGTTGCTAGATCCTTCTGGTGGCCATCTCTGTCGCGGGATGTGCGTGCTTTTGTGCAGTCCTGTGGGATTTGTGCTAGGGCTAAGCCCTGCTGTTCACGTGCCAGTGGGTTGCTTTTGCCCTTGCCGGTCCCGAAGAGGCCTTGGACACATATTTCGATGGATTTCATTTCTGACCTTCCCGTTTCTCAAAAAATGTCGGTCATTTGGGTGGTCTGTGATCGCTTTTCTAAAATGGTCCATCTGGTGCCCTTGGTTAAATTGCCTTCCTCCTCTGATTTGGTGCCTTTGTTCTTCCAGCATGTGGTTCGTTTACATGGCATTCCTGAGAATATTGTTTCTGACAGAGGTTCCCAGTTTGTCTCGAGGTTCTGGCGAGCCTTTTGTGGTAGGATGGGCATTGACTTGTCTTTCTCCTCGGCCTTCCATCCTCAGACTAATGGCCAGACCGAACGAACCAATCAGACCTTGGAAACATATCTGAGATGTTTTGTTTCCGCTGACCAGGATGATTGGGTGTCATTTTTGCCGTTGGCTGAGTTCGCCCTTAATAATCGGGCCAGCTCGGCTACCTTGGTCTCTCCATTTTTCTGCAATTCTGGGTTCCATCCTCGTTTCTCTTCAGGACAGGTTGAGTCTTCGGACTGTCCTGGTGTGGATTCTGTGGTGGACAGGTTGCAGCAGATCTGGACTCAGGTAGTGGACAATTTGACCTTGTCCCAGGAGAAGGCTCAGCTTTTCGCTAATCGCAGACGCCGTGTGGGACCCCGACTTCGTGTTGGGGATCTGGTTTGGTTATCTTCTCGTCATATTCCTATGAAGGTTTCCTCTCCTAAATTTAAACCTCGTTTTATTGGTCCGTATAGGATTTCTGAGATTCTCAATCCGGTGTCTTTTCGTCTGATCCTCCCAGACTCCTTTTCCATACATAATGTATTCCATAGGTCGTTGTTGAGGAGATACGTGGCACCTATGGTTCCATCTGTGGAGCCTCCTGCCCCTGTTTTGGTGGAGGGGGAATTGGAGTATATTGTGGAGAAGATTTTGGATTCTCGTGTCTCTAGACGGAAACTCCAGTATCTGGTCAAATGGAAGGGTTATGCTCAGGAAGATAATTCCTGGGTTTTTGCCTCTGATGTCCATGCCCCAGATCTTGTTCGTGCCTTTCATGTGGCTCATCCTGGTCGGCCTGGGGGTTCTGGTGAGGGTTCGGTGACCCCTCCTCAAGGGGGGGGTACTGTTGTGAATTCTGTGGCTGAATTCACTTCTGTGGTCACAAGTGGTATTGCAGTCTCTGGGCTTCCTCCCTCAGGTGTTTTGGTGAGCTCGTTGGCTGCCTTGCTATTTAGCTCCACCTGAGTCTGTCTTCCTTGCTCCTTGTCAATGTTCCAGTGTTGGATCTGAGCTACTGCATCTTTCCTTGGGCCTGCTGCTCTGCTAGATAAGTGCTTCTAGTTTGTTTTCTGTTTTTTCTGTCCAGCTTGCTATTAACTTTTGCTGGAAGCTCTGAGAAGCAAAGGGGTGCACCGCCGTTCTGTTAGTTCGGCACGGTGGGTCTTTTTGCCCCTTTGCGTGGTTTTCGTTTTAGGGTTTTTTGTAGACTGCATAGTTCTCTTTGCTATCCTCGCTCTGTCTAGAATATCGGGCCTCACTTTGCTGAATCTATTTCATTCCTACGTTTGTCTTTTCATCTTGCTAACAGTCATTATATGTGGGGGGCTGCCTATTCCTTTGGGGTATTTCTCTGAGGTAAGTCAGGCTTGTATTTCTATCTTCAGGCTAGTCAGCTCCTCAGGCAGTGCCGAGTTGCATAGGTAGTGATAGGCGCAATCCACTGCTGCTTATAGTTGTGTGAGGATAGATCAGGTTCTGCAGTCTACAGAGATTCCACGTCTCAGAGCTCGTCCTATTGTTTTTGGTTATTGCCAGATCTCTGTATGTGCGCTGATTACTGCACGCTGTGTTGCCTGATTGCCAGCCATAACAGCAGCCTGTGTAGAGCTGGTCCCCTTCTGGTATCCACTCCTTTGCTACGACTTCCTTCACGCTCGCTGCAATACAGTTCTGCCTTCTGTGTATCTCTTTCTGGGAGCTGCAGCTCTGAGGGCATGCACAGCTCCGTGTCCTTCCTCCTTCGTTCGCTGACAGGATCCCACCCCTGCCAGGGACCAACTAACTGAGCTGAGCTCAGCCAGCAAGTAACTATCTTTCCCTACAGGCAACCAGTTTTACCTATGTGTTATCCTTCTTTGCCTCCAAACGTAGCATCACTCTCCCTGAGAGGAAAGCAATACCACTGCGACGACGAGGACCCTGGGGCGCCGCAATCTGTTGTGCTAAAGAGGAGTCAAAACGCATACATGATCGCTTTGCTTGACGTCTGACTACGGGAACAAAAATCAGACTTCACATAGCAATTAAAATGCTATAATGCTAAAATGCTGGAATGCAAAAAATAATAATCGCTCACTGATGTATTCTATAAGAGTTATTTTTAGTTATCCTTTTTTATTGTATACGGTCTTTTTGTTCTTTCATCTTTTGTGATCTTTTCTAAGCACCGTATTTCTTTTTGTATATGAAATCTAAAATTTAATAAGCTTATTCCTTGCTGCTCTATGTGCCCACAGCCTCAAAGAGGGAGAGTATAACGTCTTGTGTTACGCTGTCTACGCCAGAGTGCAATAAATGTACCTGTCTATGTACCTTTTCATGTAGGTAGAGCATTGCCAAGTGACCATTTCAGTAACCCAGGAGTAGCAAGCAGAGATGGGACAGGCAAGTGTGATATGTGTGGGGGCATGATACTGTGTGGGGGACTGTAATAGGTAGCATGCTGTGTGAGGGTGTAGGGGGTGGTGCTGTGTTGCAGCGCCCCAGAGTCCTGGTCATTGCAGTAATGTCGCTCTGCCACTAAGGGGAGTGATGTTATGTCTGATTGCACTAAAGGAGTTCACCTGACCAGGTATCACAGTCACACATTACACTTCACACTCCGGCCACCAGGGGGAGCAAAAGGCACTATGTATCAGGCCACTCCTCACACTGGTAAAACTGGGGGTTGGATAGAAAGTTAGATCAGAACGCAGCCTGGGAGAGCTCCAGGGAGGACCTGTCAGGGGTGGGATCCTGGCAGGTACCTAAGGAAGGACACGAAGCGAAGGATATTGTGGAGAAGTGAGAAACGAAATCGCAGCACAAGGAGATATCCAGTAGGAGTCGTGCCTCGAGATCGGCAACATCCTACTGAGGCGCGTAGTCGGTGGCCGGAACGCCGAGGAAGTGACAGACTCCAAGCATTACATCAAACAGCGGCAGGACAGTTGATTTTAAGTTGGCTGTCTACCTTACATCACCTAAGCAGACATAGGGGGCAAAGTTGAAGAGGGGCGTCTCTAGGGTCCCAGAATAGCTCCGAGCCTTCCCGTCAAACGGGTGCGTCCTATCCACACAATAACTTGGGGGATGGAGAGAAACAGATACGAAAGTTGCGGGGACTATCCCGAATGCTCAGCAGGGAAGAACTACAACACACAGGCGCTAGTTGGTAGGCACTGATTTCCACCCGCAAAGGGAAATCTGGATGTTCCTTCGGACCGGCCGGACTCAGCCAGCCCTGTTAGCAGTGCTCTGGACTGCGGATCCCGAAGTCTTCAGTAAAAGGTAAAGAGACTGCAACCCTGTGTCCTCGTTATTAACTGCGCCTCACATCATCGTCACCTACACTACTGGGAAGCCCTGGGGACATACTTCACCTGTGGGAAGGTATACCATCTAGCTGCCATTTCATCACCCCAGCGTCGGTCACCCTGACCAAATACCACAGGTGGCATCACGAACCCTTGACAAACTACTTCACCCTTTCATTGGATGCCCCTTAGCAGGGTCACGGACCGGGTCCAGCCACCGTGACAACCCCAGCACCGAAAAAGAGAGGACCGGTACCGAGTACTCCACGGCCCTGTGACTGGGGGGTGCTCCACTGTTATGGAAAGTAAGGAACACGCTGCCACTTTAAGAGACAGCACCTCTTGTCTGGTGTGATGGAATGCTCTGCTCCCCCCCACCCCGCAATAGACTGTGTGAATGAACAGGACTGTGCTGAGGCGAGGGGTTGAGCCTGAACAGCGTGTAGCAGAAGCTGTTGCAGAGAACTTTGTTCTTATAGCTGCAAAAGCGGACCCACAGCCTGTAACAGAGTGGACTCGTGAAATTGGACAGACTCTTTGGGCGTAGCAAGGGTGGCTGTCCTGTGCTAGTTTGAGAAGCCACGAAGATACCGAGAAAGTGATTTACAGTTTCCAGGAGCACCTCCCAGTTCCAGAAGCAAGGAGAAGACCACGTTTCACAGAGCTGGCAGTGAGCCATGCGCACCACCATACTGGACTGTTGGGGCCCCCCGGGACTGGATCTGAGTCCCCAACATCACCGTTCGTTTGTTCTTGTTTTGTGCACATGTCAGGGCCTAGTGTAGGCTTCAATAGACAGAACACAGCAGCCGTGTGGCCTGCTTAGTAAAGATCAGGAAGGTTATACGTAGAGTAGCATAATTCTTTGCTTATTGTTTGCATTTGCTTGTGTGACGTATATTGATTCTGTAACAGTTGGAGCACCGTGCTATTTGACGGACAAGCTAAAGAATATAACTCTTGTAAATTATCTTTTGCCATTACATACCCCTGTTTGCACCTTCCTCATCCACTTCATTCCTTGCCTTCCAATAAATTTACCCTTTGTTGTTTGCACCTCATCTTGTGTACGGTAGTCTCCCTGCACCTTGGTGGTTCCCCGGCCATTGCTTCAAGGGGGTATCATAATATGGTAAAACATGACATAATATGGTTTGTGGCAGTGTAGGAGCGTCATACTGTGTATTGGGGGGCTGTGAAGGCATCATACTATGTATGGGGGGTCTATGGAGGAATCATACTATTTTGTGGAGGGACTGTGAGGTCATCATTCTGTGTTGACAGCTTTGGGGGCATCATACTGTTTCGAGGACTGTAGAGAATCATACTGTGTGTAGGGGAACAATACTGTGGGAGGCCCAAACAGTGTTTGTGTGGGGCTGTAGGAGCATCATAGTGTGTCAGGGGCTCAAAATGCATGATGGGTCTGTGTGGCCACCATACTGTGTGAGGGGCACTGTGGGAGCCTTATAATGCATGTTTGAGTCTCGGGGAGCATCATATTGTATATGCGAGGGGGCTGTGGTGGGCAACATACTGTGTAGGAGGAGAATGTACCATGCTGTGTTTGATGGGCACTTTGGAGGGGCATTAAATGCTGTGTGATGTGGGAATTATTTCTGTGAGGGGCTGGGCGAGGTTAGGGATGTGGCTTAGTCTAAAATAGAAAGTGCCCCTCTTTCCTGTATTTCAAAGTTGGTAGGTACTGCAGCCTGGGAAAAGTGCAAAAGTCGATCGAGAGCTACTTCAGAGTGTCGCTTGCAGTCTCTAAAGCAGACAGCGCTCCGAGACCGCAGGGTGACTAGTAAAACCTTAGCAATGAGCTGTACACTGTACGATTAAAAATCTCTCCATTCTTGAGAATCGGGAGGATTTTAATAAGAGGTAAACAGCAAAGTTGCTTGTTTTTATAAACAGTTAAATAGTAAGGTATATATGCGCTTAGACTCCTTGTCATTAATGGGATAAAATGTCCTCTTATTATATAGATGGATTGTGTTCCAAGTCTGTTTAAACATGTTTTTATAAACACTTTGCAATTTTACCCATTAAAAAGACAACTCCCTTAATATAAGAGATCCCTTAGAAGAGCCAGAAACACTGTGATACTTTAGGATAAAACCTCCCACGTACCTCCATAGGGAATGCTGAAAAAGGGGTTTTTTTATGTGAGCAAGTTCCATTATATCCATTTCCCAGGAATGTTGTATAAACATCTGTAAGGCCTAAAATTTCGTAAAGAAAGGGACGTCACCCATTACAACAAAATACCAGGGATTGTCTGTCCGCTGTCTCCCACATTATGTCTTCCTTCTAGCCAAAACTGAATTTGTCAAAACCTGAACTCTTTTTGTTTCCCCTCTCTACTATCCTACATGATCCTGAAATTGCAATCTCTGTGCGTGGTTCTACCATAACTCACAGCAACACGCTCGTCATTTTATAGTTATTTGACTGAAAGCTTTCATTCATTCCCTACATCTGATCACTCACTCACGCGCTCACGTCACCTGCACCTGAAAAACATCTCTAGAAATTGACCTTTTCTTACCTTTGACTCTGCAAAAACTCTTACCGCTGCTTAGATTTATTCTCATCCTGACCACTACAGTGCCAGGATCATATTTCTGACCAAACGCTACACCGCTGCCTTCGCGCTGCGCCAGTTATTGCACTGGTTGCTTATCCGCTACAGAGTATAATATAAACTTATCACTCCTATACACTGAGCTCTCCACAGTTCTGAACTGCCCTACATCTCCTACCTCATCTCTGTCTATCTTCTTATAAGCCAAACCCCTTACTCATCTTCGAGACTTTTCTTCTGCTAATGCAAAAATCCAGCAGATTCTTCTTTTAAAAACCATAACTGTATTAAAGGGACTGTCACCTGAATTTGGCGGGACTGGTTTTGGGTCATATGGGCGGAGTTTTCGGGTGTTTGATTCACCCTTTCCTTACCCGCTGGCTGCATGCTGGCTGCAATATTGGATTGAAGTTCATTCTCTGTCCTCCATAGTACACGCCTGCGCAATGCAATCTTGCCTTGTGCAGGCGTGTACTATGGAGGACAGAGAATGAACTTCAATCCAATATTGCAGCCAGCATGCAGCCAGCGGGTAAGGAAAGGGTGAATCAAACACCCGAAAACTCCGCCCATATGACCCAAAACCAGTCCCGCCAAATTCAGGTGACAGGTTCCCTTTAAAAAAATATAACAGTTCAAAACTTCATCTCCAAAAAAATCTTTGCACAACTTTTTAAACGCGTTTAAGACAACTGTCCTTTCTTTAACAAAGCTATGGCTTTTACCAGAAAAATCTGATACTGAATTTTCGCTTTTGCTTCTGATAATCTCTTGTCATAATACAAGTCTCCAAGCAGTGGATCCTCTTATGGTGAGTTGACTTTTTCTTCTCTCTTGTGCTGCACCAGTTTTCTGGAATGCGATACACCAGGCAATCCAGTTAATTCCTAGAATTAATGGATTAAAGCATGCTCTAAAAACACATTTCTTTAGACTAGCCTATCACCTCAACACACTAATCTAAATAACCATTCTCGGTTTGCTCTTCCATGCACTCAGTAGCACTTTGTACTTGTACTCAATGACTGGTTTTCACGGGGCTACCGCAACAGAGAGGTTCCAGAGAACCGCAGTGCTCTGGGCCTCATTAACACCCAGTGAACAGAAGCTCTTCACCTGTATTCTGACCTGGCTGCTTTGTGCCAGCAGTGCAGGAGTTAACCTTATTGCTGAGTTGTTGAGAGCTGGGTCTCTCAGCTGAAGTGGATTTTGTAATCTGATCCTCTATATAGACCCAGTCCTGACTTCAGCTATTGTCAGTGATCAGTTCTACTGCCTGGCTAGGAGGTTGAAGAAGCGTAGTGTTGGAGTTTGGAGGTTTATTTACAGAGATTGGTGTCTGCTGTTTTGGTTGCATGTTAAACCTGTTTTTCTTCCTAGTTTATTCCTTCTCTTCCCTTCTCTGTGCTTCCTCTGTGGTTGTGTGAGCATTTGGTGAGTTTGAGACTTTTAGTTACCTAGTCTGTATACCCTGTTATTTGTTGTAATGTTACACTGTTGCAGTCCACCTCCCTTGGGGGGAGAGGGGGCCATTGATAGGGTCTGCACAGGAGACAGGGATACGCTGGCGGCTCAGGTCTCCTAACTCTCATAGGTACCCCTGAGATAAGGGAAAGCCAGGGCCCCATTATAGTGGCAGGGACAGGTGCGGGTCCCAGTATTCCGTCCTGCACCTTTATCGCCGTTAACAGCATGACACTGGTGAGGGGTTCATGTTATTTGAATGCCCCTATTTATTATTAGTATTATTTATTATAGCGCCATTTATTCCATGGCGCTTTACATGTGAGTTATTATACTGATGGCTGGACCATATATGACAATGTCCTTATTTTTACTTTTTGTATTAACCCTCGTTCCTTATAGATTGTAAGCTGGTGAGCAGGGCCCTCACTCCTCTTGTTATGGGTTGAATTATATGTTATTATGCAGTGTCTTATATTGTTTGTACAAGAACCATCTGAATTGCAAATTACTGCCGATAATGTTGGAGCTATGGAAATAAATATTATAATTAAGGAGAAGATAGCAGGTGATACTTGGTGTTGAGGAAAATGCACCGTAATTCTCTACCTAATTTTGTAAGAACATATGAACATGTTTAAAACCCAAACATGACCTTAAAGAGAACTCTATTTCATGACCGAGATGGAGGTATCTGCTTCCAGGTCCCGGCCACGAGAGTTGAAAACACAAAAACAGATAGAAATGAATTACAGTTATGGAAACACCACAGTAATGTGCGCTATGGTGTTGGCTCAACTCCATTAATTTTTGCTTGACAATTTTCAAAACCCTGTGTTTGGTGGTTGCGACTTAGGAGCAGTTATTCCAATCTCATTCTGATCTCAGACGTGAAAGGTAAGCACTATAAGATGTGGCCAACATTATGGGAAAGAGGAATGGAAAGGCTCACACAATCTCTTGCACTATGCACAGTTCTAAACCCAACCCTACACAGATCCCCTTAGTGGTATCTTCTGATATGTCTCAGTGATGCGTTTGCTTTGTTGTCAAATTAGAAGACTTGGGTTCTCGGCTAACATCAGGTAGAGTGGTTCAATCTCTTCTCCAGCCTTCTTTGTACTATGTTTTCTTTAAAAAAAGAATTATCATTACAAAGTAATCTATTTTCTATGAACTGGTTCGATGTTAATTTGATGCTAGAATTTCATAGGCATCATCAATGTTGTGTATTGTAGCCCCCAAATTATATCCAAAAGGTAAACCATGCTCTGCAACCCCCTTGATCACTAGATGAATGAGGTTGATGTCCATGCCCTTCCTGCTCCTGTTCACGTCACTCCATATCTGATAAAGTTTATGATACGCTCATTGGAAACCAAGGGTCAGTGATGTAGCATGAGATTTCCACATGGAAGCTTTCAAAGCCCAAGAGACCTGTCACTCATTCAAGAGCATCCCAGACTCATTGATATATATTTTTTAAACATATGAAACTCCAAATTTGGATCCACCATGAGATCCTAGGTCCAAAATCCTTATACTCTGGTCCCCGAAATGCAAGTTTACAAGGAGCTCTGTGCACTATGTCCCTAAACCACAGGGTATACCAAAATGGCTGCCACCTTTTATGATGTCACTTCCTGCTTTGCAGCTATTGGTTGAAACAGATTCTCACAGACTTCCTGTCTCACCTGCCCCTTTGTAAAAGCTCTGACCATAATACTGAAATCTCACTAGTCAAAAGCTAGAGGAAGCAGCTGAAGCTATGATCAAAATGGATCCTTCGTGACTTAATTGCTAATCCTCTATCCTAGAAGAATTCATCAATGCTTAATCTGCAGGATTCTGATCCTTGAGATTAGCACAAAGATGGGATTTCCTTCATTCTGAGGTGTTGGAGTCTGTTTTGTTAATGAAAAGAGATTGTTCGATTGGAACAAGTTATCCACCATTCATAACGTAGGCAACAACTTTTAGATCGGTGGTGATCTAAAGGGTGGGACCTTCTCTGCTCACCTGAACCGAACACTTTTATACCCATAAGAGTGAAGCAGTGGTGCGCATGCTCAACTGCCAGAGCACTGTTCTCCACGGTGTTCTCCAGCAGGTAATAAGTGGAATTGTGGTCAACCATCCACACTGCAGCTCCATTCTACTGAGGATAAAAGAGCCATAGACTGATGGGCACCCAACAGACAGACTCTCACTCTCCTTGGAATTGTAGAAGCCTGCAGTGACTGGGAAAAGACTTGAGACTAGTGTTGAGCATTCCGATACCGCAAGTATCTGGTATCGGCCGATATTTGCGGTATCGGAATTCCGATACCGAATTCCGATATCTACCGCATATCGGATACCGGAATCGGAAGTTCCCAGAATTCAAAACTGCACGCAGCAGCCAATGAGGAATGAATGGAAGTGTGGGCACATCCCGTTTAGCATGGTGGGCATGTAACTACTGGCAAGGCTGTGATTGGCTGCTGAAATGATGTCACGATGCACTATAAAAAACGCTGCCGCCATTTTGCGCTCACTCTGCTGTGATTTCAGTTAGGGACAGGACGCTGTGTTCTAACTGAGGGCCAGTTGAGACAGCGAATTGCTTCATTGCGCTTTTCCCAGGCTAATTTAGCAAACGCTGTGTGTTCACCTTGCTCTTGCCTTGCAGCGCTGTTTTAACAGTGTTCTGCAAGGTCTCTGTGTGTGTGTGTGCAGCTCACTCTGTAGTCTGTGTGCAGCCATATAGCCGGTTGTATTCAGCTCAGGGGGGGGTTCACACTGCCTCATACTGTTCTATCCATTGTCCTTTTTTGCAAATAGTGCAGCCTGCTGCACATTTTTTCTAAAATTTCCTATTAGTGTCTTTCCACCCGTCTCCAGCTAAATTGTGGAAAAACACTACGTAGGATAACGTAGAGGAGGGTTTTTGTGCCTTGCAGCGCCGTTTACGGCTGTCTGCACGGTCTCCGTGTGAGCGCAGCTCGCCCTGTAGTCTGTGTGCAGCCACAGCCGGTTGTATTCAGCTCAGGGTGCGTCACTGCCTCATACCGTAAAATAACTTGTCCTTTTTTGCAAATAGTGCAGCCTGCTGCACATTTTTTCTAAAATTTCCTATTAGTGTCTTTCCACCCGTCTCCAGCTAAATTGTGGAAAAACACTACATAGGATAACCTAGAGGAGGGTTTTTGGGCCTTGCAGCGCCTTTTACGGCTGTCTGCACGGTCTCCGTGTGAGCGCAGCTCGCCCTGTAGTCTGTGTGCAGCCACAGCCGGTTGTATTCAGCTCAGGGTGCGTCACTGCCTCATACCGTAAAATAACTTGTCCTTTTTTGCAATTAGTGCAGCCTGCTGCACATTTTTTCTAAAATTTCCTATTAGTGTCCTTCCACCCGTCTCCAGCTAAATTGTGGAAAAACACTACATAGGATAACCTAGAGGAGTGTTTTTGGGCCTTGCAGCGCCGTTTACGGCTGTCTGCACGGTCCCCGTGTGAGTTAAACTCGCTCTGTAGCCCGATCTGCACAAAAAAAAGTAAAGTTCACCAAACACCAGTTAACACTTGTGTAGGCCACATTTTATCAATAATAAAGTCTAGTCCACACTTTACAAAATTAGTGTTTCTTACACCTGTTAGGAGGAGCATTTCAGGAATAAGCACACTAAGGCCTTAGTACTTTTCTGCTTATCTTTATCTGTCAACCAAGATGAAGAGGGCAGGGAGTAAGGCACGTGGGCGTGGGCACGGAGCAGGGAGAGGAGCAGGGAGAGGACGTGGTGATTCTGTGTTTGCTGCAGGCACCGGTGACTTCTCATCACCCAGTTTCAGCAGGGAACAGTCCTTCATGCGCAGCTTTGTCGGAGAGCGCCGTGCACCGCTGATGCGTGAAGATCAAATTGAAGCCGTTGTCGGATGGATGGCAGCTAACGCATCGGCATCGACTTCAATTAGTGCCACATCCTCTCAGGAACAGACCACTGGAGACGAGCCATCTGTCTCTTCACCACCTGCCAAATTGGCCAGGCAGTCAGAGAGCCCAGGACAGGAGCCGTCTCTACTTCTGTTCTCTGAATCTCTTGGCTTGGAAACAGGGGGCCAGCCAAACAGCATTGGAGAAATGGAAGAAGAGGCAGTGTGCAGTGATGCCCAACAGCTTTGTCTCTCTGACTCTGAAGAGGCGAGTGGGCCAGTGCCTCCGGTGACCACAGCGCAGTACGCATCTGATGATGAAACTCAGGTGCCACTTTCTGGTGCGTACTGTGCTGCTGAGACTACCCAGGAGGAGCAGTTGGTGGCAGAGGGTAGTGGAGATGAAGAGGTCCTTGACCCATCGTGGCATGAGGAACAGGAAGGTGGTGGGAGCAGCTCTGAGGAAAAGATTCCCCGAACAGGCCAAAGAGGGAGGGGGAAGACTGCGGAGCCTGTAGCCTCCACTTTGGCACCTGTTAGGAGCCTGTCTCTTCCAAAAGCCAAAAAGGGCGCTCCCAAGACTTGCAGTGCCTGGTCCTTTTTTGACACAGTTGCAGATGACATTTGTTTTGTCAAATGCAAGCTGTGTCATCAGAAAGTCAAAAGAGGGAAAAGTGTCAGCAACCTCAATACCACAAATATGTGGAAACATGTGCGGACCAGGCACGCGGTGGAGTTACAAAAACACACTGAAGACCTAGGCCAACCAACAGCGGCAGCTACCACCTCTTCAGCTCGTGTTGCCTCTTCCTCCAGCTCACACACAGCTGGTTCGGCTTCCTCCCAGGATCGCCATGGAAGAACCTCTGGCACTGTTGTCCAGAGACCTAGTGTAATTCCCCCCACAGCACCACGTTCCCAGTCATCCTCACACTGCCAGGCTAGTCTACAGCCATCGGTAGTACAGACATGGGAGAAAAGGCGGCCATTCTCGGCAAACCACCCCCGAGCACAGGCTCTGAATGCAGGCATTGCCAAACTTCTGTCACTGGAAATGCTCTCATTCAGGCTGGTGGAGACTGATAGCTTCCGTGACTTGATGGCATTGGCAGTCCCACAGTACCAGGTGCCCAGCCGCTTTTATTTCAGCAGGCAAGCCGTCCCTGCCCTGCACAAGCATGTGGAGGGACACATAAAACACGCGCTACTGAACTCCGTCAGTAGCAAGGTCCACCTCACCACCGATGCGTGGACCAGTCAACATGGACAGGGGCGATACCTTTCCCTCACTGCCCATTGGGTTAATATTGTTGAGCCGGGTACAGATCGTGCGAGTGGCGCAGGACGTGTCCTGCCCACTCCAAGGATTGCAGGAATCCAGTCTGTACGCATAGACTCCTCCTCATATACAAGTTCCTCAGAATCATCGCTGCAGGAGCCGTCACAGTCCACCTCCACATGGACCCGTGAACATTTACCTGTTACGACCGACATGAGCACAGCCGTGGCCAAACGTCAACAGGCAGTCTTGAAATTAGTTTCTTTGGAGAATCAAAGCCACACAGCGCAGGACCTCTGGTATGCCATCAAGCAGGAGAGCGATGTGTGGTTTGTGCCAGCGAATCTCCAGCCAGGCATGGTAGTGTGTGACAATGGCCGAAATCTGGTGGCAGCTTTGGCCCTTGGCAACCTCACTCACATCCCATGTCTGGCACATGTGCTCAATTTGGTTGTGCAGAGTTTTCTGAGGGACTATCCGGATCTTGATGCACTGCTGCACAAGGTCCGCCTAGAGTGTGCTCACTTGCGGCGTTCCAGCTTGGCAAGATCCCGCATTGCTGCTCTGCAGCGCCGATTCCGCCTTCCGGAACACCGCATCATATGTGACTTACCTACCAGGTGGAATTCCACGTTACATATGTTGGAGCGGTTGTGTGAGCAGCAGCAAGCAGTAATGGAGTACCAGCTGCGTCAGGCGCAAAAAAGTCACAGTCAGCGCCGTTCAGACTTCACAACCACAGAGTGGGCCACTATGAAGGACGTCTGCCAGGTTTTGCGTCCTTTCGATTATTCCACGCGGGTGGCAAGTGCAGATGATGCACTAGTCAGCATGACTGTCCCCCTTATCTGCCTGCTTCAACAAACGCTGCAAGCGTTAAGGGATGATGTTGCGGAAGAGGTGGAGGATGAGGAGTCACCTTTTCCATCAGCTTCTGGGCAGTCAGCGCCACGTGGTTCCTCACAAAGGGGTAGGCAGGGGACACTTTGTGAGGAGGATGAGGAGGAGTCTATGGAGGAGGAAGAGCTCCGTCCAGAGGAGGGAGTTACACAATTGTCCAGTGGTCAGTGTGTACAGCGAGGGTGGGGTGATGAAGAGCGGGCAGAGATCATGTCTCAAGCAGGGGACAGCGTTTCTGGGCCAGTTGGCACTCTGCAGCACATGGTTGATTTCATGTTGCAGTGCCTGAGAGATGACCGCCGCATCGACCACATACTCAACATGCCTGATTATTGGGTGTACACCCTCCTCGATCCTCGCTACCGGGACAACGTCCAAACCTCATCCCAGCCTTGACCCGGGAGCGTAAAATGCGGGAGTACCACGACACACTGGTGAATTCCATCATCTTCTCCAGTCCAACTGAGAGGAGTGCTGCTAGTGCTTTACAAAGCAGCTCAGTGCGTCGAGGCAGTGGAGGAGGCTCTGCACAAAGAGGGAGCAGAAGCAGTGCCTCTGCCCAAGGCAAGACCAGTATGGCACAACTGTGGCAAACTTTTGTGTGCCCGCCCCAAATGTGTACACCATCACCGGCGGCTCCAGTCAGCAGGAAGCAACGGTTCCGTCAGATGGTGACAGACTACATGTCTTGCCCTCTTGCTGTACTCCCAGACGGCTCTTCCCCTTTCAAGTTTTGGGTCTCTAAGCTGGATACATGGCCAGAGCTAAGCCAGTATGCATTGGAGGTGCTGGCTTGCCCTGCGGCTAGTGTGTTGTCGGAACGCGTCTTTAGTGCCGCAGGTGGTGTACTAACAGACCGTCGCATGCGACTATCCTCCGATAACGTTGACCGGCTTACTTTTCTGAAAGTGAACCAGGCCTGGATCTCGCAGGAATTTGCCACTCCTCTGCCTGATTAAGTAATTTGGTGTCATCCAGGTCTCCCGATGAGTTCATCTTTCTACCACCTGAACTGCAATTCCTGGGCTCCAACACCGCCAACTGAGGCTCAGAAGTGCAGGCTGCACAGTAAAAACATACGACCCAGTGTTATTGGGTTTCAGTAACGCCAGCTGATCCCCAGCTGTGTAGCCGGCAATGTGTCCTGCGACCGTCACGCTGACACAACAACCGAAATGTAAGCGAACCTGTCCCCCCCCCCCGGCGTTTGTTACTGAAAGAGCCACCTTGGGCAGCAGTAATGTTGCACAAGGAAAAGGTAGCTCTTTTAGTTTAGCTCCTTGCTCACGCAGAACTTAACACTTATAAAATGTGTCCACTGATACCGTTATACCGTCCCGGAGGTGGGACTTTCCTTCGTAATGTGATGCAGCACAGCCGTCATTTCTACCCCCCTGGTGCCGCGCGCCGCCTCCTCAGCGTTGTTTTAAGCTGTCACGGAGCCTGCGCTGTTCTGTTATCCCTTGGCCATGCCCACTTAGCGCTGCCTGTCTTCTGACATAATTTGGTGTCAGGCTGGCTGCGCCAGTGCGGCCGCGCTGCCCGAGATCCCGCCTCGCAGTGTCTTCTGATTTAATCACACTGCGTGCCTGGGATCCATGGGCATGCGCAGTGCATATCTTCACTGCCCGACACAACGCCCCTCGTTGTCTTACTTATTTTGACTGCGAGGGTGTGATTGATGGGCACGAGCAGTGCATATCTTCACCTGTCTTCACTCCCCTCCTTCCGCCTTCTTCAGACTGTGCGGCCTCATGGCCGCGGCATGCGATAAGGGATCAGCGGAGGCCGCCCAGTCTGAAGCAGGTGTAAGGACATGTGTGAGCGGCAAACTTATTTACTGCACAAGGCCATGAATCCAAGGCCCGCAGTGTGGATTTTTGAAAACACACTGCGGATCTGGGATTCATGGGCATCGCTAACCGCAACGTCCAACATGAAATGAGGTCAGAAGATGGGCAGTGCTAACAGCGCACCGCCAAGGGATAACACAACAGCGCAGACTCCTGTACAGCAAATAACGATGCTCAGGAGGCTGCCCCCAGCATCAAGGTGGGATTTTTGACAGCTGTGCAAAACAATAGTTTTTTTTAATAGAAAGAGCGCACTACCAATATTGAATGGTGCAAAACACCAAACGGGGTGCAAACAAGCGGCAATGTCGTAAATCTACACAAAAAAGAAAAGAAGCCACTCAAACGAATGCACACCACAAAACAAATAAATGACAATATTCAAAATATAACAACAGGAATTTTATTAACAAACAGCAACTTCAAAAACCATAAAACATACTTAAAAACAATAGTACATAGGAAACTTGGTCCACATACATATATATAATGTAAAATACAAATATATAATATAAGCCTGCACACCCTTGTGTATAGCGGGACACCCCACCATCTGGCTCATGGGCACATATGCACAGAAAAGGGCCAAGTGTAACCACTACAATATATGTAACCCTAAAAAATCAGGAACAAGCCCTAAAGCAAAGGGAGCACCCCCTAATGGAGCAATCACAGAATCAGGCCACCCAAATATAATAAATAGGGAAGCACTCTAAACCGAAAGCCAGAAGATAACACACAGCGGGGTATAAAACCCGACTACAGCACAAGCCCAAAATAGAGCAGCAAGGATTATACCATTACCCACATGATCGGAGTGAGAGGAGGAGAAAACTCCACCGTCCCCTAGGTGCAGGTGAGTGTGGACCAAGAGACACACAGCCCAACGCGTATCACCCTACCAAAGAGGGCGTCGTCAGGGGAAGGTGCCATTTGCCAAAAACGACCCGTATAAATAGGAACCATATGGCTCACCTGAAAGAACTCCAGTGAGCTCAATTATGACGCGAACAGGAAGTGCGACGCTAGCAGGGAAACGCCCCAAAGAGAAAGGATAATGGGGCTGACACATCCCCAGTAAGGGGAAGAAGTGCGCAGGCGCAACCGGCCCACAGTGACAGACAGGGCTCTGACACCATGAGGCACGGCAGCTAAATGGATCTGCCCACGCTAGTGATGAAGCCGGGACTAAGGCCGACACATCCCCAGTAGGGGGAAGAAGTGCGCAGGCGCAACCGGCCCACAATGACAGACAGGGCTCTAACATACCCAGAGGTGCGGCAGCTGAATGGTTCTGCCCACGCTAGTGATGAAGCCGGGACTAAGGCGCGCCCCCAACCAGAATGGAAATAGGGAGGCATATCCCTCAGTAGATGTAGTGCGCAGAAGCCATAAGCGCATATCAATATGGGGCTTTAGCGCAAGCCAAAGCGGAGCATCCGGATAAATGTATCCACACCAGAAAATAATAAAAAACCCGGAAGAACATGCTCCCCAGGTATAAAGATAATTATCAGCCGAGGATGTGCTGGCACAGTACCAACCAGCTATAAAAATGCAATGTAGCTGAGCGTGCGCAGATCCAAGGCATGAGAATCATATAAATTGGACAAAAAACCATATTATAGAGACTAATCCATTAAGGCTTATCAAAATCAGTGTTTTAATAGGCGAAAACTCAACCAATACCAAATATAAATGATCTTATGGCTAAGCACCAAATATAGATGATCTTATGGCTAAGCACCAGCCATAGAGAGTATATTATTACATATTGGCCACATGAAAAAGGCCTAAAAAGATAGCAACAAAAGGAGAGAATACTGATCTCAAACAAACATGCAGCCTTACATACCACATTCGACCCCCGGGGGCAGATATTCACACATCGCACTCAGTATCGGAGATATCAAAAGGCACATATATAATGCAGTAAGCGACAGATAAACAATCAAAATACAAAATCAAAAAGTATTTTATTAATATAAGATATCATAATATCCCTATAAAAAACATAAGCATAAAATATATACCCCATCCACGATTGCACATAACCCGAAATAAGGCCTAAATATGACCCTAAGAAATCTCCAAACCCCTGAGCCAAGCGTGCCAAAAAGATGGCGATCCCGTGGTGGTCCAAAGGGACTAGTCAAATGGGAAACATAATAATGGTCCAAGAACCCGTAAAACCATATACCTAAAGAGCCGCATGAGCCAGACAAGGGTGGTACAATAAGCCCAAAAGGGACAATAGAGCCTAATCCGACCAAAAACCCATACATAATAAGAGTGTGAAGGATCATTTATAAATGGTATATTTCAACCGATGCAAAATATAAGACCAGATGGTTTCCCTCAAGCGAGGGCAAATGTTCTTCAAATGTATAGCCCACAAAACCAGCAGGAAAATATACGAAGGGTCCCGAACGTTCTTCAACTGCGGATCCGGAAATATCCATCCCTATACGTATCAAATCCGAATGCGAGTCCATGAGCCATATAAGGTATTACCTAAAAGGAGGCAGAGAGAGAAAAAACAAAAAGAAGGGGTAAGTTAACCCAAAAAAACGGTGAATAGTATCTCCTCATTGAGCCCCGCCGGGGCTACCGAACCTAATTGGAAAATCCATCGGGCCTCAGACCTGAGAAGCTGAGGTTTAATGGGACCACCACTATTAGAACACCGAATTCTATCCAGACCTATCACCTGCGTGTTAGAAATCCGCCCAGCATGGTGGGTCAAAAAGTGGGCAGCCACTGGGGTCAGAGTCCTACCTTTAGCCAAATCATTAGAAGCCACGTGAATAGTAGAAAAATGTTTCTGCACCCTGCGCCGTAATTCCTGTGTGGTTTGGCCCACATACACAAGGCGACAGGGGCAAATGAGGGCATAGATCACACATGAGGTCCTACAATTAATGTAGGAACGTAGCCTATGCCGTTTACCATCCAGGGGGTTGATGAAGAAATCATTCGTCATAACCATGTGGGAGCAAACATTACACTCTCCACAAGCAAAAGAGCCTTGGAGTCTAACACCCTGACCCGTCCGAGTAGTTTGTCTGACATAGTGACTCCTAGTAAGTGACTCCTATTAAGAAGGCAACTCACGCATCCAAGACAGTTTGACTGTATAATGGGCTAAATTGTGTAGGTGTTTCATTCAGCGTGTGCAATGAGCAAAATTTAAAGAGCAACCTTTAACTTGTGCAGCATTACTGCTGCACAAGGTGTGGCTCTTCTAGTTTGTAACACCTGAGGGTGGGTTAAAGGTTACCTTTGAAATTGGTTCAATTAAGCTTCGGCCTACACTCTGCTCCTCCTGCAGACCCTGGGCTCTAACACCGCCAGTTAGTGCCTGGAAGTGCAGGCTGCACAGAGAAAAACACCCGCCATTGTGTCAGTGGGGTTCAGCAACGCCAGCTTTTCCCCCGCTGTGTAGCCGGCAACGTGTCCTGCAAACGCAACGCAGACACAAAGCTGCCTCCAGTGCAGGCTTCGGCCTACACTCTGCTCCCCCTGCTTACCCTTTGCTCCAACACCGCTAGTTGGGGCTCTAGGAAGACAATCTTGAATAGGCAACGCATCCGGGTTCCAGCACCGTCAGCTGGTTCTCGGCAGTGTCTTTGTCATGGGTACTCCCTCCTGCCCAGCCTGGTTCCAGCACCGTCAGCTGGTTCCGGGTAGTGTCAAGGTCACTTACACGCCTATACGTTGTCCCGTCGTGTTGCGGTCGGGTTAGCCAACTCCATGGTGCCTCCAGTTTAGGAGCTTCCTATGTGGGCTGCGGGAATTGGCAATCAAGGCTGGTTCTGTAGTGCCAGTAGGGCAAGCTCCCCCTGTAGGACTGTTGGTGTTCGGTAACTGCGGCAGCCTCGCGGCCTAGCTGTTCTCTCTTCTCCTGTGGTCCTTCTGGTCCACATCCTGGTTCCAGCACCGTCAGCTGGTTCCGGGCAGAGCCTTTGGCTTAGGTGCCTCCTTCTGGGTATCCGAGTTCTGCCAACGCCAGGCGGTCCTTGGTAGTGCTTTTAAGCGCGGGTACCTCCTGCTTAGTAACCGTGTTCCAGCACCGTCAGCTGGTCCTCGGTTGTGCCATTGGCTCTTGCACAGTTGGCCAACGCATCCGGGTTCCAGTACCGTCAGCTGGTTCTCGGCAGTGTCTTTTGCTCTTGTACCTTCTGCTCCCCATCCTGGTTCAAGTACCGTCAGCTGGTTCCGGGCAGAGCCTTTGGCTTAGGTGCCTCCTTCTGGGTATCCGAGTTCCACCAACGTCAGGTGGTCCTAGGTAGTGCTTTCAGGCACGGGTACCTCCTGCTTAGTAACCGGGTTCCAGTAACGTCAGCTGGTCCTCAGTAGTTCCATTGGCTCTTGGACCTTCGGCTACCCATTCGGGTTCCAGTACCGTCAGCTGGTTCTCGGCAGTGTCTTTTGCTCTTGTACCTTCTGCTCCCCATCCTGGTTCCAGTAACGTCAGCTGGTTCCGGGCAGAGCCTTTGGCTTAGGTGCCTCCTTCTGGGTATCCGAGTTCCGCCAACGTCAGGCGGTCCTTGGTAGTGCTTTTTAGCACGGGTACCTCCTGCTTAGTAACCGGGTTCCAGTAACGTCAGCTGGTCCTCTGTAGTTCCATTGGCTCTTGGACCTTCGGGTAGCCATCCGAGTTCCAGTTCCATAAGCTGGTTCTCTGCATTTTCTCAGCCTATTTGTACCTTTTGCTACATTTCCAAGTTCAAGACCCTAAAGACGACGACCCGGAAGACCACCCCTAAGATGATGACGACACTAGAGACGACAACCACTGAGATGACGACGACCCTGGAGACGACGACCCTGAAGACCACCCCGATGACGACGACGACGGCGGAGACGACGACGGCGGAGACGACGACCCTGGAGACGACGACCCTGGAGACGACGACATGGAAGACCGAGAAGCAGAAGAACAAGACGCTGCAGAACAAAGAGCAGAAGAACATTAAGCATAACACTTAATATCAGAGCAAAAGATATTATCTAAATTATATGCAGAAGAAGACTAAGCAGTGTATGGGGGTGAGTCCGTTCCTCCTCGTGGTGCCCCTGGATAAAGCCTGATGCTGCAGGCCAAACTGAACGCGGGAAAATGTAACTTTTGTGACAGGCAGAACGGAAGGTGTAATCTTCAAACTTTTATAGATAACAACTACGGGAATGCCTGTCACAAATGAATATGATGAAGAAGTAGAATAGGAAGAATAATAATAGTTGAAGAAAATAAATATGAAGAATGTAATAAAAAAAAAAATAGGTAGAAGATGAAGAAGAAGATGAATAAGGTGAAGAAGAAGTTGATGTCAAAGATGCTGATGATGATGAAGATGAAAGTGTGGGAAAAGTAAAAAAAAAAAAAGGTGAAGGGCATGGAATAGTGAAACATCAATATCTGACAAAATAAAAAAAATCTTAACATAGTAAATATCTTTGTAACTCCGAACGTCTTAAAAAAAAAATTAAAATTCCTGCTATTCTATTTGATTGGGCTAAACCTCTATGCCTTTAATGTCTCCGCCACCTCCCCAAATACATCCTGCATTATTCTTAGTTGTTTTCCTTCATGTAGAATGAACCTACGAGGAAAGAAAGGGTTTATTTTAATTCCGATATTTTGGTCCCATTGACTTGCATTGGGATCGGGTATCGGTATCGGCGATATCCGATATTTTTTTAATATCGGCCGATCCAATCCGATACTTTCCGATATCGGAAGGTATCGCTCAACACTACTTGAGACCGTGACTAGCAGAACAGCCCACTGCAAAACCAAGCAAATGGGACTGATCTGTGATACCAGGTACTACCAAAATATACAGCAGTATTCCCCCCTTCCAGGCGATAAAGAAAGGCTGGCGTTTTTATCCGAAAAGCATTGTGATGCTTTTCGGATATATTTCCAACATCAACATTTTCTATTAGCTATCTTGGACTTCTAGCAATAGCGATATAACTGAACAAGAATATTCTTGCAGTTTTATGTACTGCGCAATGAGTCTGGCACCTATTTCTTTAGATTAAACACAGTAAATTTCACCATTGTGTCCAAACGCCACATGTGAGCTCTGGGAATAAAAGAAGACATTATCAAAGCTTTATAGGCTGGAAGCGAAAACATGACCTATTTCCTCTGACTTAACAGTGAGCTTCCTGGCGGCCATGCTGTCTAGATGAAGTTACATTGATCGTCTGGCGTAGAGAAACAGATTAATCTCAGTATTAACGGGAAAACGCCAATTGCAAAGGCTGAGCAGTGTCGAGGATGGAAGGAAGAAAGATTTGTTAAAGGTCATTTCCAATCTATTTGTCCTCTATATATGAATGCTTACATCTGTATTGGTTATGATCGAACACCAAAATGCTCAGTACTCGAATCGTGCAGGTCGGATGCGCGGATGGACTGAACTCTAGTAATCAGTATAATGGAAGTCAACGGGAAGTTCGAGAATTTTTCCGGCAGACTCTACCCGGAGGGCTGGGAAGGCAGGAATATCACTGATGGTTCGAGTGGAATGGGAACAGCATGGGGACGCATCTCTGACTCCCAGGTCGCTGCTGGGAACAATGGTGCCAGAGTATTACTCCACTTTTACAGACTGACAATAAAACATACAAAAAATAAGATAAAATGGATTTTACAGGAAAATAATGTTAGGAAACATTCTTTCCTGTATAATGATTTGTACATAAGGAAAAATTAAAAAGGAAAAAAAAAACGCCTCCTCCACCTCTTAACCCCCAAGGGTGGTTTGCATGTTAATGACCGGGCCAATTTTTACAATTCTGACCACTGTCCCTTTATGAGGTTATAACTCTGGAACGCTTCAACGGATCCCGGTGATTCTGAAATTGTTTTCTCGTGACATATTGTACTTCATGTTAGTGGTAAAGTTTCCTCTACATTACTTGCGTTTATTTGTGAAAAAAACGGAAGTTTGGCGAAAATTCTGAAAATTTTGCAATTTCCAACTTTGAATTTTCATGCCCTTAAATCACAGAGATATTTCACAAAAAAAACTTAAGTAACATTCCACACGTCTACTTTACATCAGCACAATTTTGGAACCAAAATTATTTTTTGTTAGGGAGTTATAAGGGTTAAAAAGTTGACCAGCAATTTCTCATTTTTACAACACCACTGAAGCCACCTCCCTGCAGGACCCGGAAGGACCCCCGCGGCCATATTGGATCTGGGGCCTGCAGGGAGAACGGAGGAGACCCTCAGAACAACGCAATCACATCACATTGTTCCGAGGGTCTCAAGGAAGCACGCAGGGAGCCCCCTCCCTCCACGATGCTTCCTTATGCCACCGGAATGCTGCGTTCATGTTTGATCGCAGTGTTTTAGGGGTTAATGTGCTGGGAGCGGTCTGTGACCACTCCTGGCACATAGTGCCTGATGTCAGCTGTGACAATCAGCTGACACCCGGCTGCTATTGGCTGATCGCCAATGACGTACTATCCCGTCCATGGGAACTAAGTCCCAGGTCACATGGATGGGATAGTACGTCCAATCCCAGAAATTGGTTAATAGCCGGGCTGCATATCATATTTCTGCATCGCCTATAACTACAGTAGATGACATAGTAGAGGGGGAGACAAGGAAAATGGTGTGCACTCAGGTCAGGGACAAGGAGGTGCTGGTAAACTGACCGTGAGGTCAAGTCAATCATTCAAAAAAGATTACCGCACACTCAAGACTGGTAAGATGCAAAAGGTGTATGCCAATTTTATTGAAGAAAACAAAACAAAAAAGAAGTGGTTGCCACATTCATATTCATTTGAAATAGACAAAAAAAACGACGTTTCGACCCTCCCGGGTCTTACTCATGGGGTTACTCAAGTCCTTTGACATAGATGCATAATAGTGGCAGTGGTAGGGGGTGTACGACCGATCCCTTGTTAAGGCACAACCTTATAATAAAGCCAGTCCGGGCAGAAGTGTCCCGGGAGCACAGAATCTGGGTGGTGAGGGCCGTTAGACACCTAGTGGGTCTGAAAAGGGTCCCTGGGAGGATTAGCGGCGCATCCCGCGCCTTGCTGCGATGTCCTGGGGGGAGACCTGGAAAGTGCACTTTCCAGGTCTCCCCCGAGGACATCGCAGCAAGGCGCGGGATGCGCCACTAATCCTCCCAGGGACCCTTTTCAGACCCACTAGGTGTCTAACGGCCCTCACCACCCAGATTCTGTGCTCCCGGGACACTTCTGGCCGGACTGGCTTTATTATAAGGTTGTGCCTTAACAAGGGATCGGTCGTACACCCCCTACCACTGCCACTATTATGCATCTATGTCAAAGGACTTGAGTAACCCCATGAGTAAGACCCGGGAGGGTCGAAACGTCGGGTTTTTTGTCTATTTCAAATGTATATGAATGTGGCAACCACTTCTTTTTTGTTTTGTTTTCTTCAATAAAATTGGCATACACCTTTTGCATCTTACCAGTCTTGAGTGTGCGGTAATCTTTTTTGAATAGTAGAGGGGGAAGTAGAACTGCACCCACCGGTAGTCACTGGTAAATGTAATTTTAAACATTTTACTACCATATCTGGGTGTGGTGTGTGTGATATGGTCAGACACATCCAGTTTAATTTATGAAGGAGGGACTCAAACTGACAAAGCCTATAGGGACAATGCAAGAACTGCCAAAAACTTAAACTGCTATTTAAGCAGTCTAGAAATGTGCCTGTTTAGTGATTGGGAGGGTGGCTGGGTATTTTCACTTACGTTCCAAGGCCTGAGGAAGGCACAACTGAAGGCTGTGCTGGGACAAGGAAGTGGATGTGGTTACTGATGGTGCTTGCGAATGTGTAACAACAGGTGCAGGGCGGGAAGCATCCACACCTGCATCATGGACAGGGGATTAGCAAGGACACAGAACAAGGGAAAAGGCTGTGTTGTAACCCACAAACACTGATTGTGGACCCAGGTGTTCAACCCACCTAGCCGGATGCTTTTATGACACGTGCCTGAACATGCTGGTGGTGGTCAAACTGGTAGAGGTCAGGCCTCTGTTGATACTGGTACAGCACAGGTTGCAAATGACCATTTGTTTATCTTCCAATACCGTCTTTAAGGGAAAACCCAACCCTTGGCCTGGGAACTTCACACGTCTGGGTGCTCTGGGGAACAGTGGCCCGCCTTCTCCATATGGCCACCCCACTGCCTTAGTGCCTGTTGTCGTGTTGTGGATCCTTTCCCGCTGCACTTCTGGCCTTGCTCTGCATAGCACCTTCCCAAGTTGGGTCAGTGACTTTATCGTCTACCCAGGGCCGGCGTCAGCACCCGGCGTACCGGGGCAAATGCCAGGTCCCTGAACAAATGGGGGGGCCCACTCGTGGCCGGGATACCAGGGAGCCCGGGTTGCTCCCCCAGCAGCTTCGCCACTACTTGAGCTCAGCTGTCACTTAAATAAACATGGCCACGCACAGTGCACTCTGCAGCGATGTCTCTGCTTCTGCTAGTAATGACTCGGCCGGGCGGACACACAAGCAAAGTTAAAGGCATAGTGTCTGCCTGACCGCATCATTAGTAACAGACACAGCTGCAGCGTGCACTGTGGGTGGCCATGTCTGTTTAAGTGACGGCCATCGATCAAGCAGCACTCCCTCCATATCCACATGCCAGAGGAGCCTGATGGGTGACAAGCCTGGGGGAGGTGAGTGAGGCTTGTGTGTTGTGTCTGTCTGTATGTCTGTGTATACCTGTATGATGTGCATATCTGTGTATATCAGTGTGTTTGACTGTACATATTTATGTATTTTTGTGAATTTGTCTTCAAATATATGTATGTAAATATATGCGTATTGTGTGTGTATATCTGTGTATTGTATTTGTGTACATGTCTGCGTATTGCATGTGTATGTCTGCGTATTGTGTGTGTGTGCGCATGTCTGCGTATTTGTGTGTGTGCGCATGTCTGCGTATTGTGTGTGCGCATGTCTGCGTATTGTGTGTGTGCATGTCTGCATATTGTGTGTGTGTGCATGTCTGCGTATTGTGTGTGTGTGTGTGCATGTCTGCGTATTGTGTGTGTGTGCATGTCTGCGTATTTGTGTGTGTGTGTGCATGTCTGCGTATTTGTGTGTGTGCATGTCTGCGTAGTGTGTGTGTGTGTGTGTGTGTGTGTGTGTGTGCGCATGTCTGCGTACTGTAGATGTGTGTGTATGTCTGCGTATTGTGTGTGTGCATATCTGCCTATGTGAAGGATGAGGGGGAAGGCTAGGCCCTATGTAGTATATCTATATTTCTCCTCCGTATCTGTGCATCATGAATTGTGGTATGTGGGCCCACTGAGACTCTTTTGCCCGGGGCCCACAAAATCCTGGAGCCGGCCCTGCATCTACCACCTCATCTTCCACTTAGGCACTCTGTTCATCCTGACTTATTGACTTCACAGCATCACTTGTTGACAACTGTATAATCATCCTCTACCTCTTGAAACACTAATTGTCATTCCCCACCATCATCTTCTACTCACTGTGGATGCTCAAATATTTGGGCATCCGTATACATGAGCTCCTCATGTCCCTCTTGAAACATGCAGGGCGAGAGGCTAGAATCAATCAATGGAAATGATCGCTTGTCTCCTAGGAGTCACCATGATGAAAGGAATGAGGATTTTATGGTCCAGACTCTTGGATAGCGAGATGGGACAGTGTTGAAGACATGGTGGTGCTGGGAAATATACTGAAAGCATTATCTGCTATACAATGGACCACGTGTTTGCACTGTTTGGGCTTCAAGACTGGTGTACCTGGAGTGCCCACTAGAGCCGTGGGGTGCTTGGGCCGAGTCGGGCAGTTCTTCAGGGATTGTCACGGCAGCGGTGACCTGGCCCGTGGTCCTGGGTGACCAATAAAATTGAGATGAACTGGTAAGTTTATAGGGGATTAGTTCATGACACCACCTGTGGTGTTTGGCAATGGATTGCTGACGCTGCTTAAGAGGACTGCTGGGGCCGATGGTGACACAGCTGGGATGGTTCTGCTCCCTGCAGGTGAAGCGGGGCCCCAGGGCTACCGGTACTGTTAGTGAGGGATTGTAGACGTTGGGGTGCAGGACTGAGGGTGCAGGAAATGACAGGAGGACACAAGGACTGCAGTTTCCTTTACTTTTACTTGTTAGTTTCAGGTGCAGTCCAGGGCACGGGTAACAGGTGATGATGGGGTCCGGGCAGCCTGTAAGCAACTTAGGATCCACCCAGCCACGTGGGTTTGGAGGCCTTCCTTCTGCGCTGTTCTCTTAGGTTCTTGCTGCTTTAAGCTCTGCTCAAGTTCCTCTCCTGCGTGTTGCTTCTAACCTGTTTGGCAGACAGCGTAAGCCTATCATGGGCACTGCCTTTTCACTAGCAGACCCAGGCTCTTGGTCTACTGTGGTGCCCCCAGGTGTTTGGTGTGGCCAGGGAGCTTACAGTTCCCTGTCTTCCAGATTCGGCTGTTGGGGTGTACAGCATCCACATGACCAAGGACTCTGGCATACTGTTTTGTCAGTGCTCTGTTCTGGGGTGAGCTTGGTTACAGCTCCACTCCCCAAGTCCTCCTCGACTTCTCTCCTCTCAGACTCAGCTTAAGACTACTCAATAACTAACTCCGCCTCCAGGCCAGAACTTATGAAGAAGCTCCCTTGAAACCCGGTGTTAGAGCTTCCCCTTCTGGTCTGGAGTCAGGGATGTGTTGGATGCTGGTGTTACCTGGTAAAGGGACCCCTCCTTGCTTCCAGGCATGACATCACCCCCTATGAGGGAGGCAATGACACTGTAATAATCGGATGTCTGGGGTGCCACATACTGCTCCCCCACCCTGCAAAGTGAGACAGGAAGTTAGGTCTTGTGGATGAGCGTGTGTTGTTGTGCTCCTGCAGGAGACACAGTTTCACATGGCCCACGGCCTTTGCATGCACCATCAGCAGCACGTCCACTTCCCCGTCCCTTACCACACACTTTGCGCATTTTAAATTAGGTATATATGCCTGCAAACTTTACAATATTAATAGGGGGAAAAAAATGTTTGCCCTGACAAAGCAGTGGTGGTATACTACTACTGCAATAGTAATATTAAACCCTACCTACAAGCCTCTAATTCTTAACTTTCTCTCCACTGAATGCAGGTAACAGCGGTTTTACTACAGAAAGGAAAATATTTTGCCCTTCTACTTCTGCAACCCTCATGTTCCACCTAATTGTCCTCACTCCTTATCTGAAGGCCATTATTCCTCTGTAGGTGTTCTCCTCTAAGTCCTCTGCAGCCTTTTCCCTATGCATCCCTGGATGTCATCCTTTATGAATTGATCCTAGAAGTCCTCCTACTTTGCAGTCTTGCCTCTGTCCCTCCCCGAGGCGCTTCCTCTGTAATCCTACCTTGTTTCACTTTGGTGGTCTCCCTTAAGTTCTTTCTTTTGTCCTTGAGAATCTTACCCTGTCAGATAAATACAAGTGGTTTGTCAATCTGTAGAGAGCACTCGTTAGATGATAAAGACCTGTGATTACAGCAGCAAATACCCCAATTCAAGTAATAGGTAACTGTGCTAGAAAAATTTGTCTCCAACAGCCCCATAGATAGTTAATAAATAGGGACGTATTTTTCCTGGAATAGGTCTTTAATGTTCTCAATCTGGAAATGAAGAACAACTTGTTTGTTACAGAAATCTATTATCAATTTTTCTCAGTTGCCTTCAGGATATGGTGACATTCAGCCCTACAGCTGAAGTAAAAAGTCTTCACAGTCATGATAAAATGTCAGGTGAAGAAAATCATAAAAAGAAGAATCATTTCAGAACTTTTCCCACCTTCATTGTCCCCCATAATCTGGACAAATCCATTGAAAAAACAAACTGAAATCACTTTAATGAAGAAAAAAAATGAAATAATGTGGTTGTATAAGTGTGAACACCCTCCTATAATAGATGATGTGGTTGTGTAAAGAATAGGTCAATCACATTTACACTTGTTACACAGTGATGCATGGCTGTCATCATTTAAAGGGATTCTGAGTAACACCATATAAAGTTTATCTGTTCTTGTAGGGTTCATCAAACATTTTATAAGTTGCATTTTACAGCATATGCAGAAAACAACATACAACACAGCAAAGGGACCTCATTGTTAAAAGTTATCAGCTAGGAGTAGGGTACAAAAATAATTACAAGGCATTAGGTATAGCATGGAGCACTGTGAAGATGTCATCATGAAGTGGCTTAAATTTGGCACAGCAGTGACATTACCTAGCATTTGGTCATCATTCCTAAAGGTATGTTTGGCGCATCACCAAAAGAACACCATACCCACAGTTAAGCATCTTGGAGTCAGCATTGTGCTTTGGGGCTGTTTTTCAACAACTGTAACTGTGGCTTTAATAAAGGTTGGAGGGAATTATGAAAAGTTTCAAGTATTAGTACATTTTGCTACAAAACCTTCAGGTTTCTGCTAAAAAGTTGAAAATGAAGAATTTCACCTTACAGCTCGACAACTACCCTAAGCGACCTCCAAATCAGGAAAAGAATGGCCTCACCAGAAGAAAACTAACGTTTTGGAATTGACCAGCCAGAGTGCAGACCTGAATCCAAGTGACAATCTGTGGCTGACCTGAGGACGACGCTGTGCTCAGGACATTTGGAGCAAAGATTGCAATTCTAGATGAGCCATATGCTAATGGATTTGTACCAAAAAAGGCTGAATGTTGAAGTACCCTTTGAATTTATTACAGTAAAGTATTAGTTTAAGGGTGTGCATTGTTATGCAAACTCGTTTGTTTTTTATTTTTTATTTTGCTCCAAAAAAGATTTCAGTTTATTGTTTAATGGATTTGTACAGACTATGGGTGACATTAAAGATGGAAAAAGTTCTGAAATGATTGTTCTTGGTATGATTTTTTCCGGGACAGAAGTCTTGCATTACAACATTCCTCATCGAAAAATAAAACTACCGTTACATGGGGGTGAAAGTTAAATTTCAACCTCTTTTTACTGCTCAGTCAAAGCTCTTTTTTTATGGGATCACAGTCCCATTAGAAACTGTACTCACTTCCTCACCTAGGGGCAGACACACCAAGGCTCAGGGTACCTAAAGACACAAGGACTCCGAGCTTCTAATTATGTCAATGTTTAGGAGTCACTCTCCATTTAATTACCAATTTGTAAAGACCGCCTAAGTTATAATTAGGACCAGATATATTTACACAGTGGCAGAATCTCCGTAATTTCAGCTCTGCAGGCCACTATTTAAGACTTAAAATAAAACAACCGAGATGCAGTTGAAGTGTAGACTTTCAGGTTTACTTCAGATGTTGAACAATAATATCCTGTGAAACATTTAGGAAATTGCGACCATTTTTCTACAAAGCCTCCTCATTTCAGGAGCTCAAAAGTAATCTGACAAATTAGCTTTACCATGAATGAAAAGTTCATTTTTATTACTATGTAGAGAATCCTTTGCAGGAAATGACCTGTTGAAGTCTGGAGGCCATGGACGTCACCAAACACTGGGTTTCCTCCTTTATGATACTTTGCCGGTCTTTACTGCAGCTGACTTTAGTTGTTGCTTATTTGTGGGTCTTTCTGTATTACGTTTTGTCTTAAGCGTGTGGAATGCTGCTCAATGGGTCGGAGATCTGGCAATTGACTCGGCCATTGCACAATATTCAACTTCCTCGCTTTTGTATTATGTTTTGGGCCAAACTGTTGATTTGGGCACTCCTAACATTTATGATTCTCTGATGTATTTTTTCCTTTTGAAGCTTATTGATAGTCTGTTTCACTTCCACTGAGAGCTTTTTTGCCCCAAGTTGTGGGTTCACAGTAACAGCTTCCAAATGCAAGTGCCACACCTGGAATATGCTCCAGACCAACTGCTTTGATGAAGGATTAACAAGGAAAAAGCCCATGCAGGCCATTAAAGAGCTTTTAAGATAAATGTCCACTTACTTTTGATTTGTTTAAAAAGAGGCAGCTCCATATTAAAGAGCTGTCATTCCTAAACGCTTACTCTGATTAGGAGGTGAACACCCTCAAATTAAATCAGAGAGTCTGCACTTTAAGCCCATGTTTATTATATAAATACCCTGAAAACATTTTGATAAACAGCTAAATTGCCAAAACTTGTGTCACTGTCTAAATATTTCAGGACCTAACTGTATGTCTAAACCTGGCCTCAACAAATCAACTATATGTCTAAACCTGGCCTCAACAAATCAACTAGACCGTGGGCACACTTTTCGATATATTCTTGGCAGCCCATGAAAAGGGCACAGATGTCATACTTCTGTTTCCTAAGCTGCTCGGTACATGAAGACTATAATTTATAGATTTTGACGCCCGTGGCTCGATAACCATAGAGCAGTGTATCGTGCACATGGACTGATTGACCATCTCTGAAGACAGCAAAAGTAATGTTTACTTTAAATCCGAAGTGGATGTCCAAAAGTATGCATCGACTTGCCACATAAAAGTTCATTCACCTGCGTACACATATCACCCATGTATAAAACTGTAGGTTGACCTCCAAACCTTCACCATTTCTGGCAAAATATTACCACTAATGTGCTTAGCCTTTGAAGGCATGGGAGCAGAAATAATGATTTGCCTCAATTTGTGAAGGCGATTTGATATTCATTCCATTCTCTCTGAAATCTTTTCTCGTTTGCATATTTTTGCCAAGCGTCTATTGTTAATGGCTGCGACCGTAAGAAAGGGAACAGGACAAAACATTAAAAGAATTAACAACGAGGAACTAAGGAACTCTACCGAAAAGTTTCAGGGAAAAATGTCTAACTGGATATATGGCTTTCATTCCAAGTTAATGACACATTTCCAGATAACGGCCTTTCTTAGCAAACACGTAATCTGGCACATTAGTGAGCCTGGCCGAACATCAAAATACAACAGATACTTTCAACTTTATCCTCACAACGGTGTTCAGAGAGACATTCTAAGCCTCGAGGACACAGCCAGTTTTTTTTTTTTTTTTTTTTTTCAACCATACGTTTCGAGAGCCAAAGCTTTTTAATTTTTCCACCGACATAGCTTGAATTTTTACAAGACAAGATGAATTTTCTCTAACCCCCAATGGCCGAGCCTGTGAAGGCTTTTGCCTCTTCTTTTCTGAGTTATTTTTCATTTTTGTGCTTTGATTTTTCCCCCTCCTTCTTATAAATGGAGTTATGAATTATATCAATCACAGGCTTAGGTCATATGAAAACCAACCGTGGCCCCTATGTGCGCACCGCCGGGTAGATAAAACATTGTGTGTGTATAAAAATGAATTAGCAAATAGCTGGCAATTCTCGATAGCTAAAACACAATGCCCCCCTCGTTAGCACCTAGGTGCTAAACCATTGGTGAAAAAGGGTCTCAGAAGCCCCAACACTTTGAGTTCTCAGCTATAAGAGCCCAAATAACATAATAAACAATATTTTGATGTTATCTTTAGAATAATCCAAGTTTGAAACAATCCATGGATATATCTGCAGCACCCCATGTAGCCGGTTGCTGCAGTGATGTGGCCTTCCCTTCGGGGAGGGCGATGTCATGTTTGGAGGCAATGGGGATTCTTTCTATCAGGTAAGGCACAACACATCTGAATCTAGGCCAGGAGGGGGAGCTCAGGACCCGGATTAAGGGGATCGTCCTTACACTTTATGTATCCTGGTCTGGAGGAGGAGCCAGTTAGTCTGAGGGAGACAGTGGAGGGAGACAGTTGGTCTCCAGGAGAGCAGAAGGACGTCTGGAGCAGACGTAGGGGCCGAGCAGCCATGAGGGAGCTGCTACACCTGGAAAGAGTGAGAGGTAGAAGGAGAGTTGAATTGTAGAGGAGCTTAGAGGGAAGAAGCACAGTGGAGGAAAGGAGGGGAACAGCAGAAGGACACCCTCAAAGCCAGACCGCAGAAGCCGGGTACAGAGAGCCTGAGGTCATGTTGTTCTCTAGGACGTGTGACAGAACCAGAAGGCATAGTACTATATGTCAATTGCCTGTAACAAGTCTGAGGTGAAGCAGTGACCTCAAGAGCCGGGTTATCTAAGAGATCCTATAAACAGGCTCAAACTGCCTATTGTACAGACATCTGTCTTAGGACAGGAGAGAGGGGACCCTGTCAACAAGCTTTAAGCCGCAGGGACCTCACCATCTGGCGCAAGTAGGAAACGCTTATGGACCTTACCTGAGAGAGGGATCTCTTATTGCCTCCAAGCCGGCCGGACTACAGCTACACATGGTACCCTGGACTGAGAACTGCTACCATCAGTAAACCAGGTAAAAAAAAGACTGCAAACTCTGCGTCCTCCACTTATTCGTCGGCATACACCATCTTTGCCACACACCTTGGGAGCCCTGGGGGCCCCGCTTCACCTGTGGGAAGCGTTACCATTTTGCTGCAACAACATCACCCCAGAGGACCCCTTTAAACAGCGTCGGTCCCTACTGATGGAATACCACAGGTGGCATCACGAACAATAGACATTACAAATCCCTTTAAAGACCTTTCCTTTTAATTGAGCACCCAAGGCCACGGACTGGGTCACAGCCACCGTGACATCCCCTTTAATAGTGACCGGACTCGTTGCCGAGTACCCCGGTCCATATGCATGACCGGGAAACATATTGGTGTCATGGTTCTGTCTATTTCATGGTTGTGGTATCTTTGGGGTTAATCTTTTGGAGCCTCCTTTTGGCATCAGTGAGGCCTTTTGTAGCCTCTCTGTGTGTTCCTATCTTGTCAGTTATACTCGTGCCCTTGGCTGAGGTGGTCGACCCCACTGTGCCTTTGTGCCTGTATTTTGTGAGATTGTTTGGTTTTGTCCCAGTCTATCTTCCTGTTGCTGATTCTGCCTGCTGATTGTGTAGTTCGCTTGCTCTCTTGGTTCTGACTTTTGGCTTGTCTCCTGGTTTCTCTTTTGGCTTCCCCTTTTGTACTGCCTGTCCTGTCTGGTAACTTTGATCTCGGCTTTGGTTTGACCTCCCTTTGCTCTCACCCACCCCTGTGCACTTACCCCCTTTGTGGTGTCCTGGTATCATCGCCGCTGCGCTCTCCTGCTTGATGCTGCAGACCTGCGGGAGACTCTGCCTCCGTATCACGTGACTGGTCACGTGCCGCAGGTCCTGTTGCAGCATCTAGCCAACTTTCTTATCGCTCGACTCTGCTGCTCAGACACCTTGCCCGCTTCTGCTACCTCTGGACCCGACTCCCTGGTGAGTCAGTTTTAGTATCCTGACTCAGACTCAGGCTATAATTCTATAGCAGGGATCCTGACAATTGGTATCTGTTGGAAAAAATCGTTGAGTTGAAAAATGTTGAGTTAGCTGTCAAGCCACCGAAATGTAACATCTCCCCAAATTATGGATATATCATACTCATGTGGTGTATGTATGTTCCGACAGCCATATTGCTTCGTTTAGGGAAAATAAGAGATTAGGGCCAAAAGTGGGTTAACATCGAATCTAATCAGCCATCCCCCTCTTAGTGAGGGGTCTGGAGAGCCCCTTTATAATATGTAATCTACCGAAAATCTGGGTAAGACCCAAAAAGAAGCAACGTGCATAGATCTGTCCATACTTTCCACAACGTTCTCCTCTGCCAGAAGCTCTCATTGATGCAATTTGTAAGTAGTAACTTTAATTTTGTCCATTTTATACTGTTTTTGCCTGTATATACGTCTTTTTATGATTTCACGCTTGTAAACTTTAAGTGCTGAACTCTTTTTAAATCTAACATGTAATAGGTTTGTTCCTTGCTGCTCGAAATGTACCCACAATCCTGAAGAAGGAGAGTACAGCTTTGTTATGTTACCCTGTGTATGTCAGAGTGCAAGAAGAGTATCATGTTCCCTATCAAAGCATATAACAAATCCATAGTTCTATAAATATGGGGAAAAGGAAGAGAGCCACCGATAATATTAAAATAGTTACATTTTATGAAGGATAAATGGTAGAAGCAAACAATATTAAAAAAGCACACAATATAAAAAGCAGTAATACCGTAGGGGAACGTTTTGCAGAGGGTAGTGTGCATGGGATATTTTGGAGAGGGTAGTGTGCATGGGATATTTTGGAGAGGGGCAGTGAAGGGGGATATTTTGGAGAAGGGCAGCGTGGTAGGGATATTTTGGAGAAGGGCAGTGTGGTGGGGATATTTTGGAGAAGGGCAGTGTGGTGGGGATATTTTGGAGAAGGGCAGTGTGGTGAAGATATGTTGGAGAAGGGTAGCGTGGTGGGGATATTTTGGTGAAAGGCAGCGTGGTTCGGATATTTTGGAGAAGGGCAGTGTGGTAGGGATATTTTGGAGAAGGGCAGTGTGGTGGGGATATTTTGGAGAAGGGCAGTGTGGTGGGGATATTTTGGAGAAGGGCAGTGTGGTGAGGATATTTTGGAGAAGGGCAGGTGGTGGGGACATTTTGGAGAAGGGCAGCATGGTGGGGATATTTTAGAGAAGGGCAGTGTGGTGAGGATATTTTGGAGAAGGGTAGCGTGGTGGGGATATTTTGGAGAAAGGCAGTGTGGTGGAGATATTTTGGTGAAGGACAGTGTGGTGGGGATATTTTGGAGAAGAGCAGTGTGGGGGGGGATATTTTTGAGAAGGTCAGTGAAAGGAGGGGATATTTTGTACAGAAAGCACAGGCAATTATTTATTCACATACTCAGCATGGGATATATCTTATCTTATGGGGCAGTATAATGATACATACATTTTTAGGGACCCAGTGTCAGGAATTGCTGCAGAAGACAGAGCAGAGGGAAGTCTGCAGAGACGAGCTCTGGGTATGAAATCACATCATGGTGTCTATGCTACATTAAGCCAAAAAGGGATGGGAATGACTTCAATCATAGAAGATGTCAAATATAAGGTTCTTGGATGTAATTGTTTATTTGTGATACTGACTAGGTCTCATCACTGCTGCGGTTTCTGTATGTTGCACAGTCTGATGGCGACTGTTAACAACAACTCCCAGTGTCTCCTTACCATTGTTAAAGACATACTAGGAGTTGTAGGTTCATGAGATACAACTTAACATAGGAGGCTGACCTGACATTGAAATTGATCACTGGTGATTTATTCATGTACTGATGATGTTTCTGGTTCTGCACTCATGTACTGACAGTGGTTCTAATGTTGTACACAAGTAACAATAAAAAAAAAGTTAAAAGTTAAAAATCTTCAAAACTTTGAATTTTGAGATTACAAGGAGGATATGGCAATATTCTGAGCAGAAATTGGGCAGGTTCTCTTACTTAAATACTCAAAAACTCAGTTGTGGTGGTGAATTGATGTAAGTACCTCTTTAAATTGTGTGCGGCTCTTGGAATTGGTCCAGCTTGGCATTGTGGCCCTTGACCCAAAAACGGTTGTTCATCTCTGCAGTATATTGTAAAACTACCAATCTCTTATTAAGCCCAGTGTGAAGCGATGCATACAGATACCTACACAAATTAAATATTGTTACCATAGATAGACTACAATGACAAAGGTCTGCTAGAGGCAGATGCTGACTGTAAAACACAGCCGGCACCGACTATGTATGGAACGGGATCAACTCCTGAGCCCACTCCATACCTCTGCACATGCATGAATGTCTCATGTCCAGGAGCTTTTTTTCCTAATTTCAATTACTTTTCCTTCATGGTGGTTTATACTGTACATTGTATTCCTATTGAGGTTCAATAAAAGGGTTAATAGTAGAGATGAGCAAATCTATTCCACGTGAATCTCCAGCATGTAAATTTTTTAGTGATTTGCTGGATACAGACAATTTGCCATTCTCTTTGTGCGAGTTGCCTAATGATATGACCATGGCCTTGTTACACATTGCAGAAAACTGTATCAGAAAGAGAAGGCTCAAAATGACCTTCGGCACCACAAAGCGGGCTACGCCACAAGGCCTGGCAGCTATCACATTATATAGTATAAAACAATCAGGCGAGACTATCATAGCTGTAGAAAAGCCAAGTCAGGTCATACAGCAACCATTTGCAGGTGACTCTAGATAGCGAGAAGACATCACTGCTGACAGCAGCTTAGCCAACGAAACAGGGAAAGAAAAGTATAAACCACTGTAAAGACTATACAGACAGTGAGTGAGATCGCAACAGTGAAGAAAATTAATCTGTGAGGAAAAAAGAATAGTATAGATTTAAATTGGTAAGGAATGAAATAGGAGGGTCACCGTCTCTGCGAGGTCGGAGGGTCACCGTCTCTGCGAGGTCGGAGGGTCACCGTCTCTGCGAGGTCGGAGGGTCACCGTCTCTGCGAGGTCGGAGGGTCACCGTCTCTGCGAGGTCGGAGGGTCACCGTCTCTGCGAGGTCGGAGGGTCACCGTCTCCGCGAGGCCGGAGGGTCACCGTCTTCGCGAGGTGGGAGAGTCACCGTCTCCGCGAGGCGGGAGGGTCACCGTCTCCACGAGGCGGGAGGGTCATCGTCTTCATGAGGCGGGAGGGTCATTGTCTCTGGAACGCGGGAGGGTCACTATCTCCATGAGGCAGGATGATCACAGTCTCCGCGAGGCAGGAAAGTCACCGTCTCCGCGAGGCAAGAGGGTCACCGTCTCCATGAGGCGGAAGGGTCACTGCCTCCACAAGGCAGGAGGGTCACTGCCTCCACGAGACGGGAGAGCCACCGTCTCCGCAAGGTGGGAGGGGCACCGTCTCCGCGTGGCAGACACCATGACTCTCCTTACTGGACCAGTATAGTTAATAGTACTCTTGAAATTCTATCACATAAATACGCAGCACATTTTCAGCACATTTAAAAACTTTCAATCTATGGCAAACTGAATTTCAAAAGATCCTGTCATCGTTAGGTAATGGAGAACCACTAGCTATCCATCTGATGGATGTCCTGTCCACCTTTTATCTCCTGTTAATTTTGTCTAAAGTATCCATCCATATTCTACTAATAGACTACGCGCTTCCTTTTATCCTTTTCCACTAAACCCATGTATTCATTGCACTTGGCAGGACCGGTGACATCTGCTCAGTGCGATCTGTAGACATAATAACTGGATGGAGGATTAAACAGAATTATTTTATTTTCAGTACTCTAAATGCTAATCTCGTCTCCGGACCTGTCTGTGGTCTCGTGGCGAGGACTGTCCTGTGGGAAGGGAGATGAAAGGCAGAAGAGGGAGCGATGCTAATGGAAGGAGATAGCTTTACTGAGTCTGGAGCGGAGGAGAACCAGCTCACATACTGATAACTTAATGTCAGGCCAAAATATCAGGGACTAAAATCCAGGAAAATTCATTTAATTTAGAATTTAAGAATTCGGAAACTAAAATGTACACTCACATGTGCAGAGTTTTCAGTGTCAATTTAGAAGCAGAAAACAAAAATGTGTTGAATGCTGCAAATTTATGATAAATGTACGCACGGCGTATTTGGCGCAATTCTGCAGTATTACGGATCATTCATACTTCCGATTTTCTCGTACAAGTGCAAACCATGTTTTTCACGGATATCACTTATACCTGTGATAGTCTTTAGAGCCATTCACATGATTGTGATTTTTCGCAGACTGTGCGGTCCTCAGTAAATTGTGGAGTCATGTCCGATTTTGATCGAAGAATGCAACAAAATCGACAATGCAAGTTTGTGGCTCCGTGAAAAAAAAAAAGGGATCTCATTCAGATGACATCTGATTTTCATGGACTGTCAAAACGTTTTCCCTCATGTACAAGGAAAACTAATGAGGCTCGGAACAAAGTCTGATAAAAACGGTCCATTTTTCTTGTACGTGGATAAATAGGACGTCTAAATGAGCCATGAAATCGCACCAGCTACTCAGACCATGGGTGACATCTTGTTAAAAGGAACCTGTCACTTGAATTTGGCGGGACAGGTTTGCGGTCATATGGGCGGGGTTTTCGGGTGTTTGATTCACCCTTTCCTTACCCGCTGGCTGCATGCTGGCTGCAATATTGGGTTGAAGTTCATGCTGTGTCCTCCGAAGTACACGCCTGCGCAAGGCAATCTTGCCTTGCGTACACGCAGTATGCTTTGCCCAACTGCGGGCAAAGCCGAAAAGCCTTAGTGCGCATGCGCTGGTGCACTATGTCCCGGAAGTATTTCGCTGTGTTCCGGGACATAGTACGCCGGCGCATGCGCACTAAGGCTTTTCGGGTGACAGGTTCTTCCTGACATCTACCCTACATGAACGGTGGCTGTCGGCTGCGTGTATACAGAGCCGGCTCAGGAGCCGACATCAGTCTCTAACAGCAGCTATTGGAGCTCTGACTGCTACTGTTTAATCACTTAAATGTCAGTCTCAGATATTTCGGTGTTGAGGGTTGTTCCAAAATCCAACATGCTCCTTTACACAATGCGATCACGTCCTAAGTGGCTCTTCATAGGAAATTATTAATTTTACTGTATACTGAAACATTGAAGTATCAAACAGTTGCATGTTCAATTTCACTTGGGAGACTAAAGGAAAAAAAATGTTAACAATATGAAAAAAGTCTAAAAAGTAAACAATATGAAAGTTTAAAAAGGCATGCAAAAATATGAAAAAGTGTAAACAAATGAAATTTTTTTAAAAAAATTATGAAGTCTAAAAAATGTTAAAAAGAACAAGAAAAAGTCTAAAACAGTAAAAATGAAAGTTTAAAAAATATGAAAAAGTTTAAAAGAAAATAAAAAAAAATTAAAAATCAAGAAGAACATTTTTAAAAAAATATTTAAAAAATAAAAAGTAATTATTTAAGGTGGTATTAGCTTCCAGAACCTGTGACAACCCCAATGAGATAGGAGTCCGTGCCCCTTAGCTGGACAGGAAGCTCAGCGCAAAAAAAAAAAAAAAAAAAAGAACACCTACTTCATCCTTAGGTGGCTTACAGAGTATTTGCAGGAGTCGTCGCCCCTATGAGTACACTCAATGATAGAAATCATCGTTATGAACTCTTCTGACATATCGAAATAGAGAACATTAGGAATTAGAAGGGGGCTGTCATCGTTTCCGGAAAATAACGTTACAGTAAGTGATTTTTTTTTTCCCGATCACCGAGGACAGCACCAGTGAGAGATTAAAACCAAAACGCTCAGATAGGGACGGATCGACGATTGTGATCATTTGTAATCTCTGCCTGAAGAAGGAGCCACTGTGCTCTGAAAGCTTGAAAACATGTTATTTTCTGGAATACTTTTGTCATCATTGGGCAGAAAAGTATTCACATCTCAAAAAGGGAAAAATCCAAAACCCTGAACACTCCCCCCCACCACACACACACAGGAAAACCATTTCTCAACTTGAGGAGAGACTTATATCTACATACATACATGCTTAAGAGTCTTAAGTTAAGACAGGAGCGCCAGAAACACAAGAACAGAAAACTCCTTGGAGTCCCTTATGGATAAGGCCAGGTATGGTTAAAAATTCTCTCGAAAGTAAAGTAAAAAGCAATAAAAAAGTTGTAAGATGCTCAAAATTGTCCCTCACATCCCAAAAAACAAGACCTCACACAACTCCATCAATTGAAAAATAAAAATGGTGACTAAACCCCAAATTTGTACCCACATTTTACCCACCCACCCCCAACTTCAAGAGATTACAGATGATTGCTGGGGGTGCAAACAACATCGCATTGTTAATGAAACCTTTCACGTAGGTAATGCACAAAAATGGAGATATTCATTTTACTATTGAGATTGAGCCACAAAAATTCAAAAACGACTCCAGTCATAAATTACCTCTTCTTCTCGGTGGTACTCGGAGATCAGGTTAAACGGCACCGTATACAAAGTACTCGACATCACCCCAAACATGGAACACAGGACCAGCGTGGAGTAAACGTTGGGGAACAATCCTATGAAGCCTGTTCCTAATCCAAACAGGAGGTAGCCAACAAAATAAAGACCCTTTAATCCAATGAACGGTAGAAGAGCCTTCTGGAGGTCTGCGAAAAAAAGGATTAAAAATAAAAAAATAAATCGAATTAGTTACAGAATACACCTTTACATATAATTCAGAATTTGTGAACTGACAACTTAGCATATAGTCCTATAAAATGTTTAAAAAAAATTTTGTGGAGCTATTGGACAATTTTTCAAAAATTGTTGGTTGTTGCAAATTACAAAAAATAAGGACAAATTAAAGATTTTTTTTTTTCTTCACAGAGAGATGGATTTTGGAAAAAGATGTCTTTATGTTATCTAGACTTCAAAAAGTGCCCCAAAATTTATCACCCCCTGCACAAAATTACCACCATCATGCTCTCCTACATGCGGCACTCCTAGATGGGAGGTTTCCTGCAATCCAGTACTGCCGTGTCCATGTCTAACGCTGGCCGAGAACGTTCCTTGCAGCTTATTACTTCGCCCAGTCCTGCTCCAACTCAGATGTAAGATATTAGCGATTACTCTCCACACAGGGAGAATGGGGGGACAATATGCAAAACAACAGACGAGTGATAGCGGCAACAGTGGTGATAGACGAGGGGCAAGTAAAACAAAATTAACTTCTCAGTCTCTGGTTCCTGGACGGTGGAGGCTGGAAAAACCCACGATGGCGCCGTAGGTGGCGCAAGAAGTCTCTGATCCGGTCCTGGAAATAGTTGAAACACTGTCTTTGCATGGAGGTGAGGTATCCGGTCCTTCCTGCACGTGGTCTCCTGTCCTTCGAATGGGGAGCTGTCCGCGAGGAAATTTGCTCTCAGAAAAAACCTGACATTTTTCTTGACAATATTTGAAATTGTTTTTAATCTTTAGCACAAAAGAGCCAAGTTGGATTCTTAAAAGGACAGTAGTGACATTTGCCAAGGGTCTTCCACACCACAGGTCTTAAGGGTCGAGTGCCACACCCTATTTTCCTTGCTAGCAGAAATCTTGTGTTTGGGTGAGCAAATTTAGACTTTGGCTAAACATTGTGCAGTTCGCTGTCACATGACTAGTTTAGTGCTGTCATTTTGCTATAAAAAGGGGGGGAGAAGTCAGCCAATTTGCATGACCAAGCTCAGTTTTCAACAAATTGTGGATTTGGGCAAAATTCACGAGACCGGAAACCATAAATTTTCCACCAACATCACGGTCAGTTCAGCATGTTAAAACCAATGTAATTATGTAACATTGGGTTTTAGTCACGGGGCGATGCTGGCGTGGGTTCAGTCACCGCTTTGAGAACCCGAGCCGGCACTGCCTCCGTGACTGAATCTGGAACGCTGTCGGAGAGAATAAAGTTCATTTTCTCCCTGCAGCGCTCAGCAATGTGCAGGCACCGGGCAGGTAAGTAACGCTAATAGCCTACAGATTAACCCCATATCTGCAGGTTGATGGAGCTTTTGCTAGTGACAGGTTCCCTTTAAATGTACTACAACACTGCTCGGTGATAATACAGGCTGATAAAGTGCTCCTGCTTCTAGGGGTAGGTGCTGCTCTCTCTCACGATCTATATTATATATATATTAATTTGAGGGTGCCAACAATATTATCTGGCCCATTATTGAGGCTGAGTGTCAAATTTTGTCCAATTTGTCTTTTCTCTTCCTCTGATTTTTTGTGTTGTTCCAATATACACAAAGGAAATAAACGTGTATAAGAAAATGTGTATTTCTAGTCATTTTCAGGAACAATTTCAAGGGTACCAACACTTTCAGCCATGACTGTGTGTGTGTGTAATATACACTCAAACTGCAGTCTGGCTATTTCGGTGACAGCAGTGGGGTCCTCAGGTCTCCTGCCATAGCATTTTTATTTCATTCACATGTGGACAGGTAGTTTGCGCTGACATTGATGCACCTGAGCCTGCAGGACATCTTGAATTTCTTCGGAACTTGGTTGGGGCTGCTTATCCACCATCCGGACTATCCTGGGTTGCAACCTTTCATCAATTGTTCTCTGCCGTCCATGTCCAGGGAGATTAGCTACATTGCCATGGGTTGTAAACTTCTTGATTATGTTGCGCACTGTGGACAAAGGAACATCAAGAACTCTGGAGATGGACTTGTAACCTTGAGATTGAAAAATATCAACAACGACTATAGTTCTCAAGTCCTCAGACAGTTCTCTTCTCCTCTTTCTGTTCTCCATGCTTGGTGTGGCACATACAGACACACAATACAAAGATTGAGTCAACTTCTCCCCTTATCTGGTTCCAGGTATGATTTCCATATTGCCCATACCTGTTACTTGCCACAGGTGAGTTTGAATGAGCATCACATGCTTGAAACAAAGTTGTTTACCTACAATTTTGGAAAGATGCCAACAATTTTGTCCGGACCATTTTTGGGGTTTTGTGTGAAATTATGTCCAATTTGCCTTTTTTTCTCAGTTTTTTTGTGTTGTTCCAATACACACAAAGGAAATAAACATGTATATAACAAAACATGTGTACAGTAGATAATATGAATGAATATGATTGATATCATTTCTCAGCGGTTGAATGTACTTTACATCTGCATGACCGGCGCAGGACTTCCAGGCTTCACACATACCAATATCATATATACATGAAGGACTTGGACTCCATATTTATAGGAACGACTCGTGGCTTCAACCTATTACTTACATGAGTACAAGGATGAGGAGATGGCATTAATACACAAGCCCCAGCATCCTACTTCTACTCCTCGCTCGTAGATGAGGTACGCTGTAGAGTTATGAGGAGCATATGGATTTCCATGGTAAACAATCTGAAGAAAAAAAAAAATACAGAAATGTAAAATAAAATATTTAAAAAAAATAAAAATTGACTTCTTTTTCTGCCAAGTTTCTTTTATTTTCTCCACTTTTGTTGAAGTTTCCCAAACCCACCATCGCCAAAAAGAAAGAAAGGGCATCCAGCTCTTTACACTCAAGCAAACAGATCTAATTTGATTGTTGTTTTAGGCAGTAAGTGTTCATTTTTAATACAGCGCCCCCACAGGCAAAATGAAGTATTGCATTATTAGGTTAGAAATCAAAGATGTGACAATGTAATAATATAGGAAAATGTCTGGTTCTCCAAAGAGAAAAGAAAACACACTTTGTAGAGCAAATGTTAAAGAAAGATCCTGAAAGTCCAGAATTAATTCAGAATTTCCTATTATTTTATTTCGGACATTCCTTTTAGGATGAATGCTCAATTCTGACACTGTCTGTAGGTTACTCAGCACAATCCTGCAAACAGGTTCCCTTTAAGAACATAGGGAAAATGATCAAATAAAGAGGGGAAAAAATGAAGAAAAAAAAAGTGTTTATAAAAAAATACTATATGTGTTAAGTTGTTAAGTCCCTGCGCTTTCCCTGATCATGCAGCTTTTTTCAGTTTTGTGCTGCGTTGCTCCATTGCAGAGATATTCACAATTGTAGTTTTGGAGCTCAGTGTGTGTAATCTTTGTTTGTAGTGCAAGTGGGCATGTCTTCAGAGTCTTCTCTGGGGAGCAGGTGCTTTAATAGCTTCCTCCCAGATGCTGCCAATCATAGGTTGCAGCTGATCTAGCAGTCTATTAGTCTCAGATGCAGCAGAGCTGTGATTGGCTGCATCTGAGAGGAAGGGGTGAAAGAACACGGCCCCACAGAAGACTCTGAAGAAGCGCACAGTTGGACTACAAGCATAGATTTCACATACTGCGATCCAAAAGCAATAAATGTGAATATCTCTGCAATGGAGGAACACTGCACAAAATGGAAAAGAGCGGCAGAATCAGGGGAGCTCAGAGATTTTTACAAAGTAATTAAAAAAGCCCCCTCCCCCATTAACGTTTTTCACCCTAGACATGAAAATATACTGTAGTCTCAGTGTGTTAATATGGTTAACTACCGTTGTATTCTCAGGTATCCAGAGCTGTCCTGGTCCTCTTCCGAGTGATGTCACGACTCTTCAGACTCTCTGGATCACACTGCGCTCTGTGTGTAATCCAGAATTAGCTTTTACAATGTAAATCTATGGAGCATCAGAACAAGACTATGTTGACATTGTAAAAGAGACTTCTCAGTCACATATACAGCGCAGAGTGATCCGGAGAGTCTGCATTGCATTCACATGACTTAGAAGAGGCGCTGGATGGAATGCGTCTGCGTTTGTATATACATACATTGATCCATTGCATATTCACATTTGTTGTTCTGAAGCGCAGTACGTGAAATCTCTGCTTCTACTGCCACTTTATTCCAGGAAGCATGCATTTTCTCATAGTTCATCAGCGTATGAGATTACCGCGATAGACAGCATCTAGGAGGGACTGGTGAAAGCACAGGACCCCAGAGAATACATTGAACAAATGCCTAGTTGTGCTGAAAACAGAGATTTCACATACTGCTCTCCAGAAACAACCAACACAAATACCTCGGCAATGGAGCAATGCACTGCAAAACTAAAGAGCAGCAGAATCAGGGGGATGAGAAGTGTGTGTGTGTGTGTACGTGTATATATTATATATACACACACACACACACCCACAGATAGTGACAGGTCTATTTTAGACAACTTCAAATCCTAGAAAGTTCCAGTAAGAAATTATTTAACCAAAGCCAAACAGTCAGATTAAAAAAGACAAGTTGGTGTCCAAAGGGGGAGAATTCATGTCCAAGCTTTGTTCTTTTCTTTTTGTTTAGCTCACCTGTCCCATATAATCGGTAAAGAAAAGCATGTTGGAGAGGAAAGCCGTCCATCCGATTAGGTGACTCACACACAGGTAGCGATAATGTGACGGCATTGTTAAGAGAGCGTAGAAAAGAGACTTCAGGGTCATTCGCTTTTGTGCCTTAAAAAAAAAAAAAAAAAAAGATAAAAAAACAATATATATATATATATATATATATATATATATATATATATATATATATATATATATATATATATACACACACATAAAATATAAAACTAAAAGATGAATAAGCCTGATATTAACATATTTGTGTTTATCTCCAAAAAGCTGGGGACTGAACACTCATCGCTTCTCCCTTCTATATTTGCAGAACGTCTGCGTCTTCAATTAAGGGAAATTTTTATTTTCCCCAAATTTGTTATTGGTGACAAAGTAAGGTGACCCTTGTACACAGATATTTAGTTAGTCCCCGAAAATACATCAGGCTTAACGATATAAAGATACGGTATATGTTTCCATTCAGTGGCAGCCGCTGCTCCTGCTCTCCGCTTCTACAATTCATCCAGTGCAGCCAATGCTCTGTGAGCGAAACATCCCAAACTCCAGACTGATACAATGTAACAACACAGCAGAGATCTGTGCAGCTGCTGATACAATGTATCCAGTGCAGACAATGCTCTGTGACTCCAGACTGATACAATGTATGCAGTGCGGACAATGCTCTGTGACTCCAGACTGATACAATGTATCCAGTGCAGACAATGCTCTGTGAGGGAAACATCAGCAGCTGCTGCACAGATCTCTGCTGCATTGTTACAATGTATCAGTCTGGAGTCCGGGATGTTTCGCTCACAGAGCATTGTCTGCACTGGATACATTATATCAGTCTGGAGTCACAGAACATTGTCTGCACTGGATACATTGTATCAGTCTGGAGTCACAGAGCATTGTCTGCACTGGATACATTGTATCAATCTGGGGTCACAGAGCATTGTCTGCACTGAATACATTGTATCAGTCTGGAGTCACAGAGCATTGTCTGCACTGGATACATTATATCAGTCTGGAGTCACAGAGCATTGTCTGCACTGGGTACATTGTATCAGTCTGGAGTTACAGAGCATTGTCTGCACTGGGTACATTGTATCAGTCTGGAGTTACAGAGCATTGTCTGCACTGGATACATTGTATCAGTCTGGAGTCACAGAGCATTGTCTGCACTGGATACATTGTATCAGTCTGGAGTCACAGAGCATTGTCTGCACTGGATACATTGTATCAGTCTGAGGTCACAGAGCATTGTCCGCACTGGATACATTGTATCAGTCTGGAGTCACAGAGCATTGTCTGCACTGGATATATTGTATCAGTCTGGAGTTACAGAGCATTGTCTGCACTGGATACATTGTATCAGTCTGGAGTCACAGAGCATTGTCTGCACTGGATACATTGTATCAGTCTGGAGTCACAGAGCATTGTCTGCACTGGATACATTGTATCAGTCTGGAGTCACAGAGCATGGTCTGCACTGGATACATTGTATCAGTCTGGAGTCACAGAGCATTGTCTGCACTGGATACATTGTATCAGTCTGGAGTCACAGAGCATTGTCTGCACTGGATACATTGTATCAGTCTGGAGTCACAGAGCATTGTCTGCACTGGATACATTGTATCAGTCTGGAGTCACAGAGCATGGTCTGCACTGGATACATTGTATCAGTCTGGAGTCACAGAGCATTGTCTGCACTGGATACATTGTATCAGTCTGGAGTCACAGAGCATGGTCTGCACTGGATACAATGTATCAGCTGAGATCAGCACCAGCTATATACAGGGTCACTGCCTCTGAATGGAAACAAGAGAGCTCTCAGTCCCTGACAGATACACATCTTGAAAATGGCAAAAACTGAAATACAAAACATCTAGGAAAGTTTCAGAACTTTTCATTTATATAACAATACAAGCCGGTTCTTGAGTTTATAGGGCACATCGGTGTCTCTTGATACATTTCTGGGTTATTTTTGAACCTCTCTTCTCTAATAAGTCTTCTTCTTCCTGCATTATCTGCGGCTTGTACGGATTACTTTGTGCTTTTCTTCTTTCTGTGCCATAAATGATCACTTAGCACATTTTGATCTCGGCGCAAACTGTATAGTAGCAATTATCAGAACTCAATGCCTGAGAAGCGAGTGTATGGATATTAGCGGAGTGTATTGATATTAGCGGAGTGTATGGATATTAGCGGAGTGTATGGATATTAGCGGAGTGTATGGATATTAGCAGAGTGTATGGATATTAGCGGAGTGTATAGATATTAGCAGAGTGTATGGATATTAGCGGAGTGTATGGATATTAGCGGAGTGTATGGATATTAGCGGAGTGTATGGATATTAGCGGAGTGTATGGATATTAGCGGAGTGTATAGATATTAGCAGAGTGTATGGATATTAGCGGAGTGTATGGATATTAGCAGAGTGTATGGATATTAGCGGAGTGTATGGATATTAGCGGAGTGTATGGATATTAGCGGAGTGTATGGATATTAGCGGAGTGTATGGATATTAGCAGAGTGTATGGATATTAGCAGAGTGTATGGATATTAGCGGAGTGTATGGATATTAGCGGAGTGTATGGATATTAGCAGAGTGTATGGATATTAGCAGAGTGTATGGATATTAGCGGAGTGTATGGATATTAGCGGAGTGTATGGATATTAGCAGAGTGTATGGATGTTAGCGGAGTGTATGGATATTAGCAGAGTGTATGGATATTAGCAGAGTGTATGGATATTAGCGGAGTGTATGGATATTAGCGGAGTGTATGGATATTAGCAGAGTGTATGGATGTTAGCGGAGTGTATGGATATTAGCAGAGTGTATGGATATTAGCAGAGTGTATGGATATTAGCGGAGTGTATGGATATTAGCGGAGTGTATGGATATTAGCAGAGTGTATGGATATTAGCGGAGTGTATGGATATTAGCAGAGTGTATGGATATTAGCGGAGTGTATGGATATTAGCAGAGTGTATGGATATTAGCGGAGTGTATGGATATTAGCGGAGTGTATGGATATTAGCAGAGTGTATGGATATTAGCGGAGTGTATTGATATTAGCAGAGTGTATGGATATTAGCGGAGTGTATGGATATTAGCGGAGTGTATTGATATTAGCAGAGTGTATGGATATTAGCGGAGTGTATGGATATTAGCAGAGTGTATGGATATTAGCGGAGTGTATGGATATTAGCGGAGTGTATGGATATTAGCAGAGTGTATGGATATTAGCGGAGTGTATGGATATTAGCGGAGTGTATGGATATTAGCGGAGTGTATGGATATTAGCAGAGTGTATGGATATTAGCGGAGTGTATTGATATTAGCAGAGTGTATGGATATTAGCGGAGTGTATGGATATTAGCAGAGTGTATGGATATTAGCGGAGTGTATGGATATTAGCGGAGTGTATGGATATTAGCAGAGTGTATGGATATTAGCGGAGTGTATTGATATTAGCAGAGTGTATGGATATTAGCGGAGTGTATGGATATTAGCGGAGTGTATTGATATTAGCAGAGTGTATGGATATTAGCGGAGTGTATGGATATTAGCAGAGTGTATGGATATTAGCGGAGTGTATGGATATTAGCGGAGTGTATGGATATTAGCAGAGTGTATGGATGTTAGCGGAGTGTATGGATATTAGCAGAGTGTATGGATATTAGCGGAGTGTATGGATATTAGCGGAGTGTATGGATATTAGCAGAGTGTATGGATATTAGCGGAGTGTATGGATATTAGCGGAGTGTATGGATATTAGCGGAGTGTATGGATATTAGCGGAGTGTATGGATATTAGCAGAGTGTATGGATATTAGCGGAGTGTATGGATATTAGCGGAGTGTATTGATATTAGCAGAGTGTATGGATATTAGCGGAGTGTATGGATATTAGCGGAGTGTATGGATATTAGCGGAGTGTATGGATGTTAGCGGAGTGTATGGATATTAGCAGAGTGTATGGATATTAGCGGAGTGTATGGATATTAGCAGAGTGTATGGATATTAGCAGAGTGTATGGATATTAGCGGAGTGTATGGATATTAGCGGAGTGTATGGATATTAGCGGAGTGTATGGATATTAGCAGAGTGTATGGATATTAGCAGAGTGTATGGATATTAGCAGAGTGTATGGATATTAGCAGAGTGTATGGATATTAGCAGAGTGTATGGATATTAGCAGAGTGTATGGATATTAGCAGAGTGTATGGATATTAGCGGAGTGTATGGATATTAGCGGAGTGTATGGATATTAGCAGAGTGTATGGATGTTAGCGGAGTGTATGGATATTAGCAGAGTGTATGGATATTAGCAGAGTGTATGGATATTAGCGGAGTGTATGGATATTAGCGGAGTGTATGGATATTAGCAGAGTGTATGGATATTAGCGGAGTGTATTGATATTAGCAGAGTGTATGGATATTAGCGGAGTGTATGGATATTAGCGGAGTGTATGGATATTAGCGGAGTGTATGGATATTAGCAGAGTGTATGGATATTAGCGGAGTGTATGGATATTAGCGGAGTGTATGGATATTAGCGGAGTGTATGGATATTAGCAGAGTGTATGGATATTAGCGGAGTGTATGGATATTAGCGGAGTGTATGGATATTAGCGGAGTGTATGGATATTAGCAGAGTGTATGGATATTAGCAGAGTGTATGGATATTAGCAGAGTGTACGGATATTAGCAGAGTGTACGGATATTAGCGGAGTGTATGGATATTAGCGGAGTGTATGGATATTAGCGGAGTGTATGGATATTAGCGGAGTGTATGGATATTAGCAGAGTGTATGGATATTAGCAGAGTGTATGGATATTAGCAGAGTGTATGGATATTAGCAGAGTGTATGGATATTAGCGGAGTGTATGGATATTAGCGGAGTGTATGGATATTAGCGGAGTGTATGGATATTAGCAGAGTGTATGGATATTAGCAGAGTGTATGGATATTAGCAGAGTGTATGGATATTAGCAGAGTGTATGGATATTAGCGGAGTGTATGGATATGGATATTAGGGGTATATGGGGTATCTAGATAGAGGTAGCACCTCTGGTGGAGTGCTTGCCGTGTCCTCTTTGGACAGCTCTTCCATCTTTGGTCCTCATCTGATGCTCAACTCTCACCTGTACCTCCAAGTAGCTGCTAGCATGCGGCAGCGGGTACACCCCGGAACACCGCCTCGGCAGGCGGGCCAAACCAGGTGAGGGTAGCTGTTGGGTTTCTTTGAGACCTACAGTGATTTTCAAGGGTTTGCCTACCCTTGCATGTGAAGACTGGATATGGCAGACTGTGCGGAAGAAACCAAGATTCAACGGACAGACAAGCTATTTCCAGCACAGTGTTGTGGAGCGCTGAGAGGTCGCAGCGAGGCACATATAGGACACTGCTGGCCATCCACTGCACCCTGACCTATCTCCAGTTGTCTCGCTTAGCTCTTGCCACTGGGGCTCGATAAGTACGGGCGAGAGAGTGAGGTTGACGACTGCGCAACTCCTCCTCACTTTAATCCAAGTCAAGCGCAAGTCGTGACTTCAACCACTGCGTAACAAAAAGTCCTGTGGCGATGGGAGAGTGGCAAAGCAGCAGGTGTGGAGTCACTGGAAGCTGTAGTCACGAACCTGCACACAGGCGGCACAGGCCATATGGTCGCTCTCTACTGGACCGAAGCAGCAGTGGAGTTCGGCAGCCTCCTGGGTGTCTGAGCAGTCCTGTTCAGGATCACTCTGCTCACCTCAATCGAGGAAGGGGCTAGAAAAGGTGCCTCAAACATAGTCTGCTTCATTTCACCTGGCCAGCCTACCGCAGCTGGCGGGTTTCCCATACAGCGGTCGACACACAATAAAGAAAAAGAAAATGATGGTACTCAACCTTGGCACATGGAATGTGAGAACTCTGCTGGATAATACCAAGGCAGACAGACCAGAGAGAAGAACGGCAGTGGTTGCTCGGGAGCTAGCTCGTTACAAGGTTGATATAGCAGCTCTCAGCGAAACACGCCTGGCAGACAAGGGTCAATTGACAGAGCATAGTGGTGGATATACATTCTTCTGGAGTGGTCGAGGCAGCACTGAAAAACGAGAAGCAGGCGTGGGATTTGCTATCAAAACTCATCTTGCTCGTAAACTTACCTGGCTTCCGGAGGGCATCAACGACCGTCTGATTACATTTCAGCTCCCACTTACAAGCAAGAAACGCGCGACTCTGATCAGTGCCTATGCTCCGACGATGACTAATCCGGATTACATTAAAGATAAGTTCTATGATGAACTTGACACACTTATTTCAGCAATCCCACAGGCAGACAAGCTCATTATACTTGGAGACTTTAATGCCAGAGTGGGAACAGACCATCAAAACTGGGAAGGGGTCATTGGGAGACACGGCACTGGCAAGTGTAACAGTAATGGCCTGCTGCTCCTCAAGATGTGTGCCACACATGACCTGGTCATCACCAACACTTTATTCTGCTTACCCACCCGCAAGAAGACATCATGGATGCACCCACGCTCGAGGCATTGGCATCTCATTGATTACATCATTGCCAGGAAAAGGGATGAGATGGACTTTAGAGTGACGAGGGCCATGTGCGGTGCAGACTGCTGGACTGACCATCGCCTCATTGTATCTAAGTGCAGGCTCCGCATCCTGCCTGCGAGGAGACCCCAAGGGCAGAAAACGACAAAGAGGCTGACTATCTATAAGCTGCAAAATAAAAGAATTGCAAGGGAATTTGCCAATGACCTTGATGGCAGACTGTTAAATATACTACAGGCAGAGGAGATTGGCGTTGAGGAACAGTGGACAATTTTGAGAGATGCTGTTTATAATACTGCTCTGGAGCATCTTGGATCAGCAACCAGAAATAATCAAGACTGGTTCGATGAAAACGACGAGGAAATAAAGACACTCCTAGAAGAGAAACATCAGTGGTATAAGGTGTATCAAAATGACCCCACGTCGTTAGCTAAGAAAGGTGCCTTTACCAACATAAAAAGAAAGGTACAAATCAAGCTACGCGAGATGCAGGATATCTGGTTTAGCAAGAAGGCCGACGAAATTCAGGGCTATGCAGATACCCATGACCAGAAACGCTTCTACAATGCGCTCAAAGCTGTATATGGACCCCAGTCATCAAGCTCTTCATCTCTGCTTAACGCAGATGGAACTAAGCTGCTGACAGAAAGGAAACAAATTCTGGAACGGTGGGCTGAGCACTTTAATAATATTCTTAATCGCCCTGCCAATATCAATGATGAGGCTATTGCTCGCCTGCCCCAGGTAGAAATCAACAAGGAGCTTGATGTTCTTCCAAGTGGAGATGAAGTCAGGAAAGCAGTAAAACAACTTTCTTGTGGAAAAGCACCCGGAAATGATGCTATACCTGCTGAGGTATATAAATCTGGCGGCCCTGTTCTGATGCAAACGGTGACCAAACTATTCCAATATATGTGGACAAAGGAACGGGTTCCACAACAGATGAAAGATGCCAGCGTAATCCACATATACAAGAGGAAAGGTAATCGCCAATCTTGTGACAACCATCGAGGCATCTCCCTTCTGTCCACTGTAGGTAAGATATTGGCTCGTGTCTTGCTCAACCGCCTTTTACATCACCTTGAGCAAGGACTATTACCCAAAAGCCAGTGTGGTTTCCGTGCTAAACGTGGAACAGTAGATATGGTCTATTCAGCACGTCAACTTCAGGAAAAGTGCCAGGAGTAACACCGTGACCTTTATGTAACATTTGTTGATTTGACGAAGGCTTTTGACACAGTCAGTAGAGATGGCCTGTGGAAGATCATGGCAAAATTTGGCTGCCCGAGCAAGTTCATCTCAGTCATCCGGCAGTTCCATGATGGCATGATGGTGAAGGTTCTGAATGATGGAGACATATCTGAGGCTTTCCCAGTAACAAACGGCGTAAAACAAGGCTGTGTGCTTGCTCCAACCCTGTTCAGTATGCTGTTCTCTGCAATGTTAAGTGATGCCTTTAACAACTGTGAAGATGGAATCCAGGTTAGGTACAGGACTGATGGCAAGCTATTCAACCCAAAACACCTGAAGGCGGTTACGAAAGTGCATGAGACTGTTATCCGTGAATTACCATTTGCTGATGACTGTGCACTTAACGCTAGCACGGAACAGCAGATGCAGCATGAAATGGACAGTTTTTCGCAAGCCTGCGACAGTTTTGGTCTCGAGATCAACATTAGAAAAACCGAAGTTATGTATCAACCGGCTCCAGGAAAACTGTGCAAGGAGCCACGCATCACGGTGAAGGAGCAAAACCTCAAAGCAGTCGATAACTTCACCTACTTAGGCAGCACACTTTCCCGTGAAGTAACCATAGACGCTGAGGTTAACAACAGAATCGCCAAAGCCAGTGCCGCCTTCGGGAGACTGCGTAAGAACGTCTGGGAACAAAGGGGACTCAGCCTTACCACCAAGCTGAAGGTCTACTGCGCGGTGGTCCTCACCACACTTCTCTATGCTAGCGAGACCTGGACAGTGTACAGCCGGCATGCTAAACAGCTTAATCATTTCCACATGAGTTGCCTCCGCAGACTCCTCCACATCAGGTGGCAAGACAATGTCCCAGACACGGCAATTCTGGAACAAACTGGGCTCTGCAGCGTTTACACTCTCCTGCTGAAAGTCCAAGCCAGGTGGGCTGGACACGTGGTCCGAATGCCGGACAGCCGACTACCGAAACAACTGCTGTATGGAGAACTGTGCCAAGGAAAGCGAGCAGTTGGGGGGCAGAAGAAGCGCTATACAGACTGCCTTAAGGTGTCTCTCAAAAACCTGGAAGTCAACACCAATGAATGGGAAGAGCTTGCCCTGGATCGTCCAGGTTGGCGGGGCAGGATCACCTCAGGAGCACGTGCAGCTGAAGATAGGAAAATCTCTGACGCAAAAAGAAAGCGTGCTGTATGCAAGGCACAAGCAGAATCTGGTGTACTGACCACGTCTGCTTCCTTATGTCAAGTATGTGGGTGAACCTTCAGGGCCCGGATTGGACTCATCAGCCACCTCCGGACCCATAACTATTAATTCTCTTCTAACCCTGAAGTCATGGTCATCTTCGAAAACGAAGGACGAACATCATCGTATGGATATTAGCGGAGTGTATGGAGTTCATCCTGAATCCTGGATTATTACATTATGGGGGAAGTTAGCTGAACTAGTGTAAATGGGAGTCAATCACAGCTTTACATAACTACACCATGTTCCAAATTATTATGCAAATAACATTTTTCTCGGATGTTCCTAAATGGTCGGTGCAAATGACAGTCAGTCGAATAAAAGTCATCACCTGTTAGATTATACATCGAATTTTATTGAAGAAACCTCCCAATGATAACAGTATAATCTCCAAAATGAATAAAACCTCACAATGCACTGTTCCGAATTATTAGGCACAGCAGAATTTCTATACATTTGATGTTTTAAAGAACTGAAAATGCTCATTTGTGGAATTTGCAGCATTAGGAGGTCACATTCACTGAACAAAACAGCTATTTAACTCCAAAACATCCTAACAGGCCAAGTTACATGTTAACATAGGAACCTTCTTTGATATCACCTTCACAATTCTTGCATTCTTGAGTTTTTGGAGAGTTTCTGCTTGTATTTCTTCCTTCCCAGAGCCGCTGTTTTGATGTGAACTGCCTCCCACCCTCATAGACCTTTTGCTTGATGATTCTCCAAAGGTTCTCTATAGGGTTGAGGTTAGGGGAAGATGGTGGCCACACCATGAGTTTATCTCCTTTTATGCCCATAGCAGCCAATGACTCAGAGGTATTCTGTGCAGCATGAGATGGGGCATTGTCAGCATGAAGATGATTTTGCTCCTGAAGACACGTTTCTGCTTTTTAGACCATGGAAGAAAGTTGTCCGTCAGAAACTCTATATACTTTGCAGAGGTCATTTTCACACCTTCAGGAACCTTAAAGGGCCCTACCAGCTGTTTCCCCGTGATTACTGCCCAAAACATGGCTCCTCCACCTCCTTGCTGATGTCGCAGCCTTGTTGGGACATGGTGGCCATCCACCAACCATCCACTACTCCATCCATCTGGACCATCCAGGGTTGCTCGACGCTCATCATCAGTCAACAAGACTGTTTAGAAAAAACTTTAAGCTCTGAGTCACCAAGAACCAAGTATAATTGCTTCCTCCCCATCTGCTGTAGCATCTCCCCTGCTACCAGGTGCATGACACAAATGCCTTAAGGGGTTTGTCGACTTGAAAGATCCCCTTAAAGGCATTGTCTCAACATATAACACTTCAAGGCAGGTGCTTACTTGCCATCTGCGTGAAATGAAGGGTCAATGAAATCTCCTTACGGACTGGTGTATTGTGGGATATTACTGGTGAAGTACTTTGTTTTCTTGACATCCTGCAGAGCATATCGTGTCAAAAACACGGAGCAAGATGAGCACGGCGGCTGCTAATAAAAGAACGAGTCTGGCTTTTTACACTTTCGGGAAGTTTTCGCAGCTTTGGGGTGCTTTTTTCCATTTCACACTCCTGTACTCTTGGACACCGAGGGATTTACACTCTTGCTTCTGATAAAACGAGCTCTGCCGCGTCTCACACCTCAGGCAGTAAAGAAAAGAAAAACCCTAAAAAGTATCTGGCCCGGAGATAATCTGCCATTAGCGAGCTTGTTGTGTCCATCCTCCTCCATTCTCGTCATTCTCCCCTGTGCATTACATACAAAAAAAAAATCTATATTCCCCAAGTGCTGAATGTTGGCAACTGGAGACCATCAACTGAGTTTCCACTTACAGTAGTTGCAAATTTGTGCAGGTCAGATGTAGTCGAGCCGAGTTTGTCATGTCTTGCAATGCACTGAAACATCATAGTATACCTTAGGGTTCCCATACGAATAATGGCAAGGTGGACTTTATGACTATCCATGGTGCTTATACATTAGGGAACATGGATCCTAGGAGCCTGCACATGACTTAGTAGTGGAGCCCTATGTCAAGGGTGTGCAAGAAAATTTTTTTAAAATAGGAGGCCCTTAGCCAAAAATTAAACCAGCCCCCCTGGTGCCAAATTTTCCCACCAATGACAGAAGAACCTGGCAGTTTTTCCCCCAGTATACTCTTCCTGTCGTGCTTTCATTTTTGTTTTGTTTTTTTATTTCCCTTCTTCCGAGAATCACAACATTTTTGTTTTTCCATCAGCATAGCCATATGAGGGTTTACTTTTGAAAAAAAAAAAATTCCAGGTTTGTTGAAATTGTGGAAAAAATGAAACTCTGCCATTTTTTTATTCATTTTATGTTATGTTAAAAACTACTTCTTTTGTTTGTTTTTTTATTGCATTTTTGGGGTGAGGCATGGTGACTGAAAAATGGCAATTCAGAAGTGGTGTTTATTTTATGGGTTAAGTAATTGAAGATTTCGATAGGTGGTGCATCAAATAGGATTGTAACAATGACGTAAAAGGGAGAAAATGAGGAGGATGCTAAATTTTTGATTTTCGTTATTTTTAGATTTTAATTTTTCTAATTTCCCTTAGGGGACTTTAACATGCAATCATTGTTCTATACACTGCAATAAGACTGACAATCTATTACTGTTGTCAATATGCTATAATAAGTCTGTATTGCAGTAAAAAGCTAAAATCGTGGTCTCCTGTGAAGCCCGTCCTATGGCAGCCATGGGTGCCTTCAACAGGCTCTCAGCTGACAAGGCAAGGCAGCCCATCCCCACCCCTCAATCAGGTTTAAAAGGGTTCTCCACTACTTTAACATTGATAATCTATCCGTAGGATAAGTCATCAATGTCTTATTGGTGAGGGTTCAACACCCGGCACCCCCGATCAGCTGTTCCCGGTGTCAGCGGCAGCTGGAACCGACTAGTTACGGAGCTGTATAGTCGTGTTGGCCAGGTATTGAACCACCTATTGATTTGAATAGGGGGCAGATGTGCAGTATCCAGTAGCGGCACCTATACAGTAGACAGAGCTGAACTGTGCAGCTCTGTAACTGGTCAGTTCCTGCTGCTGTCGACATAGAGAACAGTTGTTCTATGGAGGTACCGGTCAGACATTGTTGACCTATCCTACAGATAGGTCGTCAATGTTAAAGGAGTGGACAACCTTTTTAACTGCTGCTTCCAAGGAGCATTTAGGAGGGTTAGCAGCTATCGGAGTTACAGACAGATGCATACTGTATACCACAGCTGGCATCGACCAGATATGATGGGGTCTTATCTCCTGAGTCCACTTCCTACATGTTCATCAAACATGCCAGATGGACACCAGAAAGGTGTTCTTCCATCATTCTTCTGCCAAACCTCACAGAAACCACTAACTCCAGGAGGCATATTCCTTCAGAGAGGCAGAAACAGTCCATGGAGAGTCGAGGAATAGACATGGAGAAATGTGGCATCTAAAAACGGGGACAGTGGAGGTCAAAATCTGCCAGCAGAGAGTGAATGGATATGTAAGAGTGGCACAGTGATTTCAGCTGCTGCTGAATTAGTGTATCTTTGGGGTGCATCTGTCTTAATATTCTCCATATTACCTTGATTATTTTGCCTTTGAGTAAATACCGTTGGAGATTTCTGCCTTGGTCTTGGTTTGTGACTCACTGGATCTTATTCGGACCTCTGGTCATTACATTTTTGGCGTAGTCGGCAGGATCCAGTGTTTGTCATGGACGAGGGCGAGGGTGGAAATGACCCCGCTGTATCCGCATCCTCCTCGGGGGTTGGGGTTCCCCTGGCAGCCGCGGCGACTTCGGGAGGGTATGTGCCTGTAGGAGCTTTACTTCAGCACATGCCGAAATACGATGGGCGCAATATGGCGTTGCAAGATTGGGCTGAGAGAATCCGGAGTATTCTGCGCATGTGTAATTTGACCCCCGCGTTACGCGCTGAGCTGGCATTAAATGCACTGGAGGGTGATATTAGGCGTATGGTGATGGTGCGCCCAGAATCAGAGAGGGATACATTAGAAAAGATTTTGGAACTGTTAGAGGGGAGTTTGGGGGGCCGAGCGCGTGTGGCCCAGCTTCGGTCCCTATTCTTTAATCGTCCCCAGAGAGAGTGTGAGTCCCTGATGCAGTACTCTAATATTTTGCAAGAGATGTTGAATGAGATGCAGCGACTAGACCCGGGGGCCATGGGGGCATTCCGGGAGGTAGACCGCTTGCTCCGGGACCAATTCATCACCGGTGTAGCCAATAGACTTCTCCGGGACAAACTGTTGGAAATGGCCCGGGTTGCACCAGAGTTATCTTTCTGGCAGATTTACCGAGCTGCAGTGGAAAGGGAAGAGAAATCGGCCTATGTTCCCGAGGGGTCAGTGAACAGTGCCCAGCTGGAGGAAGGTGGTTCATCAGGGTCGGGGGGAGAGGGGCTGGTAAGCGTGGTACAAGCTCTGCGTGCTGAGGTGAAGGAGTTGAAGCTGAAATTGTCTCAACTGACAGTTGATCCCGCCTCTACCCCCTCGCGGGAACCTCCTGCCTCACCCCCTGGAACGGTGACCCCGCAAATGGCCAGGTCGTCCTATCAGAATGAGTCAAGCCCTCGCCCACGAGGAACAATCACCTGCTGGAAGTGTGGCTGCCAGGGACACATCTCGCGTTACTGCCGGGCGCTTACAGCCCCAGAAACCCCGTCGCCGGCTTTAAACTTCCGGCCGCTGCCATGAGAGGGCAAGCAGCAGCGGCCCCACCCACACAAAGCCCTCGACGGAATGAACAAGATTTGTTTGCATGTAGTCCAGTGATAGAAGCAGAGTTTGAAGGGCGGAAGATGAGGTGCTTGGTTGACACGGGATCCGAATGTACTATAATGCCTCTAGAAGTATATGAGAGATACTTCAGTCGACTAGTGATTCCAGAGGATGGCCGAGTGATACGACTGACCGCCGCAAATAATGGTCAATTGTCAGTAAAAGGGATCGTGTGGATGCAACTAAAAATGTTTGGTCAAGAGCTGGGGCAGAAAGGGGTAGTACTGGTGGATCACCCCCCTAGAAGAGGGATGGAAGTGACGCTCGGAATGAACGTGCTGCGAGATTTGAATCACCAGATGTATGCCAGTGAAGGACCCCGATACTGGGCCCGTGCGACAAGACACCGACCCACACAGAGAATTCTACACCGTCTAGTGCTGAGTTGCGACTTGCTGAAAAGTGCGGTCCCAGGTGGCCGGGTGGGCCGGGTCCGAGTGACTTCGAGGGCCCCGATCCTGCTGGGACCCAGACAAGAGGAACTCTTAATGCTGCCTGTGGGAGCTGCACAGAGATTGAATGGGCTTGAAGTGCTACTTGAGCCCGCCCGAGAGGGTTCCTCATTTGCCAAGGTACATGTGGCCCGTTCTTTGGCGATTGTGAAGAATGGACGAGTACCGGTCCGATGCATCAATGTTTTAGATGAAGCTGTTGCAATTCCCGCTGGGACCATACTGGCTGAACTGTTCGTACCGGCAGAGAAGGTGCCGGAAAATGCAGGGTTCGAATTGCGACCAGACCAACAGTCATCCTGGACATTCGCGGTCGAGGTAGGCCGGACTGAACCTCCTACGGAGGAATGGAATGGAATGTGATCATGGAGCAGATGGGAGTGGATCGGGAGAAGCTGACCCCCGTGCAGTTGGAGCAGTTGGAGAGAGTTTTGTGGGAACATCAAGAGACCTTTTCCCGACATGGAGAGGACTTCGGGTGTACCCAGACGATTGAGCATGAGATTCCAACGGGGGATACTCCACCCATTAGAGAAAGATATCGCCAAATTCCTCCGGCGCTCTATCAAGAGGTGAAGAGCATGGTGGCCAGTATGCTGGACAACCAAGTGATCCGAGAGAGCCGGAGTCCCTGGGCGGCCCCTGTAGTCTTGGTCCGCAAGAAGGATGGGACACTCCGATTTTGTGTGGACTATCGGAAATTGAATGCCCACACCGTACGGGACGCATATCCTTTACCCCGTATTGAAGAATCCCTGTCGGCCCTGGGTCGGGCCAAGTATTTCTCAACGTTGGATTTGGCAAGCGGGTACTGGCAGGTCCCAATGGCTGAAAAAGATCGGGCCAAGACGGCGTTTGTATTGCCAATGGGGCTCTTTGAGTTCAACCGGATGCCCTTTGGCCTCGCTACCGCCCCGGGAACCTTCCAACGCCTGATGGAACATTGCTTGGGCGATCTAAATTTTGAATCAGTCCTGATATATTTGGACGACATTGTGGTGTTCGGAACCTCATTTGAAGATCATCTGGAGAAGCTGCGTCAAGTTCTCCGGCGGCTCAAGAGCTACGGCCTGAAAATAAAGCTAAAAAAATGTCAGCTGTTACGAAACCAGATTGAATATTTGGGGCATCTGGTGACCCCGGACGGGGTACTACCTTTAGCCAGTAAGATTAAGGCGGTACAAGAGTGGCCACCTCCTTGTGACCTGCGAGAAGTGCGGGCCTTCCTGGGCCTAGCAGGATACTATCGGCGGTTTGTGCCTAAATTCTCACAAGTGGTGAGTCCCTTGAATGAACTTTTGAGAGGGACAGCGCTGGGTCCTCGAAATCGCCCCATTCCATGGGGGCCCCTACAGAAAAAGGCATTTGATGGAGTGAAAACCGCCCTAACGAGTGCCCCATTGCTGGCCTACGCCCGGTTTGACACCCCTTTTTTGTTGTATACCGATGGTAGTCTTCATGGGTTGGGGGAAGTACTAGCACAGGTGCAGGACGGCCGAGAGCGAGTGATTTCTTATGGCAGCAGATCTTTAAGAGACTCCGAGCGAAATCCGGCTAACTACAGCTCATTCCGGCTGGAATTGCTGGCCCTGGTGTGGGCAATGACAGAACGCTTCGCCGAGTATCTAACAGGAGCTGAGGTGCTAGTCATGACAGATAACAACCCGCTAGCTCACTTAGAGAATGCAAAACTGGGGGCGTTGGAGCAGCGGTGGGTCGCCAGACTGGCCAAGTTCAATTACCGCATTAAATTTCGCTCTGGTCGAGAGAACGGCAATGCAGATGCATTGTCAAGAGTGCCCCTTGGGTCATCCGGGGAAGATGTTGATGAACAACTTGAGGATACTGAAACTCCAGCTTTGGGGCAAAAACCTATCTTCCAAAGTGTGGTACACTCAAGTGGGGTGGCCACCGGGATGCCCTGTGTCCTGGGTAAAACACCCTCAGATTGGACAAGAGTCCAGGATGAGTGTCCGGACGTTGCACTTGTGCGCCGTTGGGTACAAAACAAGGCCTGGCCCAGTGCAGAGGACAAGGCTCAGTTGTCCATGGAAGGAATGAAACTCCTTCGACAATGGGATAAATTGTGTGTGGAACAAGGTCTTTTGTATCGTAAGGTGTACCTGCCATCGGAGCTGCAGCATCGGTACCAACTGATAATTCCTGTGGGGATGGGGCCGGTGGTCGCTCGTGAGGCGCATGAGAAGGGGGCCCATTTTGGAAGTGAAAAGACACTTCAGTGGTTGCAGCGAGTCCTCTACTGCCCTGAGTTGGGAGGGATGGTGGCCGACGCGTGTCGGCAGTGCCGAATTTGTGGGCTCAACAAAAGCCCTGAGCTGCGGGCTCCCACACAGTCTATTAAGACTTCAGCTCCACTGGAACTACTCATGATTGACTACGTGTTGATAGGGTACTCTACATCAGGGTACTCCTACTGCCTGGTGATGACAGATCACTTTACCAAGTATGCTGTAGCGGTGCCGACAAGAGATCAGACGGCCAAGTCGGCGGCTGAGGCAGTGTGCCGACATTTCTTCCAAGTGTTCGGGTGTCCGCAGAGAATACATTCAGATCAAGGGGCCTGCTTTCAGGGAACGCTGATGAAAGAGTTGCACCAGCTCTATGGTATCGAGCAGTCGAGAACAACGCCTTACCACCCTCAGGGTAACGGGGCGTGTGAGCGTTTTAATCGGACCCTGTTGCAAATGTTGAGGTCCTTAGAGAGTCAGCAACAGACATGCTGGCCTGAGTATCTCCCCGAATTGATGTGGGCTTACAATAACAGGGTGCACAGTACTACTGGTTACTCACCACACATGTTGATGTTTGGTAGACCTGGCCGAGACATTGAGGATTTGAGCATGCCAGATCCCTCCTCCGCCCCCCTTCGGACTGCATCCGAGTGGGTACGAGAGCATCGGCGGCGGTTGAGGGTGGTGCATCAGGTGGTGGGTGACCGCCTTCGCCAGGTGGTCCATAAGGACACGCGACCTGTACAAACAGAGCTGTTCTCTCCGGGAGACAGAGTGTTGGTGAGGACAAAACGACGGTCAGGAAAGCTGAGTGACCGATGGGAGGCGATACCGTATCTGATAAAAAAACAGGTGAACCCTGAGATTCCAGTGTACGAGGTCGAACCGGTGGGGACAGGGGGGCCAACCCGTAATTTGCATCGTAACATGTTACAGCGGTGCTGGTTTGAAGATTCGGCGCCTACCCCCCTAGAGCCAGAGGCCATGTTTCAAGGGGCGGAAGCTCTGAATGATCTTGAGTTTGATAGTGTGCTTACTCCTGCGCCTGCTTATTTGCCCCCTGTGACCGATCTGGCCTCGGGTGATGAGAATGTTGGGGATATGGAGGATGTTGTTGAGGAGAGTGCATCAGGTCAACTGCTTGGTTCTGACGCTGTATCACAGGACATCGAGCCGCAGGAGGAGACAACTCCACTTACGCCCACTAACACGACCATGGAAGAGACTCTAGCTCCCTCTAAGGTCGCACCTGTTGATGTAGGACTCAGGAGAACTACACGATCTACGGCAGGAATACCGCCTCAGCGATATGCTCAAGATGAATTTGAGTGGGAAGGTATGTCGAGGACGCCAACCTCTAGTGGGGTGGCATGTAAGAGTGGCACAGTGATTTCAGCTGCTGCTGAATTAGTGTATCTTTGGGGTGCATCTGTCTTAATATTCTCCATATTACCTTGATTATTTTGCCTTTGAGTAAATACCGTTGGAGATTTCTGCCTTGGTCTTGGTTTGTGACTCACTGGATCTTATTCGGACCTCTGGTCATTACAGATACACCTTATCAATATAGTGCAAAACATTTAGCTTCATAAATTCCCCCATGGAGTTTCAATAAGTGGCTTTAGCTGCTGCTTGTAAAATTGTACATTTCCAGGGCCAATCGTGGGCCCCTTTATGGTCACTCTTGGCCTTCAGAATTCATTGAGAAATTAGTGGATTCGAGACACTGTCCTAAGGAAAAATCACGATTTCCTTATAAAAATACATAATTTATGGATGGCTTGCGCCTGATCGATTACTCTAGCCTAACGGCATGAGTACAGGAAGAGAAAGTCACTCAAGTGGCTGCTGATTGGCTGCTTGTTGCAAGTCCCCGTTGGAAAGCGTCTTTGACATGAGGCAGATGATGTGGCATCTATGTGGCCAGCCCAAGTTATAATTAGTGGTAAAGTAAGAGCTGCTGGAATTCCCTCTACAGAGGTCCAACTACAAATGTAAACCGAGTGTAGGAAACTGCTCCAAAGAAAGGAGATGGAGTGCAAATGAGTGTACAGCTCTCCTCTCGAGAAGAATGGCCATATCAACCAGCACCAGTATGGAGCCCCTTTGTATTGTTTGCTAGATGAGTCGAGGACCCTTCATGTAGACCTGACTGCTATCACTAGGTCTGGGGGCACATATTGAACACAACCAGGGTTGATTTCTGACAGGTGAGGTTATGAAAACAAACTGCATCAATGATTGAGGGTCTAGAATTCCAGATGGGCATTAATATACCTTCCAAAAAAAGTAGGTAATTGGCCTTCCGTTATGTGGCATAAATGACAAAAATACTAATTTTACAGGTCACAGTAGCTGAGAACATATCTATAGTTAAAGAGTTATTTTAAAAAAATGGAAGGTATTCTCCATCCACAGGATTGGGAATAATCTACTAATTGCTTGGAGTCCAACTAGTGTGAGAATCAGCGTTACTCAAAACGGGGCTCTGTGACTGGATATCCGTCCTATCTTGAATCCTCGACCTCCACTCTATTTATTGTCTATGGGACCACCAGAAATAATCAAATTCCGTTCGAGCCTCTTAGTGCTCTAATCCTGACCCGCTCATACAGACCATAGGGGGTGGACACTGCTCCATTTGTACATTAGTCTGCACACAGGACCAGCTTGTTTACCTGCCTTCACCATAGACATCTCAGATGGTTTCAGGGATTTTAGATTGGTCAACCTGGTACCACCACTGGCGCTCAAGTCTCAGGCCCAAATCCCACTTACTATGCCAAGAGCAAGCAGTTCATAACTTACGTAGAACTCTTTGATCCCAAACACGTCACTCAGTACTAAGATGGTGCAGTGATAAACAGAGACTTGACAGGTTTAACATGAGACAGTTTACTCAAGTGCAACAACTCTTAGTGAGGGCAAATACATGGTCACAAAACAGCGTTAAAATAGATTTTCAGGGTTTCATGCCTAAATTGAGGCACTACTCTTGGTGGTTACATGATAACAGTCTCTTAGCTTGGCAGTTACACCACTAGGAGGCACAATGCTTGGAGGTTTCAATAACAGCAGAAATGGTCTTTGACCGAATAGCAGATGGCTTTTTTTCAGCAATAAATAGGACTATGGGTGTTGAGCGATTATCCCGGGACTCCTCCTTGCAGTATCACACTCGAAGCAGTTTGCAGTCCCAAACCATACCACAGCACAACACATGGTCACAGGCCACAGCTTCACTCACTGCGTAAAGTCATGGCACCACTTAATGCTACAGGCCTCAGATCCACTTTGTTTTGGTCCACAGGGTCACTTTAATGTCATGTCTCAGTATCTTCCCATGTGTTGCCACAGGGTAAATAGGCAGGTACAGTTAAGTGCTATAGGCCACACTAAGGCATCTCAGTAGTTGCTCAGGGGTCAATCTTTTCAGTCAGGCCGTTCTTCCACTTATCTGAAGTCTATACCAAGTCTTCGTCAGAGCCACTTTACACCGTCCGTCTGTGGCCAACAGGTGTCTCGACTTTTCAGTGCATCATATACCTAAATTAACCCCCTTTGCCTGGTTGCACTAGGAGGGGATGAAGGGTTTTCAAAGGATCATGGACATTTTTGAGAGGTTTGTAACAAAGCAAAGGCAGCTCTGTCATTTTGGACATTTTTACTCCTTTTACCGCACAGGTTAATTTATGTTAGATTTTCATACATCAGACTTGTACGGATATGGTTACAAATTAAAAAAGAAATAAGGGACTTAAATTTAATTAAAACTTTTTTTGTATTAACTTTTTACTTCATGTACTTTATGGGAATGCAAGTAGGTCCCCAGCTTCCTTGACTACCCATCAGTTCTCCATGACCATGTTGTGGGTCATGTGTGAACCATCTCTGGTTGGAGACAAATGTTCCACAGCCAGCGCTTGAGCCCACTCCATACGTCCACAGCACATGAAACCTCTCAAAGCATTTGCCCCCAGTCTAGGACGTACTGGTACCTCCTACATTGGTAAGGGGCTACTTCTATAGACTGAACGGATGATCCTTCTCGTATGTGACTTCTTCTCGAGCCCCCCATTCTCAATCTCAGAGGAGCTCCCAGCCATCACACATGTATGCCTTCTCTCATTTTCTTTCTTCTACAAACATTTTGAGCTGAGTGAAGAGATTCACATGACCTTAGTCAGGTGCCCACTCTAAGGCCTCCAACCTACTAACATCCCAAGCGCCATTTCCGATTAGTAGGCCCGGCCTGACATCACGTGTGTGTGCGCCTACTTGTCACAAGAAGTGTCAGGGATACCAGTGAAGCGATGGCCGGGGGACCACCACGGTGCAGGAAGACTACCGTACGCAAGATGAGGTGCAAACAACAAAGGGTAAATTTATTGGAAGGCAAGGAATGAAGTGGATGTGGAAGATGCAAATAGGGGTATGCAATGGCAAAAGATAATTTACAAGAGTTATATTCTTTAGCTTGTCCGTCAAATAGCACGGTGCTCCAACTGTTACAGATTCAATATACGCCACACAAGCAAATGCAAACAATAAACAAATAATGATGCTACTCTACGTATAGCCTCCCTGGCCTTTACTAAGCAGGCCACACGGCTCCCGTATACTGACTACTGAAGCCTACACTAGGCCATAACATAAGCACAAAACAGGGACAAACTCACGGTGATGTTGGGGACTCAGATCCAGTCCCAGGAGGCCCTCTACAGTCTAGTACTGTGGTGCGCACTGCATTCTGCCAGCTCCGTGAAACGTGGTCTTCTCCTTGCTTCCGGGTCCTGGAGATGCTTCAGGAAACTGTAAATCCCTTTCTCGGTGTCATCGTGGTTTCTCAAACTCACACAGCACAGCCACTCTCGCTGCACCCGGAAAAGTCTGTCAAATTTCACAAGTCCACTCTGTTACAGGCTGTGGGTCCTCTCTTGCAGCAAAATAGCACAAAGTTCTCTCTGCAGCAGCTCCAGCTCACACACCTGTTCAGGCTCCACCCCCACCCTCTGCTCAGTCCATTCACACTGTCTATTGCAGGGGAGAAGCAGAAAATTCCATCACGCCAGACAAGGGGGGTGCAGTCTCTTAAAGTGACAGCGTGTTCCTTACTGTCAATAACAGCACCACCCTCTTACACCAGCATGTGGGACGAGATTTCCAGGGCTCCCAACTACTTGGACTACTGATGGGGTATGTGAACTTATTTGCTCATGTATAGTGCCACATGGTCCATAAATAGTGCCCCCTTCCTGAAGCATCTGTCCACCCCATCTACCCCGCGTTTCAGCCGTCACCACACATGGGATCTAATCGAATCATGTGCAGATGGATGTTAAATATAGTGATAGGCTTCAATTACACACCAGTGACCCGAGGCATTCACATTCTTCAGTTTTTGTGTTTTATTCTTTTTCATCACGTAAAATAGTCTGTTATTATACTGAAGGAGCAGACAATGGTGGTGATGGCACCTCTTGTCTATAAGGCGTAGACAGTGCGGTACTCATCAGATTGATTCACCCTACGTGTAATTACACAACGCTCCACAGACTTTTAGAGCCTTTATGGATGTTGATTGTTGAGAGTTTATTCCCATTGATTTTAATGGACGACATTATCCTCGAAGGACTCTTCATAAAGGAGCTTGGTATTCACGACACGCTCTGTCTTCCAGCGCTCGGCTCCAGGGATCCCTGTGCACCCGATAGATTCTGCAGCTCGCACCGAGCAGATATAGTCGCTTTACCTTTTCTCAACATATAAGAATACTCTGCAACACTTTCTATACAGTGAGTCAGAGAGGAAAAATGCCTTTCAATGGAGGATGACCTTTTTTTGTGTAATATTTAAGCAAGGTACCTACGGCTGACATATGCTTCTGTTTATTGTACAGAGCCATAAGACGCCGCTTTACGCTCTGTGTACAATTTTGGGAAGATTTCTATATGACTCTATATGACTTTATGTAGACATAAGTGCCAGTACATGGACAGGGGCGTACACAGAAGAGAGGGGGACACTTACCAAGATCAAGCTGAGCACTCCAATTAGGGTGGTGCAGCCATTTTTACCCGTGAGCACTTGGCGCAAGCAAAGTATTTTGCACCCCCTAAAACTCCCCGAGTCCCTTCCACTAGTCCAGTATTAAAACTTTTATTCCCCAAGAACATATTGTACTTTAAGAAAATCCTGATGTAGTTATTATAATTCACCTTTAACCCTCCAGATTGTTTTTTGTTTTTGTTAAAATCCGGCATAACATTTTAATAATACGTTCTAAGTTATTTTATTACTTTTTTTATTTAACCATTTTCTATCCCAATCTTAACCCTAGACCTAGCTTTAGCTCTTTAAGGCTAGAAAAAAAAATATAAAAAAATGATAATGTTAGCGTTCTTAGCACGTTTCCAACTCTCCTCTCACAAATCAGTGCACAGTTCAATGCCGTTGCTGTGTATGGAGAGTTTTCAGAGTGGTGCAGCCCATGACAAAGACAGCAACCAGGATGTCGAAGCTCACTTCAATGCACGGACAGCGTTGGTATCTTCCTGGCTGATGGCTTGGCACTCGCAGCTCCCGCGCTCTGCTCCACAAAGAAACGGTGCAATGGTGTCTTGGACCATTTGACAGTGGTGGGAGAAAGGGGGCAAAATTTTATGCCCCTATAGAATTTGGTACCCGAATCAAACCACCAGTAATTATGATGCATGGATGAAGGATATTTGGCACTTAAGGTAAAGGGAAGGAAAGATACTAGGTCCTCAGGCTTATTTCCATGACCCTTTGGAAAATTCTCTACCCTACTGTTTGCTATAAATCTAGTTCCTCTGAGGAAGAGAGTCCTTGCCGGCCAATAACCAGTAAACCTTGGCCTGCTCTCCGTAATCTGCCTCTGTGGCACATTTGCTCTTGGACAGAAGACGTCCCAAATTAGCAAAATGTTTCCTTAGTAGAGATGAGCGGACCGATCTGCGGAGGATCGACTGATTCGTGAGGATGTCTCTCCTCCTGATTGCTCTGCCTTAGTCTACAAAGCTCTTGGACATGGCGGACCTGGACGCCATCGTTAGGTCCTCATCTAAACAGGCAACTACGAGGTTTAACGGCCGGGATTGGAGTTCTGTCTGATCTCGGACATTGGAGTGGGGTGTTGGCTGACCCGCAGATGAGGTTATTGTGAGCTCTTCTCCTCGCACCAAAGTATAGCAGTTTCCTGTAATGACCCATTGTCCCTGATCAATTATTATGGCTTAGGGTGGGAGGAGCTTAAAGGACACCTGTCAGACGCTGTGTCAAGTGTCATGTGACCATATCAGAGCGTGTAACGGATTCTTTACTGTCATTTGCTCTTTTATGAGCACCATAGCCATAATAAGCCGTGCATGATTGACTGACGAGAACAATGGAGAACACTCAGCCCGAGGAAGGCCTATGTATAAATCGTACCTCCGAGTCGTCTTCTCCCTCGCCTTCCACAATAGATGGAGATCTTACTTTGGGCGCCTTCTTCTCGATGTTATTATTCTGGGCGGCGTCTATGGATCCGTACGCATTAAACGCCTCATATTTTAGAAGCATTTTGGTTTCGGAGGTCTCGTCTTTCAGCGGAGTCTCTGGGATGCTGCACAGATGTACGACGAGGAACAGGAGGAAGACCAGAGAGGAGAAGAAAAACATGACCTGAAATTCTGAACCCATCAACCTTCCGAGAAAAGTGGATCCCCAATCGATCGCTCCGGTGAGATAGCCCAACGCTCCTCCTAGTCCTGCAGGAGAATCAGAGAGAATATGTTCATCAGGTGGGAATAGAATACCTATAATCTATAAAATACCAACATAGTCCAGAGAGAACGCCATCACATTAGCCCTTGTCCATAAAAGTGGTGCCCAAAATCATCTGATCGCTGTGGATCGAGCTCTCGAGAACAACAGCTGTTCATTTTCCCTATAGCGGCCACTAGAGGAAAATATGTGGTATTACATGTAACCATTCAACTGAATGGCCCTCTGTGTAGCATATAGGAGGACCGGGTCCACCAGCATGGTGGGCATTGCTTATTTTTGGGGTCTCGGGTGGGAAACTAGCCTCATTGTAAATTTTAAAAAAAAGAGAGCGCTCCAAAGTGATCAGACTCACTCCAAGACGCCGCCATATAGATATTAGCCTGCCGATAGAAGTAATGGGGTTTGACTATAGGGTCAGACTACGCCGTGTTCGATTGTAGTCTGCAACCACGGAAATACATTGGTCTGCATAGGAGCTGTAAACACAAAACGGTAGATTTTTGTCTTCAAGCTTTTTGCAAAGTTCATTCATTTCCTATCTTTGATGCAATGAAGAGATAAAAACGAGGACTGTAAAAGGGGACAGAAGCTTTAATTTCCTTTACAATGTACAATGTGGGTGGATGGAATTAATTGTCGGCAAGGATGTCTCAATCTAAGGCTTTAAAAGAAAAACAGAAAATGTTTCCAAGGAAATTTTAAGCAGGATTTAATAACAGTATTCATCTATACTTTTCATCACGGTCTGATAGAGTAGCGTGAAGCGGCTTCTATGAAATTATACATTATGAAGATGCTCAGGAGAGCTGGGGGGGGAGGAGGAAAATACTGAAATAAAGTGGTAAAAAGAAAAAATAACCAACTGCATCACATGTAATTAAAAGCAAAAGTCCAACTGGGGAAAAGGCTGCATTCATTGCAGAAAATAGAACATGAAAAATCATGAAAAAAATTACAGCCGTCACCACTAGAGGGAGCCCAAATTATACTGTTCACACATAGTATAAAACAATGAGCGCCCTCTAGTGGTGGCAACAGACGTGTAGAATTTGCTCAATTGCCACGTTGTCTATGTAGAGAATTTGGAAATTTGTATCAGAAAAATGGAATTCCTGCCCCGTTTCAAATATACGATGAAAGTAAACACTACAGAGTCTTAGACCCAAGAAAAACATGGTGTTAAAAAGCAGACATTTAATTTAAATTTTGTGCAAATTAGGCATCATTTTTAAGAACAACATGTGACTCTTCACACTAAAAAGTCTGAAAGTTAAAAAATAAAAATAAAGAACATTTTTTTATTTTATGTAAAATTCATGAACCCATGGGCAATTTTGAAGAATCTGCCGCAAAAAAAAAAAAACCATCAATGAATACACAGGCAAAAACATAAAAACCCACAAAAGTATGAATAAGGATCTATTTTTTTTTTTTCCAAAATCTTCCAAATTTTAGAGCCGAATATATTTTGAAAAAGGTCAAAACTTTTTCTGCTGTATTGACATAGGTTTTACCTGCTGCCACCACCAGGGGGAGCTCTGGCGCTAAATGTATACTGTTTATACACTGAACCCAGTGATAAGGCTGTATGCAGTGAGCTCCCCCTGGTGGTGACAGCAGGTAACCGCCTTATGATATTTTAGAATCTACTTCTATGCAGCAGATTTGGAGGCTTGTACCAGAATAAAGACCAATCTGACCGCTATAAAGAAATATTAGAGAATAAATCAAACACAGAACTTGGCTGCAATATGATTATTTTTAAAAATATTGTTATTCTAAAATAGTCGCCTAAACATACAGCGGACTCCCTGCTGCGACTTGTCAGGTAAAGAAAAAAAAAAAAAAAAAAAAAATTTAAAAAAAATTCTCGGAGGATATTAGATTGGACGTGTGACATTGGCCATTTCGGAAGGATTTATTTTATCCTCTTCGCTTCTTTGTTTTGACCTTGTGGTCGGTCCCCGGTGGTCTTGGTGCACAGATAGCAGTTCTAGTGCCGAGATTGGGAAGCTGCGGGACTACAATCACCGGTTGGTGACGTGCGCCCGGTCTCATTACCTTGCTCTAAATATGGCTTGGAATGAGCAGAGACCGGTACCAGCTCTTACCAGTGAGCAGCGCGTGGTAGTGCAGACCGCGCTCCTTGTCCTGGTGCGAGCACACATCAAACAGGTAGGCCTTTATGGGTCCATCAATGAAGTCTGCCGCAAAGTCAAAGGCCACAACCCCGAGCATGGTGATGACGATGGCCCATGTCTTCTTCTCCGAGCTACTGCTGTTCGTAAATATAGCTGCAATAGAAAAAAAAAATGACTGTTACACTGTGACGCACCAGCCTGTGATCCAGATTTAGGAGAGCCAACTATGTTATGTATTGTATCTGATGACACAATGAGCGGAGATATCTCCCCGGGGGTCACCTACAGCCAGAAGGTAAAATCATATGATGTGCTGGGATATGACAGCAACACCCGGCTCCACATCCCCGGCCGGTCACAACTATTGATGCCAGGTTGCTGAACCGTGCACATTCTTTATTTGTTTTAAGTATGGAGGCAAAAGTAAACATAATGGAGTGTCAGGTACTACAACCCCTACTGGAAGTCATCGCTCACAATGGTGATACAGAGGGAGGAAAGAACAGTGTAATGTACATCTCTGTTCAGAAGAAGACAAAGGAAAGGAAGGCCGAAGGGGAAAGGAAGGCGGAAGGGGAAAGGAAGGCCGAAGGGGAAAGGAAGGCGGAAGGGGAAAGGAAGGCCGAAGGGGAAAGGAAGGCCGAAGGGGAAAGGAAGGCCAAAGGGGAAAGGAAGGCTGAAGGGACAAGGCAGGCGGAAGGGGAAAGGAAGGCCGAAGGGGAAAGGAAGGCGGAAGGGGAAAGGAAGGCCGAAGGGGAAAGGAAGGCGGAAGGGGAAAGGAAGGCCGAAGGGGAAAGGAAGGCCGAAGGGGAAAGGAAGGCTGAAGGGACAAGGCAGGCCGAAGGGGAAAGGAAGGCCGAAGGGGAAAGGCAGGCCGAAGGGGAAAGGCAGGCCGAAGGGACAAGGCAGGCCGAAGGGACAAGGCAGGCCGAAGGGACAAGGCAGGCCGAAGGGACAAGGCAGGCCGAAGGGAAAAGGAAAGCCGAAGGGGAAAAGAAGGCCGAAGGGACAAGGCAGGCCGAAGGGACAAGGCAGGCCGAAGGGACAAGGCAGGCCGAAGGGAAAAGGAAAGCCGAAGGGGAAAAGGAAGGCCGAAGGGGAAAAGGAAGGCCGAAGGGGAAAGGAAGGCCGAAGGGGAAAGGAAGGCCGAAGGGGAAAGGAAGGCCGAAGGGGAAAGGCAGGCCGAAGGGACAAGGCAGGCCGAAGGGACAAGGCAGGCCGAAGGGACAAGGCAGGCCGAAGGGACAAGGCAGGCCGAAGGGACAAGGACGGCGGAAGGGAAAAGGAAGGCAGAAGGGAAAAGGAAGAGGAAAGGAAGGCGAAAGGGAAGGCAGGCGGAAGAGAAAAGGCAGGCGGAAGGGAAAAGGCAGGCGGAAGGGAAAAGGCAGGCGGAAGAGAAAAGGCAGGCCGAAGGGACAAGGCAGGCCGAAGGGACAAGGCAGGCCGAAGGAAAAAGGAAAGCCGAAGGGGAAAAGGAAGGCCGAAGGGGAAAAGGAAGGCCGAAGGGGAAAAGGAAGGCCGAAGGGGAAAAGGAAGGCCGAAGGGGAAAAGGAAGGCCGAAGGGGAAAGGAAGGCCGAAGGGGAAAGGAAGGCCGAAGGGGAAAGGAAAGCCGAAGGGAAAGGCAGGCCGAAGGGACAAGGCAGGCCGAAGGGACAAGGCAGGCCGAAGGGACAAGGCAGGCCAAAGGGACAAGGACGGCGGAAGGGAAAAGGAAGGCAGAAGGGAAAAGGAAGAGGAAAGGAAGGCGAAAGGGAAGGCAGGCGGAAGAGAAAAGGCAGGCGGAAGAGAAAAGGCAGGCGGAAGAGAAAAGGCAGGCGGAAGAGAAAAGGCAGGCGGAAGAGAAAAGGCAGGCGGAAGGGAAAAGGCAGGCGGAAGGGAAAAGGCAGGCGGAAGGGAAAAGGCAGGCGGAAGAGAAAAGGCAGGCGGAAGAGAAAAGGCAGGCGGAAGAGAAAAGGCAGGCGGAAGAGAAAAGGCAGGCGGAAGAGAAAAGGCAGGCGGAAGAGAAAAGGCAGGCGGAAGAGAAAAGGCAGGCGAAGGGGAAAGGAATGCGGAAGGGGAAAGGAAGGCGTAAGGGAAAAGGAAGGCAGAAAGGGAAAGGAAGGCAGAAAGGGAAAGGAAGGCAGAAGGGGAAAGGAAGGCAGAAGGGGAAAGGAAGGCGGAAGAGAAAAGTAAGGTAGAAGGGAAAAGGAAGGGGAAAGGAAGGCAGAAGGGGAATGGAAGGCAGAAGAGAAAGCAGAGAAGAGAATGGAAGAAAACAGGAATCGAAGAAAAAGAAAGAGGAATGAGAAAGGAAGAAAGGAAGGAAGAAAGAGAAAAGATGACGGAAGACAGAAAGAAAAGAAAAAGAATTGGCACAGTGAAAGAGGTTTGTTTTGCATAGGAGAAATATTTTTTTACTAATTGAAGAAATGGAATAAAAAAGAATCATTGGATAGAATTTTTTTAATTGGGTTAATACCAGAAATATGTACTTTACAGTAGAAGTTTTTCAAGCCTTATTTGCACACAAAAAAAAGTTGTGACTTTTCACTTTTTTATGGTTTGTCATTTTTAAAAAGTGATGAAAAAGTGATTGGGGTTTAGTGACACGGGAGCGGCCTCTTTATGACAGATTAAGCATAATTTACCCAAGTAATGGCAGACATTATGTAGCAAATCCAGAATTTATCAAGGCAGGCACAGATTTGATTTTTTGGAGCACAGCTAGGCAAAGATGTGACCAATTTATGTCTCAGTAAATTCTTCTGTTGACTGATATTGCTCTGAAATCTTAAAATAAAACCAGACGTTCCTATTAATTACAGACACAATTTCAGGTTTATCCAAAATGAAAAAGCACAAAATCCTCCAGTTTGGTGAAATCCCTCCTCATTGTCAGTGCAGGATGGCAGGCTCAGCTGGATCTATGTGCACAGCACCAGGGGTTAATCTTCTTGGAGCTGCAGATATCACATTTTGGAATTTTAATGCTTCATTTGTACTGAAATTAGTTTTAAATGAAAATGTCCTTTTTTTGGTATGCTACCTCTATCAACTGTAAAGAAGAAAAATTATTTCCCAGAGCTTCATCTCTTGCAGTCACAGCAGATCGTAAATTCTCAGAACAGATAATGCCAGCTAATGCCAATTAATGTGGCTGCCAACATAAACGGAAATCTCGACCATCTTTTCCACAGGTTGTTTCTAGTATGACAGCTCAGCCTCATGCCAGTAAGTGGGGTGATGTTTCAGAAACATCAATCAGTAAGTTTGCTGGGATTTCCAAATTCTGAGCGTATTAGTGTCCTCCCTCCCCTAGCACAGCAGACAGTCACAGCACAATGTCAACTATCAACTAACTAACTAGAGTAGTAATCCGGGGTGCCGGTCCTCAGCACATTCTTCTGCAGGAGCTGTATCTGGTATTACGACCCAGCCTCAATAAATAAAATACTGCAATATCAGACAGTCATAGAAAAGGGATTTTTCTCTACTGTAACCTAATCCCAGATCTGTCACCAGATTTCACAATATAAACTGGATACCTTTTAACTCGATCTTTTAGGCCTAATGAGGCTGTTGTATTTACATTGAAAATCCATGTCTCAATGGCTATAATGATTAATGAAAGTTTAACTCAATCCCCACCCACTGTTCACGATTAACAGCTCCTCAGTGTCTCCCTTCTCTGCTGATTCTTTGCCTGCTAAGCACGACTGAAAGCTCCTCAGTGTCTCCCTTCCCTGCTGATTCTTTGCCTGCTAAGCACGACTGAAAGCTCCTCAGTGTCTCCCCTCCCTGCTGATTCTCTGCCTGCTAAGCACAATTGACAGCTCCTCAATGTCTCTCCTCCCTGCTGACTCTCCTCCCACCAACCACAACTGACAGCTCCCCAGTGTCCCTTCTTCCTAGTGCTGCGGAGATCTCGCTGTTCAGTACGAGCAGCAGATATCAATCATGGTGGCTGGAATACACTTTGGCTCATAAAATTGGTTGAAATCATAAAATGCACATCTTAATCTTAGGATTATATATCCATTCTGATATTGATTTTCAAAGTAAATACACCAGGTTTATGAGGTCTAACAGATCTATGTTAACATGTGTGCATATTGTATTATGAAACTTGGTGACATGTCTGCTTTCATAGTGTATCCAGCAGGCGTGCCCCCGGGGTCGCGCGGCGTGCACGTGTTGAGGCGGTATTCCAGTCTGAAGAAATGAGCTTTTTGAGCGCGCTAAAAACTGTGTGGATTGGTGATTAATCGAATTATCCTGGGTAGTGCATTCCAGAGAATTGGCGCAGCATGTGAGAAGTCTTGGAGATGGGAGTGAGAGGTTATTTAGGATGTTAACCTTAGGTTATTAGCAGAACAGAGGGCACGGGTAGGGTGGTAGACAGATGAGGTAGGATAAAATCAGCTGTCATTTGCCAGAAAAGATGCAGGCTAAGCTCCGGACCCCACAACAAAGGGCGAGACACCACATATGACGCATATATATGTCATATGTCATGAATGGTTGAAAAAACAGGCCGTGGAAGTCCAGATAGGTAGAGAATCTGAAGCCATAATGAAATCCCTTCCCCAAAATGCCACCGCTTTGCTGTCCAGGTATCTATTAAAATATGGCTTCATCTGCTTTTATCTGCAGTTTCTCCAGATATTCCCTTTCCTTTTTTAAAACACTTGGGAGTAGCTATTGGATCACCTAAAACTGGTGCTTAAACTTGCACAATGCCCCAAAATTGCACTCTCTTTTTAAAACGGCAGCAAAGTTCATTCCAGGTACCCACCCTAGATTCCCCAAAATTGGCAGAACCTCAAGTGGACTTGGGAAAGTACTGAGAAGCAGACCAGGGTGCCGTCATCAACCAGAACCACATGTTAATAATATCTTTATGATTCCATTGGAAACTAGGCTGGACTGACGTTCACTGCAGAAACTTTTCATCGTACCAAAGCCAACCAACAACCCCATAAAAATAGGTTGCCGCACATCTGTCAGCAAAGAAATACAAAAGTTATACCACTCAGAGTAAAGAGATGCAAAAACAATGTTTTCCCTAACATATTTTTTATTGTGTAAAAGCACCAAAAGATAAAAATATATTATATATATATATATATATATATATATATATATATATATATATATATATATATATATATATATATACATACACACATAAATAACCTGTGGCCCTCTCTGGGAGGTGGAGCCGCATATTCATTTCTGTAATGAGCCGGTACCATGTGACCGCTCAATACAGGAAGAAGATGCAGCGCTGGAAGAAGCAGGGACTGCAGGGACCGCGCCAGGAGCAGGTAAGTATAGCTAGATAACCCCCGCTCCCCCTCACCTGCCGACCCCCGGGTATGACTCGAGTATAAGCCGAGAGGGGGACTTTCAGCCCAAAAAAATGGGCTGAAAATCTTGGCTTATACTCGAGTATATATAGGTATTTTATGATATATAGTATCACAGTAATCGTACTGACCCGAAGAATAATGCCTTATCACTTTACACATATGGTGAATGGTGTATAAAAAAAAACAAATTCTCGAATTGCTGGTTTTTGTTAATTCTGCCTCCCAAAAATTTACATAAAAAGATCAAAAAATGTCATGTGGCCAAAAATGGTACCAATAAAAACGTCAACTTGTCCTGCAAAAAAGAAGCCTTCACATGACTCTGCCGGCATTAATATAAAAAAATTATAGCTCTCAATATATGGAGATGTAAAAACTTTATTTTACAAAAAAAAAGCATTTTTTTTTGTGTGTAACAGCAGCCAAACATAAAAAAAGATATAAATCTGGGATCACTGTAATCACACTGACCCGAAGAATTAAGTAATCTAATCACTTACACCGCACAAGGAGTGGCATAAGAATAAATAAAACCAAATTCTTCACCTGCTGTTGATTTGTTCATTCTGCCTCCCAGAGATCGCAGTAAGGCTTGGCGCATATTTATCCTGTGCTCTATACTGAGCGCTTACACCAAAGTTTTTGTGTAAATCTCTGAAATACGTGATTCCGACAGAATCCCCAGTGAGAGATCCCTTGGGGTTTCATCTGAATCACGTTATTTGAAGATTTAAATGGAAACCCCGATGAAAGCGCTCAGCGTAGAGCACAGGATAAATGTGATCTCAATTGTTATGTAAAATGTCCCAATAAAAGCTTCAACTCAATTCACAAAAAAAGCAAGCCCCATTCAGGTCCATCATCTGTTAAAGAAAATATAGGGGGCTTCCACATTACTGGTAGTACAAAGGCTCTGGAAAAGCGCTATGGTTCCTCACTGCCAAAAGGAAACCAGTGAATTCTGCGCTTCCATATTCAAGTGCCCCCTTCTTTCTGCGCTCCACAGTGTGCATAAACCACATTTAGCGTCCACATGTTTGCCATTTATATAGCCTACTTAATTTATGGGTGCATGTGTCAATAATGTATGGGCATAATGTATGGGCACTACAATGTATTGGGCACTACACTGGCAGATTAGCAATTCTCTCTGAGCAACATCCACTGCGGCTTGTTTCTGGACTAATGATGATCAAACATGCTCGGATAATGCGTTATCCCAGCATGCCTGGGTGTTATCGGGGTATCTTGGGCGTGCTCAGATAATATGTTTGAGTCTCTGTGGCTGCATGTTTTGTGGCTGTTAGGCAATCCCTGCATGTGTTGTGACTGTCTAACAAACAAACCGCAAAACATAAAATGTATCATCCGGGCAAGTCCAAGATACTCTGATAACATCCGAGCATGCTCAGATAACACGTTATCTGAACACATTTGCTCATGACGAGTAAACATCCATGGAGTCAAAATCATCATTAAACCTGTAGATAAACTATTCTACGATATTCTGTTTTCCAAGAATCAAATAGCGCTCCGTCTCTCCCAAGTCTCGCCATGTGAATAAGTAGTACTGTACAGCCAATATGGTGGATATTTCCATTTTCAACAAAAGTGTCAATGGTATAAAACTCCGTGAGGCACATGTGGTATCAATATAATCACTGCACCCCTAGATGAATTCATTGAGAGGTGTAATTTGTAAAATGGGGTCAAATATGGGGGGGTTCTGCTGTTCTGACACCTCAGGGGCTCTACTAATGTGACATGGCACCCTCAAACCATTCCAAGAAAAATCTGAACTCCAAAATGGTGCTCCGTTCCTTCTGACCTTTGCACTGTGCTTCAAAAGTAGTTTTTGACCACATATGGGGTATTGGCGTACTCAGTAGAAATTACTTAAATTGTACCATTCATTTTCTTAAATTATGCCTTTTGAAAATTAAAGGCTTGGGACCAAAACAACATTTTAGTGGAAAAAATGGTCATTTTTCATTTACACCGGCTAATATTTCACAATTCGGTGAATTGCCTGAAAATATAAAAATGCTCACTACATAGCCAGAAGAATTCCTCTAGAGGTGTAGAAAAATATTTAGAATTGAGAGTCCTCAGTGGTTGATACCTTTTAATGGCTAACTGAAAAGATGGTAACAAACTGCAAGCTTTCGAGGCTACTCAGGTCTCTTCATCAGGTAAAGACTAATTCAAATTCTGAAGAATCACATTTATACACAACACAGCACAGAGAGAAAGAAGGCAATAGATAAGACAAGTGACGGGATAGACATACAGTAGATAATGGAACAGTTCATAAATAAGGAAGTCTTAATGTGTTATGGTCCCCTGCATGGGTCTGGTACTATGTTGTGATGACCCCAGAAGGTCTGAAGAGCAAATTCCTTAATTGATGTAAAAAGACATAAATCCATGCAAAACATTCATTCCTGCACTGAGTGTGTCAAAGGTCCTCATGAGTTTATACTCTAAAGGTGTAGTTTCAAAAAATGGAGTCAATTGTAGGGGTTTCCGCTGTTTTGGTACGTCAATGGCTCTTCAAATGTGACATGGCATCTGCTATTGATTCCAGACCATTTTTGGGTTCCAAAAGTCAAATGATGCTCCTGCTGTGCGCCCAAACAGTAGTTTTCCACCACATATGGGTTATCGGTGTACTTAGGACAAATTGCATGGTTAATTTGGGGCTAAATCAACATTTTTGTGGAAAAAAGTTACATTTTAATTTTTTCATTCCACATTGCTTTAATTCCTGTGACACATCTGAGGGGTTAATACTTATTAAATGTGGTTTTGAGCACTTTGAGGGGTGCAGTTTTTAGAATGGTGTCATTTTTGTGTATTTTACAGGGTCATATAGGCCCCTCAAAGTCACTTCAAATGTGATGTGGTCCCTAAAAATTGGTTTTGTAAATTGTTAGAAAATTGAGAAATTGCTGATCAACTTTTAGCCCTTCTAACTTCCTAATATTTCTTTTCTATGTTTAAAAAAAGTATGCAGATATAAAAGTTGACATGTGGGAAATGTTATTTATTAACTATTTCGTGTGTTACAACTGATTTAAGGGCATAAAAATTAAATTTTGAAGTTTTCAAAATTTTCACCAAATTTCAAATATTTTCACAAATAAATGCAAGTTATTTTGAACAAATTTTACCACTGTCATGAAGTACAATATGTCACAAACAAAAATCTCAAAATCATGGGGATCCTTTGAAGTGTTCAAGAATTATTACCTCAAAGTGACAGTGGTCAGAATTGGCCCGGTCATGAAGGTGAAAACTGGTTTGGGGTGGTCAGGTGGTTAAAGTTATTGTATACCTGACTAAAATTGTGCACCAGGCTCTGACACATGCTGCCTGCGTTTGGGCAGTAGAAGTCAGTTGCTAAATATTTTCAGAACAATTGGATGCTTTTCAGAATTGAGATTTGCAGCTACCGGTAATTTATTCATTGAAAATCAATTTTGGGAGGAAAATTCATCAAAGATATCAAATTCAAAGCTCAAAAGATTCATTCAACTCCAGTGAAGTACAAATCATTTGCTGATTTACATCCAGCCAACTAACTACTGTAAAACCTCAACACTTTGGCATTTGTGCCAACAATCCTCTGCCCGGCATCCTGGGCACCAAAACCACTTACTAGCCCCGGCAATGGAGAACTCACACCGATTCTGGGTCGTTCAAACCTTTTTTGTTAATTTCTACATCTGAGTTCAATGACTTTTTTCACGGACCTGTTCAATTGAATGATTTGGATTTGATTTGCAAATCAAAACCAAAGAAAGGTCTCCGAAAAACAAAAATGTTATTTTTGCCATTGATTTTTTTCCTTCATACAGTCAATCCAAAAAAGAAAAATTGTCAAGTGCAAATACATTCTAATGAGTGCACAACCCGTGACCCCCAGGCCACATGCGGCCCTCACTACTCCTAGATGCAGCTGGGGCCGGCAGCTCCTCTACAGCTCAGCAACCAATCAGCATTTTCCGTCAATGCAAAGGAAAGCGCTCATTGGTTATTACAAACTCCTGTCAGTGGTAGAATCTCTGTGATGGGTGCTTACATTAACCAATGAGGCACTGGCTCATGTGGCATAACATCACATGAGCCCAGCAGCCAATAATAGTTAGCTTCACTTTGTATGAGTCTGACATCTGGGAGAAGAGCGTATGCTGTGCATATCTGATGTGTGCGCTGCCTGTGTCTGATACGTGAGCAGTGTGTGCGCTGCCTGTGTCTGATACATGAGCGGTGTGTGCGCTGCCTGTGTCTGATACGTGAGCTGTGTGTGCGCTGCCTGTGTCTGATACATGAGCGGTGTGTGCGCTGCCTGTGTCTGATACGTGAGCTGTGTGTGCGCTGCCTGTGTCTGATACATGAGCGGTGTGCGCGCTGCCTGTGTCTGATACGTGAGCAGTGTGTGCTGCCTGTGTCTGATACATGAGCGGTGTGTGCGCTGCCTGTGTCTGATACATGAGCGGTGTGTGATACGTGAGCAGTGTGCGTGCTGCCTGTGTCTTATACGTGAGCGGTATGTGTGCGCTGCCTGTGTCGTGTCTGATACGTGAGCAGTGTGTGCTGCCTGTGTCTGATACGTGAGCGGTGTGTCTGCTGCCTGTGTCTGATACGTGAGCGGTGTGTCTGCTGCCTGTGTCTGATACGTGAGCGGTGTGTCTGCTGCCTGTGTCTGATACGTGAGCGGTGTGTCTGCTGCCTGTGTCTGATACGTGAGCGGTGTGTCTGCTGCCTGTGTCTGATACGTGAGCGGTGTGTCTGCTGCCTGTGTCTGATACGTGAGCGGTGTGTGTGCTGCCTGTGTCTGATACGTGAGCGGTGTGTCTGCTGCCTGTGTCTGATACGTGAGCGGTGTGTCTGCTGCCTGTGTCTGATACGTGAGCGGTGTGTCTGCTGCCTGTGTCTGATACGTGAGCGGTGTGTCTGCTGCCTGTGTCTGATACATGAGCGGGGTGTGTGCTGCCTGTGTCGGATATGTGAGCGGTGTGTGCTGCCTGTGTCGGATATGTGAGCGGTGTGTGCTGCCTGTGTCTGATACGTGAGTGGTGTGGGTGCTGCCTGTGTCTGATACGTGAGCGGTGAGTGTGCTGCCTGTGTCGGATATGTGAGCGGTGTGTGCGCTGCCTGTGTCTGATACGTGAGCGGTGTGTCTGCTGCCTCTGTGATACGTGAGCGGTGTGTGTGCTGCCTATGTCTGATATGTATGTGGACGTCATGTATAATCAACAAATAAAGTAGAACTATGTAGCGTTATAGCATGCAAACATGAAATCTAAGAAATTTGATTTGCATTACTGCACTAGAAAATATGTAAAATTGGAAATACTTTAAAATTATCCATTTCTTGCTTACCGGGCAACCACGATAAGGCGATTCTTGTTGATGGGAATCTGCCTAATGTGAATCTTCTCTTAGGCAACAGTCTACATTTATATGAGAAGGTAGGATCCTGCTGTAACTCTGCAGCACTATAGCATGCAAACTTGTTGCTGGGAGAATCGCCTTATCGTGACTGCCGGGTACACATGAATTGGGCAATTTATGCAATAAGTATTCTCAATATTTCATATTTTGTAGTGCAGTAATGCAATTCAAATATCACATATTTCATGTTTACATGCTATAGCGTTATAGAGCGTTACTTTAATTATTGGTTATATATGGAGATGGCTACTGTAGCAGTAACTCCTGTTCACATCTGATTTCTGTTTGGAAGTGATGGTCAGTCTTTTAATATTTGTGTGCCGCCTGTGTCTGATATGTGAGCGGTGTGGTGAGGGGTGGAGCCGCATATTCATCACTGTAATAAGCGGCACCACCTGATCGCTCATACAGCAAGAGCTGCGATGCTGAGAGGAAGCATCAAGGGAGCTTGGTGAGTATTTTCTTTCCAGCGGGTGGGTGCACAGGGGGTGGGAGGGGGTTGGTTACAGGGAACTTTATTTACACCGCAAAAAAAAAAAATATTTTTCATTCCTTCGCACCAGCGAACGCTGCTGGAGATAAGAAATGAATGGGGCTTCAGCACCTCAAGCAGGGGACAGCGTTTACTGTAGCGCTGTCTCCTGCATGGCACACGGACTGCACACGGACAGCATCCGTGTGCGGTACGTGTTTTACACGGACCCATTGACTTTAATGGGTCCGTGTGATCCGTGCGCTCCCACGAACACTGACATGTCTCCGTGTTTTTCAAACGGACACACCGTCCGTGAAAACACGCTGACATGTGCAGAGACACATTGATTTTAATGTGTCTACGTGAGTCAGTCTCTCCGGTACGTGAGGAAACTGTCACCTCACGTACCGGAGCCACTGACGTGTGAAACTGGCCTTATAAAAAATGTGATGTGTTCGGGACCAATGAGCCTGAGAAGCCAGCACAGCTATATCTTCCTTCCTGAAGCTCTGCAGACCAACTGTGGTATCAGGTTTCACACAGCAGCTAGAGCCAGGAGACTATCTAGAGGGAGGGGGTTTCTTGAAAATCTGGTGAGAAGGCAGAAATGAAAGTAGAAGAGCTGCGATTGTCAGATCCATTGTTCCTGACAGAGGATTAACTGCCAAGAGCAAGCGACTCTACTCTGTCTTTCTCCTCCTGGACCTGTCCTCTGCCTTTGACACAGTGGACCATTCCATATTATTACAGATCCACTCATCCCTTGGCATCACAGACTTGGCCCTTTCCTGGATCTTGTCATACCTAACAGGCAGGTCATTCAGTGTCTCCCCCTCCCACACCACCTCCTCACCTATCTGTCGGAGTCCTGCAAGGTTCAGTCCTTGGGCCCCTGCTCTTCTCCATTTACACCTTCGGCCTGGAACAACTCATAGAATCTCACAGCTTTCAGTATCATCTTTATGCCAACGACACACAGATCTACATCTCTGGACCAGATATCACCACCCTACTAACCAGAATCCCTCAATGTCTGTCCACTATTTCATCCTTCTTATTTCTAAAACTTAATATGGACAAAACAGAATTAATCATCTTTCCTCCATCTCACTTGACTCCCCCAACAGACCTATCCATTAAAGTAAATGGCTGCCCAGTCTCTCTCCAGTCCCACAAGCTCGCTGCCTCGGTGTAATCTTTGACACTGATCTCTCATTCAAACCACATATCCAAGCCCTTTCCACTTCCTGCCGACTTCAACTCAAAAATATTTCATGGATCCGTACATTCCTCAACCAAGAATCTGCAAAAACCCTAGTCCATGCCCTCATTATCTCCCGCCTCGACTACTGCAACCTCCTGCTCTGTGACCTCCCCTCTAACACTCTCGCACCCCTCCAATCTATTCTAAACTCTGCTGCCCGACTAACCACCTGTCACCCCGCTATTCCCCGGCCTCTCCCTTCTGTCAATCCCTTCACTGGCTCTCCATTACCCAAAGACTCCAGTTCAAAACCCTAACCATGACATACAAAGCCATCTACAACCTGTCTCCTCCATACATCTGTGAACTCGTCTCCCAGTACTTACCTACACGCAACCTCCGATCCTCACAAGATCTCCTTCTCTACTCCCCTCTTATCTCCTCTTCCCACAATCGCATACAAGATTTCTCCCGCTCATCACCCCTACTCTGGAACTCTCTACCACAACATATCAGACTCTCGCCCACCATGGAAACCTTCAAAAAGAACCTGGAGACCCACCTCTTCCGACAAGCCTACAACCTGCAGTAACCACCGATCCACCAAACCGCTGCACGACCAGCTCTACCCTCACCTACTGTATCCTCACCCATCCCTTGTAGATTGTGAGCATTCGCGGGCAGGGTCCTCTCTCTCCTCATCTACCAGTCGTGACTTGTATTGTTTAAGATTATTGTACTTGTTTTTATTATGTATACCCCTCCTCACATGTAAAGCGCCATGGAATAAATGGCGCTATAATAATAAATAATAATAATATGTGAGCGGTGTGTGTTCTGCCTGTGTGTGATATGTGTGTGGGCATCAGGTTTAACCAACAAATAAAGTAGAACTCTGTAGCGCTATACCATGCAAACATGAAATCTAAGAAATTTGATTTGCATTACTGTGCTAGAAAATATATAAAATTGGAAATACTTTAAAATTTATCCAATTCTTGCTTACCTGGCAACCAAGATTAGGCAGATTCCCAGCAACAAGAATTGCCTTATGTTAGTCCTCTATCTGATATGTGGGAGGTGTGTGCGCTGCATGTGTCTGATATGTGGGAGGTGTGTGCTCTGCATGTCTGATATGTGAGAGGTGTGTTCTCTGCATGTGTCTGATATGTGAGTGGTGTGTGCGCTGCCTGTGTCTGATATGTGGGAGGTGTGTGCGCTGCATGTCTGATATGTGGGAGGTGTGTGCGCTGCATGTGTCTGATATGTGGGAGGTGTGTGCTCTGCATGTCTGATATGTGAGAGGTGTGTTCTCTGCATGTGTCTGATATGTGGGAGGTGTGTGCTCTGCCTGTGTCTGATATGTGGGAGGTGTGTGCGCTGCATGTCTGATATGTGGGAGGTGTGTGCGCTGCATGTGTCTGATATGTGGGAGGTGTGTGCTCTGCATGTCTGATATGTGGGAGGTGTGTGCTCTGCATGTGTCTGATATGTGGGAGGTGTGTGCTCTGCATGTGTCTGATATGTGGGAGGTGTGTGCGCTGCATGTGTCTGATATGTGGGAGGTGTGTGCGCTGCATGTGTCTGATATGTGGGAGGTGTGTGCGCTGCATGTGTCTGATATGTGGGAGGTGTGTGCGCTGCATGTGTCTGATATGTGGGAGGTGTGTGCACTGCCTGTGTCTGATATGTGAGCGGTGTGTGCGCTGCATGTGTGTGATATGTGAGGTGTGTATATGCGCTGCCTGTGTCTGATATGTGAGTGGTGTGTGCGCTGCCTGTGTCTGATATGTGGGAGGTGTGTGCGCTGCCTGTGTCTGATATGTGGGAGGTGTGTGCGCTCCATGTGTCTGATATGTGGGAGGTGTGTGCACTGCATGTGTCTGATATGTGGGAGGTGTGTGCACTGCCTGTGTCTGATATGTGGGAGGTGTGTGCTCTGCATGTGTCTGATATGTGGGAGGTGTGTGCACTGCATGTGTCTGATATGTGGGAGGTGTGTGCACTGCCTGTGTCTGATATGTGGGAGGTGTGTGCACTGCCTGTGTCTGATATGTGGGAGGTGTGTGCGCTGCCTGTGTCTGATATGTGGGAGGTGTGTGCACTGCCTGTGTCTGATATGTGAGCGGTGTGTGCGCTGCATGTGTGTGATATGTGAGGTGTGTATATGCGCTGCCTGTGTCTGATATGTGAGTGGTATGTGCGCTGCATGTGTCTGATATGTGGGAGGTGTGTGCGCTCCATGTGTCTGATATGTGGGAGGTGTGTGCGCTGCATGTGTCTGATATGTGGGAGGTGTGTGCTGCATGGGTCTAATATGTGAGTGGTGTGTGTGTGCGGCGCCCGAGTCCTGGTCGTTGCAGTAATGTTATTCTTCCACCAGGGGGAGTGATGTTACGTCTGATGGCACAAAAGGAGTTCACCTTGCCAGGTGTGATGTGCTGCTGCAGTGCAGTATAGAGCAATCTCCACCAGGGGGTGCTGGCTAAGGAAAGGAGGTTGCACACACAGCACAGCAACACTGAACAACAACACAGGTGTCACAGGTAATGAAAGGGACATGAAACAAGCCAAGGTCATACACGGAGATAGCAGCGCGGTACAGAAGGGGCGAGCAGAGAATCGTCGGGGACAAGCAAGACGTCAGAACCTACCGGGAACGTGGTAACCAAAACGTGAGACAGAGACGGAGTCGGGGTACAGGCCAAAGGTCAGAACAAGTCATAAACGGGTGTAGGCAGTCAGAGGCAAACAGGAACACATTAACAGGGATCAGGTCAAGAGCTCAAACCTTGCAGCATGAACTATAGCTGACACTGGCCCAATGGCTACAGAGGACTTAAATAGTTCAGCCAGCTCCAGGGTGAGGCAGAGAGGATTAACTCCCACATGACCAGTCCAGAGACAAGAGCTGAACATAATCTCAGAACTGGATCATGACACCAGGTATCACAAAACACACAACACACTTCACACTCCAGTCCACCAGGGGGAGCCTTGCTCCTATCTACTAGGTCACGCCTCACATTAGGGTAAAACTGGTGGATTGGATAGAAAGTCAGAAGCTGACTGGGCTTTGCCCAGGCAACACCTGTCAGGCAGACAGAGGGAAAAGGAGGTCCCTGTCAGGGGTAGGATCCTGACAGAGGCCTAGCAAGACAGAAAGACACGGTGCTGCGCCTGCTTCACGTGCGGCAGCATCCTAAGCAAGGACACGAAGAGAATTGTATTGTAGGGAGTGAGAAACGAAGTCATAGCACAAGGAGAAGAAAAGCAGGAGTCCTGTCCTGTGAGAGGCTGCCTCCTTCTGGAGCGCAGACTGGTAGCCAGAATACCGAGGGAGTAATAGACTCTATGCTTTACTTCAGAGACTGGCAGGACAGTCAATTCCAAGTTGGCTGCCCGACCATACACCCAGGAGGCACGGTGGCAATTGTGGGTGTCGGGGCGTCTCTAGGGTCCCTATAAACAAGCCTCAGGCCATCAGTCATACGGGTTTGTCCTATCCACACCACCTGGCGGACAGAGAGGAAGACATAACATCTACAACAGTTGTGAGGACCTTACTGAGTTGCTCAGCAGGGAGGTACTAAAACGCACGAGTGCTAGTAGGAAGGCAACTGATTTCCACCTGGATAAGGGAACTCTGGACTTGCCTTCAGACCAGCCGGACTCTGCCTACCCTGTGATCCAGTACTCTGGACTGCGGATGCTGAAGCCTTCAGTAAAGGTAAAGAGACTGCACCCTTTGTGTCCTTGTTATTAACTGTGCCTCACACCATCCACCATCTACCACTTACTCTTCTGGGAAGCCCTGGGGACATACTTCACTTGTGGGAAGGTATACCATCTAGCTGCCATAACATCACCCCAGCGGACCCCTAAGCAGCGTCAGTCACCCTGACCGAATACCACAGGTGGCGTCACAAACACTATCAATCCATCCAAACTCTGCCTTTTATTGGGCGCCCCTCATAGGGCCACGGGCCGGGTCGTGCCATTGTGACATCACCGCTGAAGAACCAAAGGACCCGGAACCGAGTACGGTACCCCATTGCCCTTACGTGGGGGCGATCCATGCGCGCTGCATGTGTCTGATATGTGAGTGGTGTGTGCGCTCCATGTGTCTGATATGCGGGAGGTGTGTGCGCTGCATGTGTCTGATATGTGGGAGGTGTGTGCACTGCCTGTGTCTGATATGTGGGAGGTGTGTGCGCTGCATGTGTCTGATATGTGGGAGGTGTGTGCACTGCATGTGTCTGATATGTGGGAGGTGTGTGCGCTGCATGTGTCTGATATGTGGGAGGTGTGTGCACTGCCTGTGTCTGATATGTGAGCGGTGTGTGTGCTGCCTGTGTCTGATATGTGAGTGGTGTGTGTGCTGCCTGTGTCTGGTATGTGTGAGGTGTGTGTGCTGCCTGTGTGTGATATGTGAGGTGTGTATATGCGCTGCCTGTGTCTGGTATGTGAGTGGTATGTGCGCTGCCTGTGTCTGGTATGTGGGAGTTGTGCTTGCTGCCTGTGTGTGATATGTGAGGTGTGTATATGCGCTGCCTGTGTCTGGTATGTGAGTGGTATGTGCGCTGCCTGTGTCTAATATGTGGGAGGTGTGTGCGCTGCATGTGTCTGATATGTGGGAGGTGTGTGCGCTGCATGTGTCTGATATGTGGGAGGTGTGTGCGCTGCATGTGTCTGAGATGTGAGTGGTGTGTGCGCTGCTGCAGCTCCCCAGGTAACCGGTTGTTGCAGTGATGCTGCCTTTCCTTTCGGGGAGGGTAATATCATGCTCAGAGGCAATGGAGTTGTCTTTATCAGGTAAGGCACCCACACACAACAGATTCCAAATCCAGGCCAGGAGGGGGAGCGCAGGACCCGGATTCAGGAGAGCTTCCCTCAAATATGGATATATGTCCTGGTCTGGAGGAAGAGTTAGCCAGTCAGAGAGACACAGAGGGAGAAGGAAGTCTTAGAGAGCAGACAGACAGAGAGGCCCAGCAGCCACGTGGGCGCTGCAGCCTCTGGAAGGGGAAATACCCAAAGGGTTGAATGTGATGGAGCGACAGAGGAAAGGAGCAGAGGAGAGTAACAGGGCTCAGAGGGGAACTGTGACTGGGCACCCTCAGAGCCGAAGCGCAGTACCGAGTACCGGGAGCCCGAGGCCTTAGTGCAGTGTTCCCCAAGTCCGGTCCTCAAGAGCCACTAACAGGTCATGTTTTCAGGATTTCCTTAGTATTGCACAGGTGATAATTGCATCACCCGGACAGGCAAGCATTCAATGATCTGTGCAATACTAAGGAAATCCTCAAAACATGACCTGTTGGTGGCTCTTGAGGACCGGAGTTGGGGAACACTGCCTTAGTGGAACTGTAGGACACTTGGCAGAACCGGAGGGCTCAGAACTTTAAGTGAAAGGCCCGCAGTACAACTGAGACGCAGCAGCACCTGAGGAGCCCGGGGCATGATAGAGTCCCTATAAAAGGCTCAAGCTGCCCGTCATACAGGTACCTGTCTCAGGACAGGGGGGAAGAGAACTCTGCAGAAAGCTTCAGGTAGCAGGGACTTCACATATAACGGCGCTAGTTGGAAAGGCTCACGGACCTCAACTGGCAAAAGGGATTCTTCCATTGCCTCAGAGCCGGCTGGGCCACATCGCCATCCGTGCCTGGTACCCTGGACTGTGGCCTGCTAACTACAGTAAACCAGTTAAAGACTTACAACCTGTGTACTTTACTCATTTTACCAGCCTACACCATCATCGTTATACTGTACACTTCAGGACCTCTGGGGACCCCGCTTCACTTGTGGGAAACGTTACCATCATTGCTACGACAACATCCCCCAGAGGACCCCTTTTAAAGCAGCGTCGGTCCCACTATTGACCGAACACCACAGGTGGCGTCATGACAGACTATTACAAATTCCCTTAAGGCCAGTCTCACACGTCCCGATTTTTCCGGTATTGGAATTATCTGTATCGGAATTATCCGTGTCCGTGTGTCCATGTGCTTACCGTGAACATCAGTGTGGCACACATGCGGCAGCCGTGTGCCAACTGGGTACCACACGGACCGTGCAGGAGACAGCGCTACAAGTAAGTGCTGTCCCCTGCATCTGGTGCTGAAGCCGCCATTCATATCTTATCTCCAGCAGCGTTCGCTAGAGAGAAGATATGAAAAATCCTTTTTTTTTTCTTTTTTTTTGTGTTTAAAATAAAGATCCCTGTCCCCACCCCCCTCCCACCCCGTGTGCGCCCGCCCGCTGTTAATAAAATACTCACCTGGCTCCCTCGAAGCGTCCTCTCTGCGCCGCACCTTCTCCTGTATGAGCGGTCACGTGGGGCTGCCCATTACAGTCATGAATATACGGCTCCACCCCTATGGGAGGTGGAGCCGCATATTCATGACTGTTATCGGTGGCACCACGTGACCGCTCATGCAGGAGAAGCTGGCGCTGAGAGGACGCTGCGAGGGAGCCGGGTGAGTATTTTATTAACAGCGGGCGGGCGCACAGGGGGTGGGAGGGTGGTGGGGACAGGGATCTTTATTTTAAACACACAAAAAAAAAAAAAAAAAAAAAAGGATTTTTCATATCTTCTCTACAGCGAACGCTGCTGGAGAGAAGATATACCAACTATGAAGAAAGGGGCCCCCTGACGAGGGTGTGTGCACCGAAACGCGCGTTGGGGCGGAGGCGCGTCCCCAGGAGCTTCAGTCCACATTGCGGTCGGTACCATTCGGTGGTGATTTTTTGTACAGCTGTATCATTGGATTCACTACTTATTGTGCAGATTGGCAGTCCTAGGTTTTGATATACTTTTACTCTGCACTGTCAATTTACTAGTATCCCTGGGACTGTAGCCTGTGGTGATTTCTCTTAATCGCCGCAGACAGTCTGGCTTCCCACTCCAATGGGTCCTTGTCACATATAGCCATATTTATTTTGTTATGCTTATTTTTTAGGTTAATTTCACAATTTTGCTTATTTTTTCTGCATTATGTTCGGCAATATGTGACCATTATACTCTGTGGACTGTTTTTCCCGTGCCTCCTGTTGTTTTCTCTGCAGCGTCCAGTCCTGTGGCGCCATGCCTTATGTCATTTTCCATACACTTGTTGTATTTTTAGACGAATAAAGTTTATATTTTTTGATGATACTTGTTTGGCCGTCAATCATCTTTTTCTCTTCGTAGTTGGTATGTTTTTGATGATAGGCCGTTTAGGTCTTGCTGTTACTAGTGGTACAGATTTCTGATTCTAATTAGTGTTACCATGCTAGTTGGCTATATTTTCTGGAGAGAAGATATGAATGGCGGCTTCAGCACCACACTGAGGGGACAGCGTTTACTGTAGCGCTGTCTCCTGCACGGCACACGGACTGCACACGGACAGCGTCCGTGTGTGGTACGTGTCTAAAAACACGGACCCATTGACTTTAATGGGTCCGTGTAATCCGTGCGCTCCCCCGAACACTGACACGTCTCCATGTTTTGCACACGGACACACGGTCCGTGAAAACACGCTGACATGTACAGAGACACATTGATTTCAATGTGTCTACGTGAGTCAGTGTCTCCGGTACGTGAGGAAACTGTCACCTCACGTACCGGAGCCACTGACGTGTGAAACCGGCCTAAAAGACCATTCCCCTTAAATTGGACGCCCAGGGCCATGGACCAGGTCGCAGCCACCGTGACTTCCCCCTTAAGGGCTCGTTTCCATTTGCGAGTAACACGTCCGTGTCTCGCATGTGAAAACCAAGCTCTGGCGCCGGCATCCAGAGCGGAGCGTGCGGCCGCATAGCAACACATGGAGCCGCACGCTCCGCTCCAAAGTGCCGGCGCCAGAGCTTGGTTTTTACATGCGAGACACGGACGTGTTTCTCGCAAATGGAAACGAGCCCTTAAGGGGGGAAGTCACGGTGGCTGCGACCTGGTCCGTGGCCCTGGGCGCCCAATTAAAGGGGAATGGTCTTTCAAGGGAATTTGGAAGACTGGACCCGGTACCGGGTACCCCCAAGGCCCAGGCAGGGCGCACCACTGCCTGTGCCTGATATGTGAGTGGTGTGTGCGCTGCATGTGTCTTATATGTGAGCAGTGTGTGTGCTGCGCACGTGTGCTGTATATATGTTATGTGATCCTCATGCCATTGATATACAGTAGGTACAGAAAATATTCAGATCCCTTTAAATTTTTCACTTTGTTTCATTGAAGCCATTTGGTAAATTCAAAAAAGTTTATTTTATCACATTAATGTACACTCTGCACCACATCTTGACTGAAAAAAACAGAAATGTAGAAATTTGGCATATTTATTTAAAAAAACCTGAAATATCACATGGTCATAAGTCTTCAGACCCTTTGCTCAGACACTCATATTTAAGTCACATGCTGTCCATTTCCTTGTGATCCTTCTTGAGATGGTTCTACTCCTTCACTGGAGTCCAGCTGTGTTTAATTAAACTGATAGGACTTGATTTGGAAAGGCGCACACCTGTCTATATAAGACCTCACAGCTCACAGTGCATGTCAGACCAAATGAGAATCATGAGGTCAAAGGAACTGGCCAAGGAGCTCAGAGACAGAATTGTGGCACAGATTGGGCAAAGGTTACAACAGAATTTCTGCAGTACTCAAGGTTCCTAAGAGCACAGTGGCCTCCATAATCCTTAAATGGAAGAAGTTTGGGACCATCAGAAGTCTTCCTAGACCTGGCTGTCCAGCCAAACTGAGCAATCGTGGGAGAAGAGCCCTGGTGTGAGATGTAAAGAAGAACCCCAAGATCACTGTGGCTGAGCTCAATAGATGCAGTAGGGAGATGGGAGAAAGTTCCACAAAGTCAACTATCACTGCAGCCATTTTCAGGTCTCTCCAGAGATGCTCAATTGGGTTTAGGTCAGGGCTCTGGCTGGGCCAGTCAAGAATGGTCACAGTTGTTCTGAAGCCACTCCTTTGTTATTTTAGCTGTGTGCTTAGGGTCATTGTCTTGTTGGAAGGTGAACCTTCGGCCAAGTCTGAGGTCCAGAGCACTGTGGAAGAGGTTTTCATCCAGGATATCTCTGTACTTGGCCGCATTCATGTTTCCCTCAATGACAACCAGTCATCCTGTCCCTGCAGCTGAAAAACACCCCCATAGCATGATGCTGCCACCACCATGCTTCACTGTTGGGATTGTATTGGGCAGGTGATGAGCAGTGCCTTGTTTTCTCCACACATACCGCTTAGAATTATCACCAAAAAGGTCTATCTTCTTCTCATCAGACCAGAGAATCTTATTTCTCATAGTGGGAGTCTTTCATGTGTTGTTTTTAGCCAACTCTCTGCGGCTTTCATATGTCTTGCACTGAGGAGAGGTTTCCGTTGGGCCACTCTGCCATAAAAGCCCGACTGTCGGAGGGCTGCAGTGATAGATGACTTTGTGGAACTTTCTCCCATCTCCCTACTGCATCTATGGAGCTCAGCCACAGTGATCTTGGGGTTCTTCTTTACCTCTCTCGCCAAGGCTCTTCTCCCACGATTGCTCAGTTTGGCTGGACAGCAAGGTCTAGGAAGACTTCTGATGGTCCCAAACTTCTTCCATTTAAGGAGTATGGAGGCCACTGTCCTCTTACGAACCTTGAATACTGCAGAAATTCTTTTGTAACCTTGCCCAGATCTGTGCTTTGCCACAATTCTGTCTCTGAGCTCCTTGGCCAGTTCCTTTGACCTCATGATTCTCATTTGGTCTGACATGCACTGTGGGCTGTGAGGTCTTATATAGACAGGTGTGCGCCTTTCCAAATCAAGTCCTATCAGTTTAATTACACACAGCTGGATTCCAATGAAGGAGTAGAACCATCTCAAGGAGGATCACAAGGAAATGGACAGCATGGGACTTAGATATGAGTGTCTGAGCAAATGGTCTGAATACTTATGACCATGTGATATTTCAGGGTTTGTTTTTTTTTTATAAATATGCAAAAATTTCTATAGTTATAGTGCAGAGTGTACATTAATGAGAAAATAAATGAACTTTTTTGAGTTTACCAAATGGCTGCAATGAAACAAAGAGTGAATAATTTAAAGGGGTCTGAATACTTTCCATACCCACTGTACATTTTACACAGTCTCCCCCATGAGACTGATGTAGCAGAGCCATAAGGCTATGTTCCCACACTGAATACTTGGTCAGTTTTTGATGTTGCAGATTTTCTACACCTATGATGTAAATTAGTCTACTTGGGTTTTTCACTGGATTTTTTAGTGCTTTTCTAAAACAATGTGTGTGTTTTTTATTGCTGTTGTTTTTGTCTCTTTGATATGGAGGTTTTGCTTTTTTCTTTTTTTTGCTTCTTTGTTTTTAATACTTCCTATTATTTGTCTTGACAAAATTTGTTGATATAGTCATGTGTGGATTACATGCATTATAAGTGCGTTTCCACAGCGAAAAATGCTCTAAAAACACTTATGAATTTTTACCTGCATCTCCTGTAATTCTATGGGGGTAATGAGAACCTGAAACTCAGCGTACCACCAAGACGACTTGGTATGTTGAGGGTTTGAAATGTGCGCCGCAGTTCAGATTATGCAGCATAAAAAAAGGAAAAAGGGGAAGAGCGGTGGTATGAGATTTCTACAAATCCCATGCCATTTGCTGGAACGCTAAGGCTATGTGCACACGTTGCGGATTGTGGTGCAGAATTTACGGCACAAAATCTGCATCTCCTGGCAGAAAACGCAGGTGCAGATTTGCCGCGGATTTTATGCATTTTTGTTGCGGAATTTATGCGGATTTTGTGCGGATTTTCTGTGTTTTTTTACCCCTGCGAATTTTTATAATGGAAGGGGTTAGAAACGCTGAGGATCTGCAAAAGAGAAGTGACATGCTACTTCTTTTGATCCGCAGCGGTTTTCATGCAAATTTTTCCACATCATTAGCACAGCATTTTTTTTTCTATTGATTTACATTGTACTGTAAATCACAGTGCGGATCTGCAGCGTTTCTGCGTGGAAAAATCCGCTGCGGATCCGTCCAATTCCGCATCGTGTGCACACAGCCTCAGATTCTCCTGATCAGGGCCCTGTTAAAGTTGTGTTTGCAAATTTAGTTTTTTTCGCAGAGATTTACTGAAATTGCCGGAAAACTGAAGAAGAAATTTCAGGAAATCATGGCAACCTCCCCCCAAAAACACAGAGCAAGACTGGCGCGGATGGAAACTTTTTTTTTTTTTAAAGCCAAGCTTTTGCTGTAAACTTTTTTCAAAATCACTGATTAGTCGCGTGCAGCTTTCACTGAAGTGTATGCAGAGCGAGTCTTGTTCCACTTGTCTTACAACACAAAACTCAGCATATTTGACGACATTTGTGACGCTGTCGCGGTAAGTCGCAATGTGGCATCATAGGAAATCAAGAAAAGTTATGATGGGACGACCGTCAGTGCATAATCCCAGCCTAAATGTAGCATAGCTTTCCGTTTTAGACCTTTTACATAGGACTGCTGGTTTCTTGCATCATCTAAATGAATGAAGTACCGCCAAGTCTCCTTACATATTTTGTGCCCCTTTCTTTGTACCAAATTAGCACTGAGCTAAAACCCTTAATATTTGGTCACTGGTTGCTATGACAACTACATATGTCAAAGTGTAGTTTTCTGATCGTGTACCCGTAGGAACAAGAACGTTCGGTATGGCTATGTTCACACGATTAGTATTTCATGTACTTATAAGTGGTGCATATGTTTCTATTATACTTTTTCTCTGATTGTTCCACTCCTGGTTTTGGCTTACAAATACTGAGGTAAAATACTGACCAAATACTGAATGTGTGAATATGGCCTGAGGCCTAGGCTTGGAGTCAGTGAGAAACAGTTGCCCATAGCAACCAATCAGCTCTCAGGTTTCATTTAAAAAAAGGCCTTTGAAAGATGAGAGCTGGAATCTGATTGGTAATTGTAATAAATCAGTTAGTTATTCTACTTACCGGTTACCGCCGTGTCGCCATTGAGGTAGAGCGTCATTCCCAAAATCATCAAAATCCCCAACGTAAGAATATAAGGTCTGCGTCTCCCCCAACGAGACCGACAGTGATCACTGGCCGATCCTACCACCGGCTGGAGAAGGAAACCCAAGATGGGGCTGATGAGCCAGACCAGGCTGTACAAGCTTTTAGGGAGTCCAACACTCAGCAGAACAGGGGTGACAAATGCAGCTTCCACCGCGTAACAAAACTCTCTACCAAACATGGCCATGCCGTGCATAATAAGCCTGCCAGTCGACCTTCTGGGGGGCTCCACCAAATTGAAGACCCCCTCCATCTGCTCAAGGCTGCTGCTGGACTCCATGCCAGCCGAAGGGGGTTGCACGCTGTTGCTGGCAATGATGGGAGTAGTAGTAGGGGCCTGGTACTCCACATCCTTGGAGAGAGTCATGGTTTGTTAGTGAGGGTCAGACGTTTTCTCCTTTCTAATGGAGCAGCTTTAGGCTTCCAGGCTTAGGGAAGGCGTGACTCCTCACATAGCTGGACGATCACAAGTTTGGGAGAAAGCAAGAAAAAAAAAAAAATAGTCATGTGAACATCAACTTCAGACGTCTTAATGCCACACAGTTCATTTGTTTCATATTCACGAATTCCGGCGAGGTATCATACTTAACATGCCTCATCCCAACGCCGCCTCGTTATAAAGCAAGGTGTCTGCAATATCCGGATTGTTAGGGTATGTGCACACGTTGCGGATTTGGCTGTGGAATTTTCTGCGCAGATTCTGCATTTCTGTGCAGAATCTGCGCGTTTTTTATGTGGATTTTTTGCTGATTTGTTGCGGATCCTGTGTGGATTTCATTGTTTTTTTTACCCCTGTGTATTTCTATTATGGAATGGGTGCAGAAACGCTGTAGATCCTCAAAAACAATTGACATGGTCCTTTTTTGAATCTGCTGCCTTTTCCGTGCGGATTTTTCCGCACCCTTTAGAAAAAGCATTTTTTTTCCCCATTGATTTACATTGTACTGCAAATCACTTGCAGATCTGCAGCGTTTCTGCGCGGAAAAAATCACTGCGGATCCGCAGGTAATCTGCAACGTGTGCACATACCCTTAGGGTATGTTCATACTGGGTGTTTTTTGCTGCTTTTTTTTCTGTAGCAAAACCTGATTTCTTGGCAGGAAAGAAGCTGCTGCAAAAACGCGGGTTTCGGTGCATTTTTGGTGCGTGTCTTGCGGATTTGGTGCATTTTTTGGGCTAACTTGTGCCTCTTTGTCCATGCTAATGTCCATGACTTTTCTGCAGAAAAAAAGCTGCAAATAATGATACCTGCGTTTTTGCAACGTTTTTTTCAACACCCATTCAAGCCAATAGGTGAAAAACACTGAAAGAAATGACATTCTCTATGTCCAAAAAAAAAGCAGCAAAGCACAAAATCCTGAAGAAAAAAAAAAACCAGTGTGTGTGCATGAGATTTCTGAAATCTCATAGGCTTTGCTGGTACCGTAAAAAAGCAGCTGAAAATTAACATAAAAAACCGCAGCAAAAACGCCCAGTGTGAACATACACTTAGGCTCGTTGTTGACAGTTTTTTGAGGCAGATTTTCCATTGAAATAAATAGGAAGAATTTTCCGCACCAAAATCCTCCAAAAACCTTTTCAAACTCTCTTCATATTCATTTGTATGAGAAATCCACTTTGAGGATTAAAAACTTTTGAAAAAACTCCTGGAGGAAAAGGGCCTGATACTTCTTAGAAGAAGATACTGGGGGAATCCACTTCAAATTATGCACTGTCCAATCAAAAAGCTGCAAAAAAAATGTTCAGGACGATTTCAGGGTTCTTCAAAATCGCTTCAAGAAAAGAAAAACTCCTCAAAAAATTCTGCACGCCAAGTTTTTTTTATTTTGCTGTGTTTTCAAAGGAGAAACTCTTCAGCGTGTAATTTAGACACTGCCGAGTTTACGAAGGCGAATCCCGCTCTGCATCTCAGCGAGCTGTCAGTTAAAGTGCTGGCGCTTGCTTACAGTCGCTGCCGCTCACTGTATATTGAATGGTAACTGAAAGCTGGAGACTGCTGGGAAGAATAATGATCATTCTTGGAGATTGTTAAATATGCTTATATCGCACATTTATTTAATCAGGACTTTACCAGGTGCGTTACTCTTAAAGAAAAAATGTCATGATATTTTCATTAAAAATGTAGTAGTTTATTGAATTGTCCACAGAAAAACCACATTGCAGCAAAACATAAAAACAAATGAAATAGCTACAAACAGATTGTCCATTTATAAATATCAGCGCTTGTTCCTCATCGTTTCTGAGATGGAGAAGTCATCTTTCTTTCATGGAGTAGAATCATGGCTACCAGCTGTTCCTTCCTTGTGTGACTTGTCTGATGTCCATGGAGAATGATGGTGACGGCAGGAGGTGACAGCCCCCACGTGACAAACCCCCTCTACCTCCTAAGAGATGTTATTTATATGTCCCACAGATCACGTGTTCCCTCTATATGGTGTTGACTTAAACTCTGGGCTACATACACAGAAATAGCTTTTTGTAATGTCAGCAAGAAGCAATGTGCTCAGTACAGAATTGAGAATAAGAATAATTCAATTAATAATTAATATTTAACAGAGATGCAGCACATGCTGCAGTCAAAGCCAAAGCTCACACTACTGCTTTTCTTCATATTTTCTCACCCATAGGATCACAATTTCCTGCATGACCTTGGATCTCGTGACCAGATCTCAGATGAGAGAAGCTCAGAAAAAGAGAATCAGACTAAGCTCACTCAGACAGTCTCAGTTGTCTCATTCAGCAGGTAGCAATAGTTAGCACAAAGAAGGTAAACACTGCAAAATTTTTAATGACACCAAATAGTAAAAAAAATTAAAAAAAATTAGCTCAAAATACATACATGTAGGGAAAATAAAATGTCCCCAAAGGTGCACAACCCCGTTGGAAAAGCACAGCTAAAAGCTATAAAAACAATTCATCTCTATGCGTGAATCCACCCTCAGGGTCATACGCGCACGGTAATGCCTGCGCATGCTTAGGGCTAGGTTCACACTTTGCATATTTGATGCAGATTTTACATGCAGATTTCTAAACTGAAATCACAGCGTTTCTGAATTCTGTGCATAATTTCTTCACTGACTCATGCGTTATGTGCATTTTTTTTCTCTCCAGAAATGTACTAAAATGGCAATGAAAGACGCTCTTGTTTGCAATTTAATCGGCAGATTTAGGATCCCCATTGAAAATAATGGGTAAAATTTCCATCAAAAGTCTAAAATCAACATGTTATGGGACTAAAAACTCAACAAAAGCCAATTTCCGTTTAGATTCCACACCAAAATTGAAAAAGTGGGTGAGATGAAGTCAAAAATGACTTTTTGCTGTGGATTATAAAGTAATTTTAATTTTAAAAAGTGGTGCACGCCATTTGGTGACATATAGTGGTAGATACCAATCTTGCATAATAGATATGAGCTTAAAGTACAGTTATAAATGGTGACTTACCGCTGACGTTCTTTCTCATGGACTCGTTCAATTTTCTCATCTTTTCCATCTGGCCCAGACCGACATGATGACTTCTCCAGTCACGACTCGTCTGCAGAGAATACAACAACCCAATACCCCAATACTGAGCCGCTGCTGCCGTATGTGTCCCTATTACTGCACCTGATACCCCAATACTGAGCCGCTGCTGCCGTATGTGACCCTATTACTGCACCTGATACCCCAATACTGAGCCGCTGCTGCCGTATGTGACCCTATTACTGCACCTGATACCCCAATACTGAGCCGCTGCTGCCGTATCTGTCCCTATTACTGCACCTGATACCCCAATACTGAGCCGCTGCTGCCGTATGTGACCCTATTACTGCACCTGATACCCCAATACTGAGCCGCTGCTGCCATATGTGTCCCTATTACTGCACCTGATACCCCAATACTGAGCCGATGCTGCCGTATGTGTCCCTATTACTGCACCTGATACCCCAATACTGAGCCGCTGCTGCCGTATGTGTCCCTATTACTGCACCTGATACCCCAATCCTGAGCCGCTGCTGCCATACGTGTCCCTATTACTGCACCTGATACCCCACTACTGAGCCGCTGCTGCCGTATGTGTCCCTATTACTGCCCCTGATACCCCAATACTGAGCCGCTGCTGCCGTATGTGTCCCTATTACTGCCCCTGATACCACAATACTGAGCCGCTGCTGCCGTATGTGTCCCTATTACTGCCCCTGATACCCCAATACTGAGCCGCTGCTGCGGTATGTGTCCCTATTACTGCCCCTGATACCCCAATACTGAGCCGCTGCTGCCGTATGTGACCCTATTACTGCCCCTGATACCCCAATACTGAGCCGCTGCTGCCATATGTGACCCTATTACTGCACCTAATACCCCAATACTGAGCTGCTGCTGCCGAATGTGACCCTATTACTGCACCAGATACCTCAATACTGAGCCAGTGCTGCCGTATGTGTCCCTATTACTGCCCCTGATACCCCAATACTGAGCTGCTGCTGCCGAATGTGACCCTATTACTGCACCTGATACCCCAATACTGAGCCGCTGCTGCCGTATATGTCCCTATTACAGCCCCTGATACCCCAATACTGAGCTGCTGCTGCCGAATGTGACCCTATTACTGCACCTGATACCCCAATACTGAGCCGCTGCTGCCGTATGTGACCCTATTACTGCACCTAATACCCCAATACTGAGCTGCTGCTGCCGAATGTGACCCTATTACTGCCCCTGATACCCCAATACTGAGCCGCTGCTGCCGTATGTGTCCCTATTACTGCCCCTGATAACCCAATACTGAGCCGCTGCTGCCGAATGTGGCCCTATTACTGCACCTGATACCCCAATACTGAGCCGCTGCTGCCGTATGTGTCCCTATTACTACACCTGATACCCCAATACTGAGCCGCTGCTGCCATATGTGTCCCTATTACTGCACCTGATACCCCAATACTGAGCCTCTGCTGCCGTATGTGTCCCTATTACTGCACCTGATACCCCAATACTGAGCCGCTGCTGCCGTATGTGTCCCTATTACAGCCCCTGATATCCCAATACTGAGCCGCTGCTGCCGTATGTGTCCCTATTACTGCACCTGATAGCTCAATACTGAGCCGCTGCTGCCATATGTGTCCCTATTACTGCACCTGATACCCCAATACTGAGCCACTGCTGTCATATGTGACCCTATTACTGCACCTGATACAACAATACTGAGCCGCTGCTGCCGTATGTGTCCCTATTACTGCACCTGATACCCCAATACTGAGTCGCTGCTGCCGTATGTGTCCCTATTACTGCACCTGATACCCCAATACTGAGCCGCTGCTGCCGTATGTGTCCCTATTACTGCACCTGATACCCCAATACTAAGCCGCTGCTGCCGTATGTGTCCCTATTACTGCACCCGATACCCCAATACTGAACCTCTGCTGCCGTATGTGTCCCTATTACTGCACCTGCTGTTTGGCAAAATAACAGCGCTCCTCTTGGTGCCCCACATAATAACGCCACTACTATGCCCCTTACATAGCCCTCTAGATGGTTAAAGTGCCAATAGAAAACATTAATGCTCTGTGCAAATGCCCTAGTAAACAGTGTTCACATTTTTGACCCCTTGACGGCCACAATACTCTGAGTTCCCCTATAACAATAATGATTATTCAGTGCCCACAGGTTACTCAGTACCGGTCCTTTCTGTCTCAGTTCTGGGGCTGTCATGGTGGCTGGACCCGGTCCGTGACCCTGCTAAGGGGCGTCCAATAAAAGGGGTGAGGGTAGTTTGTCAAGGTTTCGTGACGCCACCTGTGGTGTTCGGTCAGGGCGACCGACGCTGCTTGGGGTCCGCTGGGGTGATGGAATGGCAGCTAGATGGTATACCTTCCCACAGGTGAAGTATGTCCCCAGGGCTTCCCAGTAAGGTGGATGGTGATGGTGTGAGGTGCAGTCAATAACGAGGACACAGGGTGCAGTCTCTTTACCACTTTACTGAAGACTTCAGGATCCGCAATCCAGAGCACTGTTAACAGGGCTGTCTGAGACCAGCCGGTCCGATGGCACATCCAGAGTTCCCTTTACAGGTGGAAATCGTTGCCTACCAATAGCGCCTGTGTGTTGTAGTGCTACCCTGCTGAGCATTCGGAATAGTCCTCACAACTTCTATTCTCGTTCGTTCGTTCTTTCTAATTCGTTCCAGATCTTTCTAGTTCTCCTTCCCCCAGGCACGTTATGGCTAGGACGCACCCTTTCGATGGGTAGGCTCGGAGCTCTTCCAGGACCCTAGAGATGCCCCTCTCCACGCGTTGCCCCCTATGTCTGCTTAGGCGATGTAAGTTAGACAGCCAACCTGTAATTAACTGTCCTGCGGAGTTTGAAGTAAGGCATAGTCAGTTACTTCCTCGGTGTTCCGGCCACCGGCTACGCGCCTCAGTAGGATGTTGCCGTTCTCCGGGCACGACTCCTACTGGCTCTCCTTTGTGCTTGATCTCGTTTCTCACTGTCCACAATATCCTTCGCTTCGTGTCTCTTTTTTAGGATACCGCCGCGGGGTGTGCAGGCGCGGTTCCGTAACGTTCTATTCTGGTCGCTAGGTACCTGCCAGGTTCCCACGCCTGACAGGGACCCCCCTGAATCTTCTCCCTGCAACACCCCCTGCCATGGGATGTTGCCTGAATCCAACCCAGTCAGCTTCTGACTAACTTCCTATCCAACCCCTAGTTTTACCAGTGTGAGGAGTGACCTAGTAAATAAAACCTTTTTCTCCCCCTAGTGGCCGGAGTGTGAAGTGTAAAGTGTGCTGGTGATACCTGGTCAGAAGAACTCCTTTAGTGCCATCAAACGTACCATCACTCCCCTTAGCGGCAGAGCGTCATACTGCAACGACCAGGTCTCTGGGGCGCTGCATGACCCTATTACTGCCCCTGATATCCCAATACTGAGCCGCTGCTGCCGTATGTGTCCCTATTACTGCACCTGATACCCCAATACTGAACCTCTGCTGCCTTATGTGACCCTATTACTGCCCCTGATATCCCAATACTGAGCCGCTGCTGCCATGTGTCCCTATTACTGCCCCTGATACCCCAATACTGAGCAGCTGCTGCCGTATGTGTCCCTATTACTGCCCCTGATATCCCAATACTGAGCCGCTGCTGCCGTATGTGTCCCTATTACTGCCCCTGATATCCCAATACTGAGCCGCTGCTGCCGTATGTGTCCCTATTACTGCACCTGCTGTTTGGCAAAATAACAGCGCTCCTCTTGGTGCCCCACATAATAACGCCACTACTATGCCCCTTACATAGCCCTCTAGATGGTTAAAGTGCCAATAGAAAACATTAATGCTCTGTGCAAATGCCCTAGTAAACAGTGTTCACATTTTTGACCCCTTGACGGCCACAATACTCTGAGTTCCCCTATAACAATAATGATTATTCAGTGCCCACTTAACATTTAATAATGTCTGTTGCAGAGTGCGTCTTCTTGCAGTCACCGCTGTACTTAGGAAAGCTTCAATCAGCAAGATATCTTGAGTAAACAGTATTTACTTCATACTGGATAAACATGAGATACAATTCAGTGTCACACAGTCCGTGCACTGAAGACAACACATTCATGAAGAAAAGCAAAACCGAAAGTAAGAAAAGCAACCAACCACTGAGAACTTCCCTCCCCACATTACAGCAAGTATATGACTTTACACACTATTGCCATCTGCTGTCTGGTTAGTATAACGTCCTCCTTTCACTTATAATAAGTCCCAATCTGTTGCATATGCCAACACCCTTTCTCAACAGTAAGGACTTATTCAATCAAACCCAACTTTTTTATTAGTCTCTGATGTTTATCAGCATTCAACGCCTTCGTGAAAATGTCTGCTGTCATTTCTTCAGTAGGACAGTACTCTAACTTCAAGACTCCTTGTTCCTGATGATCTCTCAAGAAATGATATTTCACATCAATATGCTTGGTTCTTGGATTGACTCTTTCCATCTGAGCAAGAACAAGACATCCTTGATTGTCCTCTTTTAGTTTTGTTGGTGCCAACTGTGGTTGTCCTAATTCTGTCAACAATTGTCTTAACCACAGTACTTCTTGACTCGCATGTGCTGCGGCAACATATTCTGCTTCTGTTGAAGATAGTGTGTTTGACAACTGGAGCAAATGTCTCATCATAGTCTTCTCCAACAGGCAGTTTAGATATTTCTTCCCAAGAAGTAGGCTCATAGATTTTTCTTGTGCTTGTCTTGTATGAGAGACGTTTTGGTGGTTTTCCTTTGTTCTCTCTCATTGAACGTCTTGGTTCTGTGTCTGTTTGTAGTTGTGATTCTTCACTTTCAGTATTTTGTTCTTCATTAACTTCTGCTTCTTTCTCATCAGATATTTCTTCAGTTGTGTCATTATTGGTTTTCTCATTTTTTGTTTCAACTGAAATCATAATGTCTTCATTCAAATCTTCAATGAATGTCACACTGTTACTCACCGTAACTCTGTCTGTTTTGGGATCTAGGATTCTGTATCCTTTGCAATTTTCACTATATCCAACAAATATTCCTTCCATGGATCTGTTTTGAAGTTTGGAACGTTTTTCTGTTGGAATGAATATGAAAACTTTACATCCAAAAACTTTTAAATGATTGACACTTGGTTTCATACCTTGCCACAGTTCATATGGAGTTTTCGTCAGTTTTCTGGAAAAAAAGTCTGTTCTGTAGATAAGTAGCTGTCATTGCTGCCTCACCCCAATATTTCTCTGGTAGTTTGGAATCAGTCAGCATACATCTTATCATCTCTGTTAGAGTTCTGTTTTTCCTTTCTGCTACTCCATTTTGTTCAGGTGTGTATGGAACCGTTTTTTGGTGTTCTATTCCATTTTGTCTTAAGTAGTCTTCTATTCTGTGACCTGTAAATTCACCTCCATTATCACTTCTGATGACAATTGGCTTCCTTTGAAATTTGTTACTTGATCTTGTTACATAGTCTACAAGTTTATCAAAAACTTCACTTTTGTTTTTAATTAAGTATGTGACTGTGTATCTTGAGTAATCGTCTATAAAAGTCAACATGTATCTATTGCCTCCTGATGTAGTCACTTTCATGGGTGCACATACGTCAGTATGCACCAAATCAAGTGGTCTTTCGCTTTTCATCTCACTTTCTTTTGGAATAGATATCCTTGTGGCTTTGGATTTTATACAACAATCACATCTTATGGTAATTGAGCAATCTGATATCTTTAAATCTTTTGTCAATTCTTTTCTCTGTAGTTCCCTTATACTGTCAGGGTGTCTATGTCCTAGACGTCTATGCCACATGTGAATACAGTTTTTGTGATCATGTGTACATACCTTCATCTGTTCCTTTGGTGTGTCAAAATGATATAATTGTTCATCTGCCTTGACTTTGGTTATCACCTTGTTTCCTGCAATAATTGCACACTCATTGTCTTTGAATTTCACTGTAAGTCCTTTTGCTGTTAAACGTTTCACAGATAATAATCCGCCTTCCAATTTTGGAACATACAACACATCTTGTACAAGTATCTTTGAATCTTGTCCGAACTTGTTTTATATAATTTAGCATACCTTGTCCGATACCTTCTGCGGTTATTTTGCTTCCATCTGCGAGATAAATGGCTTCTTTCTTATCTAAATCAAGATCAGTAAAGAAATTCTTGTCACTTGTCATATGACTCGTTGCTCCTGAATCAATAAACCAACCAAGTGATGATTTCTTGTCTGTTACTTTAAATGTGCCATTCCAATTATTCTCACATGAATCGGAAATTGTGTTGTTTACTTTCTCTGTATGCTTTTTATGTTGTAATTTTTGTTGTTCTGCTTTCCATATGGTACAGTCTTTCTTTAAATGACCTTTTTTCTTACATCTGAAGCATTCTCTTGTCTCTTTATTATAGGGTTTTTGGAATTCTGTAGCTTTAAGAGCGTTTTCACTGTCCTTTTCAGTAGAAGAATCATTTCTTTGTTCTTTTCTTCTCTGATATTCATCTATTAGTCTTGTTTTCACAAAATCTAATGTAATGTCAGTTTCTGGTCTCGTCTCAAGGGCATTTATCAAGGCTGTATACGAATCTGGTAAACTGCACAACAATATAGCTGCTACATGACTTTCTTTAATATCTTCACCAATAGATCTTAGCTGTGATATCACTTCCATCATTGAGAATATGTGCTTCTGC